>NC_041717.1:18098422-18756755 GCF_900700375.1 Denticeps clupeoides
GGAGAAATCACAGCCAGTGTGAAAGACCTCCCAGGGCTGAAGTGGGTAAAACCTGCAATTTAGGGTGCTTTCACACCATAGTTCAGTTGCTGTGGTCTGAATCAGTCGGAGAGTTTTGAACATTTCAGGGCTCTCGAGTCCTGCACATGCGACTTAATTCCTCAAATTGGAGGTCGCACAGGAGGGACTAGCCATTCGGGGAGTAAACTCAATGTGGTGCACCCAATAAACACGTATTGGGTCCGTGTCAAATTGTAAACCAATCACAGATCGTGAAGGGTGGTGCCCACCTCTGATTGGCTGTGGTCTAAATATTTCTGTACTGACCCGAGCCCAACATCATTGTGGCGGCGGATGCCGTGCAACACGACTGTACCGACATGTTTTGCATGCATTACAAGTAATTTATACATTTTAACTATTTTTCATGGTCAAAGTTTTTCCCCAACACCTCAGACTTTGCTTTCATAATCTCTAGAAGCAAACGTGCGTCTCACTGCCTCAGATTGCACTGTAGCGCTAATCGAAACGCATCACGTGACCGCTCATTCTTGTGCGCATCATGCATCTATAAAACACATGGCATGCAGTGAAAAGTGTACTGGCCCAGTGTCCCCTCTCCCAACTGCCTTTCAGCAACAAGAAGCAGCAAAGATGATCAGACCGAGACAATGATCACGTTCAAGCCCTTAAGCCCTTTTAATTTAGATTTTCTTTTTATTTCAGTTACCTTGTTTCTAGTAAGTTACCTTTCTTGTAGAATTGTGCTTTATTAACTCTATACGCACAGCGATTTAAAAAGGAGAAAAAGTGAACCTACAAAATTTCATTGTTACATTTACATCTACTGCATTTATCAGACCCCTTATCCAGAGCGACTTACAATCAGTAGTTACAGGGACAGTGGAGGGACATGATAGAAGTAAATTTACATGGGTTGGATTCGTTCGCGTCAACGAAGGCGCATAAAAAGACAACACGGGAGGTGGCGTGCATTACTCATGTGGATCTGTGAAAAAATATGTGAATCATATTGATACCCATAACAATATTTTACCCATAATTCACTGCTCTTAAATCACGTGATTGCATTTGGGCCGGTCTTTAGTTCTCACCAGGCAGACTGCACCAGAGTTTCGTTATTTATTTCAAGTCGAGACCACCTATTTTTGTGGGTCTCGCTGCGGTTCTGGTGTATAACCAGAGTGCGAGAACTGTGTTCACACCAACCGCACCAAGGGGGGGAAAGGCGGTTGGGTTTGGTTGAAGTGCACTAAAGAATATAGTAGTGATTCATTGCGCATATTATGATTATGATTATAACAATAACCAATGTCAGTATAGTGCAGATGCATCGTTTCAGGCGGAAATGTGAGGCTGGTTTAGTGAATTAAAGTGTAACTTTATTCATCTCGTAGATCACGTATCAAACTTGCGGGCCACATACAGCAACACCTTGGGGTGGTAGTAGCCTAGTGGGTAACACATTAACCTGTGAACCAGAAGGCCCAGGTACAAAATCCCACTTACTACCATTGTGTCCCTGAGCAAGACATTAACCCTGAGTGTGTCCGGGGGGGGACTGTCCCTGTAACTACTGATTTGTAAATTGCTCTGTATAAGGGCGTCTGATAAATGCTGTAAATGTAAGATCACTTTATATAAATCTATTATTATAGCACAGCGATATGAAGCGCTGATAACACACAAACTACAGATCCCATAATGCAGTGCACACTTTGTGTTCTTGTTGCTGACTAACAGAGTCACATGGCTCTGTGTGTTATCATTGCTTCATATCATCGAGTCACAATAATAGATCTATAAAAAGTGATCTCACAGGATGTGAGTTTGCGAGTTTGACGTAGTCTTGTGAAAATGCTGCTGGTGAGAGTTATCTTCTGTTATTGAGTTGACTTCCTCCTCCTTATGCAGGACGCCTCTTGGCCGAGGAAGAGCTTGGCTGCGATTGGCTCTGATGCAGAAGAAACTGTCTGATTACATGAAGACCATCATCAACAGGAAAGACTTGTTAAGGTGAGATGCTGATCAGCCAGGCAGATGAGTTCAAATGCAGGTCAGTTTGTGCTGACGCTCTCTGCCCCGGTTCTGCAGCGAGTTCTACGAGGCCAACGCGCTCATGATGGAGGAGGAAGGGGCCGTCATCGCGGGGCTGTTGGTTGGCCTCAACGTCATCGACGCCAACCTTTGCATGAAGGGTGAAGACCTGGATTCTCAGGTCTGGCTCTACTCAGTTGTCAAGGTTTCTTTAAAATCAAATTTAAGGTGGCGATTAATTGTGATGCAAAATATTACCATGAATGATGGTATGTTCTGTTCACTCTACTATTGCACCCTGTCATGGTTTAATAATACACACTCACCTTATGAAGACATTACAGGCCAAAGGTTTGGACACCTTCTCATTCAATGTGTTTTCTCTATTTTCATGACCATATACGTTAAACTATGAAGGAACACATGTGGATTTATGTATTTAACAAAAAAAGGTGAAATATCTGAAAACATGTTTTATATTCTAGCTTCTTTGCTCTGGTTACTGCTTTGCACACTCTTGGCATTCTCTCGATGAGCTTCAAGAGGTCGTCACCTGAAATGGTTCTCCAACAGTCTTGAAGGAGTTCCCAGAGGTGTTTAGCACTTTTTTGGCCCCTTTACCTTCACTCTGCGGTCCAGCTCACCCCAAACCATCTCGATTGTGTTCAGGTCCGGTGACAGTGGAGGCCAGGTCTCCACTTTTTGTTAAGAACATAACTATGAACATAAATGGTCATGAAAATAAAGAAAACACATTGAATGAGAAGGTTCAAGATAATCACATCTGAAATAATCATGATTAAGCAATTACGTAACAATGCGACAGGCTGTGTCTGTAGAAGATGAGAGCCGACATCAAACGATTTTTAAAAAAAATTGTATCTTCCTTAGGTGGGGGTCATCGATTTCTCCATGTACCTGAAGGACGGAAGCCACAGCAGTAAGAGCCCAGAGGGGTGAGTCTCTCTCCTCACTTCCTGTTTCATGGAATTGAGTCTGGTCAGATAGACTCAACATGTTTCTCTCTCTCCCTCTTTCCCATACTAGTGATGGGCAAATCACTGCCATCCTGGACCAGAAGAACTATGTGGAGGAGCTGAACAGACATCTGAGGTAAGGGGCTAGCAGCTGTCAGATGTTTAATTTCTCCTGTTATTTTTTGCCTTATCTTTATCTTTGCATGTCTGCAGCGCGTCCGTCAACAACCTGCAAGCCAAAGTGGACGCGCTAGAGAAATCCAACACAAAACTCACGGAAGAGGTTGGTTTGAGGCGTCTGTGGTATTCATTCTAGAATTAATTTTTTTTTTTTAAAAGAGACAAAGCTACACTGTCGGTGTTCTACAGAAAGTTTCCATCTGTGCTGCTGTTATTTTGAGACTTGAGAACCCGTTCTTCCTGTCCGTCTGTGGCGCAGCTCGCCGTGGCCAACAACCGCATCATAACACTGCAGGAGGAGGTGGAGCGCGTGAAGGAGGAGAGCTCGTACCTGGTGGAGTCCAGTCGCAAGGTGCGTCTGCCAATAATGTCATCAGTTTTCACTCGTGACCTTTGACCATTTTGTGGTTTGATTCACGACATGCAGCGTCCACCAAATCCCAGGTATCAGACAGGTATCACATGCACAAACAAGAACGACTTGGGGCAGTGGTGGCCTGGCGGTTAAGGAAGCGGCCCCGTAATCAGAAGGTCGAAGGTTCGAATCCCGAACCGCCAAGGTGACACTAAGGTGCCACTGAGCAAAGCACCGTCCCCACACACTGCTCATGGCTGCCCACTGCTCACCAAGGGTGATGGTTAAAAGCAGAGGACACCTTTTGTTGTGTCACCGTGCTGCAGTGTATCACAGTGACAATCGCTTAAGTTTCAACTTGTCTTTGCTGTTTTCTTCTTGCTGGAAGGGCTTGCCAAACAATTCACCATCCTTAGCAAGCTTCAAAATTCCCTCAATAGAACGATATATGACACCTACAGGCTTGACTTGAACTCTGCCGCATTTCCCCCCCTTGGTGCGGCTCGTTTTGTCCGGTGTGAACACAGTAATCGCACCGAACACGGGTGGTCTCGAGATCAAGTGGTCTCGATTCGAATCAATTTGCGAGCTCTGGTGCGGTCCGCCTGGTGAATATACGCACCGAACCAAAACAGGACCAAAACGCTATCACATGATTTGAGAACTGTGAATGATGTTTTTTACCCCCCACGGTTCCGTATAATGAATGCACGCCACCTTCCATGTTGTCTTGTCATGCACCTTTGGCGACTCCAGTGCATCAGCGTATTGTCAGCGTGACCGCACTACAGAGTGGTAAATGCATGTAATATAAAATCGCCATGTAAATGTACTTTCATCATGGCCCTCATCGTGGTTCCTGTGTTTACTTGTGTTGTTCCCGCAGCGATACATCTGACCAATCAGTACCTAAGAGAGAAAGTTATTGCGTTACTTGAAGCGACGTATGTCGGTTCGCTTGGATTTTTCCGTGCGTGAAAGGGAACAGACCCAAGAGGAAAACGATAACAATGTTCAAAACTCTTCAACTGATTCGGACCAAAGAAAACGTACTAAGGTGTGAAAACCTCAAGATTGTGTCCATGTTTCTTTCTTCTCACGTTAATTTTTACCTTACGTTTCGCACTTTGCGCTAGTTTACCAGATGCCCTTATCCAGAGCGACTTACAATCAGTAGTTACAGGGAGCAACATAGGGTTAAATGTCTTGCTCAGGGACACAATGGTAGTAAGTGGGGTTTGAACCCGGGTCTTCTGGATCATAGGCGAGTGTGTTACCGACTAGGCTACTACCACCCACATTTCATTGAGAAAATGTTAAGATGGGCGTGTTGATCTGCTGAGCTGTCGCATCATCTTGAAATTTTCAGAGCAGTGTCCAGGTTCTCCACCTGGTTCTCCACCCTGGTGCTTTGGGCACGGCATGCTGATAGGTCAGGTAATAAGTCATGTGACCCCCACAGGTCTCCAGGCAGGATGGAAGTGCGGACGGGCAGGTGCTTGGAGAGGCACGCAAGCAGCTGAAGGAGGAGACGCAGCTGCGTCTAGACGTGGAGAAGGAGCTGGAGGTGCAGATCGGGATGAAGCAGGAGATGGAGCTGTCCATGAAAATGCTGGAGAAGGACATCTGCGAGAAGCACGACGCCCTGGTGGAGCTCCGGCAGCAGCTGGAGGAGCTGCGGAGCGTCAACCAAGAGATGCTGCACAGGTCTCAGGTAGCACGTCCCCCAAGCGAAACACGAGAAGCCCTCAGAAGGTGTCGTGCACCGCGCTCCTCTCGCCGTAGCTGAACGTGTTCCACATTGTTCTATTCACAGAGCTCTGAGACGGGTGTGAAACAGAAGAACGAGGTCATCAGTCGCTTGGAAGAGAAGACCAATCAGATGGCCAGTGCCATCAAACAGATGGAGATCAGGTGAGATGAACGGCGGAAATCCTACTTCACCGCTGACCTCCATCTACGACGGGCGTTTTTTTTTTCTTCTCCGGGTCGTACGTGCGTGGGCCGCCGGTTTCGTGATGTTGCTGGTATCTGCCCACCTGCGGTCGTGCAGTAACCCGTTTCTTTCTCTTTCTGTCCCTCATTGTTTCCATCCTCTGTTCATTTCCATTCCTCCATTTGCTTTGACTCCCCTCGGCCGGTCAGTGAGAAGGATCTGGTGAGACACGCCCGCTCCCTCAGCTCGGCGGCAGGGAAGCTGCTCCAGAAGCCGTAGTCGTTGCCGTTTTCCATCGTACACGAACCGCTAGGATCTCTAATTTGTTTTCCATAATAATAATTATAATAATAATAATAATCATAAAGCTCTTCTTTTCCTCCGTGTTGGGTTGAGTTGGACTGCCGCTCAGCAGGATGTGTGTGTGTGTGGGTGTGTGTGAATTTACTGACTCCGCCTTTAATAGCCCATTTGTATCAGCCTGTCATCCGCTGTGCGCACAGTCATTCCGATACTTTTATTCCGCTACCATGTATTATTTTTTTTTCTCACCATATTGGTTTTCTGCATTAATCAGCAGCCGCTGCTTGTATCATTTGTGCGGCGTAACAGGCCGTGCGATTGGCCGCGGCGAGCCTCGGTCGCGTTGAGGGGGGGGGGGGGCAGGCGACGGCGAGAAGCTACCGTTATGTCTGTGTGCTCTAACCCTTGATGTAAACTATAGAATAGCCAAATAAAAGAGATGAAACCAGCGTTCCGGCTGCCCCGCCTCTTTTGTCCCCCCTCCCCCCACAACTTTCTTTTTTTTTTTTTTTTTTTTTTCTTTCCTTTTATCCACACGTTCATTTGGCTCAACCCAGATCCAAACAGGCGGAGCGCGACCGGGACCTGGCGGAGGAGGCGAACCGGCTCTTCAAGCAGGAGTTCGGGGACAAGATCGAGAGTCTGCAGCAGGAGGCGGAGCAGCTCAGGAAGCAGAAGTACGAGCTTTTTTTTTTTCTACTCGATTTGTCTTCTTTAATTTACGGAGATACGTATTTCATGTGGAACGTTAGTAAAACTCATCTGCAGACATTAGGCAGGGGGAGCCAGCTAACTGTGCACTAATCTTTCTCTCTCTCTCTCTCTCACACACACACACACACACACACACACACACACACACACACACACACACACAGGCCAGTAAACACACGTCAGGTCAAGTGCTTTCATATATTTCTAAACACTGTCCTCAAGTGGAGTGATTTTTAGATATTTTGTGTGTGTGTGTGTGTGTGTGTGTGTGTGTGTGTGTGTGTGTGTGTACACACAGATGTTTTCTAGAACTGGAGCTGAGAAAGGATCGTGAACGTCGGGGGGTCCTGCAGACTGATTTCCCGCCAGGTAGACAGACCTCATCTGCCCCCAGTGACGCACGACAGCAAGTGGACGAGATCAGGAAGGTGACGAGTCTTTGTGTGTCTTTATTTGTGTGTGTTTACGTGCTCATTATGGAAAAAGGTCCTTTTTACAGGGTGGAATCAACCTTTTATTGTTTTGAATTATATAATGATTTGGTAATTCTAAATCCAAACCTATTATCTAAAATCCACACAGGGCCAAAAATGATTCATGCCGGCTCAGATACGCACCCCCCACCCCCAAATATTTGGTTAAATTTGGTTAATAAGCTGTGATGACTGCAACTGCACATGAACTCCTTCCCAGGAGCTGGAGTCGGTGAGGAAAGAGAACGCAGAGCTGCGGACCGTGCTGGAGGAGAAAGGGAGTCTGAGCTCCAGCCTGTGAGTTTCGGTTTAACTGAGAGCGAAATGTTTTTGAGGGGTGGTAAATAATTTATTTAAATTTCTCTTTTAACTCTTTGTTTCATTAAGGTCTCTGTCGCAGAATGAGGAGGATGAGAAGCAGGTGGGTGTTCAGCCTACATAATAAAGACCTGGAATTGGTTGGTTGGTTTGAGATTTTTTTTGTTTTTTAAACTCACCTGGGACTTGCTCTGCCCTCCAGTCCTCGTACGAAGACCTAGACCCAGTCTTGTGCCCGCTGTGCCTGAAAGACGAATCTCTGACCAGGAACAAGGTGCTGCTCTGGTCCTGTTAACATCTCCGCCTTGCCACCCACCCCCTGGTGACCTCTGACCCCTTTCTGCTCTTTTTCAGAAGCAGTGTAGGAACTGCATGGGCGTGTTTTGCGAGTGCTGTGTGGTCCACGAGCTGCCCCTGCCCTCGTCAATCAACCCACAGCAGGTGTGTGACCCGTGCTACACCGCGCTGCTGCAGCAGTACGCGTCCACGCCGCCCTGAGGGCCCGCCCACCAGTCACTGGGCTCTGGGATCATGTGACTGGTCACGATTCGCTCCCATTTGCCTGTTTTATGGACAATGTCGCGCTCCAAGTTCACATCACGTTCATATGACTGGTGTCCAGCAGGTGGTGCTGCCCCAGCTTGACCAACAGGGCTTGAGCGGCTGTTGCGCCCAAGATGAACTGTTGCATTTGATGTTTTTATTTAATTTCTAGATAATAAAAAAAAAAAAAACGTAAAAGTGTCTGCATTGGTGTAGCAGATGAACTGGAGTATGAATATGAAAGAAACTGATAAAGTGATTTGCTTTGTTGGTCTTAAACTCTGGTTTGACAGGAAGCATTTTAGCTGCTGTTTTATTAAAAGTCTTCAGGCTCGGTTTGATCCGTGTTTTGTGTCTCTCTGATTAATGTTACAGGATGCGAGATTCTGTTAGTCTTCATGTCCTGCCTTTATTCCAGTACAGGGTGCTGTGTTTAATTAAAAAAAGATCAGGATTATGCACTGAACTGCACGCGGTTTTATTAAAGCGCCCAGAGCAGAGAGTTGATTGGACGTTTTATTGGCTGTTCTGAGATGTTGGGACATGCCGGTGATTTACAGACAGGTGGGGCGGAGCTTAACAAAGGGAATGTGGTTTACTCATCACGTCATAATAAATACAGGAGAAACAGGAGCCTCGTCTTCATTTCCTCACGTTTGTACCTGTAAGATAATAAATATGGTATAAAAACCAATTCACTCCCAGTTCAGGCCCTTTATGGCCCTTCAAAACCTGAAAATATCATCCACTGTAACATCCTTCACTCTCATGCAGCCTTCCAATAAAAGACCACCAACAATGTGCATTCAAAGGAAAAAGCATTCAGAGACATTTCAAAGCAGTAAATAGTTGGAAATACAATAAAGAATGTAATTTTGAATAATGTGAGAAGTCCAGTACTAACCTCAGGATGTGTCTTTGCCGGACGGTGCGGAGTTCAGGAAAAGCTCGATGTACCGGTCACCTGTTAAAATATCAAAAGTAGGGTTGATATAAAATCACATAATTTTATATAAAATATAGCCTGGTATTTTTTTTCCAGTTTAACGTATGTAACACAACTGGATAAAGTAAATTAACTTGTGACTCTGTTGTGCAAGCGCCACATGAGCAGCAACCAATCGTTGTTCCTTGCAACCTGATTTGATTGGCTGGTACTCCACGCATACCCAAAATTCTTGATTTAAAAAAAAAAATTAATAATTAAAAATAATAAATGGACCCGCATTCAGAGTTTGCTCCACCTCACAGTAAAAGCATTCTGGGCCATGATTGGATTTCAGGGGCTAAATCGACATTGTTGCACACTACGTGCTCAACCCTAGCGATGATGTTCAGGGAGGTTCGATCAAATAACTGCAAAAGGGAAGGAAAGTGATTTCCGATGCCACCAGCGATTTTCAGAGGCTCGGAAGCTCACCCATGTTCTCTCGGTCTTTGGACATGGCCGCCACCGCGTCTTTGTTGGAGGAGAAGTAGACCTGAGCCTCGCCGGTCGCTCTGCCGTCAAAGCGGTACTCGATTAAGATCCTCTGTAGCCTCAGAGGTGAGAAAAACTAACACACACGCAGACAGACAGACTTTAACACGGCAGCTCACATATAAAACTCTCGGCTTGTCAGCGTGTTCTCATCTCACGCCGTGATTGGCTGAGAACTCACAGAGGCGATGTCCGCCGCGGTGGTCTGGTACGGTAGGCCCCTCACGTGGACATAGTGCGGCAGGACCCTGCTGAGCTGATCTGAGGAAGTCACAGAAGCCCTGGATCCTGAGAGAGAGGGCAGGTTGTCACAAACTCAACATAATCATCATCTTCTTCTTCTTCTCCTTCTCAGCCAATCAGAACCTTCATAGCAACTGTGTTGTCATGTTTCGCTCCGCTCTCTCACCATCGCTGTGGTCCGGGCTCCACCCGGAGGCTGCGGGCTGCGGGTCGTCCGCTTCACCCTCGTTGTCACTAGCGGCAGAGGCGGGCTTGCCGGCAGGAGGAGACTCTGCCCGCTTCCTCCTGAGCCGAGTGGGCATTTCGCTCTTTTTGCTGGGGAAAACCTCGATGTACCTGGGAGCAGAACAGCAGCTCAACCATAATACAAACGTAAAAAGAAACTTCCGTTTATTTAGAATTCATTTCATTCTAATTATGAATTTTCCCGACCTGCTTCCCATCAGCCCCTTGTTCCTCTGCAGAGCCTGCTCAGCCACCTCCTGGGAGGCAAACTGCACAAAGGCCACGCCTGTACTCCGACCCTTATAGTCTGTCACCAGGCTGACTCCGCCCTCCACAACGTCCAACCCTGCAGACAGTAAGCGGCCCAGTCAGCCAACGAGCGGGGACAACGCTGTGATCCCTCCACCCACGGCGTACCCGAGAAGAAGTGCACAACGTCCCACTCGGTGCTGGAGAAGGGCAGGCCACGGATCCGGACCACACCGTCCTGCGCCGGAGCCGTGTACAGCCCCCTCAGGATGGCCTCGGCGTCTTGGTTCGTCACCTCAAACACTAGAACACACATTTATTCTCATTCATGGAAAAACCCAAAATTCAAGTGAGACGAGAAGAAAAAGACTTTTCATGAATGTTTCACAGACACATTTTTGCATGTTGCATAGCACACTATTGATGTAGTTGTTTAAAAACACAAAAGTATGATTTATCCGAGTACTCAATTAAAACAGAGTACTCGAATACAAAAATATTCGATGGTTGCAGCCTTAGATTCATAAATACTTTATTACTTCGACCTCCCTCCGCCACTCTCACCTGCCCTCTAGTGGCTGTTTGGCTAAACATAAATATATCAATAACAAAAAGTAAATAAGTGATTCATGATGTCTGAACCACCTCATTTCTTTATTACTATAACAATATTTGATTTTATTATTTTATTACTATAACATTACTTCAGTTTTAGTAATGCTATAGTAATACAATTTTATTCTGAGGGGGCATTTAGTAAAATTTTTACATTAACCACAGGGATCACAATGAATGATTTCTTATTTAAAGTGACAGCACACTTTTTAGAAGCTGGTGAAGGTTATAATAACCATAACCATAATAACTATAAAAAAAAAACAAAAAAAAAACGTAGACATGTGGGGGGGTAACAGTGCCATTTAAAATTCTATATAGTAAATATAGTTAATAGTAATAAATAATTGTTTTTGGAAAAAGCTCATTGCAGTTTCCTGAGAAGCACCCAAATTTGTGTGAACTGGTGTTTTCGGGTGAAACATTTACAAACAATATCCATATTTTCATATGAAGAGGAACTGCATGTGACCCTAAAGGTTTTAAGGTCACTTCGCTCTGATTGGTCCAGACGATGTCCTACCCACCTTCAATGTATCGAGGCCCAAGGTACTGCCTGTGTCTCTCCAAAGCTTTGCTGACGTCCTCCTCGCTCTCCAGCTCGATGACCGCCTGACCGCTGGCCCTCCCGGTTCTGCTGCGCACCAGATGGACTCCTTTCACCCCGTCACGGATCCGGCACTCTGAAACACGCCCACGTCAGGCACCCACGCGCCCGAAAGCTGTTCTACCCAGGGCGAGCGTCCGCGTGTACCTGAGAAGAACTCCAGAAGGTCCTCCTGTGTGCACGACCAGGGGAGGCCTTTGGCCTGAACAATGAACACGTCCTTCTGCTCGGGCCCCGGGCCTGTGTACTCTGAGAGGGGCGGGTAGTCATCCTCCTGAATTGTGGACCCCGCCTGGTGAGTGGACGGCGACACACACACACACACAAAAACATGATCTCTCTACACCAGTCAAATCCACAGTGTTTACAACCAACAGGGTTCCCACTCCAAATCAGACTAAAAAATTCCTTGACCTTTACATTTCTTTATATGGGAGGTGATGGAAATGGCCAGGAAAAGTAATGTCCAAGCTATGTTGAATATAGGCAGTATGGGTGTTAGAAAATATCGATACAGAATTTTCTTTTTGTGGTGATATTGTATCGATACAGAGACATCAAGTATTGTTGTTGTGTATGTAAATTTAGCCCACCGGGTGGCGCCGTCGAGCGCTTTCTTTAGTGAGGTCAGCGTGAGGCTACACCCTCAACGGCTGTAGATGGCGCTGTACGGCGGGGTACTTTGAATTACTGCTTAGCATTTCAGGCAGAGTGAAATCGCGAAACATGAGACCGATCACAGCTCTGCTTTCACGTTTAGAATAACGGTAGAATATCGCAGTATGTACTGTATCGCAATACATCTTTATATAAATAAAAATAAAAGTCATTGTTTTAGTAAGAGTAATACACTAGTAGTGGGTATTAATCGGGGAGAAGCGTGTGGTGGCGGTACCGGGGGAATGTGGTGGCCTAGCGGTTAGGGAAGTGGACCCCGTAATCAGAAGGTCGCAGGTTCGAATCCTGAGGTGCCACTGAGCAAAGCACCGTCCCCACACACTGCTCCCCCCGGGCGCCCACTGCTCACCAAGGGTGATGGTTAAAAGCAGAGGACACATTTCACTGTGTGCACCGTGTGCTGTGCTGCAGGGTTTCACAATGAAAAAGTGGCAGCGTGGCGGTTCGGGATTTGAACCAGTCGCAAATTAAACGGCTCTTTGAAGTGATCGATCGAAGTGAACTGCCTGTGAGCTGGAGTCAAGAGAGCTGCTTTTAAAAAATTTGGTCAACTACACAATGCGTGGCGGGGCGGTGCTACAGGACCGGCTGAAGTTGGACAAAAAAATTGCATCCACAGAAACCGGAGGAGAGGAGACGCACGCGGCAAAACGAGCCATGGCAGGAAGTAAAGTTGGGATACGTTCCAATTACATTGATGACGCGAAGGCAGAGTTCAGAACGTGCAAGGTCACAATCTCATATCGAACAGGCTCTGCAAACAACCATCGCACACGAGAAGAACTCCAGAAGGTCCAGCAGCACCTCCAGCAGTCCAAAGAGAAGAAAAATAAAAATATACTGGATCTTTCTCAAATTCAGATGGTTTTGTTTTTGTACCTTAAACATTTATTATTTAGCCATTTATTATTATTATTTATTATTAAGCCATTCTTAATTAATACAAAGTTGTTATAATGTTGTAGTGGGTTTTGTAAGTTAGTCTTCATTTTTGGTAATGAACTAAATTTAGTGAAGAGTCACTTGGGAGCCGAAAGAGTCGTGAGCCGAGCTAGAAGAGCCGGAATTCCACCCACTTCCAGGCTTATTCCAGCATAGGCTTATTAGGGTCAGACTGGAGTGAAGACCTATCTAAAACACACATTCCTCGGGACGGGACGAAGTAGAAGAACGTCCCATGATGCATTACCCACCACAGATCTTCTCTGTCCAGATCAGTGCTGTACATAAGTTCCCCGCGTACAAATGTGTCCGTTCTACAACGGCCCGCAACCTTTGAGTAACAATAGACGACCAACTCTCATCCTCGACTCACATCAGCAATCTTTCCCTCTAATGTAGATTCCTACTCTACAATTTCAGACAAATCCGTCCTTATCTACCAGATACCGGTTCAGTCCTTAGTAATCTAACGACTGGACTACTGGTCTACCTCAACGTACCATCTGACCTCTACAACTCATACAAAATGCAGTAGCACGACTAATCTTCAACCTTCCCAAGTTCTCCCACACCACCCCTCTGCTACGTTCCCTCCACTGGCTCCCAGTAGCTGCACGCATCAGGTTCAAAATACTGATGCTGGCCTACAAAGCCAAACATGGAGTAGCACCATCCTACCTCACAGCCCTTATTACACCTCGCACTGCACCTTGTATACTCCGAGCCTCCAGTACTGCTCGCCTGGTCCCTCCATCTCTGAAGGTAAAAGGAAGACGCTCATCTAGACTCTTCTCCGTCTTGGCCCCTCGGTGGTGGAATGAAATTCCCCTCGAGGTCAGAACAGCTCTATTCTCAAACGACAGCTCAAGACCTTCCTCTTTAGAGAATATTTAGAATAACTTGTAACCTTCTTATTGTCTTACTTATGTATAGAAACTACTACAGAGTGAATAAAAAGATTGTATTCATAGTTGGGGGTCCTTGTGAACCAGTATCGATCACTTCATCGATGGTCACATGGAAGCTCGTTGCAAGTCGCGTCTGCCAAATGCCTTAAATGTAAAATGGAAATGTCACTTTCCAAGGTGACAAGTGCAATAAAAATGACCGCCGGTCACCTATCTATTATAATTTCCCAACACACGGCATCGTGTTTCAGCCTGGATTCTTTTACCCGAGAAGACAGGAGACGGTCCACCAGAGTCCACGGTGACCGGGCGCCGGCGAACAGACCCCGCGGGGGCAGCTCCCTTCTCAGCGGACAGCGGCTCCGCCTCGCCGCCGAGCGCAGCAGGGAGAAGAGCAGAGCGCGGCCCGGTACCGACATCCCGTCGCGCCGACCCGCAGAGGGCAACTGCAGGAGCCGGCGTGCACACGGGTCCAAGGTGAGCCGGAGACCGAGCGACGAGTGGCGCCCCCTAGCGGCACGGTGGAATGACGGAGAGCGAGAGAGGAGTTCTCACATTCAAACGACAAGTGAGTGTAAACTCACGAGAAGGGGGATTTGGCATCAATACACGTTTTATTATGCATATCAAGAGGTTAAAGGTTAAAAATTAAAGGTTTTCAGCAATGTTATATTGCATTATATTGCAAAGGCTGTGCAACGTATAGCAATTAGGTTACAGGTGTTCTATTGTTTCATCCTACTTATCCAAACGTCCTACCCAAGGCAACTGCTCATGCCCATAACGCATGCGGCCACCGCACGGTTTTAAAAGTTTAGATGGAGTACTTAAAGGAAAATACGGTAAGAACAGAACCAAATACTTGTGTTTCTGAGCTATCAGAACATACCTGTGGTTTTTGGACAAAGTGTCAATTAATATCCAAACAGGTAAAACACTGGTGGTAGGACAATCTGGTGGGTGTTTCTGAGCTATCACAACATACTGCTTGTGGTTTATGGACAGTATTATAGTATAATTATTATTTAAACAAGTTTTGTACATTTGTACAGCTAGCATAAAATATGCTGCGGTAGGAAATTCTGACGCGGTAGGACAGTCCGACAGAACACCACTGAGCAAAGCACCAATTTGATCATTCCATTGATCAGTTCATTGATTGTAACATGGAAGCACGTCGTACGTCGCTCTGGATAAGGGCATCTGCCAAACGACTTAAATGTAAATGCAACCGCATGTCATACTGAGTTGTACCGCGCGGCAGCCGTAATCTCGCGAGAGCAGCGCCGAACGAGACTTGGGACGGGAAGCAGAAGTTTAGACGGAAGCTGCAGGCGGAGTGCGCGGCGTCTTATCTCGCGTCGGGACGGATTCGGGGGCGCATTGAGCAGCGCGACGCGGAGACCCCCGGGCTTCCCGCTCCGAGTTCCGTTCTGCCGAAATGAGTTTCCTCTTGTGAGTATATCCTGTTCGGGCTTTGTGTCTGGCTCCGCCGGCGCAGGTCGGATTGCTGGCAGTGGAGCGGAACCGTTCACATGAGCTGTGAGCTGGTGCGAAGATCCTGGATCACCAGGAGATTCGTACTCGGCTCTGTTGTTTCCCGCGACGTTAAGTGGAAATTAAGGTCCTGCCCGGTCTGTGTTCGTGTAGGATGGGTACATGGCGAGGCACTGGCCAATCGGAGCACGGGTAAAACTCTCCTGGCCAATCACATCTTAGATTGCTGCTGAGTGCTTTTGGTAATTCCGTTCTATTGCAAAGCTTGAGAACAATCCCGCTCTGGCGAACCAGCCCCTTTAAGTGCCTTTAGTGTCAGATAAGGATCGGTCTTGGATCGATCGCCCGTCGTCTGAGATGTGGCTCCCCTTCCCCCCCTACACTGCCAACAGACACCGCGGGGGCAGCTCGCTTCTCCGCAGACATCGACATCCCGTCACGCCAGCCCGCAGAGGGCAAGTACAGGAGCCGGCGTGCTTACGGATCAAAGGTGACCCGGAGACCCAGCGAGGATTCCCGAGGGGCGACGAATGCCTGCATCTTAACCGCCATCTGCTGAGTGCGGATCTCGCAGCACTGACCCTATAAAATTACACCCTATAAAATTTAACAGCAAGTATATTTATGCCTTTACGCCAGAAATACACTTGCTGTGAGCTGCGTGTGCGTCTCCGTACACAGTTGCGACCGAGCTGGGCGTCGAAATCTGTAGTGTGTACTCCTTACCACCAGGGGTCAGTGTCGAAGCAGCAAACCAAATAAATCAGTGAATACCTGTATCTTAAGATATTTACATTTATGCCATTTATCAGACGCCCTTATCCAGAGCGACTTACAATCAGTATTTACAGGGACAGTTCCCCCCTGGAGCAACTTAGGGTTAAGTGTCTTGCTCAGGGACACAATGGTAGTAAGTGGGATTTGAACCAGTGACTCCGTAGTCTTCTGGTTCTAGGCTACTACCACCCCCTTAAGAGCTTGCAACACTGCCCCTACACATTTACACAGGTATTACCTCCGTATACGTTCCATTCATTTTAAGTACGGTACAGGCCAAAGATTTGGACACACCTTCTCATTCAATGTGTTTTCTTTATTTTCATGACCATTTACGTTGGTAGATTCTCATTAAAGGCATCAAAGCTATGAATGAACACGTGGAGATATGTACTTATCAAAAAGTGGAGACCTGGTCTCCACAGTCACCGAACCTGAACCCAATCCAGATGGTTTGGGGTGAGCTGGACCGCAGAGTGAAGGCAAAGGGGCCAACAAGTGCTAAACACCTCTGGGAACTCCTTCAAGACTGTTGGAAAAGCATTTCAGGTGATGACATCTTGAAGCTCATCGAGAGAATGCCAAGTGTGTGCAAAGCAGTAATCAGAGCAAAGAAATTAGAATATAAAACGTGTTTTCAGTTATTTCATCTTTTTTTGTTAAGTACATAACTCCACATGTGTTCCTTCATAGTTTTGATGCCTTCTGTGAGAATCTACCAACGTAAATGGTCATGAAAATAAAGAAAACAGAACACGTCCAAACTTCACAACTTGTGTCCGCTTGCGTCTTCTCAACGTCACCATCCTCTGGTCTTGTTGTTTTCCTCGCAGCGGAAGTCGCTCGTCGAAAACGTTCAAGCCGAAGAAGAACATCCCGGAAGGTTCTCACCAGTACGAGCTGCTGAAGCATGCCGAGGCCACGCTGGGCAGTGGAAACCTCCGGATGGCGGTCATGCTGCCGGAAGGGGAGGACCTGAACGAGTGGGTGGCGGTCAACAGTGAGTTCCTCACCAGTCACGTGGACCAGGATATTATTTATTTATTTCTTTATTTTGTGGATAAAATCTGCTGTCGGGAAGTGCTGTATGTGTTTAAAACAGTCTACCGTTTCAGCCTTATCTGGATTGCGTTCTGCTCCAAAAATTATTGTGATCTGCGGTAGAGGTGTGAACCTTCACTGGTCTCACGATTCGATTACGGTTATCAGTGCCTCGATATCGATGCATCGCGATGCATCCCAGACATTTTCTACATGGTCACATGATGTTAAGGTCTCGCTCGCCTGTGTGGACGCTCTGATTTGCTCCAGAGCAGAAAAACTTGTTACGTCCGCACTCACCTTGTAACAGTTATATATATACTGTTAGTTCTCCTTTAAGTGCACACGGCACTATGTTGTGGGCGGAGTTAATCGTCTGCTCCGGTCCTGATGCAGATCGACATGTCCACCAAGCAGAGGAACCGAGCAGACTGGTCCAAGCTCTGTGGTCCTTGTATTATTTCATTTTGTATTACATAAAAGCAGTAATATTTGGTACGTGTAATGTCCAAATTTTTCTGACACCTTAGTTCCAAATAGTATTCATTACAGAATAATTATTTTTAATTTAACTGAATGCTCACCGCACGAAAAATGTGTGTTTTTGTAAAAATATTGTTGTGTTGTAGATCTCTGAACACTCAGAGAATGATCAGCTTTTCCTCCATTCCCGCTTCGTGTGTCTGTTTCGAAGTGGCGGAAAGTAGACACCCCCGCTTTGATTCTACGTCATGGTCGCCACGCCACGCAGCGTAAAACTCCGACACGGAACGGCACTGTATTCTGTAGAACAGGCCGCCACAGTCACTACCTGCACTACTTTTTAACGAGATTCACCAACAGAAAATCACCAAGCAACATCATTATGATAATCGATTATGCTCTGCACTGCATCGATGCAATATCGTCCAGGTCGGCATCGCGATGCATCGATTATACGATTAATTTCAACACCCCTAATATGTGGTGATAAGTAGTTTGTATTCTTAGGCAGAATACTGTGTGGAATTACATTTGTTGATCTGCTCCGAAATGCAACGGCTTCTTCCTTGTTCTTGGAAATTGGTCCGGTGGTTTTTGTGTAATCCTGCAGACAGGCAAAGATCAGCGCACCATAAACCCCTTGTTTGCTTGGCAAAATAGATTTTATTGGGTCACACTGCTATATTTAGCCTCACTCTGCTTAGTGCTTGCGTTTGACCCCCATATCGGTGTATGCAGCAAACAGAACCGTAAAGTTCTCTTCGTCACTGTCCGTTGCACATCGCTTTAATTTGCCCAACCCCTCTTAATGACCCTAAAGGGCATCTCGTGTTGCATTGTGACCCCTACTTGGTCGCCTGGGTCACAGGGCTTTTGTACATGTATTGATGCGGCTCATGGTGCCCGCAGGCTGCTGGTCCCAGACAGGGCAGGAAACGTGAGCGGATGTGAAGACGCAGTTCATGTGATCCCAGTCCTTTTCGTAGTTAAATCTAAGACACTTTTTAAATGCCAATGTAACACCGCCCCTCCCCATATGATATTTGGATTGGGATCATATAAACTTTCTGCTGGTTTTGCTGTGCAGCGGAAGGAATGGAAACAAAGGTAAAGGCAAACCAGCCACAATAACATAGAAAAAAGCTACAAACGTTAAGCTATACAGTACAGGCCAAAAGTGTGGACACACCTTCTCATTCAATGTGTTTTCTTTATTTTCATGACCATTTACGTTGGTAGATTCTCACTGAAGGCATCAAAACTATCAATGTAAATGGTCATGAAAATAAAGAAAACACGTTGAATGAGAAGGTGTCCAAACTTTTGGCCTGTACTGTGTGTGTGTTTCATTTATGGTATTGGAATTTCTCCTTTAAAAATGTCATTTTAAAGTTGGTCAATCTGACCACTCTCATTCCCCTGTGAAGTCAGTCGATGCTCCACAACAGGAGAAACACCGCCGGGAGTGGGCGGAGTCCGGTTATTGCAGGTCCCTTCTACATAAAAGTGAACTTGTAGCAGGGAGAACAGGTTAAAAATGTGCTACTAGAAATGGACTGGGTTTTCTGTAGTAACATTCTTTAGCCACAAAGGCTGACGTTCTTGAACAGGAGAGTGTGTGTGTGTGTGTGTGTGTATTTAGTGCATTGACGTTGGGAGGTTATTTCCAAAAATTCTGGGGTGGTGATTTTGATGAGTCTTATTAGCATTCTCACACTGTTTCAGCCGTGGACTTTTTCAACCAGATCAACATGCTGTACGGAACCGTGACCGACTTCTGCACCGAGGAAAGCTGCCCTTTGATGTCCGCCGGACCCAAGTGAGCGGAACACGACTACAGGACCCCTAATGAAATTAAAATAAAAAATCTGTAGTGCGTCCAGCTCTGATTTTGTTGTTTTCTCCCAGGTACGAGTACCACTGGGCCGACGGAACCAACATCAAGAAACCAATCAAGTGTTCTGCACCAAAGTACATCGATTACCTCATGACCTGGGTTCAAGACCAGCTGGATGAGGAGACTCTTTTCCCGTCCAAAATAGGTATTGTGTCCGTACCCTGATTATTAAAAAAAAAAATGAAACACACCTGCATAGTTCTAACACCACCTGTGTCTGCAGGCGTTCCGTTCCCCAAGAACTTCATGACCGTGGCCAAGACCATCCTGAAGCGCCTGTTCCGGGTTTACGCCCACATCTACCACCAGCACTTTGATTCCGTTATCCAGCTGCAGGAGGAGGCGCATCTCAACACCTCCTTCAAGCACTTCATCTTCTTCGTCCAGGTGGGAGGAGCTTCAAAGCCTCACCCAGGCGACTTCAAAATGCCACCGCCTCAGCGCATGGCAGCGTTTGTGCTGATGCTTTTCTCAGTCTGCCCTTGTTCCTCTGCTCTTTCCTCAGGAGTTCAATCTGATCGACAGGAAGGAACTCGCTCCTCTGCAGGAACTGATTGAGAAACTCACCTCCAAAGACAGATAAAGGCCTGTCCAGCGGAGCCCCCTGTCTTTTACTTTTTCATTTCGGTGTTCAGTTGTTTAGCAGAAACTCCCCACTGTCCTGCCCTCAAACCTCCACAGATGCTCTTTTAACCAAGTGCCTGAAACTGAAACATCACTACAGTCCCGATTTACTGCGGAGCTGACTGGACTGAAACTCCGCCCACTACAGCCAGGTCATCGTCTGGCTTTCAGCAGGAAGAAACACTTTTTTTTTTTTGTATATAGAAATATATAATGTGCATATAGAAGTTTAGAAATTCTAAGTCATGACTCAATTAGTGTCCCCGCCACTTGATTTTTAAGGATAAGTTTCATTGTTTTGCACTTCAATGAGCTTTTCGAAAAGTTATTTAGTTTGTATGAACCAGCCTCTTCATATTGAACTCTGCATCTGAGAGTTTTTATTTAGATAATTTATTTTCTTTTTAATCCCACTGATGTTAATGATTGTGAATTTAATCATTTAATTGTCCTGCAGATTCAAAATCCCTCTCAGCTCAACCCAGTCTGGTGAACCTGTATATAATGCAGTCGTTTCGGGTGTTTATAAGACAATAAATTCAATTTGACTGATGGGGTTTTTTTTTTTTAAAAAGCACACCACACATTCTCTCATAAGATTGGACGTGCCTGAGTTTTATTCAGATGAATGTCACTCTGTACAGCAGCTGGTGCGGTTGTGGGCAGGGGGTCTCCATGGGGGTGGGGTAGGGATTAAATAGGGGCCGTGCAGGGGTCTACAGTTCTATATTATTCATAAGGGCCCGGAGTTTCATGAAGGACAGCAGTGTCACATCCTGTTATATCTGGAGCAAATGCGGGTTTTAAATCTCGTTGACCTGTATCTTCCGCAACCGGAAAGTGTTTCTGCTGCCTCATCACTACCCTGAAAGAAGACGATCCTCAGGGCTTCTGTCTAAATTTGAAAAAATATTTAAGCTACTTTCATTCACTTTCAACACCAGTGTGTTTGCTATTTCTTTGTTCTTCTGATTAGCAAATAATAATAAAAAAAAACGTTCTGCAATAAATCCTGACCGAGGTGGGACTGACCAGCTTTACAGCCCGGTCAGATGTTCTAAGCTGTATGGTTTGTGAAGTTGTATGGAGTCTTGTATGATACTGGATTTACATTGGTCTGTTTGTCCAAGTAGGAGGAAGCTGCACATTTTTCATATTTCTCCAATGTCTTCTGAGGCTTATTTATAGAATGCAAGTTGCAATTATATGAGGTTAAACAAAAGGACGTCCCCATCACGCTATGATTTCCTGCCTGAGGGTCGGCACGCACCTCAGATTTAACACGATGATGGAACCGAAGCACAGAAGGGTGGATCGTGTAATATCGTTGGACTGGTGCAATGAAACCCAACCCTCATACCCTGGAAGAGCAGCAGCCGGAGGGTCTTCATGTCCCAGCACGGCCGCTCGTTGCCATCTGTTGGCGGTGCTGTGACCACAGCTGCATCAGATTACGTCCAGCCTCCCGTCAGATGGACGAGACTCGAAAACCAGCGCCAGCCCCACCCTAACCAGCAGTCCTGCTGCTCCAAGTCCCCACCTCAACTGTCCAACCTCATTTGCGCAATGAGAGGAGCTTGATTCAGGCCGAGCATTCCCTATGGGGTGTTAAAAAATGACTTGTTCTTAGTATGACCACTAGGTGTCGCTGTGCATTACAAGTGAAACACACTCACACACTTCTGCACACACACTTTATGCTCCTCTCTATGTTTTTGAAGACATTGGGGTCCACGGCTCAATCTCTCTTGACGTCTCTCTGTCACTATTTGTCCCTCCCTGGAACGTTTTTTTAAACGTTCTTCAACATCCATGTAAAAATCCACAGTTGCAAGTTTCACCTGCAGGTGAAGCAGATGTTCCAGTGGATGTTCCTTCTCTGTGGCCTTGTGCTTATCTTTGCCATTCTGCTCCCCTGATGGTATATCAGAGATTATTGTCCTACTGAACAATGTTTGTGGGTTTATAGTGAATTAAAAAAAAACTTTGATCCCTAATGATCAGATAAACAGTCAGAACACAAAGTTCAGTATCTGGCGCCCTCTGCTCGGAGCACTAATATCCTTTTGATCATTCCTGACCTCTGAGACAGGAAGTCGGCTTTACTGGGAATATTGCTTTCATAAGCTACACCTGCAGCTGGCTGAAGATGTGAGGAGGCCATGGCTGACGGCCAGGGATGTGCATTTGACCAATCAGAATGCAGCTCACATCACTAACCCGATGACACTTGGAAGACATTTTCTACAAACCAGATTTATCACTAAAACCAAACAATTTCAATTAATTTCTAGAAAAAAAAAACTCCTTACCTCATCACATGATCTGAGCTTCTCCTGCATTCCCACAGTTTAATCCCCCTCCTGACGTCACGGTGGCGTATCTAACCAGCCTTTCCTTTTATGGCAACTTATGTTACATATTAACAGTCGTTCAGTGTTTATGACTGCTGAAGACAGCAGAATCTGGGAATGGACACAGCGGTGCTGATGGAGGAACAGCTTGATGCTGTTGTTCTGCTGCGACTGCACAACCTTTGGTGTTCAGGCCATTGTGGGTGGTTCAGTAATAAATGGAATATTTCAGGACGTTTCAGGAATCTGCTCCCTGTCAATGCATTGTTCCTCTTTCTCCATCTCTGCTCTGTCTTTATTACATGCGATCCAAGGAACTGTGTAGGGTAGTGACCGGAGTGACCGGAGACCCATCTTCATAAAGACTGAATCCGTCTCAGGTGAACAGCATCTTGCTTCTGTTCCCTGACTCAAACTCCTTGTCCCACCAGTGATTTTCCACTCTGCTGAGCGTCTCCTGCTACACAGGGGTTTTGACCTCTTCACCACTGCACTATCCCTCACAAACGTTCCCCAGTGAAAGTTCAAATAGCATTCACCAGTTTTCAGTATATATAACCGGCACAGTCAGTAATGCTCACTAACCTTCACCAATGTTCACTAATGTTCACCAGCATTGAATAACCAGCGCATTCATCAGTAGTGTTCACTAACCTTCCCAGCATTCACTAACATTCACCAGCATTAAATAATCAGCACACCCATCGATAACGTTCACTGATCTTCACCAACTTTCACTAATGTTCACCAGTATTAAATAGCCAACACAGTAATCAGTAATATTCACTAACATTCACAAATGGAACCAAAGCACAGAAGGGTGGATCGTGTAATATCGTTGGACTGGTGCAATGAAACACAACCCTCATACCCTGGAAGAGCAGCAGCCGCAGGGTCTTCATGTCCCTAATGTTCACCAGCATTAAACAGCAATCACAGTCATCATTAATGTTCACTAAACTTCACCAACTTTCACTAATGTTCACCAGTATTAAATAACCAGCACAGTCATCAGTAATATTCACTAACATTCACAAATATTCAATAATGTTCACCAGCACTAAACAGCAATCACAGTCATCATTAATGTTCACTAAACTTCACCAACTTTCACTAATGTTCACCAGTATTAAATAACCAGCACAGTCATCAGTAATATTCACTAACATTCACAAATATTCAATAATGTTCACCAGCACTAAACAGCAATCACAGTCATCATTAATGTTCACTAAACTTCACCAACCTTCACTAATGTTCACCAGCATTCACTGATTGTCAGTTCATACTCCTTAATATCTTTGTATATTAACCTTTTAATCTAAACAGTCTGGCTGAATTCCCTTCTGCAAATACCTTGTGTGTGTACGTGTGCTATCTGTAGTCATAGTGGCAGAATATGAAAGGTAATCCTCCTGGAGCTCCAGAAATGTCTCTTCAGGGCGGAGAGCCTGAGACTGAGCTGGAAACCGCAGGATCAGACAAGGGGTGAACATCATGTGACGTTTTAGTTGAAATTGAGCTTTAGATATCAAATGAATGTTCTTAATGGTGTTGTTCTGCTTCAAAAAGTAGACACATTTGGGACAGTAGACACACTCATCACTTCCCGTAGAAACATAACATCCTTCCAGTAGTGCTGAGACAGGGATGTGTTTAGAGGAATGTGGTGGCCTAGCGGTTAAGGAATGTTGCCGGTTCGAATCCCGATGCGCCAAGGTGCCACTGAGGTGCCACTGAGCAAAGCACCGTCCCCACACACTGCTCCCTGGGCGCCTGTCATGGATGCCCACTGTTCGCTCAGGGTGATGGGTTAAATGTAGAGGACAAATTTCACTGTGTGCTGTGCTGCTGTGTATCACATCTGACAATCACTTCACTTTGACTTTATATTCTCAGAATAACTGATCTGAGAAAAGTAATACCTGTGAGATAACCTTAACACGACACCTTCACCAACTTTCATAAATGTTCACCAGTATTAAATAGCCAACACAGTAATCAGTAATATTCACTAACATTCACAAATATTCACTAATGTTCACCAGCATTAAACAGCAATCACAGTCATCATTAATGTTCACTAAACTTCACCAACTTTCACTAATGTTCACCAGTATAAATAACCAGCACAGTCATTAGTAATGCTCACTAAACTTGACTAGCATGTTAAGGGTAAGTGTCTAGGGAATAAGTCTAGGGAACAGAGAAGTGAGATGTTGTGTTGTAGCCCTTCATCTAGAGCAAATCTGACGTCCATATCCTCTACTACAAAAGATAAAATATTCAGCTCAAGGTTAATTTATGAAATTGTTGAGCAACGGCATTATTGCTGGGTGAGGCTGGAGACACGTTACTCCTGGAGTTCAGGTCTCGGGGCTGAGCTGACGAATCTGGTCTGTACTGGCTGATTGGCAGTAGGAAGCGGTCACGCCGTGCCGCTGCTGTAGGACGTGTCCGGGCCAACATGTTTCTGAACAGCTGATGGGATCCATCTGGCTCCTGGCCCCACAGGACGACTGACCCTCTCTGCGTGAGGAAGGGCAGTGGCCGACACGGGGCACCTGCACAAACCTCCCCCACACACAGGCATGAGCGTGAGAAGGTGTGTGTGAGAGTCTGTGTCCAGTGGCTCGTATTAAATTAGCCTCGAAACACACCAGTGAAAATTCCTATTCGGCCTGTCCTGGAATCCCAAGGTTATGAGTTTTTTTTTTCTTCTTCTTTTGATGGCCCAGATCAGGCTGCTTATGAATAACATTTATTAATCATACATACGCCACAGGCCGATATTTGGATCCAGAAGGTGTCGCTATGAGTTTCATTCTGTTGAGGTTTGAATTGAAGTCGAAATATGAACTTTTTTTATGATTCAAATCCCGAAACCCACAGGCACGAAAACTGGAACCGACGTGGAAACGGACGCGGCGACGCGAAACGCGAGTGAAATAACGCGCCCCGACACGCAGTTCAGGCCCCCCCCCCCCGCAGTTCGGCCCCCCCCCCCGCGGCCGAATCGTCTCCCCACGCCCACCTAACACGCCCACCCGCGCGCGCGCACGCACGCACCTGCCGGAGAGTCCCGCAGACGGGAGCGCAGCGCCGTGGCGCACGGGTCACCTGGAGACACGCCGAGCGGCCACCGCGCACCGACCACGGGACACGATGAGCGGACACCAGCGGAACAAGTGAGCTCCCGCCGCTCCGAGAGGTTTTTATCGGTTCGCGACTGTGCGCCGTGGGCGCGTTGCCGGTGTAAGACCGTGCGTAAAGGCGCCGTTTTACTGCAAGTGTCCGAGCCGAGGGGGACTCCCGTGGGTCTTTCTGAATAATTTAAAGAAATGTCAGAACGCCCTCATTTTCTCTTATTAAGAGCGGAGTGGCAGAATGACCTGAATTTCACCATCGGAACTCGGCAGTTTCATTCATTCTGAACACAGGACCAGCCTGCTGTAGTACAGATGTAGTACAGATGTAGTAAAGCGCAGGTGGGCTGAAGGTGCTGGATACTGAGACTTGAAACTTCATGTAAGTTTTATTGTTATTTTCTATTATTATGCCTTCACAGTTTTAATATTGATCCGGTTGTTTAATGTTGTATTCACTTGAGGTTGGAGTTCAATTTTTTTTAAATCCAGTGTTCAGATTTGAGAGCAGTTTTGAGATATGTTTGAAAGTTGTAGCTCTGTGATGAAGTTTAGTCCCCTGTTCGGCTTTAGAGATGTGCACAGTCCTGTGATGATATTAGATCTGTACTCAGCATTAGTCATGTGCTCGGTTTTAGTGCTCTACTCAGCATTAGTCCTGTTCTCAGATTTAGCCCTGTGCTTCTATTTAATGCTGTGCTTGGTTTTAGTGCTCTACTCACCGTTAGTCCTGTGCTCAGATTTAGCCCTGTGCTCTTGTATAACTCATGTGCTCAGTTTTAGTGCTCTACTCAGCGTTAGTCCTGTGCTCAGATTTAGCTCTGTGCTCCTGTTTAACTCTTGTGCTCGGTTTTAGTGCTCTACTTAGCGTTAGTCCTGTTCTCTGACCTAGTCCTGTGCTTGGTTTTAGTGCTCTACTCAGTGTTAGTCCTGTGCTCAGATTTAGCCCCGTGCTCCTATTTAACTCTGTGCTCGGTTTTAGTGCTCTACTCAGCGTTAGTCCTGTGCTCAGATTTAGCCCTGTGCTCCTATTTAAGTCCTGTGCTTGGTTTTAGTGCTCTACTCAGTGTTAGTCCTGTGCTCAGATTTAGCTCTGTTCTCCTGTTTAACTCCCGTGCTCGTTTTTAGTGCTCTATGCAGTGTTAGTCCTGTTCTCTGACTTAGACCTGTGCACCTGTTTAAGTCCTGTGCTCAGTTTTAGCACTCTAGTCAGCGTTAGTCCTGTGAGAAAAGCAGCTGCTGATCAGCTGCAGTTGAAGCCTGCGCTCTATAGAGGGTGTCAGAGTTGAGAGTCTGATGGGTGAGAAACTTAGGACCCTTTCAGTCCTGTGTCTTCAGCATGTGAATGATCCTGTTCAGATTTGAATCAGAGTTGAATTGAATTGGTGTTTGTTATCATGGCCATAGGGTTATAAGGGACCTGACTGTGTGTGTGTGTGTGTTTTCTCTAATGATCTCCAGCTGTGAGAGGTTTGCTGCTTGACTTTTTGATGTCTGGTTTATTCCGATGTTCATTGATGAGAAGAATGGTGGAAATGTTCACTTACTTAATCTGTAATTTAATTATTTTACATTCATATTTACTCTGTTTTTTACATTTATGACATCAGGGTTCACCAATGATCTTTTTCATTATCCCTGCGCTGCATTGGCCGCGTCTGATTCGGCCTATTCCAGTTTGTGTTTACTAACCTGCATTTATTTACTTATGAATATTGATCCAGAGGCATGATTATTCCTGTTTTGCCAACTTGCTGAAATAAAGGGGAAAAAAGCATTTTTCCAGCTGCACACAGCTGTAAACATCTCTGAACCGCACCATCCATGGCTGTCGCCTCCTGCAGATTCACGACCTTTACAGCTCGGAGATGAGAGTTTAGTAGCCAACTGAGCACACAGGACGACAGAGGTACCATTACCTAACTTGATTTAATGGTTTAATATCATGTAATATCATAGGTGAGTTTAGAAGGCAACATGATCACATGCTTGAACAAATGAATGGATGTATTGGATTTATTCATCTGTCTCATGCTTACTTACTTGAAATGTCCATCATCGAAACCCCTCATCTGGTTGCCTGGGACCCGATCTGTAAATACCATTCGCTTAACACGCCAGAATCCAACTCTTTTTAAGTAAGCATACGTAGTGTACGTTTAACTTGCGTCTGAAGATCTGTAATGACTTCGCTGCTGGAACATCCAGCACAAGTTCATTCGGGCTCCTAGGAGCCGAGTCAGAGAAGAGTCTAGATGAATGACTTTCCTAGTACCTTGAGAGGTGGCGGTACCAGTCGAGCAGTTCCGGGGGACCAGGGAGATCGAGGTATGCCTTTGGTATAAAATGCCGCAGCAGTGTTGAGGTTCGTTTTAGATGCTGCGCTTTGGTTAGTATTTAGTGTTTGAATGGGAAGGTATAGAGTGTGTTTTGGTGTATTTGGGTTTGGGGGGGGAGTGGATCGGATTATGACAGCGTGTCCGGTGGGTGGGGCTCTGTCGGGTGTTACCTGGCGGAAGGCGCTGGAAGAGGGAAGTGGCCTGAAGGGTAAATCGGTGCTGATCTGATCCCCACAGGGCGGATGATGAGGAGATAAACGACGCGGAGGAGGGACAGGACCAGCTGGAGAATGTGTGTGTGTGTGTGTGTAAGGGGTGTATTTAACACACACTGTTGTGTGTTTATCTTTTTATATGCTTTATAACATGGGTATGTGCGAGTGTGTGTGTGGTCACGCCCCACCTGTGCGCGCTACAGCACAATAGCAAGGTTCTCCCCAGCTGATGGGGGTTTTCTCTGTGGCAGCACCTCCTCTCGCCACTTCAGACCCAATTAGCACTGGAGCATGTGTGTGTGTGTGTGTGTGTGTGTGTGTGGGTGGGGTGGGGGGGATTACCTTCCTTACCGGCTGCTCAATCCCTTCAAGGGCAGCCGCTCCCTCAGCGGCGGGCGAGTCGCAGCTCCTCCACCTGTCGCTCGGCTCGGCTCGGCTCGTGGGTCTGGGGGGCTGCTTGTATCGGGTCGCCCCCCCGCCCAGAACCCTGCCACCGCCGCCGCCATGAGCTCCACTAACTTCCTGCAGGTGAAGGAGCAGCGCAGCTACGGCTCCACGCTGTCGCTGGAGGAGAAGTGTGAGCAGTCTTTCTTTCTCTTCTACTACTACAGGATGGAGGACGAGGCCGTGCTGGACCGAGGTGCGTCCTTCCTCAAACACGTCTGCGACGAGGAGGAAGTAGAAGGTGAGAGAGTCTTGCACGTACACACACACACACACACACACACCAACGGATCGTAACATAGCCTCACTGTGTCTGGTAGTCTTGTGTATTGATTATTGGAGAAACTGGAACCATGTGACGTTGTGTTTACCTCTCCGCTCGTCTGACCCCGTTGGCCAGGCGGAGCACGAAGGTTAGTGGGAGGGCAGCGAGGAGTGTTTGGCTTCAGTACGAGACGCCTAATTACCGATGATCATCTTTCCGTCCTCTCTCTCTCTCTGTATGTGTGGGTGTGTTTAAGGATGTCCATGTACACGAATAGAGAGACCTGAACATGTGGCCGCCGGCATTAGAAAAAAATGCTTCTTGCCTGCTTCCATAAGATTTAAGTGTAGGGTTATGTTCATGATTAGGAATGTCAAATCTCTTTTATTGTCTCGCCACATGACACCAACAAACAGGTAGAGTGCATTTGGGGAAATTCTTGTGTGCAAAGCTTCTCACACAGCAGTGGTGAGACGAAAACAATAAATATATATGTGTATGAATAAACAAATTGTATGTGTATGTGTAGAAAAGTTACCAGTAGACAAAAATACAAAAATATTCATAAAGTTGTACAAAAAAAATAGAGCAATAGGGCAAAGTGCAGAGTGGTGCAGGTTTGGGGTCAGAGTTCAGCAGTCCGATGGTCTGACTGAAGAAAGTGTCCCGTAGTCTGCTGGTTCGGGTCCGAAAGCTGCTGTTCCGTTTGTCTGACGGTAGCAGCTTGACCACACTTGTTACACACTTAATACACAAGATCAAATATGCAACTTACGCTATAGGCCATAGGTTTGGGAACCATTTCAAATTGAATTATAAGAAAGCATTAGAAATCCATAAAACAAATGTACATGACTTGTAATTGATGGGACGGGTTTCATCAAAATAAATACCCAGTGCCTGCTTTTTTCACTGCTTTTGGGAAAAGATGCAGCTCTTTAAGCGTTCAAAATGAATGCCAGTGTTCAATAAATGTTCAACAGTTTGAGCCTTTGTGACTAAATAATTACCTGTTACCAGTTTGATAGTTGCATGGGTTTTAAGTATCTTGGACTACTTTTTTGTAATGAGGAGCATTTTGTTCCTTTGGACCCAAACGTCTGAACTGTAGTGATATAACGCACACACTTTTTTGTGGTGAGAGTGGACTAGACACATGAGGCAAATATACATGCAAACATACATGAACACAACTACTGTAATCGGTGAAGTGAACACAATCAAGGTGAAAAGTTTGTAGGGCAGGAGCTCTGGTCAAATGGGGCGTGGCCTTTCTCTTCATTCCTTCATGACCCTGGCTGGAATGGCCGCCGGGCGTAAGCATGACCAGATATTTATTATATATATTTTATATTAGTGACTTAAACAAGTCCCCTGCGGCCCTGAGCATCATGAAGGGTCTAGACTGCTCCCATTTCTCAATTCTTTACTTACATAGAAAAAAAAGCCAGACTGTAGCGTAAATTCTCCTGAACAACAGAAACGATAAATATAAGAGTGCCCCCCCCCCCTCGGAGACGTGCTCCGCACTCAAAACATTTTTACACACTCCCCTAACCCACCGCATAAAGCAGGAGTAGCAGCCAATCGGAGGGCCGGCCTGAATGTTGCACAGCGCGGTGACATTAGCATGCTGGGCTCCGCCGTTTCCACGGCACGTTACTGGGGTAACTGGAGGTGTGTAATCTGGCAGCTCCGACGGGGAGGCAGAGCAGGGAATTCATAGCGGCCCTGATAAACAGTCCTAGGCCTTTCATCCCAGAAGAAAAGGGAACAGGAAGTACCCAAGACGTCCTGGCCGCTGCTGCTTGTCCAGCCTGGGGTCTGAAATCCTTGCTGCACTTTGCACTTCAACACGGACACGGTCACAGGATTTTTAGCTCATTTCCAAGCAAAGTTTAGTCCGTGTCTTAATTTATTAACATGGCCAGTATGTCCCTCTTTGGACTTGTTAGTATTGTACTTTTTCTCGGTTGACCTATTACATCACAGAGCAAAACAACAACAACAGTACAGGCCAAAAGTTTGGACACACCTTCTTATTCAGTGTGTTTTCTATATTTTCATGACCATTTACGTTGGTAGATTCTCACTGAAGGCATAAAAACTATGAATGAACACATGTGGAGTTATGTACTTAACAAAAAGTGGAGACCTGGCCTCCACAGTCACCGGACCTGAACCCAGTCCAGATGGTTTGGGGTGAGCTGGACCGCAGAGTGAAGACAAAGGGGCCAACAAGTGCTGAACACCTCTGGGAACTCCTTCAAGACTGTTGGAAAAGCATCTCAGCTGACGACCTCTTGAAGCTCATCGAAAGAATGCCAAGAGTGTGCAAAGCAGTAATCAGGGCAAAGAAACTAGAATATAAAACATGTTTTCAGTTATTTCACCTTTTTTGTTAAGTACATAACTCCACATGTGTTCATTCATAGTTTTGATGCCTTCAGTGAGAACCTAACAATGTAAATGGTCATGAAAATCAAGAAAACTCATTGAATGAGAACGTGTGTCCAAACTTTTGGCCTGTACTGTACATGTCACTACCAGACCAGTTGTTGGAGTAGTTTGAGTCGAGAACATTCAGAAGATTGATCCAGAGTGATTTCAGTCAGTCATAGCGAATTCGCCACTGAATGTGTGGTTTGGTGACCACTGACGACCTGAACAATGTGCAAGAAAAATGTGAAGACGTTAAAGCACTGTGAGGGCCACAGTGGCTCACTGAGGTGGGGTCGTGCAGGACAAAGGTAGATGGGGGGGGGTGGGGGGGGGGGGGGGTGGGGGTGGTGGTCATCAGGGCCCTCAGGGGGCTGTGTAGGATGATTTTGTCGGCTGGAGGGCCAGAGTGCTGACTGGGAGAGAGTTAGACGGCAGCGGACAGGGGGAGGAGACTAATTGCCCGGCAGCATTTCCGTTCCCCTGGAAAATGATGTCCAGTTGGTCATATGAGATCCTCAAAATATTAAAAGACCACTGCATGCCCTGCTGGGGTAAAAATAGGCTGGCCTGGGGTCTGAGTGGAGAACAAGAACCTCTCTGTGCTCACCAGTCACTGTCTCGATGTCATGTGTTGCCTGAGCCGAGCTGAATGGCCCTGGGGAGAGTCGGCTCTGCTCGGAGGTGCTGGAAGAACAGTGACCTCGTGGAGCTCCGACTGGGGAATGCCGCACACTCATGGGAACGCCACAAGTTTGGGTGTTGCTGCTCAGAATCACTTCACTGTGCTCACTGCCCACAGAAATGATACTTCTGGTGTGACGTGGGTGAGGTCAGGTACCTTCAGATGATGAAGTTGAGTCAGAGATGCTATCAGAGATGGTGTCAGGTCACATGGTTCCATAAAATACCTTGTTGCACTATAACTCTGTGACTTCTGTTCTGTTCCCATACCTGCTCTTGGTGGTCCAGCCATCATCAAAGGTACCCGATGCCTCTCAGGGACTCCTGAGTGCTGCAGAGGTGTTGAGGTTTAACCTAAAACCTGGCAGGTTACATGAAACAGGGTTGGGCGCTCTACCTGTAGAGTATTATATCTTCAGAGAGGGAACTTTTTGGCATATGATTAGAAAACCTCATTGAAGGGTTCAAAAGCTTCATTGTCATCATAGTACAAAGAAATTCTCACTGGCATCCCTTCCCACAGACCTCTAACAAAAACATCAAGAAAGAACAGCAATTAACAAATAGAAGGATGAGAACCAGAGGGACGTCAGTGACATTTCACTCATCGAAATCATCTATAGAGGATAATAGGCACCTGTTAGGAGATGACAAGTCAAATTAAACACAGAATAAAATCTTCAGTATTTGTATTTATTCTTCAAATTATCTCTGGAACGTATGGCTAATTATATTGTGTTAGAAAGCATTAGAGGTTTTTAGTGTTAAAAATAAAAATACAAAGCGCTACAATATACATAGCCTGTGTTGGGGCTTGTTCAAGAGTGTTTTTAATGTGTTTTAAAATGGGTGGAGCGTGTTGTGATGATTGATAACTTCACAAATGTGCTTGTATGAATACGTCCCTTGAGCAAAAAAGCAAAAGCAATGTTGCCAGATACCTTACTTTATCCTAACATGTTCTAAAATGCACCATATCTTGCAAAAAAATTTCATGCTATCAAACGGCTGTGATTATTCAATATACTTAAATGCAATTTGTATTATTAATGCCTATTCTCAACATGCAATGTTTCCCAAACTATGAACTACAGAACCGCCCAATCTGGCAACACTGATCCTGTTTCCTATGTCCTGTTTGTTCTGTTCTCATAATAAAATGTTTTCACTGCAATACTTATGCTTGGTGAATTTGCCAATTGCTTTTTGCATATCAGCATCAACATGAATGAAATCTAAATAGTTATTATTTTTATTGACTGTCGTCTGCTTCTGCATTTGAGCCCAAAAAGCAGACTTGATCAAGCAGATGCATTGTAAAAGAGTCCATTTAATTTTTAGTAAATAACATGTTGAGAACATCATTGAGTTGTTTGATCCAAGTTTACGTGCACCTCCTTACGAAATACAACAGCTCAGTTTACACAAAGTTCCCTGCCCTTCTCCTCCCCTGCCTCTTACACCGTGCCATAAAGTCATTAAATTTGGTTTTTGCTCTTATATTGTGTAAGTGGATTATAGTGACCCTACTGTTCACCGTTAGTAGAGGTGAGACTGTATGCTATTGTGTAGCAGAGCATGGAATTAAAGAACATACCGTGTTACACGATTAGAGGTTGAGAGCTCCTTTGTATCCTGTAGTTAGAGAGCGAAAAGGCCGTTTGGAAGAGTGTGGTTTATATGGTGCACCTCATTGTGTGCATTTGGTGTTCTGAGCTCCTTTAGTGTCTTTCTCAGCTGCATTACATGCTCTTGGCTCTGTCTGAGCCTTAGGGAGAGGTGGAGTAGAACCTGTAGTGGTGCAGGCGCAGAGCCGATTACTCAACCACTGACCGGGTTTTTGTGCTAAGAGCCACAGGCCGGATGAAGTGACTTTCCCCATCAAGAGTTCCTGGCTCGTGAGTTTTTTTTTTTTTTTTGAGGGGTGTGACTTCCTGCAGACCCCAAAAGACGTTTCCTGTATAAATTGCATTAAGGATGTGGTTAGCATTAATATACATCCTTGTTTTGTGGTCAGGGGACCAGATGTTCTGCTCTGTGGCCAACAAGGAAACAATTGACAACCAGGTCTTGAGCTATTTCCTGTCCCCATGGGAGTGCATTCCCTAACGTCAAACTCACGGGCCAATCAAGAAATCAAAGTTCATGGTTCTCCAGTTAATGGAGTGTGTGTGTTTGTGTGTGTGTTTTCTCTGCTCAGGCCATCACACTTTCTACATTGGTGTCCATGTGCCAAAGAGCTACCGGCGCCGGCGACGCCACCGCAGGAGGGCCAGCCACAAGGACAGGAAGGAGAAGGTGACAGAGAATGCCTCTGACAAGTCGGACACAGAAAACGCAGAGGAGGCCGGCGGCAGCATCCTCAAACCGCTCGGTAAGTGCTGCGCACGACCTGTCAGCTGCTGTTAGCCGCTGGCTGGAGACGTTTATTCGGCCCGAAAGGACCGAGTGGAGAGACCGGGTCGGTGAGAGGGAACCGCCATGAGAGGTGACGCCATGGTTTTGTGTGGTGGTGTGTGAGATTTTTTACATTTGGTAAAGCCACCACTTATTTCCTGCACACCTATGGGTTGATGGTAGACTAGTAGGTAACATACTAACCTATGATTCAGTCCCACAAAGTGGCAGGTTCAAACCCCACTTAGTACCATGGTGTCCTTGAGCAAGACACTTAACCCCGCGTGTCTCCAGGGGGACTGTCCCTGTAACTACTGATTGTAAGTTGCTCTGGATAAGGGCGTCTGATAAGTGTCATAAATGTAATGTAATATAAGCAATGAACGGAAGGGGATGGAGCCAAATATAATTATCTGAAATGGCTGCTTCATCAGTCTCCTCTTTCATAATTTGCATAATACCCATCGTGCTGCTGTCTCATTTCATGCGTGCTGTAGTCACATGGCAAAATGTAGGTGCAATGTAGGGATGACAGGGTTGCCAGATTATTTTTTTTCCCCAAGTCTTCCAAAGAACGCACACAAAGCTGCCAAAACTGTTAAGTATGTCTTTGCTGTGACTAGTAGCTGTAGCATAAATGAGATAATGGTTCCTCAATACATTTTTAAGACAACAACTTTAAAAAAAAAAGCCTGAACACATATTTCAAACGAGAACTGATTTTTAAATAGAATTGAGTGCAACAGGCATTCTTGAATCGTGCACCTCTAGTGGTTCTGAGTCATCGTGGTGTCCGTCTTTCCATGTGTGTTGTGCTGCCCTGCTGATGTCAGGTTTGGATACTGTGACGATGAAAGGTCGGTTAGAGGTCAATAGGAAACTAGCAGACGCGAGGCTTGGCCATTTGAGTTCTTCACTTGACCTGAAAACGTCTCTTGTGGATGGGCCTTGTCTTCAGTTGTGCCGTCCCGGTTCCACACGCAGATCCGTGGCCGAGTCAGACTAGTTTCCTGATTCTGGAGTACAGTGAACGGTGACATGTGCCAGGCACCGTTCCTCTTCACCTTCACATTCAGATCAGTTTAAGAATGATACATGTAGGATTATTTTGGGGATTTTGAGGGAACCTCGTCTCTCTGGAATGTTTTTTTTTTTTTGGTCCCAGTGCATGTGATTTGAATTGGGCATGCCGGGGTGCAGAAATGTCTGGGGTCTGTGCTGCTTTGGGCGGGGCCTACTGGAATATTCCGCCCTCTTGGCATCAAAGGCGCTTCATTGTTGAGTCCGGAACGTTGCAGTTTTATTTGCATGCTGCGAGGGGGCAGCCCATGAGAATGAAAAGGAATTTCTCTCCCCATGCCCCCCACACTCACTTTCATGGAGAACCTTGTGGGCCTTTGACCTTTGACTCACGAAAGCCTCTTAACACCGAATCAGACCAAACACACAGTCGAACATAGTTTTTGGATCTTTAGGCTGTTTGTTTGACGTCAAAAAGTCGAAACCCTGATTAGATGTTAAAACGCTTAATTTAGCCGGCACTGACCGCCCGCGGGTTGTTTATGGATTCAGCTGTGCAGCCGGCAAGCTGATTAGCCAAAATACGGGAATTTTCTGTTCGTGGTGGTTTCCACTGCTGGGTAGGGCCCTGAGAACGTCTCACGTCCCCTGAGCTAGTTTGAGGTGTCAAAGTCTCATAATCGATGCAGCGTGATGAAGACGTGGACAATTCTGCATCGATTATAACAGATAATATAGTAATGACATTGCTTTCTCTTAGTGGCATAACAACTCTTGTTAAAAAGAAGACCAATAGTGACTGTGTCTGCATAATGTGAAGTAAAATAGAAAAAATTGATGGGACGCATCAGGAAAACGAATACAATCTAATCGCTGACTTCACCATCGTAATCGAATCGAATCGTGACACCACTAAAGGTTCACATCTCCAGTCATGAGTAGGTAACACCCTTGATACTGAGATGAATGGGTGGGTGTTTTGGGGACCTTCAGGTCAGACAGTTTTTTTTTTTTTTTAAAGCAAATGATCCAGATTAGCGTCTGTCATTCCTGCACAGATTTAGGCGTAAAAGGAAACAAGGTTTTACTGTCACTTATTTCTCCCGCTGGTTAATTTAGGATCAGTTAGAACTTCCTGTTTAGGTTTTTTTTTTTCTTTGTGAAGTGAAGCCGGATGCTACTCCTGCTGATTGGATTCTGCTCGTTTACGCTTCAGCCAATCAGCAGCGGGCGGCCGATGATGTAAGCGAGTCGGATATGTGCAAAAGGAAACCGGAGCGGAGAGAAGGAGGAGGAGAAGGGATGAAGGGAGCGTGGGCGGTGAAGAGGTTGAACGTTGGCCACCCTGCGATGTCCCACATTAAAGTGTGTCAGTGGGCGTGGCCTACACCCCCGGTGTGTAGGGTGTTGGCAGAGTTGCAAGGCTGTGGGCGGGGCCAAACTAATCCCCCTTAAGGCTGTTACCCGACCCCCACTGCAGGTTATAATTAGCTAATCTAACCTCCTTCTTTACAACATCTGCTGTGTGTGGGAAGGCTGAGTGTGTGTGTGTGTGTGTGTGTGTGTTTTACATTTTTACAGTATTTATCTCCATGTGTCCAAATCTCGATGGCCTACTACTCGAAAGGTGCTGAGCAGGTTGTCCTTCAGGTCCTACATCTGCTGAATAGACACTCTTTTACTGTAGATGTGATCACGTGATTTGTGCCTTTTCCTGTATGAGAGGATAAACCCCCTGGGGTCTTGTCTGTTGTCACGGGTTAAAGACCCGCCACTGACCCCGTTCCTTTGAAGCGGGGCCGTGTAAGTGCGGTTTGACACGAAGACGGCTATCAGTTGTCAGACATTGTGGTGTTGCGAGAGGCCGATATTCCCTTCTTCGGGATCGTGTAAAAAAAGATAGAGATCGCCAAGCTGGAACGGTGGTTAGTGTCGCTGTGGGGGTCTCCTGCAGGCCAAGTATCACTTTCAGGAAACAAGCGGCTCTGTGTGAAAAAAAACAAAAAAAACCCAACAAAAAACGAACAATCGGTTATCTGAGCGAGATGCCTTTGTGCCGCTAACAAAAGACAACGGCGGCGGTCACATGACCAGCTTTGAAGCGTGCTCTCTGTGCAGAGTGTCCTGTACCCTCCTGAAGCCGGCTGGCACCGGGCGCCGAGCAGCGGTGTTAAACTTCAACTCCACGTTATTAGTGATGAACACCGCTCGGCGTGGTAATTATTACTCTCCGGCCGACGTCCCTTGCTAGAAAGGGACTGCCGTCAGCACATTTGCCGCGGGGAGGTCATGTGTGTGACCCTTCTGCTTCACTAGGGGGGTCAGTCCCACGTCGGCCGGGTGCTGAAAACCGTGTGTCTGTTCGCTCCCAAGGCTGCTGTGAATGTCTGGGACGTGTCACCTCGTTTAATTTATAACCTGTGTGTGTGTGTGTGTGTGTGTGTGTGTGTGTGTGTGAGGAACGGCGGAAGTCAACTCCGGGCACTCGCTCCATTCCGGGCCTTTCAGCGCTGCTGGCTGCCGGGCGTGAATACAAAGCGGCTGCATTGTGCGTTTTCCCATCAGCCTGGCAGCGGCCCAGGGCCCGGCCCGAACTAAATCTGCCCCGCATGGCACCGACGCACCTTCCGCCGGGCTCCCCGCCCCGACCTCCCTCAGCACCTTTCGGCGCCGGCCGTGTCATTCCCATGAAGCAGGAACGTAATTATACATGCAGAAGGTTATTTTTACAGCAGCCGTTACAGTTTAACCGGCAATTACTGAAAAATTACATTGTACCTGTCAGCTATTACCTTCTGCCGGTATTACCATGTAGACACCGGGCGATTACTCTCTCCTTATATTAACTGGGTGCAGTTTCTACTCTTTGCACCTGCTGTAGTCGACAATATGTTGTCCAAATGTGTTTGCAGGGTTGCAGAAACATTGGGTCCCAATATTCTCAGGGTTGTGTCCTTTATCTGGAATTATTGAAATATACTACAATTATGTACAATTTTTAGGAATAGCACCACATTTACTTTTTGGGTAAATGTTGGTAAGTATGAGTATGTGTTGGTATGTGTGGTACTGTGTTTATTACCTTTTATAAAAGGTACTTTGAGTATAGTACTCTATTTACTGTATGAGTATGTGTTGGTATGTGTGGTACTGTGTTTATTACCTTTTATAAAAGGTACTTTGAGTATAGTACTCTATTTTCTGTATGAGTATGTGTTGGTATGTGTGGTACTGTGTTTATTACCTTTTATAAAAGGTACTTTGAGGATAGTACTCTATTTACTGTATGAGTATGTGTTGGTATGTGTGGTACTGTGTTTATTACCTTTATAAAAGGTACTTTGAGTATAGTACTCTATTTACTGTATGAGTATGTGTTGGTATGTGTGGTACTGTGTTTATTACCTTTTATAAAAGGTACTTTGAGTATAGTACTCTATTTTCTGTATGAGTATGTGTTGGTATGTGTGGTACTGTGTTTATTACCTTTTATAAAAGGTACTTTGAGGATAGTACTCTATTTACAGTATGAGTATGTGTTGGTATGTGTGGTACTGTGTTTATTACCTTTTATAAAAGGTACTTTGAGTATAGTACTCTATTTACTGTATGAGTATGTGTTGGTATGTGTGGTACTGTGTTTATTACCTTTTATAAAAGGTACTTTGAGTATAGTACTCTATTTTCTGTATGAGTATGTGTTGGTATGTGTGGTACTGTGTTTATTACCTTTTATAAAAGGTACTTTGAGGATAGTACTCTATTTACAGTATGAGTATGTGTTGTTATGTGTGGTACTGTATTACCTTTTATAAAAGGTACTTTGAGGATAGTACTCTATTTACAGTATGAGTATGTGTTGTTATGTGTGGTACTGTGTTTATTACCTTTTATAAAAGGTACTTTGAGTATAGTACTCTATTTTCTGTATGAGTATGTGTTGGTATGTGTGGTACTGTGTTTATTACCTTTTATAAAAGGTACTTTGAGGATAGTACTCTATTTACTGTATGAGTATGTGTTGGTATGTGTGGTACTGTGTTTATTACCTTTTATAAAAGGTACTTTGAGGATAGTACTCTATTTACAGTATGAGTATGTGTTGTTATGTGTGGTACTGTATTACCTTTTATAAAAGGTACTTTGCGTATAGTGCTCTATTTACTGTATGAGTATGTGTTGGTATGTGTGGTACTGTGTTTATTACCTTTTATAAAAGGTACTTTGAGGATAGTACTCTATTTACAGTATGAGTATGTGTTGTTATGTGTGGTACTGTATTACCTTTTATAAAAGGTACTTTGAGGATAGTACTCTATTTACTGTATGAGTATGTGTTGGTATGTGTGGTACTGTGTTTATTACCTTTTATAAAAGGTACTTTGAGGATAGTACTCTATTTACAGTATGAGTATGTGTTGTTATGTGTGGTACTGTGTTTATTACCTTTTATAAAAGGTACTTTGAGTATAGTACTCTATTTACTGTATGAGTATGTGTTGGTATGTGTGGTACTGTGTTTATTCTCTTTTTTAAATGGTACTTTGAGGATAGTACTCTATTTATTGTATGATTATGTGTTGGTATGTGTGGTACTGTGTTTATTACCTTTTATAAATGGTACTTTGAGTATAGTACTCTATTTATTGTATGAGTAAATGTTGGTATGAGTATGAGTACAATATTCAAATTTAAATGTTAGTGCGAGGTTAGTGCTGCATTTGCTGTCACTATTAACAGCATCCTACTTGATCCATTTCGGAAAATCACATTGACATGAACACAAAAGCGATGCGCTGACATAAATAAACCGCATTCTAAGAATAACTCCTACGTCAGAGTGAACGTCTCGCTGTCCATCACCCTCGTGTGTCGGTGGCCCAAAACTGAGCGAGGTTGCGTTCCAGTTATGCTCCAGTTTACTCGCTGCAAACTCACGTTTGGAAACAGTATGATCAGGAGGGACGCGTGCAACTGGAGGTGGAAGTGGGGGTCTCATGCGCCAGCGACGGCCACCGTGCTAAGCCCCCTTTGGGAACTGAGAGCATTCCTTGCCGTCCCTGTTTCCCATGATCCCCCGGTGCAGAGACAAAGTCCTCTTTGTGTGGCCCAGCCTCGGAGCAGCACTGGAGCGATGTGATTTCCAGTTCTACCCGCCGCTCTTCCTCTCCTCCTCGCTGAGCAACCACAGCAAGCGAAGGCAGCCCTGATTCGGCTGCTTTCAGCTTCGGCTGGGCCGCTCGCATGAGGGTGGATAAGGGTGTACACCGCCAGGCTCCACAAGGAGAGTTGCTGACCTGGAGATTTACGCCTTACTCTGCATTTTAATTCGCTCACTCCTTTCGTCGGCCTCTTGGATTGAGTGAACAGGAGGTTCTTTTTTAGATTTACTCTGATAGGAAGGTGCATGTGCTCAAGTGCAGGTGGAATACCTGGGAGTTCTTCACTATGGGGTTCGGTGCATAAACAGTAACAACAGGGTGATGGTAGTTATGGTAAAAGTGAAAGTGTTTTTTCTTGTGATACACAGCACATACACAACGAAATGTGTCCTCTGCTTTTAACCATCAGTCTTGGTGAGCAGTGGGTGGCCATGATGGGCGCTCGGGGAGCAGTGTGTGGGGACGGTGCTTTGATCAAGAAGAGCTCAGTGGCACCTTGGCGGTTCCGTATGAGTCCACTTCCTTAGCCGCTAGGCCAGGGCTGTTTGGGCAGGTGGGGAAGGGAAGCTCCCTCCCACCCTGTAAAAAAAAAATATGTTGGGGAACCTTTAAAATGCAAGGCAACCGGCTACGAAGCATTTGTAATGCCCATGAGGTTGTGAAGATTTGAGTTAAGTCTGTTTTTTTCAGTGCGGGTCTGTCCATGCTTGACGTTCTCTGTGTTGAGGAACGAGCCCAGACTCGTTAATCACAGCCGATGATTAAATGGCCAATCAGGATCGACGGGAGAGATGTGATCTTTCTCTACTTTTAGTAATGTTAATGTGGTGACACACAAAAACTCGTCAACTGGACGTTGTTAAAGATTTCACAGAAAGAGCATCTTCAGCTTCACAGAAGGGAAGACAAAATGGCCTCGCTTTCGAGAGAAGTATTACAAATAATAAACCAATAAAGTGATCTTGTGAGCTGGATGCATTCCCTAGTGTTAAATCAGCAAATATTTCTTAAATCTGAGAAATTCTCAAAAGTAACATTTATGCTATGATTTTTTTGTTCGAGTATTTTTACATTAAGTGAATTGTAGTGCTGTGGGCAGGGCTTATGCCCTTTGAGGTGGGGTTTTAAAGATAAACCCTTTAATTATTGTGACAGTGAGCAGCTGTGTTGCTGTCCTGAGAGCGCTGAAGTGAGCGGTCGGGGTCGGAACGTACCATTGGCGGTGGGTTTGGGGAACAGTGATCTGCATGCAGATAGGCTCCGTCTTTTCTGTGAAGGGGCCCTTATGTAGACGGCAGCGCTCAGCACGCCGCTGCTCGCCATGGTGATTCAAGCCGGAGCCCAGGACAGGGGCCTACTGTCCCACCGCCGGGCAGTACCGCACGTTACATAATGTCCCCCAGCTGCCAGAACCACCGACAGGACGGGCTGGGTCAATTTTTTTTTTATCACAATCGAGGGTCAAAGGTCAAGCTAGGGCTTGCTTATTTACTCCGCTTGTCACCGTCCGTCTCGGGAGGGAAGGGGATTCTGCCGTTCGAACCTCTCCGTGTGAAGATCAGGTAGTGCTGAGCTTTTGAAGCCCCTCTTCATGGCCACTGAGGCCTGAATAAGTATTCTAATTAGACCACAAGAGCGCAGGCCTGTTGGGAGAATGGACAGTTTGTGGAACATTTCCTAATTGTTAATGAGGGTCTCAAGGCCTGGTGCCAATCCAAAGGGCCAATGAGGAAGGGATGCGCTCAGAAGTCTGGGGAGGGTGGAGGCGGGACTAGCCCCGAGAGGAGATGGGGACCCCAGATAGGGGGCGGTCTGATGAAGCGGGGACATGGGGACCCCCTCTTCTCCTTGGTACCTGGGGCTCATAGCTGCAGAGTGGGGACGAGAGGACAGAGGTGTTCGCTGGACTCCCATGAGGCTCTGTTAAACTCTGCTGGGGGTCGTCTCTCTGACCCCTCACCCTGATTTTTTTCGTATTTGCTTTTTGTGTGAGAGATGGATAGCGTGCCGGAGGTGTCCGACAACAACAATGTGGAGAAAGGAGGGTCAGAGGGACAGGAGGAGGGCGGGGGTCCCGAGGTGAAGATCCCGCCACCCCCGGAGGGGAAGGCGCCCCCGCCAGACCGGACCCCCAGCCCTGAGACCAAGATGAACGGTCTGGGGCAGGAGGGCAAAGTGGAGCTGCGCTCCCCCGCCACCCCCGCCTGCCAGTCCGTAAGACGCAGTATTTTCCCTCTTGCAGTCTCGCCTGCGGCCGAGAGGATCCGCTTCATCCTGGGAGAAGATGACGACGGCCCGGCGCCCCCGCAGCTCTTCACCGAGCTGGACGAGCTGCTGTCGGTGGACGGCCAGGAGATGGAGTGGAAGGAGACGGCCAGGTAAGGGGTGGGACTGGTCACCCGACTGAACTATGGTGTCCAGCCTCTCATTTAACATCTTCATTCAGGTGATCCGCTCTTCAGGTGTGAAGAAAGGTTTTTTAATGTAAACCAAAACTTACAAATTAGTGACGGTCGGAACTTGTTCTTCTAGAATGTTCTCATAAGAGAACATGCCAGAGAAATGTAGATTTAGCAGAAGGGGCTTTCTACCCCCGTGTCCATGTTGCAGTGAGGGGTACCGTAAAAGGGTTACAGTAAGTGTGTGAAAATCAGAGCCAGACAGACAATAGAGGTCCACTGATGACAAATGGACATGGTGGAGTATGTGACAGGGGGAGTAATGAGTAAATGAACGTTCACGAATGTCACGGCCAAGTGGCTCACATGTTAATGAGACTTGCCTTGATGCTGAGCCCGCAAAAGTACCAGCCTGAGAACCTCAGTCTAGCCTACTGCATCTTAAAATAATAATTTAAAAAACGAATTTACTTTCCATTCAAATAGAAAGGCTAACATAACTAGTTTTATGTTCTCAAATCTTCTTGTTAAGGTTCCCCCCCAAACGTTTGGCTTACTCAACAATGGAATGGAGCCAGATAAGAGATTCAGTGGTTGGCCCCTTAGCCGCTGTCCATTAGCATGCCGCACACCGCATTGCATACAATAAATTGCCCGTTGACCAGCGTGTCAGTGCTGAGGGAGTCTGGGTAACAGAGGCTCTTCACAACTTTTAATCCCATGAATGAGTCCATCGTTTTATAACCCGCTCACCACGTAAAGAGCAGACGGCTGGGAGACGAAGGGACTTTTGATCAGCGTTACTTTTTAACATAACTTATAACCACTTCCAGTCTCTAAGTAAGATAACACTAACTTTCTTTAACTTACTATTGTGGATAAGAGCGTCAGCTAAATAGGTCGATTCATCCTAACATCATGACCACCCTGGCATGTTGCTTTTGGTGGTGGACACAGGTCAGCATGGGCACCCTGACCAGTCTTCAGCTACGCAGCCCAGTACAGAACAAACTGAAACGCAGAAACTGTATCTTGTGACACCTTTCTGTCGGAACCATCAGGAACTTTTTCAGCTCCACAGTTACACTGAATCAGACCACATAGGCCAGGCTGCATCAGTGAGCCCTTGCCAACAAGGACCTTGTCACTGGTTCATGGCATTGCTTCCTGGAACCACTTTTGGTGACCCACAAGTGTCACGGTTGCTATGGCCCAGCCATCTAGCCATCACAATGTTTCTCTTGTCTCTCACTTATCTATTGTTTGGTCACCAAATCCTATCCTATCCACTGCCAGGTGCCATTCTAACAATGTAATCAATTGCCTTTAAAGGCATCTATAGGATGCTGTGATGGGAGGTTCAGGTGGTCATTTGAATTAGATTTTGGTTGCCTGTTCATGATGAACTCGTAGAGAACCACGTCCCTCAGCTGCGCCACTGCTCTGTTTGCGCTCCCGCAGGTGGATCAAGTTTGAGGAGAAGGTGGAGAAGGGTGGTGAGAGGTGGAGCAAACCCCACGTGGCCACGCTGTCCCTCCACAGCCTGTTCGAGCTGCGCACCTGCATCGAGAAGGGGACCATCATGCTGGACTTGGAGGCATCGACGCTGCCACAGGTGGTCGGTGAGTCATGTCACCGCCGTCACTTTCCTTTCCACAGAATGGAATCGGATGGAACAAAATCGCACCGGCCGTAATTTCCTCCAGTAATTAAAGCGATTAAAGCAGGAAGTGGGCTTAATTCGCTTCGCTCATCTCCACTCTGGCCCTCAGAAATACCGGTGGTGAGGCCAGGTGTGCCCAACATGGGTCTGGAAGTAAATGGCTAGCGGTGGGCGGGGCTTCAGGCCCCGGCTGTTATCCGATGCCATTTGACTCGGTTTCCCCTCTATGCCCCTGGTATATTAATAGTTCTATTCAGGGCGAAGTCTCTTTCAGCTCTGGCACCATTGTAGGTCCTGGTTCATGGGTGGGTGCGTCTGTTCAGTTCTGGAAAAGCCGCTTTTTCTTCCTGACCTCTTTCCTCTTCCTCTGATAAAAACTCGGGTCAGCGAGGCTACGAAGTTGTTAGGGGGTGTTAGGGATAAAAATCGCAACCTTCTATTCAATTCACCCTTTTAGACTGCTGTTAGTCCATAGACGCCAACCCTCATCATCCCAGGTGTCTTTAGGAAGAAAACGATGTTTCATGGAGACAGCATCTAAATTGACGACCCTTGTAGGGCTTGACCTGCCATTCAGCGTTTCCTCCAAGGACGCCGTGGGCCAGTGGGGACATAATAAGCCGAGTGGAGTGATGCTCTTCCTTTTGAGCTGAGCTGAAATGAAGGGCAGCCATTAGAGCAGGAGCCTTTCAGAAAGACCCGGGGGGGCTGACACCATGAGCCTTGGCCCTCATGTACACTTTGCTGAACAGCAGTGGTACGATACACAGGACCGTCCACTTTCTGCCTGTGTGAGGAGATTGGGTGTTCTTTTCATCCGAAACCTCAGGTTCCGTGTGAGATTCTCGTTTTTATCATATGCACAGAGAAGGCTGGGAACATCCTGTCTTCCCAAGTACTTCCTGTCAGGTGACCATCTCTTCCCCCTTCCTCCCCCCACAGAGCTGATTACGGACAGTCAGATAGAAGGTGGCCAGCTGAAGCCAGAGCTGAAGGACAAGGTCATGTACACCCTGCTGAGGAAGCACCGCCACCAGACCAAGAAGTCCAACCTGCGCTCCTTGGCTGATATCGGCAAGACCGTGTCCAGTGCAAGTAGGCTGTTTTCCAACATGGATAATGGTAATAACGGTGCCAGTTTGGTGCAGTTTTTTTTTTGGAAATAACTATATTCATCTTCAGCCTCAAGTTTTGAGTGGTAAAAGAAAAGTCCTGGGGGGGTTATAGCCTCCCCAACACAAAGAAACCAGAATGGCCCATCAGGTTGGAGCAGTTGAATTAACCTCGGCACAAAATCTCGACAGTGAATGCATCTAGTCAGGGTTGGGATCTAACAGAATACCTTTAGCAGCAAAATGCATTCATAAAACAACATATTCTGTTTATGTTATATTTTACAGTTACTTGGATGAGAGAATACTTTTAGAAAACATCTGCACAAAAATATTTTGATTCGGATAGGTTCATGTATGTGAAGGCAGGGCATCACTTTTTTCACATGTTATGTTACAGCCTTATTGCAAAATGGATTAATGGATTCATGGATTAATAGATTGTCCATCTTATCCTCAGAATTCTACACACAACACCCTATAACGACAATGTAAAAAAAGTTTACTTTGTGTGCAAATTTGTGTGAACAAAGGGAAATTTCTAGAAGGAACAACCATCTCTGCAGCAATTTACCAATCAGGCCTATATGGTAGAATGGCCAGACAGAAGCCACTCCTTAGTAAAAGCTGGGCACATGGCACATGGAGTTTGCCAAAAGTAACCTGAAGTACTCTCAGACCATGAGAAACAAAATTCTCATGTCTGTTGAGACAAATGATTGAAGTCTTTGGTGTGAATGCCTGGCATCACGTTTGGAGGAAACCTTGGCTGTGCACCAACTCTTGCCATCCAACCTGATGGCGCTTGAGAGGTGCTGCATAGAAAATGGATCAAACTGGCCAAGGATAGGTGTGCCAAGCTTCTGGCATCATATTCAAAAAGCACTTTATATACTCTCTAAAACTTGTGAGATAAGATGCACTGCGGCTAATGTATTGTGTAGAATTGCAAGTTGAGCACAGAAAACCAAGAAGAAATTAAATATACATCACATCTGAATTTCATATACATTTTTATTTGTATTCTAAAAGTATTCGGAATATGTCCATTTAATGTAGTGTAACAGTAAATATTGGTGATTACAGTGTTCAGAATTTGGCCATCACTGCTTTTCCCAGCCCTGCACTTGGTGAACACACATGTCTTAGTTTCACAGAAGCTGTGTTGCTAACCATTTCTTGTGGCACATATTACAACTAAAGGCGCCGTAAATGATCTCATCCTGCCTGCTACTCGTGTCTTACTGTAACGCCGAGCGAAGGAATCACCACAATCCACCTAACTCTGAGGACCAGATCTTTAACACCAATTCTCATGAATCATCCGCACATTAAGCATTCATGCCATTTATTTTAAATATGTATATATGTGTGTGTTTGTGTGTAATGACCACTGTTGATTTGAACTCTGCGACCTCTTACTAACCACCAAGAGTCGGTCTGATCACTCCCTCCTAATGAAACAGTGAAGTATCTCTAATGAATTGTCCATCTGATGCTGAAGTGACGTTGAGGAGGGAAATTTTTTTTGGGGCGGGTTCATCTGAGCAAAGTTAATTTGCGAAGCTCAGTCTTGTAAACAGGCTCTTATTCCAGATGAGTGAATGTTATCTACTGTGGTTCTTATGGGATTCCGTTGTTCCCGGCACTACCGGGTGGAGATTATTTCGGTGTAATGGGAAGACCATTAACGGCGGCCATCGCCCGCCTCGTTAGCGGCTTGGATATGATTGAAGATTCCCACCATGGCCTGGCATCCTCGCAGGCTTAATTCAGCCTGATCCACAGAAATGTCTCCAGATTCATCAGAAAGATTAACTGAGCGCCAGATGACCCCGACCCGCAAGTCACTTCCCATCGCCACTCGGCCGGATTAATTTGGTTCTGACCCTGCTCTAACACCTCTAATTCTGTTTGGCTGACCACTGCTGCTGTGGCTCTGAGACCCTGTCAACACCTTCTTCTCTCCTCTTCTTCTCTTCCTCCCCGCCACCGCCCCCTCTTCCCTCTGCGCCCCACACCCCCCGCTTCTGCTCCGTGCGTAGCACGTAGTCCGCTCGAAAACTCAGTGCCGTGTCTGTCCGCGCGCGCCTCCGAGGAGGAGCTGGCCGTTCACGGGAGCCCGAGCGCGGGATGGCTTAGTAAGTTCACGTGTCTCCGCAAGCAGACCCCACCTGTGTGTGTCTGTGTGTGTGTGAGCGTAATTCTCTATTGCAGTGGCATGATTGTGTGTTTTTAATTTTTTAAAGCCAATAAATCATACACCGCAAACATTAGACAATGCTATTGTAATTGACTGATTAGATCGCCAAATTTGATATAGTGTAGTAACACAAACACGTTATACAAATTATTGGTTGTTCATAACCACTGAATCCAGATGTAGGTGGCAGCTTCCGGAGCCCATCCCAGGATGCAGCCACACACAAACACACCATTCATGCACACACTCGGGCCTACACACACTATGGCCAGTTCAGAGTCTACGATTCAACGTGGTGACCATGCCACAACACAAATCAGCGACACTAATAGTTCATGTTGTTAGTTCATGTGCACTTCAACAACCAGTCACTTACATTTAAAAAAATATTATACATATTATATGTTTTCACGTGTGTGTGTGCGTGTGTGTGTGAGACTCTGCATGTGTGTGTGTGTATAATCCTAGCTGTCTGTGTGTAGCGGTGCTCTGATCTTGGACAAGATGTTTTGATCTAATTAGACTCTTGGTTCGTATCTCTCGGTTGTGGTGAAATGTCTCAATCCGATCACAAATGTTCTCGTTTTTTTTTTTTGACGATGGGATTTGGATGAGAGTCTTAATCCACTAATGAGTTTCCACTGACTTCTCCAAAAATTTCCCATAATCCTCTCATCTGATATCTGTAATTAAGAGGGATCTTCTCCCCACAGTCCAACGACCAGGAAAATGTAATAAAACCCATTTCGGTTCACCCATGGGACTTTTATTTTTTTAACTGGCTGCATCAAACTGACACCCAGTGCTTAATGGGCAAAACTTGCCCTTAAAATGGTACCAACCCTTGAGCAATTCCTCACCAAAACTTTCCTTACTTTTCTGGTCTCATTAGCATGAAAGTCTCTGTGCAGTCTTCTCCCTCTCTTTCTACCCTGCTGGGCGCAAAAAAAGTTTGTTCATGTGATGTTCCGTTTCATACCAGAATCTCTCTGTCCTTCAGGCAGCCCAACCACAGTGCACCGTAACCTGGCGTCCAGCAGCATGAACGACATCTCCGACAAGCCAGAGAAGGACCAGGTGGGTGAGGCAGCTGGGACTCGTACTCCAGCCTTGCTGGTGTTACTGGTCTAAGTGGGTTAAGTTAGATGGCCGTGCAGTTCCCACTTCAGAACTTACTTGTACAAGTTACTGTATCACATGACTTATCGGTGACGGGGGTGGGGCGCGTCTACTACTCACTACTCAATCTTTCACGCCCACCTGGACCATAGGGTCTCCAAAACAATGTTCTGTCATGAAAAAAGATTTTGTGGGTCAGGGAATGGATGGGCACATGGAAGTAAGGTTCATCCATTCCATGGAGAGACATGAAGGTCCCCGCAACTTTCCGTCATCTAATGTCCTGCACTATCCATTGGCTATAGCTCCATGGTGAGCTTGTCCACCATGTTCATGCACAGCGATTCGTCTGTCGGCCTGAATTTTTGTGCGGCAACCACCACACCTGAGCGGCTGTCGGGCTGCAGGTTCCCAACCGAGCGTTTCATGAGTAAACTCCTGCCGGGTCAAAGGTCGCGTGAGCCAGGTCCGTTTACACACTCACCGACTCGTAGCGCAGGGTCAGTTATCACCAGTGTCAAAATGTTAACCGTTGACCTCTGACCTGTTTCAACAGGTCAAGACGCGGCAACGACGTAGTGAATAAGAACCTCGTCCTCTGATGAGAACATTGTGCACACTCGCCGCTCTGTGTTGATAAGGTCCCTGCCCATCTGGATTTGGGTGCAGGAACCCGGCCAGATTGGGCCGGTGGGTGCAGATTGGTGAAGAGGGAAGACGGCCACGCCGCTTATTGTCGCTCAGCTGGGCGATGATGTCATTTCCACCTGCTACACCAGCAGGCACAGTGCGGCCCTTTCCCCCCTCGCATTTTTAATTAGATGCCAGCACTAATGAAAATGTGATTACAGCAGCAGCTCGTCTGTCCACGGCGCGGTTAATGGCCGAGTCTGTTAGTCGGCGTGTCTGCTCATCTGCATCACGAATCGCCGTTTCACAGGCCGGTGACTTTCGGAATCTGCTGAGGTCGGGAACGGGCAGCCGCGTGGGGCGGGTGGGGCCGTGGGCCGCAGGGCATCGGCACGCTGCCCCCTGCAGGCCAGCAGCTCGTCCGCTTCGTCCAGCCCGGGCCACGCTCTGTTTGTTCGTCCCCATCCGTCTACCGGCTTCTTGGCAGCGCGGTGCGGGGATTAATGGGGGAATATTGGCACAGAGGGGCTCTGGATTACTAACCAGAGCAACCGGCAATTGAACTGTAATCTAGCGGTGAGAGCAGAACCCCCCCTGGGGGCCAAACCCATAATTAAAAGAGCTGAGCATGGGGGCGCGGAGGTGAAAGGTTGAGACGTTTCCCTGCATTGGGGATCATGAGGGGGTCATGATGATTAACCTGATTCGCCTGGCTCGGCAGACACCTGGTAAAGTTCCGCGGTTTCCACGATGCCTTGTGATTAACGCTCTAGTTAAAATGTAGCTCTGACGGATGCGACTAGGCGTGACCCTCATCGCTGTCCATGGAAGTCCGCAGTCAGGCCACCGAGAACGTGTGAGTGTGTCGTGAACATGGCGAGACTGCGTTTTTGGGGAGGATCGATACTGCGAGGACACTGAAGAAAGAGAGGACGATGACGACGCAGGGCGGAGTTTGCGCTGTTTTCCGGTGAAAGTCACCTGTAGCCTGTCGAACGGGACGAGGTGAACCCTGTCGAGGACGTTCCAGGTTGTCCGGGGGAAATTTTTCCGCTGTTAATGAGTAACGCAGAGCTTGACGCAGTTACTCTAATCGGCTGTTTATGGCCGCCGTGGCCACACTTTGAAATGCGCTTACTGCCCATTCATCTGCGCTGGAGCCGTAAGTAAGATCAAACTTGGGGCCGCTCACGGCCCCTGATTTGATTTCCACTCCAATAAATCACAACAGCCACACTCATTATTTCCAAAAAGGACCCACAAAACCACACGCCGGTCTACACTCATTTTTATAACTTCATGAAAACTCTGGATCAGAGCTGGTGACCTTTACTGGACATTGGCAGAGGTCATTACTGCCGACCCGGAGCAGCAGCTCGTCTGGAGCTGGTGCTAAATCCATCACGACGGATAAAAGCGGGGCCGTTGCGCTGGGCTCCGCTGCGCGAGAACTACATACTTTCGTTTGCCGCCGTAGAGACAGGTCTCAGCATCACGGTGGCCCTTGCCAGGCCGCTTTCCTGACCGGCAGATTTACTGACCCCCCGCTCTCCTCTCCTTTTGTGCGTCTAGCTGAAGAATAAGTTCATGAAGAAGTTGCCGAGAGACGCCGAGGCCTCCAATGTCCTGGTCGGGGAGGTGGACTTCCTGGACGCTCCGTTTGTGGCTTTCATCCGACTGCAGCAGGCGGTCATGCTGGGCGCTTTGACTGAAGTTCCCGTCCCAACACGGTAGGAGTCCCATTCATACGCTGGTCCAGATTATCACACATGAGGTCAGGTTCTTTACAGTTGTACTGTTAGCTCAAGGTAAAAATATTTTTACATTATGGAGGAAATATATTCAGACACCGAACAACTAAATCCAACTTATAATAAGTTATTGTGTCCTGATGTAGAACAAATCTGAATTTGCTTCTTCTCTCCTAACAGGTTTTTGTTCATCCTCCTTGGTCCTAAGGGCAAAGCGAAATCGTACCATGAGATTGGAAGAGCGATCGCCACGCTGATGTCTGACGAGGTGAGGACACGTCTTGCTCCCTCTAACTGGGCTTTCTGTCACCCCGGTGAAGGACTCGCTGGACCGTTGTCTTTTTCCGATCATTTTGAAGGTCTTCCATGACATTGCGTACAAAGCCAAGGACAGGCAGGACCTGCTGGCCGGCATCGATGAGTTCCTTGACGAAGTTATAGTCCTTCCGCCTGGGGAGTGGGACCCAACCATCCGGATTGAGCCTCCGAAGTCCCTGCCGTCCTCAGATAAAAGGTTTGAAATGTTTCACCTCCAGGTTCTTCCATTTTCAACGCGACTGTGACTGCTGGTCGGCCAATAAGATTTTGGAATGTTCTTTATCTCAATTAATTAAAATGAAACGATCTAGTAAAAGATCTTGGGCTCATGCGACCATTTTGAAGAATGGAGATGAGGATTTATTGTGTGTGTGTGTGTGTGTGTGTGTGTGTATGTGTGTTTAGGAAGAACATGTACGCTGGAGGGGACAACACACAGATGAATGGCGACACTCCTCACGAGGGTGGTCACGGTGGCGGGGGTCACGCGGTGGGTGATGAGCTGAAGAAGACAGGGAGGTGGGTTTTTCCATGTGAACTCGGTGGGTGGGGGTTGGTGTGAGTGTGTGTGACGCAGCTGTTGACCTCCTGACCCCCCCCTTTTTTTTTTTAACTCTCCTCCAGGTTCTGCGGCGGCCTTGTTCTTGACATCAAGAGAAAAGCGCCGTTCTTTGCCAGCGATTTCTACGATGCACTGAACATCCAGTCCCTGTCGGCCATTTTATTCATCTATCTCGGAACGGTGACCAACGCCATCACTTTCGGGGGGCTTCTGGGGGATGCCACCGAAAACATGCAGGTGAAGAACGTTGACCGATAAACACTGACTGGTGTGTGTCCGTGTGTGGATGAAGACCATAACAGTGTCTGTGTGTGTTGTCACTGTCGCAGGGTGTGTTGGAGAGTTTCCTGGGCACGGCCGTGACCGGTGCCATCTTCTGCCTGCTGGCTGGTCAGCCCCTCACCATCCTCAGCAGCACGGGTCCGGTGCTGGTGTTCGAGAGGCTCCTCTTCAACTTCAGCAGGTCAGTGGTGTTTTACAGTTTATGGCACTTAAACAATCAGCAGTTACAGGGACAGTCCCCCCTGGAGACACTCAGGGTTAGGTGTCCTGCTCAGGGACCCAATGGTGGTAAGTGGGGTTTGAACCTGTGACTGTGTTCTTCTGGTTCATTATCCACCAGGCTACTAACCCCCCCAGTTTCGATAAGACAGATAATCCCAAACAGAGAAAAAGGCGACTTGCCGACTTGGTTGTGGACGGTGACCAGATACCTCGCGTGCAAATCACCTCCAACTGCCTTTGAAAGTTCTGTTGCCTGAACTTTGTCTTAAAGAAAGCTGATCCCAGAACAGTTCTGCATGTTTATGTGTGTGTGTGTGTGTGTGTGTGTGTGTGTGTGCTTCTGCAGGGACAACTCTCTGGACTACCTGGAGTTTCGGTTGTGGATTGGCTTGTGGTCGGCCTTCTTCTGCCTTGTGCTGGTGGCGACAGATGCCAGCTTCCTGGTGCAGTACTTCACCCGCTTCACCGAGGAAGGCTTCTCGTCCCTCATCAGCTTCATCTTCATCTACGACGCCTTCAAGAAGATGCTGAAGTTGGCGCACCACTACCCAATCAACTCACACTTCAAGATGGAATACGTCACACAGTTCGACTGCATGTGCATGGGTCCCACCATAGGTGAGACTCCGCCCACCCAGTTATTCCATGGGAATAAGCAAAGCAAGACAGTCTGAATTCCCATCCGCTCACCCAGTCCTCCAGGAGACATTGACCCTCGTCTTCAGAAGCCCCTTGTCACTCCTCGGCTCTAGACGGGGTCAGGAGGGAGTAGCAAAGTGCTACCCGGCACACTTCCTGTCCGGCGGATGCAGCGGCAGCACTTTCTACCGCCACGCCTGTCACAGCGAGCCACATCGCATCACGTCTCCGGTTCTGATGAGCGGAACGCAGGATTGCTCGTGACAGCACAAGCACAACATTAACGTTCGCTCAGCTCAGCGTGTGTCTTTGTGGGCGTGTGTGCGTGCGTGCGTACGGCGAGGCGGGTTAGTTTACAGGTTTGGCCCCCCCACCCCACCTTCCCAGCCTCTGACACCCCCCCGCTTCTTGAAACGCCGCCGAGAGCGACAGCTTGCCGACAGGAGCCGTAATGAAGCGTGAAATGTACAGGCGGCAGGAAGCGGAAGCACACTGACACGCTTAGACATATTTGCATTGGTTCAAGTGACGGTGAGAATTAGCTCCCTTGCAGGTATTACATCGCCATTATTTCAGCTCTTTTGCACAATTCTTAGAGTTGTGAAAGTCTGTTCTTCTTACGGACAGAGTATACGCACAAGAAACAATGAAGAGATTAATGGTTCTTCATATGTTACAGGGTTTGAAGCAGAAAACAGTGTCTTGTTTTATAATGCGTATTACTTACATTAACTGCAGCTGTGTTACATAGAACAGTGAAATGAACACAGGCAGCTGCTGCTCGCTCACGTTCTCCATTCAGTTTCTCTTTCCTGATATTTCAGACAACAGCTCAGGACTCTATGGCGATGCGCTGGATGCAAACACGCTCTGGTCCTACAACTTCACTGATCTAGTAAGTCCCATGTGTGGAAGGGGTACGGAATTTGTTGGGGCAATTAATAGTCATTTTTAATACGGCAATCTACAGGCCATGCAGTTTGTTTTTTGGCCCGTTTCGTGGGCTTGTTTGCTGGTTAATGAGCTCTGCTCTTATTCGCTGATACACTAGAGCGGCTCACACGGGAACCTGATTTGCTAAAAGAAGTACTTAAAAGCGGGGACGGGCAATTTTTCACATAAATTCCTTTGCTGGAAACAAAATCTGAATCAGAATGAGCAACGTGTTATTATGTTGTGTGCCCCCTCCAGCCCATGAACACCACGTGGTCGTCCCTGACGCGCTCTGACTGCCTGAAGTACAGCGGCGAGTTGGTGGGGAAGGCGTGCGACTACGTCCCCGACATCACCCTCATGTCCTTCATCCTGTTCTTCGGCACATACACCTGCTCCATGGGCCTCAAGAAGTTCAAGACGAGCCCGTTCTTCCCGACCACAGTGAGTGGGTGCCACCGTAATCGCCCACGATCACTTGCTTGCACAGTGGCGTAGTACGGAACACGGCACCTGAAGAAGTGTTTATGGCGTAGGTCATATTTCCTGCACATGCTCACTTTAAATAAGTGACAGGCTGAGCAGGTGAAAGGCCGAGAGAAAAAGGGGCAGCGCTTTGTTTTTCGAGTGGCGCGACGACCTTTAATCTCCACACAGACGTCTGTAAATAATCTTGAGTGGATGTTTAATCGGCGGCGGCTGATAACGGCCCCCGTTTTTTTGATGAGCATCCGAGACGATGTGGAATTTTGTGTGCGACGGCGCAGGTAAAGTCAACAACTAATTCAGCGCATTGTTTTGCAGTTGATGTAGAAAAGCCCCCACCCCCTCGACCAAATACTCATGTAATAACAGCAGACACACAAACCATGTGCCTCTGTGGTGGCCTAGCGGTTAAGGAAGTGGCCCCGTAATCCGAAGGTTCGAATCGTCCCCACACGTTGCTCCCCGGGCGCCTGTCATGGCTGCCCACTGCTCACCAAGGGTGATGGGTTAAATGCAGAGGACACATTTCACCGTGTGCACCGTGCGCTGTGCTGCTGTGTATCACAATGACAAGCACTTTCGCCTTCTCTCCGCAGGTCAGGAAGCTGGTGAGTGATTTCGCCATCATCCTGGCCATCCTCATCTTCTGTGGAGTGGATGCTCTGGTGGGAGTGGACACCCCGAAGCTCTTGGTGCCAAGTGAATTCAAGGTAAACCCCGAGTGGCCAGTGCATCTTCATAATTCATGCCACAGCCGCAGTCGAGCGTTTTTGATGGCGTGCTGAATTATGAAACTGTGCTGCAGAGTGTGAACGTTGCATTGGGATGTGTGCGTTTAGTGTAGAAGTGTTGAGCTGTCCACACTCTCACGCTGTTTGCAGCCCACAAGCCCCCACAGGGGCTGGTTCGTGCCGCCATTCGGGGGGAACCCCTGGTGGGTGTACCTGGCCTCGGCGCTGCCCGCGCTGCTCGTCACCATCCTGGTCTTCATGGACCAGCAGATCACTGCCGTCATCGTCAACCGCAAGGAGCACAAACTCAAGGTGGGCATCCGTACCAGCTGGAGCCGTGCAGGGGCGCAGGAAATGTCTTCAGCCAGAAACGGGATATTAATAGACCGTCAGGGGTCAGGTTTATCACGCCGGGAAGGGAAACAACAAAGGCGTTTTTTTTTTTTAATTCTTCTTGGAATAAATAGGCTTACTTATGTCATAGGGATATAAATAAGGATGTGGGGTGGGAAGTCGTAATTTTTTTAAAATTTGAGTGGCCTTTGGCTGTCGCTGATTCTCTCCACAGAAAGGAGCGGGGTACCACCTTGACCTTTTCTGGGTGGCTGTCCTATTGGCTGTGTGCTCCTTCTCGGGCCTGCCGTGGTACGTAGCTGCCACGGTCATCTCCATCGCACACATCGACAGTCTCAAGATGGAGACGGAGACGTCAGCACCCGGGGAGCAGCCCAAATTCCTGGGCGTGAGGTACATCCCTTGCTTCTATCACCCCATTGCCACAAAGGTCATAACACACATATACACCTCATCTTCACTGTAAAGACACACATGGAATGTGAGCCTCATGCCTCAGACGTTCATTCCACTCGGTTAAAAGCTCCGAGGTTCTGCTGGTGCTCCGGCTGATAAAAACATGTTTGTTAGTTTGAGCCTCAGGCAGCCAGTTGTTGTGCAGCTGTAAGCTGAACAAACAGAAGGGCTAAAAAAAAGCATCACACAGCCTGCACAGAACCTTCACATCCCCTACATGCACCTTCATACAGCCTAAACTCAACCTTCATAGAGGATTCACACACCCTACACATTCCTTCACATCCCCATCACATTGTACACAGACATTCTACATGCAACCTTCATCCAGCATTCACAGAGCCTTCATACGTCATGTCATGCACATCCAACACAGACCTTTCATACAACCTGCATTCATATAAAGTTAAGATACAACCTCCACAAGACCATCACATCTATCACATGAAGCCAGAATACAGGTCCTACAGGACCATCACGTCCATCACATGAAGCAATCACACAGCCTGCATACAACTTCGTATACAACCACCTACGCATAGCCTCCACAGGACCATCACATCAATCACATGAAGCCACCATACAGTCTCCACAGGGCCATCACATCAATCACATGAAGCCACCATACAGTCTCCACAGGACCATCACATCAATCACATGAAGCCATCATACAGCCTCCACAGGACCATCATATCAATCACATGAAGCCACCATACAGTCTCCACAGGGCCATCACATTCATCACATGAAGCCATCATACAGCCTCCACAGGACCATCACATCAATCACATGAAGCCACCATACAGTCTCCACAGGGCCATCACATTCATCACATGAAGCTATCATACAGCTTCTATAGGACCATCACATCACTTGAAGCCATCATACAAACTATACAGGACCGCCACGTCTATCACATGACGTCATGAAAGGGTGGTAGTAGCCTAGCGGGTAACACACTCGCCTATGGACCAGAAGACCCAGGTTCAAATCCCACTTACTACCATTGTGTCCCTGAGCAAGACACTTAACCCTGAGTGTCTCCAGGGGGACTGTCCCTGTAACTACTCCGGAAAAGAGCTGTAAATGAGAAATGAGAGAAGTCATCATACAGCCTCCATAGGACCATCACATCAATCACATGAATCCATCATATAGCCGCCACAAAACCATCACATCAATCACACGAAACCATCATACAGCCTGCTTAAAGCATTCACAGAAACACAGCTTCCTCAGGACCTTCACAACATTTAAATAAACACCTTCTTATAGCCATTTTGAACGTTTGGGCTTGCTGAGTCTAATGTGAAACACCACATGAATTTTGTTTCGTCCTTTAGGGAGCAGAGGATGACTGGCGTAGTGGTCTTTATTCTGACTGGCTTGTCCGTCTTCATGTCGCCAATCCTGAAGGTAAAGGAGTTTAGTGGACCCTCCTGCTTCTAAGCACTGCATGAACTTGTGAATGCTGCCACTGGATTTTGCTGATGCTGCCGCTTTTACCTTGCAGTTCATCCCAATGCCTGTACTGTATGGAGTCTTCCTGTACATGGGTGTGGCTTCCTTGAATGGCGTCCAGGTGAGGCCTTAGTTCCTTTTGAATATCAGGTTTTGTGCCTTGATCTTGAATACTGTTCAGATAACCTCAGCTCCGTCAGCAGCATGTACAGTAGTAACAATATTAACGCTTTAACTTTCACCTCAGATATGACTGGTTATTTCTGGGGTTGGCTTGTTTTTAATACCAAATCGAAAGGTCAAATAAATAAATCTCTGTCCTCTGCTTTTCCTCCTCCCAGTTCATGGACCGCCTCAAGCTGCTCTTGATGCCAGCGAAGCACCAGCCAGACCTGGTCTACCTTCGCCATGTCCCTCTGCGCAAGGTGCACCTCTTCACCTTCATCCAGCTCCTCTGCCTGGCACTGCTCTGGATCCTGAAGTCCACAGTGGCAGCCATTATCTTCCCCGTCATGGTGAGTCTGGGACAATGCTGAGATTGTACAAGCTACTTCTTGCCACCTCTAACAGCTGAGGAGCAGAAACGGCACTTGGCCACTTGTTGATGGGTTGAGTGGAATGAAGTGATAAAACGATGAAAAGCAAACAGGCGGTACAGCCGAAGGCCTTCATCCCAAACCTTCATCCCCCCCAAAAATATATACATTACAGGTCAAAAATTTGGACACACCTTCTCATTCAATGTGTTTTCTTTATTTTCATGACCATTTACGTTGGTAGATTCTCACTGAAGGCATCAAAACTATGAATGAACACATGTGGAGTTATGTGAAATAACTGAATGTTTTTATATTCTAGTTTCTTTGCTCTGATTCCTGCTTTGCACACTCTTGGCATTCTCTCGATGAGCGTCAAGAGGTCGTCACCTGAAATGCTTTTCCAACAGTCTTGAAGGAGTTCCTAGAGGTGTTTAGCACTTGTTGGACCAGCTCACCCCAAACCATCTGGATTGGGTTCAGGTCCGGTGACTGTGGAGACCAGGTCTCTACTTTTTGTTAAGTACATAACTCCACATGTGTTCATTCATAGTTTTGATGCCTTCAGTGAGAATCTACCAACGTAAATGGTCATGAAAATAAAGAAAACACGTTGAATGAGAAGGTGTGTCCAAACTTTTGGCCTGTACTGTAAATATAGTGTAGTAGGCACAGGTGTCTCTGAGAAAGGAATGATTGATGATGATGATCTGAATATGAAGGTTCTGCTTGTAAAGATGAATGTATAACTCTTTCTGATCTAGGCGAGTGAGGATAATAAAGATAAAGATGAGTGTAAAAGTGACAATGAAGGTGATTGATGGTGATGATGACGAGGATGAAGTAGATGTGTGTAGCCTGTGGACTGGAAAGTGATAATCAGGCCTCTCCCTTAGATCCTTGCGCTGGTGGCCGTCAGGAAGGCGATGGACTACGTCTTCTCCCAGCATGACCTCAGCTTCCTGGATGACGTCATCCCAGAGAAGGACAAGAAAAAGAGGGAGGACGAGAAGAAGAAGAAAAAGAAGAAACGGGGGAGTATTGACAGCGACATCGATGATGTGAGTTGCTGTTTTTTTTTTCATTTGCTGATAAGATGCTTCCTGTCTAATTCGCTGTGACTGAGCCTCAGAGGAACTTAGCTTCAATTCATTAAGAAATCGGTGTTGTCTGACAAGCGAAACGTTTTAGAGCCAGAACTCTGGAGTTTAGCCATTAGCTGTCTTTGCTTTAACTGTTAGTGTTGACATTTCCAGCATTTGCAGTTAGCTGTTGATGTGTGTGATCTCACAAGTTTGCTTTCAGTGCTTCAGTTAGGACCCGTGTTTTTTTTTTCGTTCTCATCTCTTTGCCCTGATTTTAACCAGGACTGTAGGCGGTGTTGCCAGATTGGGAGGATTTTTTGGTTGTGCTTTATTAGTTCCATAGGCAAGGAAGCTCAAATAAAAGGATATTTGCTTAAAAGGGAAGCAGGAATCCCACAAATATGCAGAATTACAGAAGATGCTGTAAAGACAAATGTTGTCACTGGGCTGCTTTCAATTAAGAATCAAATAATGAACATGTGTAATTTGTACAGTTCTGTGCCTGAGCTGTGTCCGTAAAGGGACGCACACCTTCGTCAGGTGGCTTTGTGTTGCTTGGCTGCGCTTTGGCTTCATTACTTTAACAAACAGTATGTTACAGTGTTCTAAGCAGCCATGGCAATCAATGCGCTTAAGAAAAGGGTAAAAATTATATTCTGCTCTTGCATCCCCCGCTGGGAACCTTATCTGGTAAGTTCAGACAGGAAGGTATACAGCCAGCTACTGCAATTATCTGGATCAGGTCTGGGATTTGCAGCGCGTGTTTCATGCGCCAACGTTTCTCTCGTAGTCCGACTTCCCCTTCCCTGAGAACGTGCCCAGCATTAAAATCCCCATGGACATAATGGAGCAGGAGCCGTTCCTGGGAGAAAAGGCCTCTGACAGTGAGTAGATCCCGTCGCCAGCGTCCGGCCCGAGGTCTCCTGCCTGCTGCCCCGCCCCGTTCGCAGCTCTGCATGGCACTAACTGAGCCCCACCTTCTCTAATGCACGATGGAGGAAGAAACTCTTTCTTTCTGTTCTCTGCTTCACCTGCTGCTGTCCTCATTTCAGCACTTTTAACACAAAGCAAATGTTCTGTTTAATCCTTTTATCTGTGTGTGTGTGTGTCATGTTCTCTATTCTGCCTGTAAGCCTTGTCTACATGATCAGATTGGTTTTCGATGACATTTTTGATGTCAGATTTCATTACAGAAAGGTCAAATTCACTCAGTCAGTTTGTTAGTGACAGAAGGAAACTCTTCCTGCAACCATGCACACAGATCAGTTCAGTTCACCTATCCTTTAAAACGGATCTTCTGTTACCGTCATGTGGCTGCTTCAAAAAAGATTTATGTTATCAAGAAAATTAAAGACCTGCAAGAATGGCCTGTGATGATTTAATGTATAAGCACAGTAGCATAACCCTAACCTGGCAACAAACCGATTAACCTTTTTAATCGGTGACTCTGATCTTTGTGAGGCACCATGTAGAATGGCTTTCTGTTCTCGAATTCAACACTGATTCTTCACAGGAGAAAAGTCCCCATCATTCCTTCAGCGACACACGTCATGTTGAGGAGCCGTACTACTACCAGGGCAACTCAGCGGCCAGGTCAGTGTGTGTGTGTCTCCTTTATCAATAATCCTAATTAATCTTCACTTTTACATGCACGTCCACTGGACACAACTGCATATCTCCATTCAATTATTAGTTCAACACATATCTATTCACATTTTGGAAAGAATTCATTGTGATTAATTCTTAAGACTAAAGCTTGCTGTAATAGCTTTAAATATTTAAAAATACTCAAATATAAAATATTATATTTCAGTGTTTTTAAATAGTTAAAGCAACTGCGTTAACAATGTAAATTTATTTTAGCATCTTAAATATTAAATATATAATACTGTGCAAAAGCCAATCATCATTCGTTCATATTTTGCTTTCAAAAACCAATTCTCAAAGAAAGGAAAAGTACACACTGTATATGCTTATTAAATACATGCATGTTATAATATAATGGAATATAAGGTAAACAAGGACTGGTGGCTCAAGACTAATGTATGGAATTTTCTTTTGTCTCTCATCTGTTTTTTTTTTTATAGTTTTTCTAGTAATTTATAATATTATTTAAAATCTTGCACTGGTCTTGAATCTTGTTATGAACGACCAACTAACTTCTCTCTTGTATTTCTCCTCTGCAGCACTCCTGAGAGGCGGCCTTTAAATGTGCCTCAGATTAGAATAGACATGGACCCAGATGACGACGATGACGACGCCGACGGATACTTCTGGAGAAGCAGGGGCACTGAGACGACTCTTTAGCACCGCCCACCACCGCACCAGCCAATCACACTAGAGCAGGACTTTCTTCTAATTAATTTACTGAGAACTTTAATCAGAACCGACACGACTGTGTCTGATTGGTACTGAAGCACCCTGTGGGGGCAGGGCTTAATGCGAGGGTCCAGACGTCTTCCTGCGTGGTGAAGAGGCAACACTGGAGCACCTTGTGATGTCTGCAACCCGACCAAACGTCTCCTTCCTCACTATGCACCTCAAGCCGTTTCTGACCCTCCCGCTTTATTTTTATTTGATATAAGGAATGACTGTAATTACGTTTTCCTGTAGCAGGAGAATCATTTTAAAAAACAAAATTGTAGCTCTACCTCTTACTTTAGATGACAGGCACTCTGTAAAAATGATACATGTTTTTTTTTTTTTTTTTATTGTAAGAGCACAGAACGGGATTTGTATGTTGTCCATTTTTTATGCATGTTTTAGTACCTTTGGAATCGTGGAAAGGGATGAGATTTGAGGATAAATCTAAACCTGCGATGTCAGTAACACACAATGTCTAATGAGTAGCTGATGAAGTAAATGATGAAGGCAGTATTACAGCAGCCCAGCTTTTTTTTTTTTTTTTTTTTTTTTTACTAGCAGGCCAGGCTGTAGATTAATATAAACTGATTCCTAAACCTGATCTACCGAAGTGGCTTAAACAGGCCCTGCGACTGAGTCTAGCTCCTATGCAGGCCGCGTTCGCCCAGACAGCGAACGTCCACGAACCGGCGTGACATCACCTGTACAACGCGTCTGCACAGGGCCTGTTTCTCTGTTAGCCTTTTTATTTCCAAGTGCAGTCCTGCACACGCAACACGTTTCTTCCTTTTTAATTCGTAGCTCTGTACATAATCTAATGCGACCCATGGGTCTCCTGTCCCTCTCAGCTCATTGCTGGGATTTCGGATGAGTTTTTAACTTATGCGCGGCCGTGTCCACAGTCACCTGTAAGCATGTGGGATACTAAACCATGTCAATATTAATAATGCTAGTGTGTCAAAGAAATGCGTTTCTAATCTGAAATTTCTGACTTTTTAGACACACAGCTGAAAATGATTTTAGAATTTATATTTTTCAAATGAATATTAAACAGAATTTATGGCAAATGTCCTGTGTTCCCTGCTCCAGTTTGTTATCATGAATGTGTGTGTCCATTCAGATACAGTCAGACACATTAACTCGCATTGATGTGGAATTATTGTTTTCTGTACACTAAATTCTATTAATTATTCTTAATGCAGAGTATGCAGGGCAGTGTGTATAGATTATGAAGTGCAATATTATATATCAAGAAATATATATTGCAGATGTTATATATAATATAACATCTGGTGGCCTAGCGGTTAAGGAAGTGCCCCTGTAATCAGAAGGTTGGCGGTTCGAATCCCGATCCGCCAAGGTGCCACTGAGGTGCCACTGAGCAAAGCACCGTCCCCACACACTGCTCCCTGGGCGCCTGTCATGGCTGCCCACTGCTCACTCAGGGTGATGGGTTACATGCAAAGGACAAATTTCACTGTGTGCACCGTGTGCTGTCCTGCTGTGTATCACATGTGAAAATCACTTCACTTTAGAATATATAAAATCTGCAGTGAAAACATTCGAACGGGGAAAACAGAAACTGAAATATCACCAAAAAAATGTAGCCTGAATGCAGAGTAGTTTGTGTGTGGTGACTATATATAGAAGTGCAGGGCTCTCTCTCTCTCTCTCTCTCGTCCAGCACATTTTTGGCTTTACCCTCACCTCACCCCTCAGTTCTAGAGTTGAATGTGTGGCGGATCAGGGAAACATCTAATATGGGCTGGGATGGTGCCCCCTACAGTTAGTCCTGGAGTATGCGGTGTAGTATACTTTTATGGTGTTTATCAGACAACCTTATCCAGAGCGACTTAAAATCAGTAGTTTCAGGGACAGTCCCCCACTCAGGGTTAAGTGTCCTGCTCAGGAACACAATGGTAGTAAGTGGGCTTTAAACCTGGGACTTTCTGATCTTCTGGTTCATAGTATGTTACCCGCTAGGCTATAATATGGCAAATATGATAGGTTGCCTGAGCAGAAATGTCTCTATAAAAGCATCTTACTGCTGAGTCAAAAAACTTGTGTCCAAACCCTGCCAGCACGTTTTGAAGCAGGCCGAGTGAACACATGCCTCTTGTTCAACAGCCCAAAATAAGGTGTTACTACAGGCAATAAAATGCTGAAAATCAGTCAGTTACACTTGAAAGAATTCTAAGGTCGGGAGTTTAGAGACGCAAGGTTGATTTAACACATTTTAAGTGGCATCTTCTTCATGGCTTGAGTGGAGCCGAGCTGTTTCGCCGGCTCAGCTGTGTCTCAGTGGCGCCACCGAGTGTTTCACGTGGCAACATCAGGCTTTGAAGGGCTCTCTGTGTGTCACTAGCCACAACTTTATTAAAATAGTCAGAGGATGAAGCATGTTCAGTAGCACCGTCTAACAAGCTTCCAGTGGGCTGAGCTTTGTCTACACACCCGTCCCGGTCTCGTGTGAAATCAGGGTTTGAGTCTGACAGTGAAAAAAAACGAACATTTGATACACGTTAAATATACAGTATAGTTTGTGTGTGTGCACGTCTGTTGGCAGAACGCACCAGCTTTTGGCAGCGAAGAGCAGGCGAGTGCTGGAAGCAGCAGGTGGAGGACAGGTCCAGCAGCGCCTCCACCCTGGCGGCTTTCTTCGCCTGCTCACCTTTGGCGTGACCCTGGATCCTGTACAAACACACACATACACACCATACAATATATTTATTACATTAATGAGGACATGAGGGCAGAGCCATTAAAGACACCTTCCTCCATCGTTGCCTGTGTAAGACAAGCAGCATTTTAAAGGACCACAATTTTTTTTACCATCAGGCCCTTCGACTCCTCGACAGAAACACCTGAACGCCAACATTGCATTTCTCACACACGAACTGTACCTGCACACACTGAAATACTGACTGGAACAGGCACCTGTGCTTTGTGAAATACTCTCTGTGCAATGGCTGTCATTTACATGTAAATTGTTACTTTATTAAAATTCATTTATATCTTGCCTCTCTGTTGTCAATTTATATTGCATATAGCTTCCCTGTACAATTTTTATATTGCTCATTTATTTTGATCTTAACTTTTTACTAATTTTTAGCTTTGTTTATTGGGCAGAGTGACTTGTTGTCCCTGTAATGTTGTCCCTGCGTTAACATACATATGACAAAAAAACAAAAACTGAAACACCTGTACAGTATATTCCCACATAAAAGGCATCATGCGGACAAGATGACCTGTAATTAGGAGGTCAGGTCAGCTGTAGGCAAGCTGCTTACAAGGTCTTGAAAGCAGGGAAGTCCATTCTGAAGTAGTGCGCACAGTAGCTGTCCGTTTTGGACAACAGCGCAGTCAATGTCCTCACGTCGTCCTCCTGTGGGTCAACAGTGGGTGAGGATGAATAAAAAAACTGGTTTGTTGCTGAGCTGACAGACACAGTCATGTGACCCACGTCCTCTACCTTCTGCATCAGGCAGGAGTTGGTGTCTGTGCCGCTGCAACATCCAGTCACCTCGGTCCTGATGTGCTCCAGAACAGTGCTGACCACTGGGACAGAGGCTGATGTTTGATTGGCTCCAATCATGAACAGATATCTGAGACACACAGACACACACACACACAGTCAAAATAGAGTCTTAGCAGATCTGGTGTAGTCAGTAGATGGCACACTTTAGTTAAATTAAAATGATAGAACTGGATGGAAAAATTGTAGCATCTTCATTGGATGTTCAATATTTAATTGTCGTTAGACAGACACTTTGATGAATATCTGGCTAATTGCACAAAAAAAGACACATGGGAAGCATGCCCTAACCAGACACACACTCCAGCGTCCTCCTCATTCCAGACACAATGAACGTAGAGGCCTGAAAGTGAAGTGAAGTGATTGTCATTGTGATACACTGCAGCGCAGTGCACGGTGACACAACATACTGTGTCCTCTGTGTTTAACCATCACACTTGGTGTGCAGTGGGCAGCCATGACAGGCGCCCAGGGAGCAGTGTGTGGGGACGGTGCTTTGCTCAGTGGCACCTCAGTGGCACCTTGGCGGTTTGGGATTACGGGGCCGCTTCTGTAACCGCTAGGCCACCACTACCCCAAAACTGAGCCACTGAACCATCACCATCAGCATTCGGTCAAACGCTGAAAAGTTCCAAGGTGGAGGAACGTACTCCACTTACCCCCCTTAACACCATTGTGTACCTGAAACAAGACACTTTACCCTGAGTGTCTCCACAGGGACTGTCCCTGTAACTTCTGATTGTAAGTCACTCTGGGTAAGGGTGTCTGATAAATGTAAATGCTAAAAGTGTTTTTACTTTTAGGCTGATGGTAAACGTGGCCCAGGTCCTAGTTTGTTGACCTCAAGTTCACTGACATCATGTCTCAAGCAGAAACCTTCTAAAATATGGTTTTGTACCTTTCAATCGCATCCCCCTTCTCACAGATAGCACTGGACAGCTGCTGGCCGCCTGGAAGCTGGTGAGGTTGCCTCTTCAAGTTCTCCATGCAGAAGAGGGTTTCCAGTGGAGCCTTGATGCAACACGCCTGGAAGTCTTTGGATATGGATGCTGGACTGGTTTCATTGCAGAGGATATTCTGGAATCTGGTGAACTGATCAGCAAGGCGAGCATCAGTCATACAGAATGTGTCTGTGCCAGACCTCAAAACTGGTTGCACGGAGCTAAAGTGAGCTCTGGAAGCACAGTGTATTCTGTAATAACTTCTAAGGCACTTCTGAAAACATCACATTCTAGTCATTGTTTTGCATTCTCTAGATGCAACCAAAGAACCCAACATCATGCGCCCACACATCCAAAGAACCACATCTCAGGCATCCTGTCAACCAATCCCCATTCACCCACACTTCCGAAGAACCAATAAACATGAACTCTCCAAGGAAAGACCCCCTAAGATCCAACCCTTCTCCGAGGAAAGGACCTATCCTCAAACATCCCTTCACACTGAGAACCAATCTTCATCCAACCGTGCAAACAACTCTTTATTCATTCATTCATTCATACATCAAATCCATCTACTTTACCTTCTGAATGATGCATTCAGGGCTTGGCTGCAAGCAGCACTTTGAAAGTGCCTCCTGGAAGATTTTCGCCAGGGACTGTGATTTTTCGAAGGAGGTTTTCAGGAGACTCCCAATGTACCCTGTTAAACTGAAAACCGACATGGGACGTGAACTGAAGCAGAAAACATGAGCCGAACATTTCCAATTTCCCAACTCCTTGGTGCTGAAGAACAGCAGTTTCTACCAGATGATCAGAGTTTCATGGGGCAGGCCTATAGGTTAAGGAAGTGGCCCCAGAATCAGAAGGTTGCTCGTTTGAATCCTGATCTGCCAAGGTGCCACTGAGCAAAGCACCGTCCCCACACACTGCTCCCCGGTGCCTGTCATGGCTACCCACTGCTCACCAAGGGCGATGGTTAGAAGCAGAGGACACATTTCGTTGTGTCATGGTGTGCTGTGCTTCACTTTCACTTCATAAAAAAACTTTTATTTTTGCTCCCATGTTTCATGAGCTGAACTCAAACATCTGAAACATTTTCTATATAGAAAAAAGACCCATTGCTCACAAATATTGTTCACAAATCTGTCTAAATCTGTGTTAGCGAGCACTTCTCCTTTGCTGAGATAATCGATCCCACCTCACAGGTATGACATGTCAAAGTGCTGAATAGACAGCATGAATATTGCTAAGGTGCACCTTAGACTGCCCACAATAAAAGGCCACTCTGAGATGTGCAGCACAATGACACAGATGTCACAACTTTTGAAGGGGCGTGCAATTGGCGTGCTGACTGTCTACCAGATCTGTTGTTCATTTCTCGTTTTGAAGAATTTGGCAATACATAATTGTCTGAGGCAGCAACAATCGGTTTGCATAATCAAAGAATTTCTGCACAAACTGTCAGACACCATGTCAGGGAAGCTCATCTGCATGCTCGTCGTCTTCAACAGGGTCTGGACCTGGCTGCAGTTCGTCGCCGTAAACGACTTGAATGGGTTAATGCGCACATTCCTTGACGTCTGGCACGTTGGAGAGGCGTTGGAGTCCCGGTTTTCACTTCTCAGGGCAGATGGCAGACCAACGGCTTGAGCGGCTTGCTGACGTCATTGCTGTGGATTGAGTGGCACATGGTGGCGGTGGGGTTATGCATTTTATTGATGCCATTTTGAATGCACCATGATACCATGACGAGATCCAACATTCCACAGGCCACAATCAACAACTTGATCAACTCTATGGGATGGAGATGTGTTGAACTGCGACACCAGATCATCAGAGTGGCCTTTTATTGTAGACAGTCCTAGGCACACCTGTGCAATTTTCATGCTGTCTAGCACCTTGATATGGGATGGATTAGCTTGGAAAAGGAAAAGTCCATCACAGATTTAGACAGATTTGTGAACAATATTTTTTCTGTATGTAGAAAATGTTCCAGATCTTTGAGTTTGGTTCATGAAAAGTGGGAGCAAAAACTAAAGTGTTGCGCTTTCTATTATTGTTGAGTGTAAATTCAGTCTGAAGCCAGAACCATCACTAACAATGCGCACATAGACCGAGATGTAGTTGAAAGGTTCACTGCAGGTTCAATTTGGTTCTTTATAGAGTTGTGTTGAAGAATTTAAGTTTGGGGGATTTTCTTGTTCGTGGATTAAGCATTTTTAGACATAGAACTTCATTCACATTAACTTTTAGTCTAGGACTACAGTAGACTAACTCCCAGGGTCTACTAAACAGTGATGTGGTGCATTTACCCCATTTGATAAGATCGTAGGGTCACGTGATTGTGACAGGCACTGGAGGTGAATCTCATCAGCGTATTGAATTGCCGCGCTTGAAACCTCTGCCAGCGAGAGAGGACCATTAGAAGACCATTAGATGCTAACATCAGTACAATACAAGCATTTGTTCACCATGCAGACTGGTCCAGGGGTTCAATTTTATGATGAATACATTGGTAGCAGTTGGCATTAAAAAGTGAGGTATTACGTTGGTGACATACTTCATTGAAGAAGCAGGTCTTTGAGGTGGACGGACTGCAGCACTTCTCCACCATCTGCAGCTGGATGTTGGTGGCGTTGAGCACAAAGCCCACGGGGAGGCTCCTGTGCCTGCGGGCAAACTCATAAACAAACCTGCAACGGACAGACCATGCAGCAATCAGTTGGAAGATCACAGCTGATGAGGTCAAGGACCAAAACCTGGGAGGTCCTCAAGAACGCTCTCTATGTCCAGAAGGTTCTCCTGGAAGAGATAAGATAAGATGGTCCTTTATTAGTCCCACAAGTGGGAAATTTACAAGGTGGTGAGGTTATGGACCAAACCTTAAAGGTTCACAAAAATTAGATTTTTCTGAATTGGGAAAGAAGTTAATGGTTAATGGAAGTTAAAGTTTGAAAACACAGTTCCACAGTGTCCTCCTTTGTTCATGAGCACCAAGGCATAAATTTACATTTACAGTATTTATCAGACATACTTATTTTTCCAGTACTTATCCAGAGCGACTTACAATCAGTAGTTACAGGGACAGTCTCCCAGGAGCAATTTATGGTTAAGTGTCTTGCTCAGGGACACAATGGTAGTAAGTGGGATTTGAACCCGGGTTTTCTGGTTCATAGGCGAGTGTGCTACCCACTAGGCTACTACCACCCTAATGGTTCTAATGGTGACAAGGGTCATCCTTGAGGAAAAGTCAAAATAATGTGGATTTTCCTGTTTTCTCTTTCATCCCATCATAATCCAAAAAAATAATAATGTCCTCATTTTAGTTAAAGCTGCAAATAAATCACATTAAACCAGCAGACCTCCGTGATTAATGCCAATGACACTGAGAGAACAAAATTGGGTTCTGAGTAAAGGGCGTGTTGTGGTCTCAGATGATAAAACCCAGATCAGTGTAATAGGCTGATTGCTGTAAAACGTATTTTATTTCGTTGACAGGTTTTGGTCTACATGTATGCTGTCGCTCGTTTAGGACCTGGAGGAACTGGTAATTATCCCTGACTGCTGGTGCAGACCAGTAAGCTTGCTGGAGAACTGTCACATCTCTGAAGATTCCCTATGTGGAGACACACAAAGATCCTTTGATCAAATCTGAGCCCTCCTTGCCTTTACCCACAATGCAGTGCTCACAGAAGTGGGACTGGAATGGTGAGAGCTGGCAATACAGTCACTGATCCGTCATCATTATTACTTCAATAAAGTCATATATTCATCATAAAGGTATGTATTTTGTCAATTACACTGCTTGATATTGTTGACAGGTTCCTGTGCTGATTGTGCTGAACATTAAGAAATGAGCCTGTAAAGCAGGGTGAACTTGAGGGTGAAATTGAAGAGTAGTAAAATAAGTCATTCAGAGTTGACGTTATGCAGTGGTGCACCTGGTGGAGTAGCCACCGGCATCCTGCCGGTACTGTATGCAGATCTCCTCATTGGACGGCTCCAAGAGGGAGGGCAGCTCTTCGTCGGCGTAGCTCAGCAAGGCCAGGCACAGCTTCCTCTCCTGGCCCTCTTTAGCGCAGCACTCACCAATTCCCGGGTGCTTTGGGAATGGGGAGTCGGTCTGGCATGACCTTTCGGAAATTTCCGTGGCCTGAAAGACAGCAGTGAGAGAGCAGTGGTAATCAAGGCGTTTCATCATATTTAACCTGATAAGTCTTGAGTGGAGGGTGACAACTAACAGGATCAAGAAAAAACACACTCCCATGCTCGTACGGACAGCAGGATATGTACCCCCTAAATTTGGGGACATTGTGCTGTAAAGTAGAGTCGTCCTCTGGCTCGAGACAAGTACAGCATTTTTAAAGTCGGTCTTTCTTTGCGCACTCTACGAACGCTAGACTAAGGGGGAAAGCAGCAGCTAGCCACATTGGCATGTGCCGCCATGTGGCATAAATGTAATACAGTAAAAGGGAAGTTATCATCGTCCCAGGGTCATTCTCTGAAAACCTACCCCTTTATCATAGCAGTCATCGCTGGCGTCTTTGGTACAGCATCTCTCAGCCAGTCTCACTGTTTCGTCCATCAGGCATGTCACCTCTGTCATTGAACTATTGGGGAATTTCTGGCTGTATAGAGCTGTGAAGCTAAATAATAATATTCATCATTTAATGTTTTCCTCATGCTCAACACCAACCATGCAAAAGTCGGTTCACCAACCACATACGAAACATTTACCAATTCAACTACTATCAACAGTACATTAACTGCCAATCATTCAGCAACTATAAACTATACATACATCAATCACAATTTAGCCACACACCAACCACGCAACACCTGTAACCTATCTATATACCAACCACAAACAACACTGCAACCATGCATCAACAGTACATGGACTGCCAAACACACAGCAATGATATACTTACTCTACACCATCTGTACACCAACCATACACCAACTTTAAACAAAACACACACCAACCATGCAACATCTGTAATCTATCTATATACCAACCACAACCAACACTGCAACCATGCATCAACAGTACATGGACTGCCAACACACACAGCAATGATATACACCAACCATACATCAATTATACATCAAACACACACCAATCATGCAACAACAACCATACATAAACCATACACCAACCGCACTACAAACATACATCAACAGTTGACCAACTGCAACACAATCTGTACAGCTACATCAAATAAACACCAAACACACAACACATGTATGCCAACCATACATCAATAATACATCAAACTCACACCAACCACACAACACCTGTGCAACAACCATATATTGACCATACACACATGGTAAGCACACAGAAAGTTCAGTATTGAATATTTTACATACAGCTCTCTGAACTTCTGCTGCCCAATCGCTTGCAGCTCTTGACAGACCTTCTCCTTTTCATAGCGCTTGCCTGTATACATGAAACAGGTATGAATTTAAAACACTTCTTAAAGCAACGGTCTCTTCTAACATGAAGTTAGACTTTTTGCATTCATCACATATTTACATGGGGGAAATTTTCTGATGGTGATGTTAAAATTCCAGAAGCAACTGCATGATAACATTGACTTTATTTTTCAGCAGCATGGCTGAGAACTGGAGCAAAAGACAAAATATATATAATCTTTGCATTATAAAGCTTTAAAGTTAATCACTACCTGTCATACCTCTGTCTTCAGCTGAGGCAGTGATGAAAATGACCAAAATGACAATAAAATGCAGACTCTTCATGGCTGAAATGCCGATGTCCAGATCTGCTGTGCAGCAGCAGTCTCACCCTTAGCAGCGCTGGGGTAAAGATTAACCACAGAAAAAGCAGAGGATGTCGCAAAAATGTTTAAATATTACAACACAGACTACAATGATGATGATGATGTTCAAGGTGATGAATATATTATCAAGCATCAGAGGAACAAGCATTCAGAGGTACTGAATTTAAAAAGAAATTTAAAAGAATTAAGCAGGTATACTGCAGTTAATGGAATTTTGAAAATACAACCAAATGGCTGGGAAACAGTGAAATATTTACAGTGCATAATTTATTTTATATTCATGATTACAAGAGACTGCATACACATAACATCACATTCATAAACTTCCATGTCCAAAAATCTATAAAATTTCACATTTCATCAACATTATGTAAAAATTCATCACACTGATCTTGGCAAAGCAGTAGGCAAATAATGAACAAGCATTGAACTGTCACTGAGCAGAAAAATGGTAGCAGGGAATAGACCCAGTTCAAACATAGTTGTTTGAACGAGATAAGGACAAAAGTATTGACAGAAAGTTTTTTTTTTCAGCCATCAGCTGCATAACAAACTTTGCCTTGACTAACCAGACTTAATGAAAACCCAGTGAATGAATCTGTTTTAACCATTAGAAAAAAACACTGGAAAATTTAAACATTTAAAATGGAGTGTTATCCCTGATCATAAAGTATATTCACCGGTAATACATTAATGTACATTCATTAAAAGACCAGTTAATCAATTAAACTAATTAAATCTGTGTTCATCATGAATTTCTAATGTGGAATTTGATAAAAAACAAACAAACATTTGGAGCCATTTGTTGTGTCAGTTACAGTAAATCAGGTGAAACCTCTGAGAGTACAGCGCCATCTAGGGATAAATGCTAAGTAATTACATCTTAAAGTAGTGGAGTCAAGGAAATGGGAAAGAGGCTTAGCCAATGAGACTAGGGAGAAAAAGATAATTAAGACCTGCATTTGGTGGTGTTGGTAAAAAATCAGACCATTTAGGAATGTTATTAAGAAAAACTGCCAAATTCTCTATGAATTAGTGAACAAATAACTCTCAAACAGCATACCTTTATTAATACACCTTTATTTACAATAATAGATTAATAGGTAGAAAGCATAGTTTCTTTACAAATACCAGCTGACTCAACAATTAAAACTAAATACAGATGTTTACGTTTTAATAAATAAAAAAATGTAATCAACATAAATATTTCGTCATTGCACATGCATATGTTGACTGGCAACATTAACTGACAATGCAGTAAATCTAAAAAAAAATAACTTCTCCACATTATAGGTGTTACTGCAAAATCATCTGCAGACAGATTACTACTAACATCTGTGCAGGTTATTAACGTGATGAGCATTATTTAGTCTAGAAAGTAAAAGGATGAATCTCTAATGCACGTTAAGGACCGTGACATAGCAATTCAAAGTTCTTATGTACACGAAACCAAGTTTAAACCAGAACATCTGGCTGAATAAAAATTGATGCAAAGGTTCTGAATATCAAGGTACATTTAAGCATTCTCTGAGGTTACACTGCCAACCCTTCAACTCCGGGTCTGGGCCCTATTAAAAGCTCTGCCAAAGCTCAAGTTAGATGAGTAGATAGAAGATGCACTTCAGGGGACCCTTGTCGCTCAAGGGTACATAACAGCTGCCATCTTGCATGCTACTGCGGAGATCAGAGCTGCCCCTCTTCCACTTCCTTCTTCTGACTGAATGAAAGTGATGTCACAGTGTGGCGTCAGTTCTCGAACTACTTTGTGAAACCTCTCTTGGAACCTGAAAGGTGGATATGGAGAAAGGAATATTTTTAGCGCCAGTGTAATAAATGCAGGCATACACAAAACACAAAACTCCAACAAGCCAACCAGAAAATCTGTTTGCCACAGGTCAATGTGTCCAGATGTATTGTTTTTGCTTGGGTGACAACTAAATCCATGTCAGTGACGGAACTTTGAGTGGGATTGCTGTGTGCTGATTGGTTCATTTTGACTGGGGATACACATGTCACTAATGTCACATTTTCAATCCAGCAAACAAAATAGTTAACCAAGTAGGGTTGAGCCACTTAGCCAAATAGAATTGACTTTCAATTAATAAAGTTCCAAGAACTGACCTTTGTGGCACCTTATTAATATTCATTGATTTTTCAACTTGAGCTAACTAGTTATTCATTTCTGGCAGCAGGGTTTCTGCAGGTTTAAGGAAGCCAAATTTAACACTTTTTAAAGGCCACTTAAGGCCAGATGCTATTCTAAAATGCAGTATTCATTTTAGTTTATCTTAGGGAACACATTGTTATTTGACATCACATTGTTATCCTTCCAAATTTGTGTTATTTCTAGCCTTGTGTTATGTCAATGTTGCCAGACTCATTTTACTTGTTGAGCAGCAAGCCTGCGATATTTTCGTTTTTTATTTCAGTAATATTCTATTTTAATATAAGGAGAACACATTGAGTGCTGAATTTGGTCGTATAACTACATATGCGGTTCTGATCTTATACATAAAAATGCAAAACACATTTTTAGAAATTCGCCAAATTATTTAGAGGTAACCAGTAAATAAAGTATTTTAAGGCCTTTAACTCTGGATTTGAGCATTACTAGTGATTTTTAATTATATTTAAGGCCTTAATTTTCAAAAATCTAATTTAAGTCTTTTTAAGGATCCGCAGAGACCCCGGACTTTGGATTTACTATGATAATTTTTTTAATGTACAGGAACATAAGGTGTCCTCCCTGATATAGACTGGAGGCCATGACAGATCTGGTACAGTAACGCTACTTGCACTGGAAATTTTAACGTTGAAGTGATCCATTTCTACAAAGCCTTTATGATTCAACAGGGTTTGGTTTATAGCTAAGCTCTCACATCGTGCGCTTTTCTTTCCTTACCGTGGATGAAGTTTGTAGACGGATCCGTCGATCCCGACCGTGATCTTGAGGGCCTCTTGTCTGCGATGATCTCTCATGCGGTTGATGACGCCTGCCAGGCCTGCCCCACACATGTGTGCAGCCCTTGTGGAAACACTCTCGCACGCCAGACGAACAACATCACAGTCCAGCTCTGAGGGCAGGACACCGAGAGTGCTCAGGATGTTGTAGATCTGCTTCCTGTCCCCAGTGTCACTATAATAAGAGCAGAGGGAGAGAGAGATTAGGCCAATACAGCAACTATGGCTTTTACTGACTCTGCAATCGTGGTGAAATTAACCTAAAATTTATCCAGCTGTACCCTAACAATTACTTTGTAGTGTTACCCATATAGCACTGCATCAATTGATCAATTGGAAGACTATCTCTACACTGATGGGTCACATTTTTGAGCTATCAGCATGGGCTTTCTTCATGAGAGAACCATGGAGACCAGTGTGTCTGATTGTGGGTGCTATAAAGAGCCACCCTAACCTCGAAGTAATGTAAGAGTGAACCTGCGTACATCCCTCTGCTACTCATCTCATATAGCCAAACTTTCTGGGTCATGATGATTCCTTCTCTACAACATTAGGGAGGCTACTCATCTCCAGACTGGACTTCTGTAACTCACTTCTGCCTGGTCTTCCATGTAGCGCAACTCGACCTCTCCAGCCAATCCAGAATGCTGCAGCACGCCTTGTTTTCAACCTTCCCAAATTCTCCCACACCACTCCACTGCTATGTATCCTCCACTGGCTTCTGGTAGATCCCCGCATCAGATTCAAAATACTGATGCTGGCCTACAATGCCAAGGAAGGGTCAGCACCCTTCTACCTCGATCGCTGAAGTCCTCCAGCACTGCTCGACTGGTACCACCATCGCTCAAGGTACTAGGAAAGCATTAATCTACACTCTTCTCTGTCTTGAATCTTAGGTGGCTAGATGTTCGAACAGCTGAGTCATTGAAGATCTTCAAACAGAAGCTAAAAATCTTCCTATTTAGGGAATATTTAGATTTAGATATTTAGAAAGGCTTTTAAATCGGAATTATTAAACTAATGGTATTTACAGATCGGGTCCTAGTGAACGCAAGATTTATATGATAAACATTTTTAAAGCACTCATGTAAGTCAATCTGGATAAGACCATCTGCCAAATGCTGTAAATGCTCACCTCTCAATCTGAGATACGAAGCGCGTCTCAAAGCTCCCCCTGGTCTTTAGTTGGTCAGAAGCCTCACCATTGAACAGCAGATCTTCATTCACTAGTTTCATCAATACCAGTCTCACCAGCTCACCCATGTATTTCCCACTGATCAGCTTCTCATACCTGTGGCGTGAGGAACAGCGTGATTAACATCTCAAGGCGTAGCATAGAGGAACAACGCTGCACTAAATCATGACTGCACTGGGGCTTTTTTCACTTGGGCTTCCAACCAGGCAGATGAAAGCTGGTAAGAAGGAGAGGCCTGTGCAGACTCCTGCACACCAGAACTCAAGCCAGATGATGAGAGAGGGGGGGCTGTTGGTACACAGTAAATAGCCATTAGGGAAGTCCTGATAATGACTGGCGGAGGCCATTAATCGCCCTCAGCACACCTCAGCAGTGACATGGCACTCTGCTAGCCGGAGCTGCGCCAGTGCAGAAAAACAAACCAGTCGCCTAGATACCACACAAGAGTCTGGTCAAGTGAGGACCTCAAAGGACCTGAATGGAGATACCAAGTGCATGGGATTGGCCAAATTGGATCAGAGACTGAGAGGCAGCACTAAAATGGGTTTCCTTTTTTTTTTGGAAGCCAGTGGTTTCTGCGGGTCAGGACTCACAGCTGCTCGCCAGGGTTGAGTGAGGTCTCGTCCACCACTCGGTCATACTCCAGACGGAACTCCTCCAGCTCCCCGTTGGCCCCAAACGCGCCCCACTCGGTGTTGACACACATCCTGCCCTCCTCCCCTTCCACCAGCTCCACAGTCCGCATCTCCTCCATGTAGCAGGCATTACACCCAGTCCCTGAGGGAAAAGAGAGAAAAGGTCAGAGGTCAGAAATGGCTATTTTAATCACATTCACGCCACATTTATACATTTACACTGTCTTACACACTGTCTTACATCCAAGCAAGACTGTGGAGGTTCTCACCAACTATCATGCCCACTTCACAACTGCGATCTTCATAGTAGCAGGAGATCATGGTGGCTACTGTATCATTGACCATGGCAACCACGTCCATCTCAAAGTCCTGACAGAAAAGGGTTGAAAAAACTAACCAGACTGATACACAAACATTGGAATATATATATATATATATATATTTTATCATTGTGCATTTGTGGTCTGTTTAAAATTTTTGGCTTTCCATGCATATTAATACTTCACCTTCATATTTAAATACTGACCCCTCTCCTCTTTATTGCATCTCTCAGTAGCCCAACTACATTGTTCCCCTCAGCACCCGAGGCTTTGAATCCCTTGGTCCAGTTCAATAAGATGCCCTGCAAAACCCACACATGTAAAAGTATTACTTGAAGATGGAAGATGGATGAGGCTTCATTCAGGGTTACTTCATAAACAGACGCGACTCACTTTGTCCAGGTCTTCATGTCGAACAGGAAAGGAGAAGGTGAAGCCCAGAGGCAGCTTCTTATGTTTGATGTGATGCTTGTCCAGGAAGTCTGAGATGCATTCAGCAATGTAATCAAAGAGCTACGAGAAGCATGGAAAGATGTGAACCTCTGCTCAGTCAGGCGGATTTATAAAAAAGATGACCAGGTAGACACGTCGGTATGGTTCTCACCATCTCCGCAGTGCCTGTCATCGCATCCTCGGGAATGGAATACATGTGGTGTTTGGTCTCAACCTTCCAGCATCCCTCTTCATCTTCGCCCACCTTCACCAGCATCACTCGAAAATTTGTACCTCCAAGGTCCAGGGCCAGGAAATCTCCTACTTCTGGGTGATAAATGATTTTTACAGCTCACTTAATATCAAAGATTAGAACTAAATATATTTGTGCCCTCTGCCTCCATTAATACACGTGACTGAAGATTCAGACTACATGCTCTGGTACATCAAAAAAGTCCAGTACCTGATCCCTCTGGAGTGGAGCAGACATAAGTGGGGAGCATCTTGATGCTGGCCTGGTCATGTGTCTCCAGCCGAAGTCCGCGGTCCATCTCCCATTGCATCCTCTTCATCACGTCACGCAACTCCTCCTTGTTCAGCAGGAATTCTGACAAGATTTGGTCCACCTTAGGGACACGCAGATAAAGAGATGTTTCAGGAACTGGTATCTTTGAATTTAAGGATTTTGTCTCCAAGGCTGAGAATGAAAATAAATGCACCTTAAGGATCCTCTCCAGAACAGTCTTGTATTTGCAGGGCGTCAGGAATGCCTGATCGAGGTGAGAGCTTACGCACGGCATCTTGACAAAAAAAAACGAGCGGGCCGGAGCGCTCACCTGTCCTCGTGGGGTTAATGACGGTGTAGGGGCAGATGGCCCCTTTTTATGATGCTGAACGTGGGGCCGGCCCAAATGTGGCAAGCGCTGTGCACACACATACAACCCCTCCCCTCAACCCACAAACACACACACAAAGTGCATTGAACCCCTTCATTTCAGATGTGAGTCAAGGACACAATGTGCCCTTAGAGTAGATCCTGAGTTGCTCAACTAAGGAATGGGACTTTTCTTTTTTTTTTTCAATCAACCAACTTAATAAAACAAAAGTCATTTTTATCCATGAAGTAAGCTGTCCTAAATGTACACTAATATTTGGTCATTAATGATTTTTAAAGTTACCTGATCAGGAAACAACTAAGTATTTTTTAATAATAATAGATTAGAGTGATAAATAAAGCACTCAGTTAACCTTACAGTGAATCTCAGAAGACAAAAAGATATTGAAGTTTCTATCAATTTATGTTATTTAGACTAATTCACGAGTAGAGCAGATTTAATGGGAGTATTGCCTTTCTTCAATTATAGATATTAAAATGAAATTCTACCATTCTACATGGCGACTCCAACACAATGCACTTTCACTTTAAAGTGTTTTCACAGTGTTTGTTTTCACTGTCATGGTTTATCTGCACTGTGTCTTGTCTTGTCTCACTATTTGCTGCAGAGAACACAATTTCAATTTTTTTTTGTGTATTTAAATAGGACTATGCTGACAATGAATCATGAATATTCTTTTGCTTTGTGCATATACACATAGACCTAAAATAAATAGCTCTAAGATAAAGACATCCTTTGCATAAGTAGCATATGTGAAGCCAACAAACTCCTTCCCATCACCGGATCTCCAAAGGAATGTTGTCCATACAGAAACAAACATCATATCTTCTTTTTTATTTTATCACTGTGTGTGCATAATAATAACCAGACTAAAAAAACACAGCATAAAACACATCATAGGAAGCATGTGATCTATGCATATCCCAGAAAAATTGGACTCATGGACAGATATATGCCACAAATTTTACACATTAACTCCACATCGGTTTCAGTGAGCCCAAAAATAGAAAAGCCTAAAAATATCTAACCTTTCTAAAAATAGGAAACTTATTTACCCACATTGCACCACAACGCACAGCAGAAAAATCCTTATCGGTTCAGCCCGTTATCAGTTTAAACTCCGGTTTATTTTTAGAGTAACCTCACGGAAAATGACCGGGTCACAATGAACTGATACACACTTTTCAAATTCAAATTCCAAACAGATAAAAACTAATAATTAAAATGTCAAGTGAAGTGCTGCTAATTGCAAATAGGAAAACCTGACAGACGAATGCGAGCGAGTTGAGCGCGAAGATAAAATTCTAGGAACCGACAGGCTTGAATCTTCTGTGAAGCAGCTCACGTGCTTACTGCTCATCATCTCAGTTTATAGAAGCCTCCTACGTGGAACTTCTGCTTCTGTTTGCACAGACAGTCTAATCCAACCTCCTGAAGCGAGATTTAAAATGCTATAGCATTTAAGGAGTGAATAAAGCAGCATATCGAACAATGTGATATATAGGAAATATGCATTAGGAAATATCATCACCAAGAGAAAGTGCTTTAATAAAGGTGGATTGATTTTTGGTATTCATAAACCTGTTGGCTTATGTCGACTTTGCGTACTTTAATGTTATGACATTATATATATATTCTAAATAAATGTGAAATTTACCTTCACATTAATTTAGAATCTTTCAGAAGGTTTAGAATCTTACAATGTTTCATAGAGCTTATCTTCTGCATGGTTGACACATTTAAAAAAGTTAAGAAATATATATATCCAAACACACACACAAACACACACACACACACACAAAAAAAACCTTTAGATTTACCTTGTCCATCGTGTGCAGATCCATTATACATTTCCCACCAGTCATGGATGCTGCTTTAAAAACGGCAGGCAACAGGTTTTTCAGAACGGCTCAGGTTCACAAATCCTTACTTCTCCATGGTGAGCTGTCTCTTTTTCCATTTACATTTTACCTCTTGGAGAGTGTTTTTTTTATATGTACAATTCCCAAGTTTGTTTTAAAGCCTGGTGTCCTGATCATAAAGGAAAGATAAAAAACATTTCCTTTTTTTTTCTTTGTCAGTATTTCTGTGATCTTTGTAGCTGCCTCAATGCTCTTCTTCCTTCTTGCAGTTTTTTAATTTTGTATCTTCAAAGCCTGAAGTGTGAAATGTCATGTTGCAAAATTCTGCTGCATATTGACAATTCCGCTACTTTATATGGATCCCCCTCTTTATTGCTTTTTGCCAGGCTGGATTTCGTCTGTAATTCCTTTCATTCGCTTTGTGACGAGTCACCTTTCGCAAGCAAAGGTTGAAACCTCGCATTTCAAGGTGAGCCAAACTCGTCTAGGCACGAGCCGATCGACTCACAGATGGTTCAGGGCCGGCCAGCGTTGCTGTGCCAACCCTCTCCAGAGCTGTTGTCCTGGAAATCACCTCTGGTATGGAAAACACTTATCTGACCGTGAGGTAAGTAGCCAGTGGGAATTGCTAAATGGGGCAAAGTTACTTAAGAAAACATTGGATGAGAAGCCCTATTTTGTTGAGTAATTGTTGAGCGACACACAATAGTAGACTGAAGACCTTCACAATATCTAATGGTCAAGATAAAACATTTTCCCTATTGTCCATTCAGCAAAGAATAAGCGTAAGAGTAGAAAGATGCTGCGCATTAAGGTATGAATGAATGAATCTGTCCAATGGGTTTTATTGTCTTTCCATCGACATTTTAAAGTAAAGTGAAGTGATTGTCACACGTGATACACAGCAGCACAGCACACAGTGCACACAGTGAAATTTGTCCTCTGCATTTAACCCATCACCCTGAGTGAGCAGTGGGCAGCCATGACAGGCGCCCGGGGAGCAGTGTGTGGGGACAGTGCTTTGCTCAGTGGTAGCTTGGCGGATCGGGATTCGAACCGTCAACCTTCTGATTACGGGGCCGCTTCCTTAACCGCTAGGCCACCACTGCCCCAAGTGTACATCCAGACACAGGGCTTCATGGAGGAAGTGGAGAATGGCCCTCTCACCCTATCAAAGCTCGTTACACACTGCCATAAAAGACTGTGGGGTTGCCGCTTACCTTATGTCCTTGTTGTCCTGTGGTTCACAGCTCTGGCCTTGTGTTGGATTTAAGCCATGTCCCTCCTGGTCTTCAGTCTCCTTTTTTAATATCAAGCTCAAAATAACATTTCTCCATGGACCATGGTGCAAACTACCCCGGAACACAGGCTTTATGGCATTATAGGCACACACTGTGGATTCAGTCCAGCAATGTTTGGACATATGCTAATCAGAGACAGATACATACACATACATATGACCACTGGTTAAAATGGAACCTTGGTGAATGGAATGGAATGGAATTTGATTCAAAGGTTCTGGATCATTTAGGGAAAAAAAACATGAAATGAGTTTGAATAGATATCTCACAATGGATTAAAAAAAATCTGATAAACTTGCCCACCTTTGCATAAAACTAAATATTGAAATGAAATATATTTCACTATTCTTGCATTAATCGTTTACGCGGCAGTGACGGACCTCGCCGTTAGCAAAACCCCGCCCGCGGCCTTGAGGGTGGAACAATGTGGTCGATCTCTTTCCAGGCATCGCTTTAACCACCAGAGGGGGCCACGTGCTGGTCCCATTGCACGGAATGAAGTCCATATCCCAGATTCCTGGGGGGCTGTTCCACAAAACAGGATTTCTCGGTTAGCTGGATTAAGTTAAGCTTGAAGTCCCAATAGGAAGGCTCCTCGCCTCAATTCTCACTGGACCATCCTGACTACTGGCTCAAGTTAACCTGGCGATCTGAGAAATCTTGTTTCGTGGAACGGCCCTCGGTAAAACAACACAACAACAGTTTTTGCAGAGCCTTTAACTGTTTTGCAAGTTTTGCTTGGGTTTGTGTAAATGGGTGAACAAATGGGCATCGTTGTCAGGTCTTGTCTGCTTAAAATCTTCCCCTGTCTCTCGCCCCGCCGTGCTTCCACTGAGAAGTCACTTCTGAGAGGTTCACCTTCTCAAGCCTCGTTCCTTAGAAAATAACCTGGCACCTCCGAGGGCATTTTCACAAAGATCCACAAAAGCCTTTCATGTTCTGAGATGTGAGACTGATTAATGATTCAGGCCAGGGTGGTGCGGTCTGAGAGGAATCCTGCCTTTGGAGAGTGCAGCAGAGTTCAGTTTAAAATGGGACATTTAAAAAAAAAAATGGAATCTTTTTTTTCTGTGCAGATCGGTACTGGTCTATGCGACGATGGTGGGGAACCGATGATAAAGAGTTTTAGAGAGAAGTGTATTTTTAGGTGTTTCAGGCGGCACAGCATTTTGCTCATATTGCATACCTACAAGATTACATGGCAGACAACTTTTCTGCAGGCTCGGACCATGCGTGGGAGCGGCACGAGTTGCATGTGTTCTCCGGGATCTCTGGTTCCCTCCCGAAGTCCAAAGGCATTGCTGACCATGAATTTATACGTAGGTTAGTGTGTGTGGACTGGCACCCTGTCCCCACTCTGAGCTCCAACAGCTGCAGCCCAGAATAACAAGGTTAACATTTAAAAATAAAAAAAAATACAATTTCAAGGGCCAGTGGTTGCGGGTTCAAAATCCCGAGCCGTCAAGGTGCCACTGTGGTCGCCACTGCTCCCCGGGAGCCTTTCATGGCCGCCCACTGCCCAATGGAGGTGATGGTTAAAAGCAGAGTCACTGTCACTAGTGCGTCATATATTATGGATTTTAATACAGTCCTGAGATCAGTGTTATTTTTCTGTCAACACTTTCAAGGTAACATTGTGCCAAGCAGCAAGACAAAAGAAGTTTCTTTCAAACTTTCCGACAGAAGCAGAGCAAAGGTTGGGAATGAAAGAGAGAAGAAGAAAAGCTCAGTGGTGAGAGTGGAACGGGCTGTGGGCTGAGCAGCCCGGCCTGAGACAAAGCCCTCCTGCCCAGGCAGCTGATGAATGCATCACGGGAGTCCGGCTCTATGTGTGGATGTAGCAGCGGTTCCCAGGCCTACTCCTGGAGGATCCCTGCCGGAATGTTTCAACCGAACCTTCATCTGGTGCTGCTGTGTCCTAACAATGAGTGTAACATCCTGGAACATCTTCTCCAATCTGAAACGGGGCACCTCTGTGCTTTTTCGGACTACCTCGCACAGGTGTGTGATATCAACAATGTCTCCGGAATATTAAAATCTTTGTCGGCACCCGACTGTGCCAGTAGCATAAAAATGATTAACTGCATGTTGAAATATCATGTGGCATGTGATATACATGTGATATACATGTGATTCGCTGTGTGCTGATTGGTCAGTCTCCTAATCATCGCGCCGGTGCCACCATTGTTCATTGGAAACAGCCGGAAGGGACAAACAAATCAAAGCGATCCTGAACTTGTTAACTAAGGTTTTAAAGTCGCTTCTAGCTCAAAGCAGCCCACCCACCAGACTCAGTGGTCACCCTGATCAACACCCTCATCGATTGAATGGCCAACTGCCTAAATGAGGATCATTTCCTACCAGATGGGAAGCTCTGTGCTGACTCGGTTCGATTAAAAAAGAAACGGAGAGAGCTTCGGCTTTAATCTCTGAGCGCGCAAAATTGCATGATTATCTCCACCGCTCCTGCCCAAGTTTGAGGGAGCTTCTTTGAACTTGAAGTGGAAACAAATGCTTTGGAGATAAAGATCACTGTGGAACGTTCCCATTAGCCTTGCCCCGGATGAACAAAGTTTAACATTATTTTGCAATGTTCTGTCTGGGGACCTAACAAATTATAAAAAAAAAAAAAAAAACATGTGAAAAAGGTATGCCATCCTAATATATCTGGAATGGGAGTATATTGAGTGCAATACCTGTGCAATACCCCTTTGTAGAGTAAATTCGCTGTAACAATTTTTGTTTATGAAGATATGATCTTTTTTTATAAAAAGTTTAAATCCTGGCGCCAGCACTTACCTGATTTTAGCCACATCTGTATTTAAAATAAAGCCCCTGACAGCACCAGGGTACAACACTGGGTACAAGTCAGTTCCATAAGTACTCTTAGAGTTAAAAAAAAAAAAAATGAACCAAATTAACACTCTTTTATTTTCTATATAAATCAACATTAGCACTCATCAGTACCAGTGACAGTTTTGGACAACTCACTATCATAACTGAAATGTTCACACACAGAATTTCAGACATATTAACATTTAATAACATAATAACATTTTCTGCAATAACAGAATAACAGATCACATGCAAAACATAAATCTTATCCAGAGCGACTTACGTAAGTGCTTTAAAATAGCCATCATTAAAATCCCTTGTTTAGTTCATTAGGACCCGATCTGAAGACACCTTAAATATAGAAAGTCTACATACGAGTATTTCCTAAAAGGGAAGGTTTGTAGCTTGTGTTTGAACATCTAGGAAGTGCATTCCACACTGCATGTTATTTTTACTTGAACTAGGCTGGTGTGTTGCTTGTGAAATGTTATTTATGCAAAGAAAATTTTTGCAGGCATGGGGGAACCTGGGTTTCGCGAAGATCACATTTACATACTGCAAACAACTGTTTGCCCATCCCAAGAGGTGTCAGATTTTGAAATGCTACTCGAATTGAACAAACTGAATAACAGCTCTGGTGGGGGTGGCCAGACAGGGTGGCGGACATTTTGAGCGGCAAAAAAATTAAACACATACAAGATTACAATAATCTTCAAATTTCGAAATCTAGATGAATGCTTTCCTGGTACCCTGAAAGACGGTGGTACGTGTTGAGCAGTGCCGGAGGGTCGGAGAGATCGAGGTGCAGAGCGAGGAGTGATGACAACCAATCGTTGTTTCTCATTCGACTGATTGGAGTTTAGTTTTAGGAAAATTTGGTTGGCACTTGCTTGGTGGTTGATAAGTTTTTTTTTCGTTCTGCCATGAGGACCTCAAGCATCCGTTCACACCATTCAAAGGCCTGAGTCTGTTTCCCACACTTCTCTTTGTAACAGTTTTAAATATTTAAGCAAGATCTAGTCCTAAGAACTAAATTCTTGTAAAAAAGGTGTGATTGATTTATTTTTTTATTGATTATTGACTATATATCGATTAACTGGCAGCCCTGAAATGTTACAAGATTAGACAGCTTGTCGCAAACCTCTGCTGACTGAGACATTGCTGTGTGATCCTGGTTGAGAAGAACTACCATGTGTGTAAAAATGTCCATTTAAAATGGTGGACTTTCTTGGACTTTCAGGGCGCGTGGTAAAAAGTGCTTCATGGTGGACTTCTTGGCCCTGTCAGTTATCGTTCCCCAGCATTCTGCCAGCAGAGAATCTTTCTGTTTGCAGCGATCAGCACCAAGCAGCTGATCAAAGTTTCATTCTTTTTTTCCGCACACTGCGGAACGTGAATTTGTTTGAGGATGACTTAATTTTTAAAACATCATAAGCCTTCTAGAGCTGCAGAGGAACATTCGCCTTTAGAGAGATTTGCTACAATTATGAGCGAAAGTGCAAATCTGACGTTGCATCCCTTCCATTTAGGCTCATCAGAAGAAGAAACAGCGTGCGCTTACGGAGAGCCCAGTCCAATTATCATTTATTTTAGATGAAGGAGAGCTTTGAAGTGCATGGTAAGATGGAGGAAATCTGGATCAAATGTCCAACCCCTTTGAGTCGCTAATACGCACAAACGCATGCTGATGAGGGATGCGGGGCAAACAAGTCACGTCTTGTCTAATGGACACGAGTAAAGAGGCGCTTTGTGCGTGAAGAGCTAAACACACATCAAGTGACTTTTAGCCCCGACGACAGACGTCCTTAATGTTCGGGCCAATGGCGCGCTGCGTTAGCAGCAGACTGAGGTTGGTGCTAAGCAATTTTGGCAGATGTCTGCTAACGGCAAACATCAGAGAATTCGCTTCATTACACATGCAAAAACTCTCTCTCTCTCTTTCTCTCTCTCTCTTTTACTCTCTCTCACACACACACACACACACACACACACACACAGTAACAGTAAGAATAGAGTTTGATAGAACGTATCAGGCAAGTTGGGATGCTGGCCCATTTCCCAGAGCAGCGGTGTGCTGGAAGCCATTCGCAGCTGTTAGATAAAGGCCAGGGAGAGCGGTAAATTTGGCACGGAGAGGGTGAGGGTATCCATTTATCCATAAGAAGAGACCCCACCCCCCCACCCCCTTCCTTTTGCGTAAATTTAGGTTCGTGTAGCGTGAGGCATTCAGAACCTGAAAGCATCAGGTGGCCCTGCGGTATTTGGCCCAGGCCAAATGCAATGCAACTTCAAACTGACATGGGACGAAAAGGGCAGCCTATCTCTCTGACTTATTCTGAGCTGTGTAACATAAACCAGTCCAAAAGACTCGTCATCTCAACTCGATATTGCAGAGGCACATTGTCTATAATAATAATAATAATAATAATAATAATAATAATTATACATTTTATTTATGCAACGTTATATAAAACTAAAGAGTAAAAAATAATAAAAAGCACATTAAAATACACACAGTTCATTCCAACTCAATAAAAAAAAAGATATATTATAACACATAAGTACAGACCAAAAGTTTGGACAGTTATGTACTTGGCCTCCACAGTCACCGGACCTGAACCCAATCGAGATGGTTTGGGGTGAGCTGGACCACAGAGTGAAGGCAAAGGGGCCAACAAGTGCTAAACACCTCTGGGAACTCCTTCAAGACTGTTGGAGAACCATTTCAGGTGACGACCTCTTGAAGCTCATCGAGAGAATGCCAAGATTGTGCAAAGCAGTAATCAGAGCAAAGGGCGGCTATTTTGAAGAAACTAGAATATAAAACATGTTTTCAGTTATTCCATCTTTTTTTTGTTAAGTACATAACTCCACATGTGTTCATTCATAGTTTTGATGCCTTCAGTGAGAATCTACCAACGTAAATGGTCATGAAAATAAAGAAAACACATTGAATGAGAAGATGCGTCCAAACTTTTGGCCTGTACTGTGCATATGAACCAAAGGTCCAAAACTTGCCAACCTGCATGAGGCAGATTGTCTAAAATGCACCTGCATGTGCGCAGCGTGACACCTGGGACACCCCTGGTCAACCTACAGGACGTGCCCTACAACGGCCTTTTCACAAGCCAAGCTGATCTCTTTAAGACACTCAACAAAGACTATTTGAGTGGAATGACAGGAAATTCTCATGCCACAAGAGTCAGCCAGATGGGCTGCTTTTGTTGAAGGACTTGCTTCAAGGATTGTCAAGGATATAGGCCCAGGTCCCAGAGGTCCTCTTAACAGAAGAAAGGGTGAGCAGATTTTGATTTAAGTGTACTAATTATTTCAGAATAAAAAAAGAACATCAGATAGGAGAGGACAGCATGCATACATAATCAGGAGGATGTTACAGGCCTCCCACAATCAAGCCACTCAGGAACGAGACTGAATGTTCACGAATGTTCTCCTTCAAAGGAGAACTGTGTATCCAACATGATCATCAATGAAAGGGGTGATTAAAAAAAAAGTTATTTTCATCAGAATGTAATGCATCTCTGTCTCTCTCACACACACATACACACACTATGGTTGCAACAATACGTGAACCAAATAAAATATTTTATTTCCAGAATCAATCAAAACTAAATTGTGACACTCACACAGAGCCTCCTTTCAATACATTACTCCTTTTCACAATTAACACTATTAAATAGTGTTACTATTAAATAATGCCTCTAAGGCCCAAAAACTACTTGAATGCTATTTACATTTACATTTACAGCATTTATCAGATGCTCTTATCCAGAGCGACTTACAATCAGTAGTTACAGGGATAGTAACTACTGATGGAGCAACATAGGGTTAAGTGTCTTGCTCAGGGACACGATGGTAGTAAGTGGGATTTGAAGCTGGGTCTTCTGGTTCATAGGCGAGTGTGTTACCCACTAGGCTACTACCACACATACTACCACCCTACCACCCAGTCCCCACACACTGCTCCTCGGGCGCCTGTCATGGCTGCCCACTGCTCACCAAGGGTGATGGTTAAATGCAGAGGACACATTTCCTTGTATCACCGTGTGCTATGCTGCAGTGTTTCACAATGACAATCATTTCACTACACTTAAATGCTGGATGCAAGCAGTTTCCTGCAGCTTAATGTAAATAAGACTGGGGTCATTCTTTTTGGACTCTCCACAAATGCAACTCTCTCCGCTTTTATAAAGCCTTGTGTCAGGAATGTTGGTGCCACTTTTGACCCAGAACTCAGTTTCCATAGGCAAATAAACTCAGTTGTCAGAGCGGGTTTTATCCAACTGCATCTTATCTCCAAAGTTAAACATACTCTCTCCCACACAGACCTAGTCCAAATTGTGGCAGCAAGGCTTTTAACCAACACAAAGAAAATAGATCATATTAGACCAGTTTTACACTGATTTAAGAATTAAGTTAAAACTTTTACTCTGTCTTTAAAGTACAAAATGGCCAGGCTCCTGCTAACTTACTCCAAAAGAAAACTCAACCAAAACACTAAGATCATCTAATATGCTGCTTCTGGTTGTCCCTCGAACACGCCTAAAAAAATCCAAGTCTTGAGCTATAGCTAAAAACTCTGCACGGTACATCAAACTCTCTTCGTCCATCTTAGCCTTTAAAAAACAGTTGAAAACATACCTTTATACCCAGGCGGTCTGAGATCGAGATTTTATTTCTGTATTTCTTTTATTCCTTTATTTATTTTTTTACTCTTGATGTTAATGTTCATCTTATATGTACACCACTTTGGTGAACAGCAGTTATATAAAACATTGTTATTATTATTTATTATTAAATAGGACTTTCAAAATGATCATGTCAGTCGCTGTGATCAATTTGAAATTTAGATTAAAATAAACCAGCACTGTTACCGAAGCTGCATCAATAGCTGTGGGTGGCTGGGTTCACCATGCAGGGAGCACAGGGACGGCAACAGCATAACGGCTTAACCCGCCAACGTGGGAAAAGTGCATGAATGAATCTGATTGGCTAGCGTTTGTTCCATGATTCAAAACCCTTGAAACCATTTTTTTTCATTTCCACACGTACGGTTGAACATTACGACCCGAGCCTCATTCCCACATTTGCCTAGTTACAAGCTTTCTCAAAAATGTATGTTGGTGTGTGTGTGTAGATGAATTCTGTGTTCCACACTTGTTTGAGAGAACTGGACTAGGTGAACAAGGTGGGTGTGAAGACAGCCTCGTTGAAGCAGTTGTGATGTGGGGAGAAGAGGGGGTCTTCTGCTGACCACAGAGCTCCTGTCCACATTTCACACACGCGCGCACACACACTTCTTTATGCTGTACAGGGATGCACTGTGATCTTTTTTTCAAAGTCAACAAAAGATCCAGGCCACAGCTGGATAACAGGGGGAAATGGAGGGAGGAGGCATAGCAACAAGCTCCCGCTGTGCAGCAGCACCGACTCACAAAAATGTTCTGTCCATTTCGACCTTCTGGAGGCGTCGACAACTCGGCGTCAGTTGTTATCATCCAACTACGTCCCCACAGCAAGGTGAGCTTTGTCTGAACATCCAATAGTTCTATCGTAACTTTGACTGGAATACATCTGATCATCCAAAAAGAAATTACAATTAGATTCATTAGTCATGTAAATTTGAACAATTAATCAAAAGCACAATTAGCCATTGCTTACTAATGAATATTATTCACAGACATACACCAATCATGTATTGCCAAAAAGAGAGACACATGAAAATAAATGGATTGTAGAGTATGTAGTAAAGGCGGAGTGAAGCGTTCCTGTGCACAGAATAGAAGCGAGTCCAGAAAGAAAGTTTTGGTGGTGAGAAGAAAAAAGATAAGAGAAAAAAAGGGGGGATAAAGAGATGAAGAGATGGAGACAGAAGAAGAGCTAGAGCGCCGTGAGCATCAAAGGTACGCAGGCGCGGCATGCTGGGTAACAGCATGGAGGCCCAGCCTAAGATGCGCAGCGGGCTGCTCCCGCCGCTAACCCCCTCGCCCTCCTGGCTACACCCTCGCCAGTAATTAAAACCAGCGCTCCCTCTGCTCCTCCATCTCATTACGCCACGGGACTCCTTCGCTTTCATCCCTCGCTCCTGATAGAAAAAAATAAAGAGACAAAAAAATAATTATAATAAAGAGGGTTACAACGCCCTGTCCAAAAAAAATATAAAAAAAATAATAATAATACACACACGCAAGCTCACTTGTGCCTGGTCCTGTCTCTGTCAGTGTTTTTTAACATTCATGATTCCAAAATTTGCGGGAAATAATACTGCACTGATCAAAGGGTCCTACCGCAAATAACCGAAAACTTATCCAGTGTGGTAAGTGTTGATGCTAGCGCCATCGCCCTGTCACACAGATCAGCAAAGGGGACCAAAGAAGGGTCCAACCCCACTGGTAGTGACCTGAAGGTCTCATTCGAATCCGATTCCATTGCCCACCTCAGCACCATCGCATTTTCTTTGCATTGTATTTTCAGGGAAATATAAAACATAGCAGTAGCATTAACTAGATTACAGAGAAAAGGTGTGGGAAGGAGGCTCAGGCCGTAACAGCAGGAGGAAACCCTACGGTGACCAGACATCCACCATTCCCCCGGACATGTTCTCTTTTGAGTCCTGGTAATAGTGTAGAATTTTTCGGATTAAACATCACGACATGGGCCCCCTACACGCACGGTAGTCAAAGTACCGCTAGCAGCCCACTGAAGCAAGTGGAAGTATTGCTAGCATCCCTGTAGCTAACCGCTAAATAAGTGAATTAAGCTTATTAAGCATTTAAGCTAATGACCTTGTGCAAACGCCTGCCAATCGGTCAGGTTTATATGGGCTAAGCGTCAATGTTGGCTGCCGCTCCTGTGCTCCCTGCACAGCAGACACTTTTGACAGCCCTTATGCTAACTTGTCAGTGTTAATATAGTAAAGCTTGACCGTATTGTGAGTTAAAAAATTCAAATATAGATGCAAATGTAAAAAGAGAAGAAGTATTAAGAACTCTCTCTATGCAAAGCACAGTATTAAAACCACTCCAATCTTTTTCTGTTACCTGGCAGAAAGAGGCATGGCAGAGGTTAAAAGAATGAACAGTTTCTAATTTATTAACACCCGTAGATTTCTATTGCATTTACATGTAAAAATTGCATGTAAAAAAGATACCAATGTTACAGAAAAACCCAAAATAAAAGAAAGGAGAGAAAAGATAGAGAAAGAGAGAGAAAAAGCCTTGAACCGAGCTTCAGAGAGATCACCTGATCCAGGAGAAAAACAGGTAAAGAGAAAAAGGCCCAGAAACTGATGGGAAAATCCCTCAGTTCCCGATGGAAAGGAAAATGAAGTGCCCAGAGACCACAAGAGAAAATTCTTTTATACATTTGACTCCCAGGAAGTTGCCACAGACCAATCAGAATTTGTTTCCGCCCTGTCACGCCCTTGGTGTCTCCTGTCTGGGGCCGACAAAGACAAAGCGGGGGATCCCAAAACAAATGGCTGGCCTTTCACACCTCTTGCTGTAGGGAAGGCCGTTTGACAAAGATATGGAGAACGGAGGTCTGGTATGGTGGTAGTAGCCTAGTGGGTAGCACACTCGCCTATGAACCAGAACCAGGAGACCCAGGTTCAAATCCTGCTTACTACCATTGTGTCCCTGAGAAAGACACTTATCCCAAAGTTGCTCCAGGTGGCACTGTTCCTGTAACTACTGATTGTAAGTTGCTCTGGATCAGATCACACACACCTCTACGCAAGACAAAACTGCAGAATGTCAACTTCCCATCTTGCACAAAAAAAAAGGAAACTGCTTGACACACAGAAGAAGGCCCAACACACAACATGTACACATGGAACAGGTGACCACTTACTAGTTATTCCCAATTATAAATGTTTTGTTTTTCATTCTTGACCGCCTTCAAACCGCTCACTGAACATTTAAGAGGATGATTTAGACAGGGATTAATGCGAGAAATACACACACACAGTGGAACATCTGTGCACACAGGACATTGGACCTGAGTGAGGACACTCTCTGGGAAGAAGTCACGCCAAATGTGTGTTTTTTTTTTCTTCCCGGCTAAGTCAGCTTTGCTTTGATTGTGTGGCATGTGGAACTCCCATGAAAGATTAATACACTGCATGCTATTAACCCACTGAACACCTCTGCCAAAACGCTCTCAGACCTTCAAACAGCAAAAACTGGAAAGAGAAGTTCCAGCACGGAGACAGGGAGGGAAAACATTTGCTTTGACGTCTGGATAAATATTTGTCTGAACCTTGGATTCCTGAAGACACGAGATGATGTTGCGCTGGTCCAACGCACAGAGGAGATACTGCTCCATGGTTCTTGTTCCTAGAAGCACGGCAGTCTCTTCACACAACTTCATGCCACTGGTACTCATATTATTGGCACTGACTGGCAGAACTACAGAGAGATGACTAGCATGAGGTGTGCGCCCATGATCCTGGCATGATGACATATTTATCCTGTGAACATAAGGTTTCTTTTGAGATCCATCTTATGTGGTTCCTGTGGCCACATTCCTAAATCAGGTCACCATGGTGAAAAGTGACATGCACTCTGTGGCAATAGAGATGACATTGGGGAAATAGGTTATAATACCGAATTATTGCCATAATAATCACCACTGTGGGGCCCCGTAATCAGAAGGTTGCCGGTTGGAATCCCGATCCACCAAGGTGCCACTGAGGTGCCACTGAGCAAAGCACCATCCCCACACACTGCTCCCCGAGTGCCTGTCATGGCTGCCCACTGCTCACCAAGGGTGATGGTTAAAAGCAGAGGACACATTTCGTTGTGTCACCGTGTGCTGTGCTGCAGTGTTTCACAAGGACAATCACTTCACTTTCACTTGCTTCACTAAACCCCCATTGTGAGGAACGCCAGAAGTTCTCATTTGTGTATTTTCATCTGTGTGCACTTTTATTCAATTTTACCCGCTTTTCATTCGTTCTCTATCCACCCCTTTACCACTCCATATTTGTCTTGTCTCTTGCCCAGTATCTGAGCGCAACCCATCTCTTTCTCTCTCTCCAGGAGTTTCCGAAACGAATACACCCAACCACAACCTGGTTTCTTGCCAAACGAAGCTAACCGACCGCTATTCTGCCCCATCTCGCTTTTTCTTTGAGAGAAGCTTTGATGTTGGCGGGTTGGGGAAGGGGGGGTGATGTGATGCTACTGGATGATACTTTAAATGATTCTTTTTTATCCAGCTAGCTTAATGAAAGATTCATGATTAGATTTTTTTTTTCACCGTGTTTATGTTTTATTTAAAAAGTAGGCAGTGGTCGTTGGAACCTGTTAAGTAAGTCCTCTAACGAATTCTGTGTGATCAGTAAAAGGGCACATGTCCCCCCCACTGGCTGCACGGGGAACATCAACACATAGCCACAAGATTTATGTTCCCCGTTGTTGACCGCGAAATTCCATTTTCTAGCATATATGCTATTTACATACAAAACCTACCAATGCACTTAGATACTCAGTTCTGCTTTATACTGTATATAACTATATATTTAAAACTCAGAGTTAGTGTTTATGTCCAGGATAGAGATGCATCTTTTTATCCAAGAGTTCTAAAACAGGCACCCTAAATGAATTCCTCAGTCTCTGAGGGATTTCAAAATGGACCAGTACTGTCACTGTGAGCATGTGCTGGGTTGGAGCAGAGATGGCTGCACAGAGCTTTCTTGCCTTGGGCCTGATGCACCTGCTTAACTATGTGTGCTTTATATCAGCAGCAACATCTTCCGCTCAGCAAACCTCCAGAATTATGGTGGGAGTGTGTTTCTTTGTGAGTGTGTGAGAGTTAAGAGTGTGCGTGTCTTCTTTTGACACCCCTCTTGTCCTCGGGTCAAATCTCTGAATATCAATGAACTGACAGCGCGCCCCCCCCCCCCCGTGATTCTGCTGACCCGTCAAAGACACCCACGCTTATGGCTCCTGACCCGCCCCCCCGACAACTGTCTTTCTCCACACTCTGCAGGACTAACAGACCACGAGTGTGGAAAAAGAAGAGACGAATCTCCATACACAGACCTGATACGGGTAAAGGGAATTTGGAGGTGTTACTGGTTTGACTGGTGCTGGTATGGTATGTTGTGTGTTTTGCTGAGGGTGGTGGTCAGTTTTTTGTTTTAAATAGTCCACACTCCTTGTTTTTATTGTGTACCCATTCTTACGTTGTAGGGTGCTGTCACGTTGGGCTGGACATGGCGAGGAAGCAGGACGCAGACGCACGACGTAACAGGACAGGGGTTTCAATACATAACACGAGACAGGGGAACATCACCACGCACTGATCTGACGGTGAACAGACACGAACAGGAAGGCTTTACACAATTCTATAATTATGCACAGGTGAACACGATCAGGGAACATTACACAAGACTAACATGAAACTCCGGTCCGAACTCACCCCTGCCGGACCGGATCATGACAGGTGCATATTTTTTAGAGTCTTTTACACTCATGTTTCTGAAACATGCCTTCACGTACTCACCTGACAGCTAGATGGCCGATTGCAGATCATGTGAACCTTTCAAGTCCTGCTGGGAAACCTTGGGTCCTTCTTCTGACAGCTTGGTCCAAGATAACAAACATAAAACACACACCATCACACACCCACACACAACTCACACACACGGATAAATGCTACATACATGCATACATACAGTACAGGCCAAAAGTTTGGACACTCCACCTAATTTTTTTTCTTTTAACAAAAAAAGGTGAAATATCTGAAAACATGTTTTATATTCTAGTTTCTTTGCTCTGATTACTGCTTTGCACACTCTTGGCTTCAAGAGGTCGTCACCTGAAATGCTTTTCCAACAGCCTTGAAGGAGTTCCCAGAGGTGTTTAGCACTTGTTGGCCCCTTTTCCTTCACTCTGCGGTCCAGCTCACCCCAAACCATCTGGATTGGGTTCAGGTCTGGTGACTGTGGAGGTCAGGTCTCCACTTTTTGTTAAGTACATAACTCCACATGTGTTCATTCATAGTTTTGATGCCTTCGGTGAGAATCTACCAATGGTCATGAAAATAAAGAAAACACATTAAATTAGAAGGTGTGTCCAAACTTTTGGCCTGTACTGTACATACTTGCAAACATACACATACTGTACATGCAAACACACACCAACATGCAGTCCCAACTTTCGTTTTCATTAAATAGAAAAATGTCTAACTTTCAAAATGTCACGCCTCTCGTCTGTTGTATTGTGAATGTTTTATGTTTTATTACAAATTTAGTCTTTTACTCACAATTTTGACAACAGGGCTCCTCACACAACTAACCAAACACCACACCCAATTTTCAGAAAATTATATCAGACAAAACCATGATCACATTTTTAAAAACAACATTTTGTTCTCGAGTCACTCACAAAGCCTGTTACTGATCGCACACTGTTTCAATCCGTCACACACCACCGTGAGAAATTTGTAAAACCCTTTTTTCAGTCTGCTGAGTGATTTCATTCAGATATATAGAGCAACATCAGTAGTACTGCAACTGTCGCTGCCAGAGTTCAGGGGTGCACGGGTGACTGGGAAGGAGGTGAGCTCCGTAGATTCTGGGGTACTAGCTGGCTGGAGGCATGGCAGGGCTGGGGTGGCAGGGTGACGGGGGCAAAGACATTCAAATGTCGGGGTGCTGAAGGGAGCAGGCAAGTCTCACAGTCGTTAATTCGAGCAAAAGGGTCATAAATCGAGAGATCAGTGTGTCAGTAGAAGGATAGTGTCAGTGAATTAAACCCGAAGAGCGGGCACCTTCCACCAACATGCAGAATAAAACTAATTTTGGACCTGAAAAGATTAGTGTTCTTCTTCTAGTCTTTCGAGATTAAATCCAGCCTCATCTACCTATACTGAGGGTTTGGAGCACAATGGCTATACATGACATCTTGGACCAAAATAAGTTTTCTACATGATTTTAAAGGTCCTGATGAGCTCTATCGAATGGTAAAAAAAATGGTCCCAATAATATTTACTTTTTAAAATAACACCTGAAACAAAAAGATGTAAGTGAACACCTTCTATTGAATTTGGAGCGAAATTTGTTTGGCACACAAAAGGTGTAGGTGCAGGTCAGTTTCTCAGGGATGTGCCAGTGTCCAGTGAGGTGGTAGTAACAAGGGAGGAAGATAGAGAGGAGCTATAAGCTGGGTACGGTGTTGAGCAGCAACGAGGAAGAAAGAGGAAAATGGAACCCAATAGCTGGCAAAGGAGTCAACGCAGAGTCTTGAGAACTGCTGGCCTGAGCAACATAGACTGAAACCAGAAGTCAGTGCCAGCCAGGGCAGTAGCACCCGAGGATGTTGTCCGAGAGACCCGATGGATGCTATTGAAAATATTGTGATAATTGATGACGTTGGGTAGGATTTCTCTCAGTCTGATCAGTTGTTGGTCAAAACCGTGTCTACAATAGCCGCCTCTTGCACCTGAGCGAACATGGGACCCTTCCGCCTCGGCAATGGTGCTATGGTGGCCTAGCGGTTAAGGAAGCGGCCCCGTAATCAGAAGGTAGCCAGCTCGAATCCCGATCCGCCAAGGTGCCACTGAGCAAAGCACCGTCCCCACACACTGCTCCCCGGGCGCCTGTCATGGCTGCCCACTGCTCACTCAGGGTGATGGGTTAAATGCAGAGGACAAATTTCACTGTGTGCACCGTGTGCTGTGCTGCTGTGTATCACTTGTGACAATCACTACACTTTATTTATAATCCACTTTGTTCATATGTGTGGTCGTTGGCAAGCCGGCACCTCTTTTTGACGGGGAAGTAACCTCCCACTCGTTATCTGTGTGTAAGGTGTATAAGTGTGTGTAGTCTTTTGAAAATCACTGTGTGTAGAGTAGATCTGCAGAGGTGTTTCGCCCCTTGAAGTAGAGTTTTGCTGGTTGTGTGATTTTTTCCCATTTAGTGTGTAAAGGCTTGAAAAAAAAAACTGTAGAATGCCAAAAAAACAAAAAAAACAATGCCATGGGCGGGGCGTGGAGTCTTCTTCTGCCTTCGATAAAAAAAAAAAAAAAAAAAAACACAAAGAGGACACCTGCTTCTGTACTGTAGGAGACAATGCGTGTCTAACTGACATCCCAAAAATGAAAGCGAGGGAAGAAAGGAGCCAGATGAGTCCTTCATGGTGGGCAAGCTTCGACACGCACCAGCGTTAGGATGCCGAGCTCATTTGTGGGTTTGGGGAGAGAGGAAAGAGAAAGGCGCCTTTGTTTTCTCGCCGTAGATCAAGACAGTGGTAACGAGGGCGTGTGTGTTTGCACGAACAAACACGCCACTACAACCCTGCCCCGTGATGGTCCCCACCCAGTATTTCCAGAGCCGGAGCTTGTTGTAGGGTGGTAGTAGCCTAGTGGGGTAACACACTCGCCTATGAACCAGAAGACCCAGGTTCAAATCCCACTTACTACCATTGTGTCCCTGAGCAAGACACTTAACCCTGAGTTTCTCCAGGGGGTGACTGTCCCTGTAACTACTGACTGTAAGTCGCTCTGGATAAGGGCGTCTGATAAATGCTGTAAATGTATTGTACGTTTGTTTATTAGAAATGTACTGTTGCCTTATTCTGTAAAATGCTGGTTAATATGAACATGTCCCCTTTCTTGCAAATTTTGCTGCCACTTGTATTTGGTGGTGGGGAAAAACGAGGGCAGAGTATTGTGAAGACTATTACAAGCCCAATTCCAAATTCCATCGGTCACACACTAAATGAAGATTCTTCACATAACTAGCAAATCCCTACTTCAAGGGGCGAAACACCACTGCAGATCTGCTTCACACTTTCTGCAAAACTCTACACACAGTGATTTTCAAAAGACTACACACACTTAACCACCTTACATATGAACAAACTGGATTATCGCTAGTATATGCTTAACTGAAGAGAGGCAGCAGCCAGGTGTGCTATATAAGGACTGCATCTGTCTTTTACAAAAAAATGGAAGGGCTTAGAAGAAGAAGAGTGAGAATGAGAGGAAGAGTGCAAAGAGCAGAGGAAGAGACTGAGAAGCACCTGAAAGATTTCCGCCAAATGTACATTTACAGCATTTACCAGACGCCACATTTATCCAGAGCGACTTACAATCAGTAGTTACAGGGACAGTCCCCCCCTGGAGCAACTTAAGGTTAAGTGTCTTGCTCAGGGACAGTGGGATTTGAATCTGGGTCTTCTGCTTCATAAGCGTGTCTCACCCACTAGGCTACTACCAACCAGCTAAATATCAGCAGAAATACAGTAGCGACAGAAATTTCTAACATTCCGTCAAGAAAACGAGTAAACTTACCGCACAGCACAACGACTGTACATACTGTACATCTACTGTACTTGTCGTCATTTTTCTTAGCCTGTCCTGTGACATTTGACTTTAGTCTTCGCGTAATTTTGTCTACATAGGGTTGAGGGTCTAGGACACTGAGGCGGAAGGGTCCCATGTTCATTGTAGACACGGTTTTGGCCAACAACTGATCAGATTGAGAGAAATCCCACCCAATGTCGTCAATGATCACAATAGTTTCAATAACATCCTTCGGGTCTCTCTGACAACATTAGATCGAATCCTCCAAAAAAATCAGACGCACATGAAGCAACTGTATCGAGAACCGCCGAGTCCTGTTGTCTTTCGCCCTGTTTCAGAGAGTCTGTCTCGCACGTGGATGCAGAAGAAATCCAGCATGAATGTATTAACGTAGGTGAGGCCGGATTTAGTCTTGCAAAGACTAGAATGTAATTGGACAGAGGGCAGTTGTCAATGTGCCAGGGCAGTGAAGGGGTAACATCGCTCTTTGCACTGCCATTACCCAAACTGGGCTCCCCCACCACCATGCAAATCTGGGACCAATGCTTGCATTTCTTGACAGATTGCACAACATCATCACAGCATTACAAAGAGGGGACCGGATGCAGTACATTGTCATTTGGGATGATGTATCTTCCCACAGACCTGCTCTTGTCCAAGATTGGCACCCTCCATTTGCAGTGCCACGCCTTCCGCCATACTCCCCCTCCCTTAACCCAATAGAGGAGTTTTATTCTGCGTGGCGGTGGAAGCCGGTGATGGTATCGATGCAGCTTCTGTGCTGGGGTGGATTCCTCCAGAGACGCCCTGCTAATGAAGACGTAGCCTGTGATATGGGCGAAATCATAGTTGGGGGGGTCCTAGTGAACCTGAACCGATCACTTCATCGATGGTAACATCGATAACAACGTTGTAAGTCGCTCTGGATAAGGGCGTCGGCCAAATGCCTGAAATCTTGTGGCCTGATCCAGCCAGGCGGAGAGGTGATTACAGTTAGAGTATTATTGTTTCTGAATAAATTTTTACTTTTACAAATTTCTTACGGCCGCGTGTAACGGATTGAAACAGCGTGCGATCGGTAACAGGCTTCGTGAGTGAAAAGAGAACAAAATGCAGTTTTTTATAAATGTATTTATGGTTTTGGCAGAAACATCTCAATTTTGCAAGCAGACTCGGCTGTTGTGAAAATTGGGTGTGGTGTTTGGTTAGTTGTGTAAAAAAAAAAAAAAAAAAACAGTGACAGAACACAGTCGTCAAAATCGACTGCACAGGTAGCTGTTTGTCGGGTGCTTCTGGCAGGTGAGAGCGGAAATCATCCACCCCTCTCTGTCTCTCTCTCTCTCTCTCTCTCTCTCTCTTCCTCTGTGCCGCTTTCTGAAAGATTTTTGGTCTCGACATGCCTCCACACACAATTCTGAGCCGTGTTTTCCCCGAGTGTGTGTGACAGCCGATTGTGTTGCTGCCGCGAACACACCTTCCTTCGCTACCTGGTCCTTTAAGAGGAGAGCCCCTTTGAACCTGAGGCACTGGGCCCTAGACACACACACACACACACAGCTTTGGTTTATAAATATCTCTGCATGTCAGATAAATCTCCATCGGTGTGTGTAGATATCTTATATATTCATGTTTGGATTTCTACTATGTGTTCTATTAGATGGACCTCACAAACACACACAAACACACACGCATACACACTGATGCGATATGATCAAGTGTTGCTATTTCATCTTGATGCCAGCTTCCTGTGACCGGCTATCGCAGAGGCTTCCTGCTCATGGCAGATGCTGATCCCGTGCTTGGCACTTGCAGGGTTTGCCATTCCCAGTCTCGATCCCAGTCTCGGCTGCCACTCACAACATGTGCGAGGCTGGGTCACTTCCTGGCTGGGACTGGTGTGAACATCGTGATTACTTCGTGGCTGAACAGCAACACCACAGCCCAGTTGATGGGCCAGATTTCTAACAATGCTTTTGGAATTGTCCCCATTTCGCTGAAGCACTTTGTGTCTTGTGGAATTCAGCTTTGGAATTCAGCTGGCAATAAGCTTGGAGCTTGTTCGGCAGAGTAAGATAAGTTGTGCTCGTGAGATCCTTTTTCTTGATTATTTCAACCCGTCCCCGTCAGTACATCACATGCACGATCACCATTAAAGATGTGTTTCTGTCTTGTTTATTTCTTTTTATCTAGGTACATTGTAAGGGTGTCTTTAACCTTACACTAGCAAACAAACCCCGCACTTAGAGCTGTGCTTGGTGCCAGTTTGAAATTAGGGCCCCAAGTGTCTTCGCAGAATTCCGTCACATTTCACTGTAGGGGACTCCCGTACCTTAATGCTACATTAAAAACATTAAAGGTAAGAACAATATCGAACCCTGTAACATGCTCTTTGATATGACAGAAATATAACACTTGGGGACGCATGTGACCATGCCTTTCCGGGGACGGTTTGAAACCCGGCTAAATGGGGAGGGTTGCGTCAAGAAGGGCGTCCTCCGTTAAACTTTTCGCCAAACCGTTGCTGTAGAAAGCCAGACCGGTTGATCCTCTGTGGCGACCCCTAATGGGAGAGGTCGAGAGAACATGGCAAGATGACAGAAATTGTCACGGTGGATCCCGTGAGGTCCCATCCCATCTGACTGCAGGCCACGCTGTGAATCAGACAGGCGAAGGGAGGCGCTGTGTTGCGCTCAGCGCGCCTGTCGCATACCTTGTTGATGTGACTTGGTATTACCTTGGGTGCCAAGTCATGGTCATGGTCAGAGTGGCATCACTCTAGAGTTTTGGTTGTGTGTATGTGTGTATTTAAATAAAAAGCGTGGTAAAAATCCACCTCCTTTGATGACAGAAATGTGACAGTTCTGTTATTAAGTGTATAAACTGTCAGAAACCTCATCTTGTCACGAGGGGGATTATGCAATATTTCTTTCCACTCTTCCGTTGGGTTGCACACTGGCCCAAACTCCTGCACGCCTGCAAGAATAAGTGCATGCACAAAAAAACGGCCCCAAACAGCATGAAAAATGCAGTATGTAATGAAGACATTATTATTGTCTGCTCATTTGCCTGAGGCCTGTTCCCACGCTTGTCTCTGTAATGGACTTAAATATTACAATATTTCTTAGTGTTAAGAAATATTGCTGAGTAATAGCAATTAATTTTGCATGTGAACATGTGATCAAATTAGTTTAAAAACTCTGCTAACACTTACGTATTGGCCATAGTCCTACTGATCCTCTAGAATAGTCTTTGGCGTTTCGAGCTGTTTTTAGCAGTTTGCATAATTCATTTTCATGGAAAATGTTTTGGAGAAGTACTTTTCCTGCAGAAACTCTCACTTGAAGTGGGCTGTGAAGGAACTGATCTATGAACAAGGACCCCGATATGCTCTTGACCTGCTCATCAGCGGCATGGATTCTTTGAGGACGTGTTACCATTGTTGCCCACGCCTGGGTCCTTTCCTGCAACTGCATGCAGAGCGAACATCAAAGTCGGCTTCCTCACGCCCCGACAGAGCGGAAAAACAGGTGTATGTAAATCAACATTCCCTCCTTCTCTCTCTTTGTGGATCAGCCATTCGTCTTCCAAATCTCACCCTCACCCACTTTCTTGATGTCTTGCTACACGCCGCATCTCTCCGTCCAGACCAGGCATTATGATCTAAACTAAATTCTCACTCTCCCTCTCTCTGGGAGTTAGTTTGAACTGTTCGGTTTTGATTTAAGGTAAAGAATGAAATAACAACCAGGCAATTATCATGCGTAAGAAGTTTTTTTTTTTTGGGGGGGGGGGCAAGGTTCCAGGGTATCTGCTCTCATCTGCAAAAAAGACAGGGGCCACTTCATGACTACAGCTGCTGCAATCCAGAAAAAAAATGTGGCGGTGTGTGTGTGTGTGTGTGTGGAGCAAATGCTCACATCATAGGGTCTGTTTATGTGAATGTATGTTCATATGCAATTATATGTGAGTCAGTCAGTATGCCTTTGTATTTCGTGTGTGTGTGTGTGTGTGTGTGGGTGTGTGAGAGAGAGTTTGTGTGTGTGTGTGTGTGGATCGAATGCTCACATGCGTAGGGTGTGTTTGTGTGAATGTATGTACATATGCAATTATATGTGAGTCAGTATGCCTTTGTATTTCATGTGTGTGTGAGAGAGAGAGAGTTTGTCTGTGTGGAATGTGCGTGTGTGTGTGTGCGTGTGAACTATGCGGGCGCCTGTGAAGCTTTGAGAAATGCTGATCTGAGGAGTGTGAGCCAGAGCCCGACGACCCGCTGGGACAAACAACAGCCGACCCCCATCAGTCCCGTCGCCACGGACAACAGCTGGTCAAAGAGATGATGGGGGGACACTGGAGTCTTTAAGAAGCCAGGAGCCCATTCAGCCCGGCACACTGAGACACTCCAGCAGGGAGATACGATTTATGCCCAGCAGCTGGGAAACGTCAATGGAAAGTTCTACCACATGCAGCGGGCCACAGCCATGCAAGTGTCACGATGCGTCGCAGAAAAATTGACGAGTTCTGCACAAATTGAAACACACTGCACCGCGCAAAGGCTGCCAAAAGCTTTCTTCATTTTGCAAAATGTACGTACACTTTATGTACACTGTAATCCTTGAATTTTTCTGTATTCAAGATATAATGTATTTTATATTGTTGTTGTTCGTAATACTTAGTGCTTGAGAGACGCCACTGAATCAAATTCATTGTTCTCTGAACCTGAATATTACGGACACTTCTGTCACACAGGGGTCCCGTGGCATTTCCCCAGAGCTACAGAGGCACTGTGGCGAGGAGCATGTGTTTCGACGCGACGTTATATTTCACCGCTCGTGGAGGTGTGAAACAAACAGACCACTGTGAGCTGCCAGATGTACTTTCACGATGAAAACGATGCCCCGTTTGAGCAGAAGTCTCGTTTCTGTTGGACCGCTCCTGGACCGCTCTAGGGTAAAAAAATCACCCAAAGATGGCTGCAAAGGTCTGTTTAAGCATTTTAGAGGACAGGTAGGTAACAGGAGAATGCTGAGGCCAGCGTTGGTTCAGTTCCGGAAAGTCTTGACAGACCTGTTTTGTGGGGGGGTTGTAGAAATAAAGAAAGGAATCAAAACCTTTTGTTTCTATGACATGACGTGCGATAACGTTGGAGGGTTCTTTGTCGTCCCACCGTCCCTCCGACTTTGCTACGCATCGACGTGACTCAAGCATGGCTGGAGATGTCGGGACAAGAAGGGCCTTGGGGCGCCAGCACATATTCACACCCAGAACAGAGCTTTGGAGGTCCGTCGGGCAGACGAAGGCTCTTGAAAGTTTGATGATGTTTATCACCCCCTCCTGCTGAATGGCCGTCGATTTGCAGACGCTTTCGTCAGAGAGGGTTACGTCACATCATCATCATCATCGTCAAAAAAAAAAAAAACTGTATTTCCAGCATTAGGGAAATGTCCTGTTTTGTCTCTGGCGCCAATTTAAGACCTGTCATACGGCTGTATGTTCTTTCATCTTCAAATTAAACCAATGTGGGCCTTTACAAGTGACTCGGCGCTTTTACTCCGCTGCACGGTGAAAACCAGGGAGCACCAGCCCGGCCGAAAAAGTGCCAATGAATGAGTTCATCTGATGCAAAAGAGGGAAACCCAGAAGACAGGCACAGACGCACACACACGCACATTTTTGAGGTTTACACGCTGCTCCTAGCATCACAGGCGCTGGGTGTTTGTGTGGTTGTCAAGACGGAACTTGCCCGTCCTCTGTGTGGTTCTCAGCTTCGGATGGAGCGGGACACCAGTCCATCACAGGTATAAAAAGCCCTACCACCTGTGTCTACAGACTCTGCCGAAGTCGTCTGAAAAGACCGACACAATGCATCGTTCGGCGCTGAATGCCCTTCGGGGACTGAAACATACGCCTACCCGACCCACCTATTTACAAAACCGAAAAAAACCTTACGTTGCACAAATTGAAATTTCCATGAAAAAATAAGACAAAAAGCAATAGCGTTTAATACTTTTTTGCATTTACAGAATAGCTTCTTGTGAGATGGGAGAAGGCATTTTGCCTGAATGGAAGCGCAGTCATATCATAATTGTGTTTATGGACTTTTTATATTTGTGTCGTTCAATGATCAGCACATAAGGAATAAAGAGGCAGAGAAAACAGTTTGAAGACCACAGGTAGACAGTCAGTAACTTTTATCAAATTCCAAGCATCCTCAGCTCAGCCGCTTAACAGGACATCACCCTGAGTTCCTGTCCCATGTGGAAGAGTCAACCTGGAACCCGATGCCACACCTCCAAAATTAACAAAATGAAAAAAAAAATCACACTTTAAATCGAATCTAAATGTATAATTGTTGAAGAATGTTCTCAATAACTGGGTCAGTGATTTATTTTTTTTTTTGGTATTTTATCTTTAGGTAAAGATTAGATCGCGACATTCAAAAGCCTGCAGAGATAAGATCTAAAAACTTTTCTAAAAACTCACCTTCAGACGTTGCACAACAATTGCTAATCTATATAGTATGTACATAATGAGAGGCGAGAAACATAGGTCAAAGGGACATTTTGTGGAAAAATGAGATATACACATACGAAATGAATGTATAATTTCTTATTTATTGAAAAAAAATGTTTGTGGTCATATTTTTTTAATATAGAAATGTAAAAAATTAAAATATATAAAGAATTGTTGCAATACTATGTACAATTCATTTTATTATAAAACCAGCAATCAAAATATGGTAATTTTTTTGTTTTCCTGTAAAGTTGGCAACTTGTGTCACCTTGTCACTTGTACCACCTTCGATATGATAATGTGATGAACAGCACACAATAAAGCACCCTCAGATATAAGGTCTTAAAACCATCACGTTCACCCTCATTTTAACCACAGATCACAGCTTGGGCCTTTATGAGATGCGGTTACAGACTCTGACCTGGGATCAGTGGCAGGGTCCTGGAGGTTCCCAGGATGCTTTGCAGATCCTAACAATTACAGGCAGTTAATCTTCTTTGAGTGCAGTGGCCAAGCTTAACAGCAGTCAGAAGTTTTCTTAATCCTGCAGCTTCTGAACCGCATCTTCTGGGGCTTATGACCAAACATGAGCCGGCAGCTTCTGTAATTAAACGAATTTTCGGCCTGAAACAAACACGCCGCATCAAAAGTCTTTATTTAAGTACCAAACAGTGAAAATTCTGATGGGTCAGTGGCATAATTGTTGTTGCTGCCCAGGCCAAGACACTTACGTGGCATTAAAGCAAACATTTCTTCTTACTTCCCCTTAAACAAACATCTGGAAGTTGGTATTAATATTTAATCTTCAGCTCTTTGAGGATTATGTTCAATCAACTTTCATTCATCACCATCTGCACACACACTCAAACAAGCAGTCGGGAGATAAATGTTTAGAAATCCTTTAAAACTATAATGCTTTATTTCATCTTATAAAATATTCACTTTTAGAAAATATATACATGTTTTTTGTTGGTTTTTGTGTGTGTGTGTGTGTGTGTGTGTGTGGTAGAAAAAGAGCAGACATCGTGGGGTCTGGTTAAGAACTCGCTTTTCAAAAAGACATTTTTAATACAACAATGTAGTGCTTGATATAGCCGTGCTGTGGATCTTCACAGGCTTCAGCGAGCAGCTGCGTTTCTGCTACAGTCCAGACGAGTGTGACCGAGTCCTAATCGCCTCCATACGGCCGTAAAAAAAAGCGACACTGAGGGGCCATTGTCTTCCCTCGGCTTGTTACGAGGTGCCCCGTCTCTCATTGTCTTTCATCCGTCTTTTACAGTATCCAGGCCCTCCTCTCCGTCTCTTAGGAAAACATCTATTGCACATGGCTCGAGCGGCCCTTCTTTCCTTTTGTCCTTTGTTCTGTTCACTCTGTCAAGTTCTTAATTGGGTAAGTGGTACCAGAGATGGCCGTGGGGTCCTGAAGTGAATGGAGGGAGGGAGATGATGATGATGATAAGCCCTCTGTTGCTGTTGCAATACACCCATGTCACTGGTCACAAGAACCAGCGAAAAAGTGTGCCGTCAACCTTTACGGTACATACGGACAAACGTCACGTAGGGGGAAGACGGGTCAGGAGGTCAGGGGACATGGGAAGAGCCGCGTGGGGAGTGAGGAGGAGAATAAACAGCCCCCAGACTGTGTTCCAATACGGAGTACATTGTAGGAACTGAGAAACCAGGGGAGGGGAATGGGGACAAACACCCATCTGGTCCTGCGGCCGCCGGATGGGGGTGTTGGACGGTGGGTGGTGCCGGGGGAGTCCTCGCTGGCCCCGCCCTCCGGCAGGTGCTTTTGGATCAGCGACGTCCAGCGCTGATACGGGGAGGCCAGGAAGCGATAGGACGGGTCGTTCGATGGGTCGCCGGTCTCCGGCCAAACGTTCTTATGCAGAGCTCGTCAGGGCTCCGCCCCCTCCTTCAACCCTCCCGGCCAGCCCAGTTTTCACGGTGAAGAGATTCGGCACCGGGCCCTTGGCCCCCGCGTTCAGACTCACACGCATGTGGCCGGGGGGGCGGCGGCCTTGTATTTGGTGCCGTGGCCCTTGAGCCCGGGGCGGGGCTTGAGGTACTGGCCCCCGGCCGTGAAGACGCAGGCCGCCTTCCGCCGCGTCCTCTTGCGCAGCTTGCGGCTGAAGACGTTCTGCCAGGACTGCAGTGTCTTGGAGGTCCAGATCCACATGCCACTGGTGATGCCCACCACCAGGAGCATGAAGATCTTCACCATGAAGATCTCCACCGCGGGGACGGAGCTCTTCATCACGCACTCCTCGGGCGGCCTGCCGCCGCCTCCCTGCACGCACCGCTGCTCGGCGGCCAGAACTTTCCAGTAGTCCATGTTCAGGCGTTCATAGAAGTAGCAGGCGATGACGCAGGTGGCCGGGACGGTGTAGAGGACGGAGAAGACGCCGATGCGCACCATCAGCTTCTCCAGCTTGTCCGTGTTCTCGCCCTCCGTCTTCATCACCCTCCGGATGTGGAACAGCGCCACGAAGCCCGACAGCAGGAAGGAGGTGCCCACCACCAGGTAGCCGGACAAGGGGATGAGGACGAAGACGGTCAGCGCCTTGGCGTCCATGCTGCCCACGTAGCACAGCCCCGTGAGCTCATCCCCGGCCACCTTCCGCATCACCAAGATCAGGATGGTCTTCAGGGCTGGCACTGCCCACGCCGCTAGGTGGAAGTAGCTGCTGTTGGCCTCAATGGCTTCGTGTCCCCATTTTTTCCCGGCGGCAAGGAACCAGGTGAGGGTGAGGATGACCCACCAGATGGAGCTGGCCATGCCGAAGTAGTAGAGGATGAGGAAGACGATGGTGCAGCCGGTGCTCTCCAGGCCCTCCTGGATGACGTACTGGACGCCGGAGTCGCGGTCGCAGGCGATGCTCTCGGCGCCCACGAACAGGCGGATCAGGTATCCGACGGAGTAGACGCAGTAGGACATGGAGAGGAAGATGATGGGCCGCTCGGGGTAGCGGAAGCGCTGCGGGTCAGTCAGGAAGGTCAGGACGGTGAAGGCGCTGGAGACGAAGCACAGAACGGACCAGACGGCCATCCACACCAGCGAGAAGCGCTTGTCCGCCTGGCTCCAGTAGACGTCCACGCGGGGGTAGCACTTCGGCGCGCACGACTCGCTCTTCTGGACGTAGTGGAACTTCCCGGGGTCGCCGCAAGCCTCCCGGGTCTCCGCCCCCTCCTTGGCGGCCACGTCCTGGCCGCCGACGCTCGGCGGCTTGGCCGGGAACTCGGGCAGGTCGTCGGAGCCGTTGTTGGGGGCCTCCATGCACAGGTGGTTGGGGTCGTTCTTGTTGGGCAGCCGGGAGCAGTCCAGCGAGTCGGGCCAGTGGAAGTTGAACTGCTCCATGATGGGCGAGCACTTGGTCTGCGCCTGCTCGCACATGACCCGGCAGGAGGGGATGGGCATGGACACCTTCTCCGAGCACATGGGGGCGTAGAGCGAGCACAGGAAGAACTTGAGGTGGCTGTGGCAGCCGAACTCGATCAGCGGCGCGAACTCGTGCAGCTTGATGGCGGCCTCGCTCTGGTCCTCGTGTCCCATCAGGTTGGGCATCACCGTCAGGTTATAGCCGATGTCCATGCACAGGGGGATCACGATCTTCTGGCAGCGGCCCCCTCCCGCCTGCTCCGTGTCCAGGGGGCTGATGGCCGAGCAGGTCGCGGCCGCGGCGACCAACAGCAACAGGCTGATCGAACTCGGCTTGCAGGACCGGAAGAGCAGCATTTTGTCTCGCGTGCACGTAAAAGCATTGAGAGTCGAAAGAAACGTGTCGCTGTTGGGGTCAGGACGGCAACACGAACTTCCAGTCAGCTCGATTTCCGATTACGTCTCCCACGGTCGTGGGCGAAGAAAGACCCGCGCCAGTCATATCATGTTCGGGATTAGTATCGAAGTAAAAAAAAAGACGCAGACGATCCGCGGTGCGATCACAACACGCAAATGTCCTTTAAAAAGGAAAAAAAAAGGAAAGAAATGTGCCACGAACTTCTCGTCTCGGGCTGGAAACTCCGAAGGCGACGCCGGTCCGGTCCGCGGCGCGGCGCGTTTTGGAGAGGGTGTGCGCGGCGCGCACCGCCAGTCCCGAACCGACCTGCCCACGGACCCGCCTCCGAACGGCCACTCTGCATGAGAAAGGGGAGCCGACACGGTGATTATTATTATATCCCCACCCACCCACCCGCCCGGCCCGACCCCTCGTTCCAGATCGCGGCCAGAAGCGCCCCGAACTTCGGACGGGGCGGAGACGCGCGCGACCGACGTCCTCCGTCGCATCTGCCCGTTTTTCACGCTTCGGAGAGACTTTTTTTTTTTTTTTTAACCCCCCCCTTCACCCGGCTTTCCCGAAACCGCGACGCGGTCCTGGACTCTCAGCTTCTCGACTTCATCGGAATATGAATTGTGGAACGTTTCATCGATCCCGGAGGAAATTGCTCGTGCAACGAGTGCCACCACACAGAGAGACAGAAGGAAAAAAAGAACTACGAAAGAAAACGTGTCGAAATAAAATCTGTAGAACTGAGCATTGCACAGTATTGCACATAGAAGACTGTTGCACGTCATGGCAAATAAATCACTCAATGGTATTTTTAACCTGTAATAAATAATTATTCATTAAAAGCTAGTGCACAGATTAATATGTGGGTATGGGACTGAGGGTGGCAGGAAGGATCTTCTGTGGTGTTCACTTTAAACTGGTCAGTCTGTGGCTGAAAGTGCAGTTAAAAAAGATATCTGAATTTTATCAGAGCTGCTTTGCCTGAAAAAAAACCTTATTAACACAGAAAAGAGTTAGATCCTATAGATCTGCATATAGACTACATTCATTAAAAAGTTTGGACACACTTTTTCAATCAATGTGTTTTCTTTATTTTCATGACCATTTACGTTGGTAGATTCTCACTGAAGGCACTATGAATGAACACATGTGGAGTTATGTACTTAACAAAAAAAAGGTGAAATAAGTGAAAACATGTTTTATATTCTAGTTTATTTGCTCTGATTACTGCTTTGCACAGTCTTGGCATTCTCTCGATGAGCTTCAAGAGGTCGTCACCTGAAATGGTTCTGCAACAGTCTTGAAGGAGTTCCCAGAGGTGTTTAGCACTTGTTGGTCCAGCTCACCCCAAACCATCTGGATTGGGTTCAGGTCCGGTGACTGTGGAGGCCAGGTCTCCACTTTTTGTTAAGTACATAACTCCACATGTGTTCATTCATGTGGACTGTATACAGACAAAAGAAAGGTTAAAGCACACATACACACATTTTGGGCCCAGAATCATCGATGACACACCAAAGATAAGAACAATGTATAAAAACGAAGCCGTGTATTGGTTCGGGGTGGTTGCATCGACTGGCTGGCTGCCTGCCCACTATAATTTCCTGTCGTATTTCCCAACATCCAGCCATGACATGAACTAACTGAATATATACATTTATCTGTACCCACCTACCCTCCATCACGAACCAGTGCCTGCTCTTTCGGGCTAAATGTCCACTGGGAACAAGACACTGATTGTCATAACTGGTTGCATAATACAAATAACTGCATAACTTGTTTTAATTATTCCAATTTGAACACCGGCCTGCTGTTTCTCCTGCCTACACACATCCAGTGCATGTGCACACTGGATTTCTTGTGTCATCAATTAAAAAATGCAGAAATATGTTGAAACATGGCCTTTTCCAAGGGCCTCGTGCATCTGGGTGTGGGATCTGGGCCACAGCAGGCGTTTGAACATGAAAGGCATTTTTAACCTATGGCAAGTTCCCCCCTCCCCTCTTCTCTCCATCATAAATTCATGCATCAGGATGAAGGGAACATGCCTGCGGGACAAAAACACAAAGCCACTTCAGTCTCACTTCAGTCGGCATTTTGCTCTGGCACCGAACCTCTGGCCATGCCAGGGCCCGCTGTTCGCTTCTTCCTCCCAGGCCATCGTCCTGCCAGTCACTTACAGGACGTCCTGTGTGCCTGCCAGCCCCCCCTTCAGGAGGAAAGGAGAGGTCTCAATCAGGAAGCTGGCCCATCGCTGCTTCTCTGTCACTCGGGGTGATGCTCTGTCGTGGCCTGGTGACATGACCACCGCGACTGCTGTTGTGTCCCTGTCCTGAGAGGGATTTTCCAATCAGTATATTAGCCATACTTGACATGGAATGAAATCAGTCGCTTGTGCAGGACGCGTGAGGTTGCAGCACACACACGGTGCAGCGGGTTCCTCTTGAACACTGCTAAACTGCACAGTACCTTTGTGAAGCTATTGTTTATAAGATTAGAGATTTTTATACCATTGTGTCATCAGTGTAAGTGAATGTAAAAGTGTGGAAGGAAGGAAGAAGCATGGTCTGTTGTCCTCCTGTCCTCCCCGGAGTCACCTCATGACAAACTCGGTGTCAAGCCATTCGTTTGCTGAATCTTTTCATTTAGGCCAGAGAAAAAGTTGCTTGTTTATTCACAGCTTGTTTTACACTGTAAAAAAATTGCCAAAGAGATTATCTATGAAGACAGACAATGTAAATACATTAGAGTAAAATATCCAGTATTCTGCACCAAGTAGAAAGGTCTGGATGTGTAGATGTCATTCTTCAACACTAGAGACCGATATGATTTCTGTTTAATAACTACAAATCTATAAAAACTAGTCAAGAAGTTTTGATCCATCCACCCGGGCGCCTGTCATGGCTGCCCACTGCTCACCAAGAGTGATGGTTAAATGCAGAGGACACATTTCGTTGCAACACCGTGTGCTGTGCTTGCTGTGCTTCACAATGACAACCACTTCACTTTGACTAAATGCAGAGGACAAATTTGCTGTGTGTGCTGTGTATCACGAAAACAATCACTTTCGCAATGACTAGAATTGTAGTTTTCATCCTTCTTTCCCTACTTTCTCAGCCTAATCCAGCTCCCGGCCACTCTCGTTACATATTGAAGCTCTGGACAGGGCTCAGCCATGGCAGAGACACGCAGCGCGGCCTCATTAGCCATCGGATGGGCTGTCTAATGAAACACACACATGCTGATAGAGTCACCCAGCCTAACAAGAGCGCACAGTCCACGGGGCCGTTTCACTCCACACGCTTTGTTCTCTCACACTCGCCCAGTTCTTTCATGCTGGTTTCCGCCGATCATGATGAGCTACCTTTGAAAGACAGAAAGAGAAGGGGGGGGGGGGGGGGGGGGGGGGTTGCAGCTCATTCTTCAGAATCACCGGACTCACGTTTTTTTTTTTTTTTTTTTTTTTCGGCTCTCAAATATAAAACAGTGGCATATGAACCTATTTTGCATGTCAGTGGGCCTACATGCAAACACTGCTACATAATGGTGGACACACGGTAAAAACCGGTAAAGTTTACACCAGTAAAGTTATCAAATTTCAGCAACGCTGTAGTAATAAACAGTTAGCATCGTGACCAGGACCCATTTACAAGCTGCTAGCAGGCCATCATTTCTGAACATTAATGCTAATGTTGGAACTGAATGTTGAAATTAATATACAATGTTGATATGATGGGAAAAAAATTGCACCTGAAAGAAGAAGACCAGAAACAGTAACCAAAAGTTTTTTGCTATTGTGGTTACGATAAATGCTACAGAATGCAACAACGAGGGCAACAACATACCAAAATCTTTATATCTTGCAACTTGTCATGACTAGTGTTCATTTAATGTGCTGTATATTTTTTTGTATGAAAAGTATTGTGTTTCTCTTGAAGTCTTTGATGGAAGCTGGGAAAAAATTTAATAGCATGTTAAAATGCAAATGTTGCTACAAGGGGTGATGTATCAGAATCTTAGATCCAAAAGACTTGCCAATAAAGCTCCTGTTTCACCAATAATGAGCTTTTCTAAATGTTAACCTGGCCAATTCAATCACTAACAATTAGCTGATAGCCACGATAGTTGTTAGCTCTCTACAAATAAAATGATAACGAAAAAATGCTAGACATCAGTCCTGCCTGTAATAGGATAACGCAATGGATTTGCGGATTTTTTTTTTTTTGGTGTACACTAGAAAATAAAATGTATTGCTGTCACACTGTTAAAAATCATGTCATCATTGACATTATTGTTTGTATGACTTTGAGGTTTGTTATTTTAAAAGTTATGTTTTTTTGGTCTATGCCGTACCATACTGTATCTGCATTAATAACCACTTTGTTTTAGTATGTTTATCTGTTTTTTTTTTTTTTTTTTTTTAATTCTGGAAGAGATGACATTACAAGCAATCCCAATTCATTCTTTTCAGGAATGCCACTCACTGCAGGCAAACCTGTCATGCACACGCAACACACCAATCAGCGCTCATGCAGCGGCCCCGTAAAATGTGCACTCTGCAGCCATCGCCGAAGAATCAGAGGCCGAGAGATAATTCTGTAACTAATAAAGCGAACGGAGGCCCTTTGATGGCTCAAGCCTGAAAAGATATTTTATTTTTTTCCTTGTGTGTGTGGGATTTGGCCGTGTGTGATTGTACGCGGCTAACGCGCACCCCCGCTGCTCCTCTCAGCCCGCTAGCCGGCCCCCCTCTGGCTAACGTTATGGAGAAAGGGAGGAATTTTATGGCTGTCTTCTCCCGCAGCCTCTCTTTTTTCTTTTGTTCCCCTTTGAAGAATGACTTTAGACGTTTTATTTACATATTTAACCACGGATGAAAGCAGAGACGGGTGGAGGAAGAAAAGAGAGGGAAAGCTCGCCCAGATCTGGGTGTGAATTTAGATGTTTTTGTTTCATCGAAATGATACCTTATTAGTTATTTGATTTTTATGTTTCCAGTACATTTGAAATCTTGGACCACTTGTGTTCCGTTCCGCGTGGTTATCTTCTTTAAAAAAAAGGCCTGAAAAGTAGCACCACACCACGTCTATAAGCCATATCTCTACACGGTACAGCTCTATACGACATCAGAAGAAGTCGGGACGGGAACTTTCTCTCCTCACCTTGTGGGATGGGGAGAAGTTGTTCGGGGGTAGGGTGTGAGGGTAGTAGGGACTTAATGCTGTGGGGGTGGAATTTTACCGGGCACGTTTGATATTGTCACCACCCTCCCCCCATACGCACACAGACTCCCGCCCCGGCCTGAAAGGCCGTGTTGATTAAACTTTTGGGAGGGGCCGAGGTTTAATCTTCTTAATGGCGCCTCCTCTGGCTTCATTCATTGCCCCTCGGAATAAAGGAGCAGCACCAGGCGCTGGGAGAGGCGCCGCCCCTGCCGCGAGATGCCCACAACGGACTGGCCACGCCCTCACTTCCTCATCACTGCTTACATTTAGTAGGGTGGAAGTAGCCTAGTGGGTAACACACTTGCCTCTGAACCAGAAGACCCGGGTTCGAATCCCACTTACTACCATTGTGTCCCTGAGCAAGACACTTAACCCTAAGTTGCTCCAGGGAGACTGTCCCTGTAACTACTGATTGTAAGTCTCTCTGGATAAGGGCGTCTGGTAAATGCTGTAAATGAGACAGCCCCCCCATCCTTCCACTACACATCTCAACAGTTTTGCCTCCAGTACTGCTCGCCTGGTCCCTCCATCTCTGAAGGTAAAAGGAAAACATTCATCCAGACTCTTCTCCGTCTTGGCCCCTCGGTGGTGGAATGAACTTCCCCTCGAGGTCAGAACAGCTCAGTCACTGAGCACCTTCAAACGGCAGCTCAAGACCTTCCTCTTTAAAGAATATTTAGATTAAATTGTAATTTTCTTGTCAAACTTTGTGTACAGAATCTACAACAGAGTGAATTAAATAGATGTATTCATAGTTGGGGTCCTAGTGAACCGGAATTGATCTCTTCATCGATGGTAACTTGAAAGCACGTTGTAAGTCGCTCTGGATAAGGGCGTCTGCCAAATGCCGTAAATGTAAATGTAAATGTAAATGTACTTCACCAAGAGCCATGGCTGATCATCCATCCCTGAGTCTTTTCTAATTGCTAATAAATGCTATGAAGTTTTTTTTTTCTTTTTCATGTTTGTCCCCAAATGGCGCCTGTTTTGATCCTGCGGTGGGGCTGTGATGATGATTATGAGGTGTGTGTTTAGGGTGTGTGTTATGAGGGCATTTAACACAGGAAGCTCTCCTCCTCTGCCCTTTGCAAGTGGAGTGGTGACAGGAGGCCGTAGCAAATGGACGGTGCTATTCCATCCATTCCAGGATGAAAGTGGATCCGACACACACACGACTTCATTGTCAGCGTTACATTCACAATGCATGTGGTTTTAAAACGAGCCCCATTTCGAATTTTCCTCAGAAGTCTCGGATATATTGAGGAAATTCATATGAGTCTGTCTTTTAATTATTTAGGACCTCTGCAACATCAAAGTCGGCACTGTACTTAGCACATATGGTTTAAATAGTTCAATAAAAAATGACTAATTCATGAGCTCTAATTCACTCCACTCCTCATTTTGCTCACACTTAGCAAGGCCGACTTCTTCACGGCCACATCAGTCAGAGGTGATCCCACCGGCTCATCCTGCACAGCGACAGCCTCAGAAATGTGCAGCTGAGATCGTTTTAATGCAAATTCAAAACCCCGCGGGTGAAAATATACACAGCCTATGCTTTACCCAGACGATTGGTGACAGTCGACAAGCATTTAAACCCGCCACTTGAGCAAAAGAGTTGTACTGAAGTACCATATGTTGTCATGGCTCTAATGTCCTTTAACATTTGCAAGTAGAAGTTGAAGAGAAAATGGCAAAACGGGGTTTGAGAAGGTTTTGCTGTACTGCATTGCTATACTTTAATATCTTTAGTTTGTCCCATTTTTTTGTCCATAAAACAGATTTTACATCATGTACAGGAGTAAAAGTTCTTCCTAAACAAAGTAGCCTATGTAGGAGCATGAACAACGTGCAATTGACTTGTTACTGACCACCGCTGCTGGTAACTGGTTTATCGAGCCAATGCTCCGCTCATCGGTGGCCAAACGATTTATTTAATATACTTTTTCTTCCTCAGATGATGGACTGACGTGTGGAAATGCAACTGATTCATTCAAAGACTCACTAATTGACCAGCGACGAGAGATTTTAGTGCTGCAACAAGCGCTTATGTGATGTTTGCGTTGTGCTACAGAATGTATTTCACTACATTTGTATGTGCTATTTTAGTTTTTAGATGAAACACTGCCCGAAGGTTGGTGCAGGAGCACTTGAGTGTGAATTTGCTAATCTGCAAGGATTTCTCGCTCCTTATTCTTGCCCCCTCTATCTTCTAATCCTTCTTTGAGGAGTTTGTGCTGGAAGCAGCGGTATCCTATGGGGGGAGGGGGAGCGGGGGACACCCCACTGGTTTCTGGCTCAGGAGGTTCCATTCAGAAGGAGGACCTTCCTGAGCCATTCCCACACTCTGCACACACACACACACACGCACACACTCCACATAAATTAAATTAGACTCTTCTCTGCCCTTTTTTTTTCTTTAGCCCTTCTCCTCTCCTTCCCTTCACTGCCTTGAAACAAAAACCCTGGAACAACACACCCTCAATAACACACACACACACCCGCACACTTTCACACATGGAGCGTCTAAAAAGGCCGTCGTTTGTTGCTGACCCGAGTTCTTTTTGAGTTTCCCTCTGCTCGTCTTATTGAACTGTGGTGGCGACGCTCAGACAGGGGCTGGACGCTTGTTTCGATTTTTTTTTTTGTTTGTTTTTCTGAACTCGTGGGGGCGTGGGGGACTGGATATGGGGGTGTGGTGAGAATTTGGCCAGCTGTGGACCAACCTGTTGGCTCCCAGGGGGAAAAGGAGAGAAGATGAGAAGACGCTGAGAGGAGGATCTCCAGATCTACATTCCAGCCCAGTGGTGGTTCAATCAACACTACATTTTCATTGTATTTAAGCAATTAAGGAAGTGGCCCTGTAATCAGAAGATTGCCGGTTTGATTCCCGGTCCACCAAGGTGCCACTGAGGTGCCACTGCTCCCTGGGCGCCTGTCATGGCTGTCCACTGCTCACCAAGGGTGATGGGTTAAAAGCAGAGGACACATTTCATTGTGTCACTGTGTGCTGTGCTGCAGTATGTCACAATGGTAATCACTTTCACTTCATTTAAAAAGGCTCTGGATAAGAGCACATTACAATCAGTAGTTGCAGGGACAGTTTCCCTGGAGACACTCAGGGTTTGGGGTCTTGTGGGAGTAGCCTAGTGGGTAACACACTATGAACCAGAACACCCCCCCAGCAGGGGGACAGGCAGAAGGAGGACGTTCCTGAGCCATTACCACACTCTACACGGCCTTGTACACTCCCACATGGCCATGGGACAGTGGCGGCCTAGCCACAGGGTTAAGGAAGTGGCCCCGCAATCAGAAGGTTGCAGGTTCAAATCACGATTGGCTGCTTTAGTACAATTCGCAACAATGCGCTGCAGTGTATGACGGACAATCCATTCACTCCACAGATAATACATTTGACTCTTTTCTGCCCTTTTTATTTATCCCTTCTCCTATCCTTCCCTTCACTGCCTTAAAACAAAACCCTGGAGCAACACACCCTCAATAACAGCACAATAATAATAGCAGCACAGCACACAACGAAACATGTCCTCCGCTTTTAACCATCACCCTTGGTGAGCAGTGGTCAGCCATGACAGATGCCCAGTGAGCAGCGGGGACAGTGCCTTTTTTCACCCCGGTGGCACCTTGGCGGACCGGGAATCAAACCGCCAAACATCTGATTGCGGGGCCACTTCCTTAACCGCTAGGCCCCCACCGCCCCAGCAGCGGGAATAATAATAGCCTCCTGAGTAAAACTGGTTTAATAGGCCGCGTTACTTAAAGATGATCCCACCGCTTTAGGTGACATCTATTAGACCAGGTCAATGAAGGAAAGCGATGTGTGTGTAGAAATAAAAAGACACTTAAAGGATGTAAGGAAAAAAGAGAGCGAGGGAGCGGCAGAGTAAAGTGGAGCGAAACTTCCTCGCACGCTGCTCATTGTGCACTGCAGCCAATCCGCATGGCAGCAAATTGAGATCAAAGCCAAATTAGAGCTGACTCGTTCAAAGCCAGATATGAAAAAAAGAAGATGTGTTGTGAGCCTGCAGCAATATTCCCCCCATTGATTCCCTTCTTCCTTTTACCCTCGCATTTCCCTGGGACGTCTCCGGCTCTTTCAGAGATCAGAGAGTCCCGGCAATGAACGAGGAGAGGAGGAAATGAAAATGTATTGATAAAGTTCCAAAAACGCTCATCTGAAAAGCGCCGGTCGGCGCATGACTGACGTCTCCACGCTGAAGAACAGAAGAGGGTAAAAAGAAATAATGTCCTGATGCTTTTGTAACGTCTACAGCATCTACACGTGCTCTTGCGCTGAGGTCAGGCCGTCTCATCGGCAGTCACACATGTTTAGGCCCAGCGCTGACGTTCCTGCTCGGAATTGTCATGGGGGCGGTGGTGGCCTAGTGGTTAAGGAAGCGGCCCCGTAATCAGAAGGTTGGCGGTTCGAATCCTGACTCCCGACACACTGCTCCCCGGGTGCCTGTCATGGCCGCCCACTGCTCACTCAGGGTGATGGGTTAAATGCAGAGGACAAATGTCACTGTGTGCACCGTGCCCGATTCACTTCACTGTGAATCGGGCGTTTTTATTCCAGCCGTCGGCTCGTTCCAGGAAAGGCTCCCGTTCTTTGATGAAGCGTGGCTGTTAATGAGATATCACTCGCAAACAGCAAACACTAATCCCTCAATGCCGAGTGCTTTACAATTTACACGGCGTGACTGATGAAGAGTCTGGGTAATTAATACAGGCAATTAGACGTCTTGGAGAAGGAAGCGCATTGTCCGTCTCTGTGCACTTCAACCCATTTGGAAATGATACATTGCCTTCTAATTGGTTGACATTTTCTCGATAAATTGTGTGGGGGATGTGGATGAGACCGGCTGACGCTGTCTGCTTCTGGTCGCCGGTTAAGACTTGCTAATGGTCCATTCTGGAAGAAGGAAAAGGCTTTTCTTTCATTTTTTTTTTTAAATTTCTCTCCGCTACAGTTCTTTTTAGCGCGATACACGCCGCTTTCTTTCATGCCGCCTCATGTGGAGTCCGTCCGTCTGAAGTTCGTGTGGATGGGCTGGCTGGAGGCTGAGCTGTCTGTATGTTAGATGCCTGCTCTGGTTCAACCCACCTGCCCTGATCCACCCCGCCCGGCCGGGCTCTGGACGTATAAACATAAATTAACGTGACAGAATAATCAGAAGCAAGGTGGGTGACAGATTTGACAGGATCGTCTGACTGATTATGCCTGTTAGAACAAATGAAAGAAAGTGTGAGAGCAATATGAACTGGACACTAGTCAGGGTACATGAAAGCAATTCTTGAAACAACCAAAGGGGCTGCACAGACAGCAGGTAACTTTATAATGTACTTTTGGCAGTTTTGTGTTCAAAATCCGGACCAACGAAATTGAAATTGCATTTCAATTTCTATGGCAGCCATTTGGTGTCGATATACTGTATGTAACACCCTGAGCTGCTGATTAGATGAGCAAGGAACAGTCTGAATGTGTAATTATTATTTTGTTTATACAACTGGAATTTCAATTCAAATGTAGTTTACTGAAGAATGTAAGAACACATTATATTTTACACAGGCAGATACCAGAAAATAGAGAGCTGAGTGTTCAACACGCTCAATTTTCTCGACATCCTCATACAGATTCACCTCTGTGAACATCATTGCATCATACATGTCCAGCTGAACATGAATATACAGTGGAGAAAAAAGTTATTTGACCCCTCGCTGATTTTGTAAGTTTGTCCAATGACGAAGAAATGAAAAGTCTCAGAACAGTATCATTTTAATGGTAGGTTTATTTTAACAGTGACAGATAGCACATCAAAAGGAAAATAGAAAAAATAACTATTTGTAGTATTTGAACCCCTGCCAATCATTAAGAGTTCTGGCTCCCACAGAGTGGTTAGACACGCCTACTCAATTAGTCGCCCTCATTAATGACACCGGTCTTAACTAGTCACCTGTATAAAAGACACCTGTCCACAGAATCAATCAATCAGGCAGACTCCAAACTCCCCAACATGGGAAAGAACAAAGAGCTGTCCAAGGATGTCAGAGACAGAATTGTAGACCTGCACAAGGCTGGAATGGGATACAAAACCATTAGCAAGAAGCTGGGAGAGAAGGTGACAACTGTTGCTGCAATTGTTCGAAAATGGAAGGAGCACAAAATTACCATCAATTGACCTCAGTCTGGGGCTCCACGCAAGATCTCACCTCGTGGGGTCTCAATGATTCTGGAAAAGGTGAGAAATCATCCTAGAACTACACGGGAGGAGTTTGTTAATGACCTCAAAGTAGCTAGGACCACAGTACACCAAGAAAGCCATTGGAAACATATCACACTGGATGGATTAAAATCCTGCAGTGCTAGCAAGGTCCCCCTGCTCAAGAAGGCACATGTGCAGGCCTGTCTGAAGCTTGCCAATGAACACCTGAATGATTCAGACAGTGACTGGGAGAAGGTGCTGTGGTCAGATGAGACCAAAATTGAGCTCTTTGGCATTAACTCAACTCGCCGTGTTTGGAGGAAGAAAAATGCTGCCTTTGACCCCCAAAACACCGTCCCCACTGTCAAGCATGGAGGTGGAAACATTTTGCTTTGGGGGGGTTTTCCTGCTAAGGGCACAGGACAACTTCACCGCATCAACGGGAAAATGGACAGAGCCATGTATCGTAAAATCCTGAGCGACAACCTCCTTCCCTCTGCCAGGAAATAGAAAATGGGTCGTGGATGGGTGTTCCAGCACGACAATGACCCAAAACATACAGCAAAGGCAACAAAGGAGTGACTCAAGAAGAAGCACATTAAGGTCATGGAGTGTCCTAGTCAGTCTCCTGACCTTAATCCAATAGAAAACCTATGGAGGAAGCTGAAGCTCAAAGTTGCACAGAGACAGCCTCGAAACCTTAATGATTTAGAGATGATCTGCAAAGAGGAGTGGACCAGAATTCCTCCTAAAATGTGTGCAAACTTGGTCATCAACTACAAGAAACGTTTGACCTCTGTGCTTGCAAACAAGGGTTTTCCCACTAAGTATTAAGTTTTTTTTGTTAGAGGGTTCAAATACTTATTTCACTCAATGAATTTCAATTTCCCTTATGATGTGCTATCTGTTAAAATAAACCATTAAAATAATACTGTTCTGAGACTTTTCATTTCTTTGTCATTGGACAAACTTACAAAATCAGCGAGGGGTCAAATAATTATTTCCTCCACTGTACATATGTACGTACTCACACACACACAAACGGGTGGAGTCTGGGATCATCACAGTTTCACACTGTGATCTGCTGATCAGGAATTGTCCAGGATTGATTACAAAATCAATGTTGTGTTCTGCTGTTTGCTTGTCTTCCACCTGGTTAGAGTTGCATTTATGCTGTAATGTCCAAGTTATTTCTACAGTAAGGCATTGCCCATAACCCCATGAGTTGTGTACAGTATTAATGCTGTCAAATGCTCTTGAACAGGCCTAGCAGTTGAGCACAAAACACTTTCACATATCTTAACAGCTCTGCCATCTGTGCTTCATCACGCACTCCAAAAAGAGAAAAAAAATGACCAATACTGCAGACACCTCTGCCTCAAACACCTGGTGGAGTTGAAAGGCAGATGAATGACGCTGAGGAAAAGACCTTTTAATCTGGGCTCAGATATGATTTCATGGCTCTGAGCGCTCTGACCTCATCTGAGACATCTTCCCCCCTCAGACGCCGGGATTACGGCATCTGGGCACATTCCTTGGGCTCTGGTATCACCGGGAACCATTTCCCAACACGTCTAGCACCCACATGCAACCCACACAAAAATGTTAGGGTGGTAGCAGCTTAGTGGGTAACACACTCGGCTATGAACCAGAAGACCCAGGTTCAAACCCCACTTACTACCATTGTGTCTCTAAGCAAGTCACTTAACCCTGAGTGTCTCCAGGGGGGACTGTCCCTGTAACTACTGATTACAAGGACATTGTAATTACTGATTAACTACTGATTAAGAGCTCTGGATAAATGTGTCTGATAAATGCCTTAAATGTAAATTTAAGGCATTTATATGTACACAAAGGCATTACACATACGTACACAAATAATTAAAGCATCCAGTATATATATGTTGCATTGCTGTCAAGAAGGGTGTGGCACCACACCTCCAAGGCTGGGAGTTTGAATGCCGGCTCCGCACTTGTGTTTAAGTTTGCATGTTCCTCCCATTTTGGTGCTTTAGGTTCTCCGGTTTCCTCCCGCTGAGGTGAACTGGAGACTGTGAATTTTTCATAGGTAAGGGTGTGCCAGGGGGTGCGTTGCTTCACATGAGGAACCTTTTTAACGCTGAGGAACCTTTTTAAAAGAACCATTTCAGCTTCTAAGATGTTTAATTTTCTCAATGCAGGTCCCTCTGAAGCCGAGTGACATTTTTCATAGGATGTGTCTTCTGACGTGCCATCTGACATTCTTATTTAAGAAATGCCCGCATACAATGTATTCTTTACAGCATACAGTAACATTCAGCAAGTCCAAAAAGTACAACTTGTGCATTTATTTCTAAACTTTCCAGAAGAACTGACAAAAGACAAGACTGAACTGAAACAGTCTGAGACTGATCCAGTATCAGTCTCCCTAAGACATCTCTTTGTCTTCAGCATTACAAGGGGAGATTGGCAGCTGTGGGCTTCCCAATGCCTTCCTCAGACAAACCGTGGCCTAGTTTCTCCCAGTTAAACCCTAATCTCTGAAATTATGAAGGGATACCGGCGTGTACCGTCACCCTGTAAAACACCGACGCGCCCGCCCCGGCTGTCGGCAGCGCCATGTTTTACGGGGAGCAGAGGAGGAGTTGCTGCTCTGACATGTGACAGTGGCAGACACCTCCCTTTGAAAAGGCTGTTTGTATCTCCACTGTGAAGTTCTTATGGGACTGTGTGTATGTGTGTGTTTGTGTGTGTGTGTAGTAGACACCTGTGGTACATTATAAAACATAATTTCTTATGAATTATTACTCATGTGTTAATTTGTACAATCTTTTTTGCCTATATTAATCTTTTCATTATGGATTGGCTGTAGCTCCATTATTAGAACAAGTCATTCAGCTTGTTTTGACATGATGTTGACAGCATGGTAGGTGTGTCTGTAAAAGTTTCTGCATTGCAAAAATCAATCAATCAATCAATCTATCTATCTATCTATCTATCTATCTATCTATCTATCTATCTATCTATCTATCTATCTATCTATCTGTCTGTCTGTCTGTCTGTCTGTCTGTCTGTCTGTCTGTCTGTCTGTCTGTCTGTCTGTCTGTCTGTCTGTCTGTCTGTCTGTCTAAACAAACTAGAACATTAATTCAAGGATTCAGTGAGTAAATTTGACATTGGTCAACACTCCCAGTGACTTACTATCTTATTTAGTGATAAAAAATCATCCCCCAGAATCAGGTCAGTAATGTGAGGGGTAGGTGTTGAGCTTATGTGGATTTTTGATTCTCTTTTAGTCGAGCATAGCAAGAAATCCACTTACAATCAGTAGTGACAGGGACAGTCCCCCTGGAGACCCTCAGGGTTAAGTGTCTTGCTCAGGGACACAATGGTAGTAAGTGGGATTTGAACCTGGGTCTTCTGGTTCACAGGCGAGTGTGTTGCACACTAGGCTACTACCAAGATTCCCAAATAAAATCTGCCAAATTCCTTAAATGTAAAATCAGCTCAGTCATCGAGTTCCAATTCGTCTCGACTGAAGTTGTTTGACAAAGATCTACCCCGGTTTTTCTACCCTGGCTACTCACCGCTCTGCCCACTCAGTGAACATAAACTCTGCAGTTGGGTTAACCGCGTTTCACGACACTTATTCCCTAAAGATTTTTGCACAATGGATCCACTCAGTTACCGAGTTTGGCCCTAATTGTCGAACATCCGCCACTGGCTATCGTCTTCAGAGAATATGGCCTTCATTTTCACAGTTATGCTGATGAAGCTGAATATTTATATATTTCTTTCCACAAATGTGACTTACTTTTTACTTTCCTCTTCAATCCCGCTGCAAAATAGGGCCAAAACAATGTGCATAGCATTTATTCTGAAAAGTTGGCTAAAGGTCAGGAACTGACTGACTGATTCAAAGTTTAATAATATAATAGAGAGGCTATTCATATAAAATCTGATTGGAAGACCTCAGAAATAATTTCTTATCTCTTTTTCGCTGTTGTTTATTTTCCTCTCTCCCATCCTGGTATCAGAGAGACATCACTGAAGCACAATGGAAGTGTGGAGCCTCGCTCAGCTTTTTGCCTGATTGTATCCAATTAGAATTCTGTTTCATCCCCACTACAGATGCTGAGGAAACACTGGTCTTTTAAGATCCAGGGAGAGAGAGAGAGAGAGAGAGAGAGAGAGAGATGTGTTGATGTGTTCAGCACCTCTGTCATTTTCCTCTTTGAAAATGGTGTCAAGTGCTTGTGTGTGTGTGTGTGTGTGTGTGTGTGTGTGTAGATGGCCCATGTGAGTTCTGACTGTTATTTCTTTGACCCAGGTGACAGGTGACAGCACAGCCAATCACAGATCAAAGGGCTCTGTCATGAGAGAGGCATGACACTCTTGCACTTGACAGTGAGTGGTGACACACGTCTGCTTGCTCACCTGCCCCGAGAACACACACCCACACGCAAACACTCGGTTTTCGGGTGAGCAACTGCTCAGACAAGTCAAACGTGTTCTGATTGGTCAGTTCCTTTCATGTCGTTCCAAATGCCACTTCGACATTGTGGTTAAGTAACATGCAGGAATATGTGGAAATGGAACAGAACACTATCGGATCTACTGAACCAATATGAACACCTTGTTGGGTGTCTGTAATTAGAAACTGGGGCGAAAAATAAAAATAAAAAGTCTGGAAATCTGATTTGGCCACAAGAACAACATGTATTTCTTATATAGTCCAAAATCACGTGGAGCATGTCCCAATGGGCTTTGACCCTACAGACCCTACAGTCAACTCAAGGTAAATCTCCACCAACAAAAACTCTGGATAAACCAGTCGTCCCCAGAGAGGGACCCCCTTGCAGGGTAGAGTGGGCAAGTAATGGGTGTCAGAACAGGGCTGGTAATGATTGTTCCAAAAAAAAAAAAGTCCAAAATTGTGTAGTCATGCACACGCAACGCCATAAAGGAAAACCGATTAGCAAATTTGCTTTGTTTGCATTGTTTGTAAGTCGCTGGATGAGGGCGTCTGATAAATGCCATGAATGTAATAATGAAAGTGTACACTTACAAATAAATCTTAAACCCAAAACTATTTCCCAACCACTTTGTTCAACCTAATGAAAATGGTTTGCGTTCGGTCTTTTGTGACTTTGACAATTTAATAAAATATAATGGAGAAAAAAAATGGGTATTTGTGGGTATTTGGGTAAGATTGGGTATTTGTGAAAAACGGACCAATGTTCTACCAAACATGGTTTGGAACCAAGCCCAAATCAACGGAACCAAACCTGTGCGGTGAGATGATTTGTGATTGTGAGACGAAGCCATTTCACCACGGGGGAATTTGTTTTAAACGTTTTCACTCATCTTCACAATAATTGTGGCGGCTCGGCCAGGGTATAAATTAAATATGTTGCCGAGCTGCAGACGTTTTCCGCACTCGCCAGCTCTGCGATGAGAATGGCTTGTGACAATATGTCACTCGCGTGGGCTGTTGTTTTTGTGCGATGAGTTACGACGTGACGTCATTGTGGTTGTCTCTGTTGTCTCTGAGCTTGGAGTCCAGCAACTTCAGCCCTGGTCCCGGCTGTTACGTCTACAGATTTCGTGGTTCACCAAAATTTTCTTAATTTTTTTGAGGTGATTTCACAAACACACAAACACATACACACACACCTCACTTCCTGCCGCAGATGCTGTTTGTCAGAAGTCAAGGTTCTGGCGAGGCCCTCAAACAACCCACCAAAACAATCTCTGTCCCTCTGCACCTTCCCTTCACGCTTTTTCTCCCCCTCCGTCTCCCTTCCGTTCCTTTCCTCGCGGAACAATGTGCGCTCTTGGGGCAGCTCGCCATGCGCATAAAACGCCCAGAAAGAGGGCCACGCTTTTTAATGTCCTTCTCTTATACGCCATCCTCTGGGGTAACGCAAAGCAAACCAAGCATCTGTTGTGCCTTTTAATGTAGTGTGTGTGTGTGTGTGTTTCCATTCATTTCAGACCGAGACTGTATTACAGCGCCATTTACTTTCCAGCTATAAAGCAAGCAGTTCCTCTCAGTGTAATGAAGGACAAAATCAGGAAAACACAGCGGGGCGGTGGCACCACAGCTTGCGCCAACGAGCGCTGCCATTTGTTGGGGCAGGTTGGCCGCCACCTGGGCCTGATCTCTGATCTTCAGGGGATCAGATGGATTTTCTCTGTTACACCAGAAGCCGAAACAAGGCCTGCAACTGACGGGCCCACCACAGAGCTGCTCTAATGCCTTCCAGGCGATCGTTTCTTTTTGCAATGGTTCTGCGTTGCTGCTGCTGCCAGGGCTTTAAAGGTGCTGCTCTGCGGTGGGATTTCTGGTTTTAACACCTTTGGTGAACACCTGCCATATGATAGTAAAGGTAATGGATGTGCATAATCAGCCTCAACATCACCCCGCTGGGTAATGAAGAGAATAACTTACGATTGTATGTTTAAAATGGCTTCTGTCAATGGGCACCGAGTTAGCAGCAGGAAAAAGTGCGAGCATCTGAAGGATGTTACCAAGAACCACACTGTCATGCTAGTTGACTTGGCCAGAGCAAGGTATTGTGGGGTGTTACTGGAAGGAAAGTGACAGGGTCTCTGGCGCCCAAGACTCTAGGAGATTCTCTAGGACCAAAGGACAGGCCGTCTGGTCCAGTCCCACAGAAGAACTACAACATCACAGGGATAAAACACAACGTACATTTCCCAAGCACTATAACCACTGAAACTAGAGGGATCTTCAAATGGACCAGTATCATCACACTGGACATACACTGTGGACCATGGCCTGACTCTCCCCTGGAAGCAATGGGCTTTGACCGGCCCTACAGTTGACACCCCCACACTTTGACCCTTTGGGACCCAAGGCTTCTTCCTTTTTTTTTCCTCCATGATTTTACATACTGTAAACAGTAAACACTCAGTATCATTTCTTTAGTATACTAAAATGACATTACTAATTACAGGAACTAATTACTTGGCCTAGCGGTTGAGGAAGCGGCCCGGTAATCAGAAGGTTGCTGGTTCGAATCCCGATCCGCCAAGGTGCCACTGAGGTGCCACTGAGCAAAGCACCGTCCCCACACACTGCTCCCCGGGCGCCTGTCATGGCTGCCCACTGCTCACTCAGGGTGGTGGGATAAATGCAGAGGACAAATTTCACTGTGTGCACCGTGTGCTGTGCTGCTGTGTATCACACGTGACAATCACTTCACTTTGTCTTGTCTTATAGCGGTTTCCCTCTGGAAAGGATCTATGTACTGCTTTTTGTTAATTTCTCATTTTAACCCCTGCAACTAACTGTTAGGAACCTTCATACTGGTGGTGACAGAAAAAAAGTGTGGAAACTCACCGTGACAGCATGGTTTCGGGACCGCCCATCCTCTTCCCCCATGAACTCACAGCTGAGTGACCATAGCAAACCTCGGACGTCGGTTCTGGAAATGAGGTCGGATCCCGTATTCCAGGTCCAGATCCTGTGTTCCAGGTCAATGCTTTGCCATACTAGCCATTGTTACAGTTTTCTACATGGGTAGAAAATCCAACTTGATAGGACATGGGACTCAGACCAAAGATCGACCCCGATCGTGTGTCAGCAAATGAGGGAACTCTGGCGGTTCCCCTGCAATACGGGAATATTTTAAATGAGCCGTTCCAGGGGACATCTCGGTAATGCACCGCACCACCGGCGGCACCGTGTGCCCTGTAACTTGTTATTCCAGGCAGCATTTAATGCTGCACCCGGCACAGCCATTAAACCTGGGGCAGAATGGGAGCGATGCCGACTGACTCTCCCCTTTCTTTCTCTTTTTCCTGGGAGCTGTTCGGGAACAGGAGCGGCGGGGGCCGCCGAGCGGAAAACTGTCCGACGGGTCCGGGGACGAGCCTCAGTTCCACTTCAAAGGAAGAAAGGCGCAGCTGGTTATTTTATGTCGGCCGCGTTTACTGCGGCACACTTATTATTTCCCTCGCTCTGTGCTGTTCTGCAAGCTCCAGACAGCTTCTGGGTCCAGCGCCATCGAACAATTAAACTCAAATTATTTTTTTATTTTTTTTAAATCATGCTTGCAACATGTGAAGAATACAAGTATTCCGTCCCCATGACATTTGAGATTTGACTTTTGACACTTTGAATAATTTGAACAGGACTTAAAAGCTACTGACGGTCATCGACTAAAAGCCCAGAGGCAAATGCGAGTGTCAACGTGGATCTAGACTCATGGACTCATCGTCAAGTCTGACCAGATCCGACCGACCTATCATGCTACATGTCAAGCCGGCGCTCAGGACAAACCGATGACGGAAAGCGGCGGAGATTGATTGCTCCTACGTGGCAGTCCATAACTCCATAACTTGTAGCACTTAGTTTTGGCACCACCGTTTTACGTGTTAACATGTTCTGTAACTTTTTTTTTTTGCTTTTGTTCGCTATTCAAGATTCAGCCATCATCATCCCAGCACTAACTTTTTACATTTTATTTATGAGGGCCTTTTCAGGACAGGAAGTACTAAACACTTTTGTTGTTACTAGATATGCTTCTTTTGACCTGTGTGTGTGTGTGTGTGTGTGTGTCTGTGACGGTGCATGGGACACACAGGCACGTCTGTAATTACCCTGCAGCCCTCAAAGAGCAAACAGCAGCCCCTAGCAACCCCCAAGAAGAGCGGGTGAGAGAACAAGGAGGAGAATGGTGGGGGGGAATGAGTGGGATGGGGTGACCCACCACTGACCCTCTCGCTCCCCAACAATTGCTGTGTGCCAGCTGGAGCCGGTGCACGGGTGAGTGTGTGTGTGTGTGTGTGTGTGTGTGTGTGAGTGTGTGTTGGGGGGACAGGGATGGGGGGGACAGGGGGGTTGCACCGCTGGTGGCAGAGGCTCATGAAAGAAACCCAATCAGCTCAGATTCCTGCACAGCGTGCGGCTGCACACACAGGGGGTGGCGTCGCCGCGGGAACCGGCGGCACAGGGCCCAGCGTTCTCACCGTCGGCCCAACTCACCTTCACCAGCGTTAAACTCGCGTCGTTATGCCACGTCACGCTGGAGCTTTACGTTCCTCTCTCTGCCAGTCTGAAAGGGAGAAATTGATTTATATTAAAAAAACAGTTGGACTAATTGCATTATCTGACTAATTAAAGTAAAAGTGTTCAATTGGAAGGAAGGAATTGACAGAAAGATATTGGGGGACGATAAAAGCCAGGCCAGAAGAAAGAGACGAGTCTGATATGGAAGAGAGAGAGAGAGAGGCAGCTGTCTATTTAAAGGCGGAGCGCCACCCCGCTGGCGCATTAGCATATCTGAATGATGGCGTCGCGTTCCTGCGCCACCGCGCTGCAAGGTGGCACATCTGAGGCACGCGCCCTTTGAGCGCGATGCAAAAAAAAAAAAGGTGGGGGGCGCCGTGTCTTGAACTGTTTGAACATCCCCAAGACGACTTGAAGTTCCACCACCACCCCCCAACCACACAAAAAAAAAAAAAAAGAAAAGAAAAGAAATGAAAAAAAAAAAAAAAAGTTTCATGTCTGTTCTGCTGGTGGTGAGTTTTAAGGGCTAGTTAATAATTCACTCTGTTGTGGCGTATTCATGCGCTAAAAGTAGGCCTCCCCTTCAGAGCCGAACTTCAAAGCCCCGAAACGCATCCCCAGGACTGACGTCTCCCCACCATCATCACATCACCCGTAACGAGAAACACTGACAACTATCAACCGGCATAATTAGGGAGGGGGCTCCGAATTTACGACGAACCTTCGACGCAACCGCTGCGGTGACCGAAAGTCTCCGCGTCAGAGCAGACAGTTTAAATATGCAGATTTCTCACAAGTTTTATTAAACAAAGGGATTAGAAACGCTTCATAAAAATAAATGATAATAGACCCTTTTTGTACTTTTTACCAGAAGACCATTACTTACCACCATTGGGACTGTCCCTGTATCTACTGACTGCAAGTCGCTCTGGATAAGGGTCGTAAATTGCTGGAAAGCGAGCCTTCTGTGATGAATTGCAAGACGTGGTTATTTTGCACGAGCATGAGAAGTCATTCGTCCCCCCATCCAGACCATTTTTTTAGGACATGTAAATGCGAGAACCTTTTTTTAATTTTTTAATTGTACACTAGCTTTCAAAAGTTCAGGATTGTTTCGAAAGTTTTCCATTAATAAAAAAAACATTTGCCCACAACCCACATTGTGTGACTGTTTTAAGCTCTACTATAATAAATGCATAAGGGGGTTTCTAACAGCCAATGGAGCATTAAAGTTACAGACATAATAAAACCAGCATCACTCCATTGGAACTCCGGACTAATTGTTGCTGATACATTTATGCAGAACTATGTGTGGAGTTTTGATGTATATTTCATTTTTGTAAAAAAAAAAATAAAAATGTTTGCAATGTATTGTTTTTTTTTTTAAGAAACTGAAGGGTGGGGCCCGAAGTTCTACACTGTAGTGTAGAGTGGTTCCAGTGAAAAGATCTGTAGCATATATAACTTTATATTTTTCTTACTGATTTGGTTCCCTTTCTACCAAATGTGCAATGTTGCAGAACTTTTCTCTCGAACCGGAGATAAAAACGACTGCGCCTAATTCACCCAACTCTTCTCACCCTGAGGACATGTCACCGTTCAGACGGAGGAAGGAAAACAACAGCAGGGCGTTGTGGGTGTGCACGCTTTTATTTGCTTGCCGTGGCACTGAACTACGCATTTCAACTTCACTGCCGCTCCCAGTCTCCAAAAAGACAAGGAGAAAACTTAAATGCATGCAAATAAAAAAGAAAAATGGGATTCTTATTTGTGGTTTTTTTTTTATTATTATTATTCAGCTTTTATGGGTTTCTTCTTCTTTTCTCGCAGCTCCCTTCCTTCAGCTCATTCTTTTTTTTTTTTAATCCTTTTTCTTTAAGGTTAGCATTGAAGTTGGGTTCTCGTCAGTCACAAAGTGGGGTTCTATTGACTGGTACCAGGGAGAGTATTGACGGTTCCATAATTTGGGCAGGGGAACAGTAGCGAGCTCGCCCCCCCCTGCTGGGCCCAGCGTGGCAGCAGAGCCAGCGGGGAGCCGCTATTTTATTAGCCTGGGAGAGCGGATCCCGCTGAATTAGAGCACATTCAACCCCTCCACTGATCTCTATCACACACAGAAAACGCTGGACCCCGCTTTCTCGCTCGGTCCTGTCTCACACACACACACACACACACACACACACACACACACACACACAGAGAGACTAATTCACGCCCACAAACATGCATTTACTCGCACAGACGCATATTCATATTCACACACGTCATACCGACACATGCACGAGCGTATTCCTCACCAGCCCCACATCGCTTTCAGGCCAGTCCCGTTGTTGGAATCTCACACTTGGAGGCATCAGGCCCCATTCAAGTAGATGAAAACGAGTTGATCTGGATAAAGAAAGAGCCCCCAAATGAGCATACATAACAGATTATGAATCTGATGTGTGTGTGTGTGTGTGTGTGTGTGAATAGAGATGAATGCTTAATGTGCAGTTGAGTCCATTACTCTTGGTTTGAGCGTTGCGCTCTGGAGCACTTCAGATTGTTCAGATCTTTGAATCCAGACGCTGTCAATAATAATAATAATAATAAAGTGAAGTGATTGTGATTCACAGCACAGCACATGGTGACACAACAAAATGTGTCTTCTGCTTTTAACCATCACCCTTGGTGAGCAGCGGGCAGCCATGACAGGCGCCCGGGGACCAGTGTGTGGGGACAGTGCTTTGCTAAGTGGCTCCTCAGTGGCACTTTGGCGGATCGGGATTTGAACCGGCAACCGTCTGATTACGGGGACGCTTCTTTTACCACTGCCCCGTCATGCCTATGGTCTTCTGCCATTTTAAAGCCTTATAAAGTAGTCTGAACACTCTCAGTTCTTTTTCTCTAATTTGTGACATTTGCAAACACACCCATGCTTCTTCGTAGATCACCAAGGTGGCACCATCATACTTGATGCATTAGAGGTAATATAGTCGTGTTTCTGCATATGAACAGAAGGATAAAAATGCGGCGTGATCTGAAAATAAATCCTGCTTGAGGACTTTTGGAAACTGATCCGGCTTGCGGCTCTTGTCCCGAGGAAGGGATGTGATAGTATTAACGATGAGAAGATGACAGAGGACATTGTAGGAACAACATGGAGATATTAAACGCCGGGCAGTACAAAAAAAAAGTGTTTAGCCTCAGTTTGAACCTGGAGTGAGCGTCTGATTCTGACACATCTGAGGGAACATTATTCTGTAAGTTTGGACTTTGTATCCGGTGGTTGCTTCATGTGCCGAGGTCTTTGTGGTCTTTACGTGTAAGATGGGCTACTACAGATCTCTCAGGTTCAGAATTGTCAGATATTAAAAGTGACAAGAGCTCCACATTTGACTTTTTGTCTTTGATTAGACACATTATGTGAACAAAATGACAAAATAATAGCGAAAATTAATTTGTTAGCCAAATGGATTGCATGCACAAAATGACTTTCTTTCCTTGATAAATAAATAAATAAATATATAAATAAAATTACTTCATACAACACAGACTGTGTTCACAAAATGGCAAGTGCTGATGTCAGTTTGGCACATAAAACTTGCGTTTGTGCACTGGACACTTTCTTTGTGTTGTTGAGCAGAATCAACATTTTACTGGACGTTAACTGAGACTCTCCTACACAGCGCTCCATCCTCAAAAAGCCAACTCACAAGAGACACGCTTTGACTGACAAGCATTCGGTGAACCTAGCAATCTTGTGCCGCTCTCTCTCTCTCTCTCTCTCTCTCTCTCTCTCCACGTCCCTTTTGTCAGTCCTGGCCCATCCCTTTGGAGTAAGTAAAAGAAGAAACTTTTTTGTCCTCCTGCACAGGACTTCCTTTAATCTAGACTCCCTCCAAAAGCCACTCAAACATCTTACATCAATTATGCTGTTAGTATTAAAATAATAAAAGACAGCGCTGCCACTCTTCCACTGTCTGGAAACTTTTTGATAGACAGTCGGGGCTTTCAGAAAGAGCCTGCAAGCTCTATCTGTAGTGGACATGAAAAAAGTGTGCACACACCTGTTAAAATACCAGGGTTTTTTAAATGAAAAAAAAAAAAAAACTTAAATCACAATAAATAATTTCAAAACTTTGCCCACCTTGAATGTTACCTCTTATATGTACAATTCAATTGCAAGTCAAACAAATCAAAAATATCGTCATTGGTGGTCCAAAAATCCTCTGACAGACCCATGCCTCCTCATGGACAGACCCTCTAACTGCATATTAGAGCAATCGCGCGAGTCTGAGCCCCACTGACGTCCCTGAACCATCCTGTCGAACCCCTGCCTTCCGCCTGCCAGGGTGAATAGACCATGAGTAGACTGTTCAGATCATGAACTGGCCACGATGATGTAAAAAAAAAAGCAGATTCATGCAGTAAATGCACAAATAAGTATTTCCACTTGGTGTTTTTTCATGGCAGAGAAAACAAGATAAAAAAAATGGCAAATATTTCTACAAATTCGTTGACGGACCCATGATCCCAGTTCACAGTCTGCCATCTACTGGTGCAACAGATGCCCTGCATCAAACACAGCCTCCAGGCCCACATGCGCTAACGCATGCACTGTGGTGTGGGCTGATCAGGTGGACGTAGCAGAACTGACGTCTCAGTGCACTCTTCACACCATGGTGCTGGACATCCCATCAGGGACGTTCAGGAGCGTGCATCAGCTGGACATGTCGGGACACAGGGAGGCAAATAAAATAAAGTACACTTTTATGGAGAGGGGAATATGCATGCAAATGACATTAGCCAACTCAATCCTTTTCACAACAGAAGGATGATTTGAGAATTTAAAAATCCAGTTTAAACTATGGAAACATTTTGAGATGTTCATAATTTGTGCCATGAACTGGATGTGTTGCTACTCTGTGGATTCGATGTAGTTCTGACTGAAATCACAAGGAAACAAGAAAATTCTTTGAAACGGTGAGACAATATGTAGGAGTGGGTGCTGCTTTTCAGTCTTATTCAAGTGTCCAGGATGAGAATAACACATTGAGGTGACATTTTGGACTCTTTCTTTAGTAAATTCTTAATAAATTTGGTCATAGAATAAAAAACAAGTGACTTAAACTCAACACACTGTATCAATTGGCAAAAAAGAGGCTTGAAGTTTAAAATGAGAAAAAATATTTTTGAATAAAATATAAAAGGGTGGTAGTAGGCTAGTGGGAGCAAGACACTTAACCCTGAGTGTCTCCAGGGTGACTGTCCCTGTAACTACTGATTGTAAGTCGCTCTGGATAAGGGCGTCTGATAGATGCTGTAAATAAAATCTTTTATGTTTTTGCTCACCTGTAAAATTGGCAGAATGTCACATATCAATAAAAAAAATCATTTATCCCACAGAATAGAACATGAGGACTGTAATTTTTTGAGCATCTTTCTGAAACCCCTTTTTGGTGTTTGAGCGAAGGAACAGCGCTCTTGCATTGTCTAGTCTAACCACTAGATGTCGACATTCGACAATTTAAATACTGCTGTTTTCTACCAGTTAAAAAAAAAAAAAAAAAAACTACCTCGATGTGTGCAAAGCAATCATAAATGACCTGATTATTGTTCTGCAGCAGCAGGCTTGGACCTGCCAGCATAAAATTCATGATAATAATAATAATAAAAAAAAAAAAATCCAATAATATGCTTGACTAGCTGCCCACCTTGCATGTCACACTGGGCTGAACATGCGTGAGGAGTGCTCCGTGAAATGAAGGTCAGGGAGGAACACATGGCCACTGGGCCGAGAGTCTCTGTCAGACAGCTCAGGTAATCCACCCGCTATTAAACCTGCGTGCGAGACTACTGCTGCAGCTGTGTGTGTGTGTGTGTGTGTGTGTGTGTGTGTGTGTGTGTGAGAGAGAAAGTGAGAGAGAGAGAGAGAGAGAGAGAGAGAGGGAGAGAGAGATAGAGAGTATGCAGTGAAGTATACGGGAAGTTGTGTTTAATGGAAACCCACGAGCACGATGCCACCTGAAAAAATGTAGTACGTCTACCCAGAGATCTGGAACAAATGTTATTTGGATGTTTAGTGTGAACACAGAACCAATAGTCAAAGGTTTGGGAACATCTACACTTTTTACACCGTAGAACAAAACTGAAGATTCAGAACGATGAAATTACACATGAGGTAACCAAAGCAAATGTTTGCATATTTAAAAGTTCTTCGCACTCTCGGTCTCTCTTGACATTGGGGGATGGGAGTTCCTCGACTGAAAACCTGATTTGACTTTTCCCTCTGTTTAAAACAACTAACCGTGTTCGGTGAAGTCGATCCTTTAAAATGGCATCTGCCATAGTCTCCGTAGCCTCCACAGAAGGGGACACCAAGCCTGGTCCTGGTGGTGTGGACATTTTGGTTCTGCATCTGGTTCGACCTCTCGCCTCTTTACCGGCCACTATAGAAAGGTCTGAGGACGAGGCTCTTGTGATCCCTGCAAGTTCTTCCTCTAGCAGAACTTGTCCCTATTAGCCATGTTTTCAATTGACAGACAGACAGACAGACAGACAGACAGACAGACAGACAGACAGACAGACAGACAGACAGACAGACAGACAGACAGATAGATAGATAGATAGATAGATAGATAGATAGATAGATAGATAGATAGATAGATAGATAGATAGATAGATAGATAGATAGATAGATAGATAGATAGATCTACGCAGCCTCCTCGTACGCAGCCATGCCTCTGTTATGCGCGCTGAAATAAGCATGGGCGTCCCTGGAAAAGACGCCATCTTGAAGGAAGCATTCGAGACATACTTCGGCAGTGATGGTGCCATCGCAGAGGTGCAAGTTACTGTGCAAGTTATCTGGTAACGGTCTGGATGGTCCTCTTTCCTCTTTAGTCGGCCTCACACGGCATCCATTTTTTCTCAGTACGGTTTATTTGGCATCTCCTAATGTAACTACGTGCTGTATGTGCTTGAGAGGGACTTCCTGGTGACGGTTTTTAATTCAGTGCCGTCTGAGGGCTCGGAGATCGCTGCCATTCAGTTTAGGCTCGCGCCCTTGGCCTGTGCGCACGGTAATTTCTCCAGATTCCCGGATTCTTTTCACTATGTTATGCACTGTAGAGGGAGGAATGCCCACATTCCTCTTCATCGATCCTCTGGCCTTCTTTGCTCCTAAAGGAGTAGGCCTGTCCTCAATCATGATTGCGAATCTCCTGTTAACATCACCAGTTTCAAATCACACCATTATTCAGGTATTATACCTCATTACTAACCCCCAAATCGCCCCCAGCCCAACCTGCAAGCCTGAATGGCAAGAATGGATATTTATTTACAAATCAAACACAAATTATCTTGTGTTCATACTGTCTGCAATGAAATAACAGTTCAGGGAAATTTATTCACATTTTCCACCCTGTCCCGACTGATTTGGGGTTGAATATCCCTATCAATGATCTCCGTTCTTTGTTCTTTTTTTTTTTTTTACCCCTTCCATACCTGTTTTCTATTCTTACTTGCGTTTTTGTTTCCTCAATAATGGGTTAATATAATGTTAGTGGGTTAGACACTCACCTAAAACCACTTACAAACCCCACTTACTACCATTGTACATGACATTACATTTACATTTACAGCATTGTGTCCCTGGTCGCTTGATACGTTAGTATAAAGTAGTATTCTACTCTTTGATTTGTTTGCCTAGTTCATTTAAAGTGATTTAGTGAACGTTTTTTACTGTGACATGCCCTGGCGGAATACATAACCATCTGTCACGATCCGAACCGGCAGGGGTTGACTCCGGATCCGAAGTTCGGACCGGAGTTTTATGTTCGTCTTGTGCAATGTTCCCTGATCGTGTTCACCTGGTGTATATTTATATAATTGTATAAAACTATCCTGTTCGTGTCTGTTCGCCGTCGGGTCATTGTGCATGTTAATGTTCCCTTGTCTCGTGTAGTTCGTATTAAACCCCTGTCCCGTGATCGTGCGAATGCGTCCTCCTTCATGCCATGTCCAGCCCACCCGTGACACCATCATATTTATGCTTAATTTTGCACAAGGTCCCAATATTGCATATTGATGTGTTCTGATTCTGAGAGGATCTACACCAAGAGGCCATCCGTCCAGAAGCAAGTAGAGTTCTAACTTCAAGTGAAGGTCATCATCTGAAGATGTTCCACTCCAGGGGTGTCACTGTCATTCGTCTGAATGAGCCGGAAAATGAGCCACGATGGACTGGCTGGTCATGCTGGAGAAGTGGAACTTGTTCTAAAACGCGGCGGATCTGTCACTCTGTGTGAGACCCTGGGTGACAAGTTCCTGCTTGAGTGATCGCACGGGTGATCTTGGTGTCCTTTAGTCAAAAGAGGGCGCCACTAACCCACGATGTGTACATCTTAAATCGTTGGTGTTGCCAATTTATTATAAAACAGTAGAACATGCATCAACATATATTCACTGCATCTGACTAATACAAACCATCAGAGCGAGAAAAACTAAATGGTTTCTCTGGACTCGGGTTAGAGTAGAGATAACCACAGTAAAACCACAGTAAAACGTCACTCCGCTGTAACTGAACGTTCTCCTTTTAATCTTCCACTTGAGTAAAAGCACAAAAGTATTTGCCTTCAAAGTGTCAGAAGAAGAAGTGCTTTGATTTATTAATGCCCTATTATCGTGTTTGTAACAGGACTCCGGCTCAATCAAACCACTTGAAGTGAACAGCCTTAGATCATCCATCTTTCAGTAGAACATCATTAATTACGCTGACTCTGACGTCTATTAAATTATAATAAGTGCAAATAGAGGTTCGCTATATTGCATCTATCTCCCTGTGCATTAACATGAACAGAACGAATCAGACTTTTTTACAATAGGAACCAACAAGTTCAGGAATAGTGTTATTTGTTATCTACTTACAGGTAAAAAAGAACAACATATTTATCAGAAAATTTAACAGATAAATCCATAACTCCATGAAATGGAGTAAGAGGCTACAGTAACCAATCACCTTTGCTTTGCTACTGTCCAACACTGATATGGAGCTCAAAACAGAAAAAAGAAAGAAAAGAGAATTAAACGTCCAACGAGATGGATCTGGGAGAAAGCAGTGGAGATAAGATGGAGGAACCACGAAGAGGGACGAGGATCTGCTCAGACCACCAGGACGGACGCTCGTGGAAGGAACAACCAGAAGAAGGAAGGATGGAAGCAGTGGGTGCTGTGGATCACGAAGATTAGGAACATTCGCAGCTCTTTTGTCCTTGAGAAATGAGTGTGATCAGTATATTAATCCGTTTGCTGATGCAGCAGGTCCTCGACTAGCGTGAATCTGGCCGGTTTGATCGCTTATTTAATCAGCGTGACTGTTTTCAGCTCCACAGCTCCGATGAGAGTATTGCGAAATGGTTTTCTAATGATCAGTCGCGTGGAAGACTTGGCATTAGTGAGCCCAGCATCGTTCTACTGGAACCCAAGGCTAGTGATGGCTGAAGATGAGCCGCCAGTCTCCAGCTACCGGGGCCGTTTACAACGTGAAGAGGGCCGGGACCGGAGGTTTGATCGATTCAGTGTGGTTTTAATCAATCTGACGTTGGACGGAAAAATAGTTTTCTTTTGGACGGAAGTGTACGATGAACAGCTGCGCTCTGCAAACGTGGGGTACATTTATTACGTAAAGACGGGACCCTTTATGTAATAAATGATTTAACAGATGTGCGATTCTCCTGCAGTTAGATATAAGAAACATTTTTTTTTTCCTTCAATATGTGTGAAGCGTAAACTACTTAATCCGAATCGATTATGTGACTTTGCATCTAGATAGATAGATAGATAGATAGACGGACGGACAGACAGAAACACAGACGGACGGATGGATGGAAGGATGGATGATGGATGAATAGACGGACGGACAGACAGACAGACAGACAGATAGACAGATTGATGGATGGATGGATAGATGGATGATGGACGAATAGACGGACGGACAGACAGACAGACAGATAGAAAGAAAGATGGATAGATGGATGAATGGACAGACAGACAGACAGAAAGACAGACGGACAGATGGATGGATAGATGGATGATGGACGAATACACGGACAGATAGACAGACAGACAGACAGATAGAAAGACAGACAGATAGATGGATGGATGGATGGATGGATGGATGGATGGATGATGGACGAATGGATGAATAGACAGACAGACAGACAGACAGATAGATAGACAGACAGACAGACAGACAGACAGACAGACAGAAACACAGACGGACGGATGGATGGAAGGATGGATGATGGATGAATAGACGGACGGACAGACAGACAGACAGATAGACAGATTGATGGATGGATGGATAGATGGATGATGGACGAATAGACGGACGGACAGACAGACAGATAGAAAGAAAGATGGATAGATGGATGAATGGACAGACAGACAGACAGAAAGACAGACGGACAGATGGATGGATAGATGGATGATGGACGAATACACGGACAGATAGACAGACAGACAGACAGATAGAAAGACAGACAGATAGATGGATGGATGGATGGATGGATGGATGGATGGATGGATGATGGACGAATGGATGAATAGACAGACAGACAGACAGACAGACAGACAGACAGATAGATAGATAGATAGATAGATAGATAGATAGATAGATAGATAGATAGATAGATAGATAGATAGATAGACCGAGGGGACTCGGAGTGGGCGTGGCGTGGCGTGCGGAGGCTGCAGGAAGCGGCTCGGAACCCCTCCCTCCCTCCCACCTCCCTCCCTCCCTCCCTCCCTCTCTACTCCCTCCTCCCGCGCACGTCGGATTGTCGTGCAAATGAAGTGAAGGCGCGTTTCCGCAGCTCCAGCAGCGGCCGGAGGAACTTTTACATCTCAGACAGACGGAGAGAGAAGGAGAGAGAGAGAAGCGGCACCGAAGCGTGGATTCCACCCCCAAAGTGGACTTCGGAAGGACACGAGGCTCCGGAGAGGAAAGTCCTGCGGACCCGGCCAAGATGAGCCTTAGTGCCCACTTCTGGAGGACTTCCCACGTACTCCTGGCCACGGTGGTGGCCGTCGCCACGCAAGGTAGGGCGGCTGGACCCTCCCGAGTTTTTAAAAACGGACGATAACAAGTGGTTCGATTCCCCGGGGAGCCCAGAGCCTCGGGGGATCGGCTGCCTGGTGGGTGACGGTCCGAATCGTGTCGATTTTTTTTTAAAAATTCATCTACGATGCAAAGCTCGCCGGGACCGCCGGCCGTTTACTAGTAGGAATTCAGCCGCCGCTGAGCTGATCTGGGATCAGGCCCCTCCGTTCGGGTCGTGCGATTAATCGTTGGTGGCGCGATATCATTATCGATCCCGGAGCGGCGCTGCTAACCCGGGGAAAGATTTCTCCTGATTAGATTAAAGGATTAAAACTAATTAGGCTGGAGCTGCCACGAACACACGGAGGATCATCATCATCCTCTTCATCATCACTGAGCAGCTACTGGACTGTTAGATTATCTTTATGGATCTTTCTTTGTAGTTTGTATAGAATGAGTTTGAGGGCTGAGACAATATTCTTCTTTTCTCAATATGGATGAAAAAATGAATAAAATGAAAAAAAGGAACATTGCGAACATCATGCAGGCTCTGAAGTTGGAGCTGTGGATAATAAAAACCATCGCCACGTGATTTCCTGAAGTAGCTCTCGCCTGATCAAATATTATCCGCAATCCAAACGTAATTTGTGGAAATAATTACGACTGAGAAATAGGCCCAAGTCTGTAATCTGAATAAATCGCTGTAAAATGTTCTAAAGGGTTTTTAATCGGTTAGTTGTTTGCGTGAAGAGAAGTTGCCGCTGCTGAAGGTTATTTTAGCTATAAAAAAAAATACAAATATCAGGAAAACCCATCAAATTGTTTTACTAAAGGCTGAAATGTGGAACTTTAATTCCTTCGATTAATCGAGAAAAACTGCAAATTAATCGGTCATTGATTTGTTAGTTGTCACGTTGATCTGATGTTTTTTTTTTTTTTTTTTTTAAATCCTCACCCAAAGTGAAATGAGTAAAATGTCATGAACCTCGTCATGAGAATAGCGCCGTCTTATTTCCTCACAAATCTCATAACTGCCCCAATGAGGGCTATTTCCTGCGGACATGTCCAGGCTGAGTTTATGATAGTTTATGAGTGGATAAAAAAGGATAAAAGAGTTTTTTTAAAAGCAGCTTTCAGTCCCGCTGGATGCAGAAATCCTCAATCAGCAGGGAGGTTTGACCATCTCTCTCTCTCTCTCTGTTTCTTGCTCGACCACTCTGCCTCCTTTCTGTGATCAGAAAGACGGTTTTATTTCTTGTTTTGTGGTCACCCTCGTCTTTAAAACTAGAAAAATTCAATCGGTGCCCCAGTTTTTAGGTGGACCCAGCGAGTAGCCGACAATAGCCGGGGCTCGGAGCCTCCTCGCGTGGCAATTCGCTGCCTCCTCGGCGAGATTAAACGCATCTTGACCCAGAAACGGTGCCCAGCAGCCTTGCGAGCATCTGCAGCCGCTGTGCCGTCTGCAGTGCAGCCAAAGCCGCGGCTGTCCATTACTGCCAATCAGTCGTTCCACAGGTCGCCCCGCTTCTTAACTCGCACCGAATGGTCAGCACGCCACGCACGGAAGTTGTCTACATGTCATTGCGGACACTGAGAAAAGCCAATTCAGTCTTGTTTTTTTATTGCACTTGATGAACTCCATCCCGTGGTTTGAATATGACCTAAAAATAGCGCATGCATTGCAATAAAAAAAAAAAAAGAAACAAATAAAGCATTGCGGGCTGCAACATGAGAGCCAGCAAGGTCCTAGACAGACCAAAAACCCTGCAAATCAAAATGATGGAAGCCTTGGTATTTCACAATTGATCGTTTTCTTTGTCGGTTTTAAGACCAAACCAGCTACTCGACTGATCGAGAGAGAATATCTAAGCTTGCAGGTTGACCAGTTGTCAAAGTAATTGCGCGTTGCAGGCCGAGTTGTGATAGCGGTGTAGTGCTGCAGCCTAATGGCGGCTAGGAATCATCATCTTCTGTCCAGTGGACCCCGTCATTGATCGGGGGTCATGGATCCTCGCGCGCGTTCATTCTTCCTTCAGATAATCAATGCTCCTCACTTCACTCGCCACTGGTTATTGTGTGGCGCTGACCAGTGTAGGTGCGACTGAGTCCTTCATCATTGGTAAGTGGTTTATTGGCAGCAATGCGAACTCATTCGTTATTCAGAATAGACCTGGCACTTTCCTTCAAGTGCTTCAAACCAACTTTTTTCTTGGAGATCGATTTGACGCACATTCATTCACTTTTTTGTCTGAAGTCGAATGGGCCAGTGGTGGCCTAGCGGTTATCAGAAGGTTGCCGGTTCGAACCCCGATCCGCCGAGGTGTCCCTGAGAAAAGCACCGTCCCCACACTCTGCTCCCTGGGCGCCCGTCATGGCTGCCCACTGCTCACCAAGGGTCATGGGTTAAATGTAGAGGACAAATTTCACTGTGTGCACTGTGTGCTGTGCTGCCATGTATCAATCAACAATCACTTCACAAAAAAAAAAGAAAGAAAGAGATTTTAATTCCGTGGCTTTAGCGCCCCCTGTCTGGTCCTGCCAACTTTGATGAGTAACTGGAAATGATCGTGCCTCCGAGTCGGAGGGGTGATCGCCATGCCGACTTGGGAAGGTTAGGGGTCGCTCCGCCACACAGCTGCTTGTTTAAGAGGCCGTTGCGGTGGAAACAGCTGGTGGGAGGATTTGCTTGTTTTACCAGCCAAATGCCGAGCGCTCATCAAGGAGAGAGCAGGAGGAGGGAAAGCCGGAGGGAGTGGCAGTATGGATGGCCATCGATTCCCGATTGATTTGGGGCTTTCGTGGCCCATAGGCGCTTGTCAGTCAGATTGTGGCATCTGCGCGGGGTGAAACTTGACCCGGTGACATCTGGCTTGGGATTTAAGCTGGTAGAGCAGCGAGTTTGCCGCTTCACCTGGTGGGGCAGCTTATAGGCCTTTTGGGGACGTGGCATCGCTGAAAACATAAAAAAATTGGAAATGTCTGGGGTTAATAATGGCTTACGCTGCAATACGTGGAATATGTTCTACTGGATATTTAGACCAGCAGCCTGTGAAGTTGGAAATAAATGCTTTCTATTCCCGGCGTAGATGGGCCATTTATCTTCTCATGGCACCACTACGGTCTGGAGATCTCGGGCGGCCCAGATGCTGATCAATACAATCTGCGGGATAAACGGGCGCTACATATTTTTCCGCTGATGGCAGAGAAGACCTTATATCTGAGTGAAGGCTGATTTCCTTTCGTAGAGCGGCGCCATGCTCGGCCGTTCGGCCTCTATTCCTGGCTCTATCTGCCGGCGTGTGTGTGTGTGTGTATTCAGAAGCACTCGCGACGCGTCGTGGTCCCACGAGAGCGTTGTCTGTGACAGCAGCCCGCCATCTCCTCAGCTCTCCAGGTGCCGTATCGGGGCCCGCTGGGGAGGGATTAGGGTGGAGAGGCTAATGGGGGAACTGCTCCTCCGCCAATGTTCAATTCAGGAGATTCTGACGTATAGGGTGACTTTATTAAAATCGTTATTAATGATTGCGGTGACAATATTAAAGTGAAGTGATTGTCACTTGTGATACACAGCAGCACAGCACACGGTGCACACAGTGAAATTTGTCCTCTGCATTTAACCATCACCCTTGGTGAGCAGTGGGCAGCCATGACAGGTGCCCGGGGAGCAGCGTGTGGGGACGGTGCTTTGCTCAGTGGCCCCTTGGTGTGCAATTTGAAGCCACAAGCCTTTGTTACCATCTAGGCCACTATTTTATATGTTGTTCGGTGTAGAATTAAAACGTTTGTTAAGTGCCTTTACTTATCACAGGGCACAGGGGGGTTCTGGGACGATGTTCACCAGTCAGCCTGTAGATCAGAATGCGAAATGGAGAAGTCACGTGACCGCTGACTATTAATGTGCGCGGTGATGAGGCTAAAGCAGGGGCGATATATCAACACCCCTTTTATTTATGTATTCTCCGCGGGGTGTTGTCGGTATCGGGACGGGCGAGTGCTGAGAAGGCGGCCGTGCTTTGGACTGATTACATTTATGCATAATTCATGCGTGAGAGTGCGTTTACATAAAGTGCATAGTTTCAGGGGACCCGTCCCCCTGTCATTTTCACACATTTGTTACAGTGTGACAATAAGGAGAAAACATGGGACAAAAGAGGACAAAGACAGAGGGGAATCTGGCTAATCAAGGCGAGAAACGAACGCACCCTTCACACTTACGTTAATTTACACACTCTTGTTGTTTAAAAAGTATTTCAAATGAGTCTAACACACACGCGTGCGCACACACACTCACAAAAAAAAAATAATCGTCTAGCACTCAACAATTCCCTCGCATGTTCTATTCTTGACAAGTTGGGCCTTATCAGGGCTCTTAGTTTAGTAACTATAGAAACCGAACGGGAATTGCTGGTGTCTTCACCTTGTAAGTCGCTTTGGATAAAAGCGTCTGCTAAATAAAGTCGAGTAAAGTAAATTTATGTGTTAATGTGTTCCTCAAACAGAACCTAATGTCGGGCGGCTCATTTCCAGCGTGGGCTTTTTGAAGAGCTGCGCCCTAATAACCAGACGCTTTATGTAGTAATATCGGCTAATCCCAGCGCCAATGGCCGACCTGTTAGAGCTGAGTTTACTGTCTAATTCCGTAATGCCTCGTCTCCGATCGCCGGTTCTGTTGCTGATGTTGCGCTGGATGTGAACGGTGCTCGAATCGAGCGGCATAACGCCACTTGACCTTTCAATTCAACACGCGATCCAACAGGCATTGTTATTATGGGCATTACGGTACGATTACCTTCAATTGACCCGAATATGAGACAAACCCACGTTTTCAATGCTGATACAAACACTTGGTGCAATTTGCTGGTATTTCATTTTCTTTTTTGTGATGGTCTTAAATGGAAGATGACACTTTTTTCCATACATACTTCCATACATACTGAGACAGAGATGCTTATACTCCGGCCAATAGGATTTTTTTTGTTTTTTTTGTTCTCCAAATGACCTTACAAACCTTACAAAGAACTTGTGGAAACTATATGAAAGCTTGTTATGCAACTTTAGTTTGTACCTTTTTTTTTTTAAATGGACAGAAAAATTAGCGTCAAGTCATCGACCCGCCCATTTACCTGTTAAGTCAGTGTTATGACGTACTGTTCTATCTAGAACCTTGTTTTAGTGTAGCCTACACGAGCAGGAATAAAAGTGTGGCTTCCTACCTTCACAGACTTCACAACCCGACATGTTTGTGCTTGATGAACTGGTGAGTCCTACCGTTTCTCTAGCTCTTCCAAACGGACGAAGCCTCACGCCAGCGATACCAGTCGCAAAACATTCAACCGGACCTGGCGAGTCTCGAATCTCTGTCCCAGTTGCTGAAGAATCTGGTCCGGCGCAGATGCTGGTCACGTTGAAAGGCCGCCGGCGTGGTTTTTTTCCGGGCAGAGGACCTTAAATCTCCCGGCCGCTGATGAAGGGCGACACTGGGCTGCCGGGGAGGAACGAGGACAGGACTCCCTGACAAGCAATCACTGGGCCTGTTGGAGAAATTCTTCACGTCGTCCACCGCCCGATCACTCCCTTGCGTCTGTTTTTTTTTTTTCCTAGTTTCAAAGACGGCAACCCGCCTGGGACTTATCTGCAGGCCACGCCCGGGCTGTAGACTTGTGCATGGGGCTAGATTACAATGAAGAGTTTTTCGGGAACAGTCCGTCCAGGCAGAGAGCGGGTGATGAATTATTATTTTTTATTTAGACAGCAATTTGGCCAGCCCACGTTGGGGTCAAAGCTTTGGGGCAGTGATGGCCCAGCGGTTAAGAAAGCAGCCCCATAATCAGAAGGTTGCCGGTTCGAATCCCGATCCGCCATGGTTCCACTGAGGTGCTACTGAGCAAAGCACCGTCCCCACACACTGCTCCCCGGGCGCCTGTCATGGCTGCCCACTGCTCACCGAGGGTGATGGGTTAAATGCAGAGGACAAATTTCACTGTGTGCACCGTGTGCTGTGCTGCTGTGTATCACAAGTGACAATCAGGAGGACGTCGGGAGGGGGAATGGTAAAAACGGCTGTCAGGACGAGGCATCTCTGCTACTTTTGCACATTCCTGCACATTTTGCCCATGTTTGAAATAGCCAACTAATCCACTTACACGCATCCTACATGATGTTGTCCAGTTATGTCGTGGTCGACCTATTCATTGTACAGAAAAGTTCTACTTTTCTCCTATAGAGAAACCTGTACAGTATTTAAGCTTTACTTTTTAGTTAGTACAGTTTAGTTTGTACATATATATTTTTCTTTGTTTCAATACAAGGTATACGGTGTATACTGTTGTACTGACAATAAACCAATCTTGAAATGACACAAAGCAATAGTTGATCTTTTTCGTATTCGTAGTTGCATTTTTTTTTTATTTTTACATACATATGCATATGTGTATATGTATATGTACAGAAATATTTGTGTGTGTGTGTGAAAGTGAAGTGATTGTCATTGTGAAACACAGCACAACAAAATGTGTCCTCTGTGTTTAACCATCACCCTGAGTGAGCAGTGGGCAGCCACGACAGGCGCCCGGGGAGCAGTGCGTGGGGACGGTGCTTTGCTCAGTGGCACCTCAGTGGTGGATCAGATTACGGGTCCGTTTCCTTGCCCACTTTGCCACCACTGACAGTGTGTGTTGTGTGTCTGTATATACTGTATACACAAACACACACACACACACACACATATATCTAATTTTTTTTTACTTTAAATTTTTTTTAGGGTCCCCCCACCCAACTTGTTTTTTTTATATATATATATGGAAATGTATTAGTTCATTTGAATAGTATTTTTGAGGAGCAGTTAGCACACATATTGTATGTTTATATGTGGATTATAGAGTAGAAGGTCAGGGTGACTTTGTTAAGCAGTCATCTCTGAGTTGAGAAGAAAGCCGAAAGTAAATGCAGAAGACTATAAATAATGGGCCTCTGTACCTTATTACAATAAGCTCTGTTGCATCTGTCGCACTCGAGTTCGAGAGTAATTGTCTGCCGGCGGTTCTGTGCTAAATTAGTCCGGAGGAACGGGCCTCGTCATTAGTGACTGAGAGCTTATCGCCGGCAAACAGATATCCGTCGGAGAGGAACGTGGGCCGCGTTCTCAATTTCCCTCCGCCAGTCCACCAGTCGTCCAGGAGCACGGCGGACGAAGATCCTCGCCCTAACGCCGCCGCTGTCGCTAAAAACTGAGGCGCTCTCAACATGCGAGGCAACTGGCCTCGACTGGCCTAATGAAAAAGTGAAGCCGACCCCTTCGCTTTAATAACTCAATCGAGTCTCGGTTTCGTGCAATCGTTTAACCCGTCGCTGGTTTTTTAAATTAATTTTTTTCCGATCGACTTCCCGGAAACGTTTGCCCTGTCCAACACTCACGCCGCAAACGAAACGCCGTATTTCCCCCATTTTACGGGGTGGCAGGACTGTGCCGAAGGCGGCGGTGCATTCGGGGCCGTCCCGCAACACCGGCCGGTATTGATTATCGTGTTGTGAGGGGCTGATGTTCGCGAAGCGCTTCACTCACGTATCCCGCGTCTGGAGGAAAACGTAATGGACGTGTGCGAGTTGCAGTATCGATTTTTCATCAACCGTCTAAGGCCTTCTCTCGTACTGTACCGTATACCGTATACATATACGCTACGTAGCCTGTAGAGCAAATATGGGCAGAATAATGTATAGTTAGAATGAAATGAGTGAGTGAGAGTGGTCATTGGGAAAGATGGGCGAAAGTATAAACTATGAATATAAATATAAAATATGAATTAATTCAATTATTGCAAATGAATGCATATTATATTTATTTAAATAAGAAGCAATTTCCTCCCATCTGGCAACACCGGTGGCCAACTGCCTTCGATTCTCTTCTATTCTCTTCTTATAGAAAAGGTGTTTTGCATGGGAAGAGGTGACTGCAGCAAAAGTGTTTTTGCAAGTGAAACTATGTGAAGAACTGAAGAAGTGCTCTGCTGAGCTGTGAGAGAGTCATTCACTAACAGTGTGTGTGTGTGTGTGTGTGTGTGTGTGTACATGATCATAACCGTTCATGTCGGGATCTTCACCGCGTGGGTCCTGGTGAGACCGCGTCTTCTCTTGATATGACACTCCTCAAACGTGCGGCATTATTACCAATGCTATGACTGCTCAAACATGTGGTTTTAGTTTCTCGAAACCGAGAGAAATATATTTTACACAGCAGATGCAAATTTGTACTCTTGGGGTCGTCTTGGGGAAAAACGGTTTAATTAGTCTTGAAAAAAGGTGGGCATCTCCAATACTGTATCCAATATATAAATCTAAAAAATTATTTAAAAAAATGGTCACAGGCCTCATTAGCACTATTTTTATTTATTGGTTTAAATTTAATTTGTAATTAAAGTACATTTACATTTACAGCAATTATCCAGAGCGACTTACAATCAATAGTTACAGGGACAGTCCCCTCCTGGAGCAACTTAAGGTTAAGTGTCTTGCTCAGGGACACGATGGTAGTAAGTGGGATTCGAACCCGGGTCTTCTGGTTCATAGGCGAGTGTGTTACCCACTAGGCTACTACCACCCCTAATTACATCTAATGTGAAATCTGCCAAATTGACAGGAGGAAGTAAATATCGATTTGAGCAGATTCACATTGTGAAGAATGATGAATTGTGAGACTTGTCCAGCATCGTAGTTTGTAACGGTGCTCTAGAGAAATAACGTTTTCTTTTCTGAATTTCTCAGAGTTGGACAGTCAGGAGATGGCCGATAACCCCAAGAGCCCCGCAACGTTCCCGCTCTTCCTGCCCGCGAGCTTCCAGGTGCGCGATGCCGACTACTTCTTGCTGAAGGAGGCGGGGCAGGACTTCATGCGCAACTCCAGCATGCGGAGCAGCACGCAGCCCCTGCTGGTCGTGCGGGCCTCGCGCCACCCCGTGTTTAACGTGTCCTACGGCGTCCACTCCGTCCAGAGGCCGGCGCCGCTGGATCTGCTCCGCCCGGTGCAGCTCTTCCGGCCGTCGCCGGGGGTCTTCACCTTCGACTGGAAGGTGAACTGGTTTGTACTGACCCGCCGGGTCTTCTCCAGCGCCCCGCGGGTAAGGGTCCTGTTCTACGTGGCTGGCAGGGACTGGGACAGGGGCCAGCGGGACCCCGGGGGCGCAGCTGACCAGCTGCCCTGCGTGACGGTCTACGCTTTCTGGCAGACCCAGGAGGTCCGGGGTTCTTGCGTGATCGGGGCTCAGCGCGGAACATGCATGGCTGAGGTGGAACCCCCGCCAGGATGGTTCAGCCTGGCCGAGGGGACCTCCAGCCGCGAGGGACCAGCAACGCCGGCCCGGGGTAACGCCATGGAGCTCTACTTCCAGGCCCAGCCCAGCATCCAGGGACAATGCGGAAACGGCGGGAGAAGCAGCGGAGGTAGGGTGGGGGGCGGGCCAGAGAGGGCGGAGTACACGCCCATGACGCCGATGAGGAGGATTGGGAGCGTGCGCCTCCTGCAGGAGCCCCCGGGCGCCGCGTCGGTGGCCCAGCTGAGACTTGGAGATGCGATCGTCATCCAGTTGTCCTCCAAACCTCTCAAGCAGACGGACATCGCCAGTTTCTACATCCTCATCAAGAGCGCCTCCGCCCTGGACACCTTCACGCTCAGGTCAGGCCCCTTTCTCGCATGCTTTAGGCTGGTGCAAAGATGGTGCACTACCGGTCAAAGGTTTGGAGAATAAGATGGGGGTATTCTGAAGACTCATGAATGCAAGAAACATGATTAGTTCTTTAGACTTCAAGACTGCACCACTCTCATCGTCATTAGCAGCTTCATGAGACGCTCATGTTCTCAACATAGGAAAACCTCCATCACAGCAAAACTTCACTGCTTTGAGGAAATATTAAGCATTTTGGCATTATTTCCTTGTTTAGTCCATAACATCGCATGTAAATGAGGAGGTCTTTCCAAACCTTTGACTAAAAAATGAAGGATATTTTTTATGTTGACAGTCATCAGTTTTTTTTTTCCGAGCAGCAAATCAACATTTGCAATTTCCCTTCCTTAATCGAAGACTACTAATTGGCAATTGGGGAATTCCAAAAGTTCATGTCAAGGAAAAAACTTCAATCTATTTCTTAATGCAGCCCCATGCCGTCCCAGCAGCAAAAAATCGAGATCTAGATCTAAAATCTGAGTTATGATGTATGATTACTGTGACATCTCCGTGCTTTTTCAACACAGACACGTGTTTTATTTATGAATGTCTGTGTACGACTAGATCTATTCACATCCTGAGTGGCCGTGGGGGGAGAGAAAAAAAAAATCAAGATAATAAATCGGAGAAAATTGGGAAATGGGATTGACGGCCGGATTACAGGCTCGTTCGCTGAAAATATGATAGACGGTATCAGCCTTTCTTGGAATCGGTGCAGATTATCCGTTTCGTGTGCGGCGTTGCGGGTGGGAGCGTGGCGCTCGGCTGACCACACACACGTCTGCGCGCATAAAGCATATTAGTCACCAGCCTTTAGCCGCCTGGGATTATAAGGTGCCGCGCCACTCCAAGTGATTTCCTTCTCCTGGCGTCTGACTATTCCATTTTACGGGGTGCATTTGGGTCCATCCATCATTTAATGTTTCTTACCTGGGGCTGCTCTGTCAGCCGAGCCTTCTCTGGCCATTAATCATCGTTACGTAGTTCCTCCTCTTCTGAGCCTTGTTGGAGGGGCATTTTCGTGGAAATCCTCCGACCGCCGCATCGGCGGGGCCGGCAGCCGCCTGTTGCTTTGGACCACTTCCCATGTCTGCGCTCCCATGATTCCACTGAAATAGCTTATTATATTCACGTGTGGTTTTACACTATTCCATTATTCCACTATTCCAGCCTTGCTGCGTTTCTTTTTCTGTGTTGTTCATTGCTATTTATGAAGAAATGCCACAGAGGGAAGATCTGCGCCCAAGTACATATAGCAATCATACTAAAACGTGTGTTTTTTTGCAAGATGCAACACTTTTAATGCACTTTTCTAACTTCTGTGTGGAGCTTTATAGGTCGCAGGGCTGCAACTATTTCGATAGCTGACTAATTGCTGACTATAATCGATTAGTCGTCCCCCACGGTGTGAGTGAGAGATCGACTTCCTTCCAGGTCCGAGTGAGCGTGCAGTAGGTGTCAGAACTGGGTCGGTAATGATTTGTGGTGACCCTCTGGTAGATTTCGGGCCGGTTACATCTCATCAGCAGCTCAATGCCAGGAACCAGGATCTAGAGTAGCTCAGAGAGAGACAGATTAGACTCGGGTGCCTGGGAACTGGGTGCCTATGTACCTATTGAGTGCAACATGGACCTGGTGAGGACGATTTAATTCAACCGTATCACCGTAAGTAAGGCGGAATGCCGGAGGCAGGGTTATAAAATGCATTATGTGGTGGGATCATGAGGGCGGTGAACAGTGATGGCATTAACCAGGCCTATTTTTTTGCTAGCTATGATCTATGTTCATAGACAGGGTAGCTATCCTCACTGTTTTTTTTTTTTTAAATAGGTTTTATAACTTTGTAGACACCAGAGATTTTTCAACTGGACATTTTATTCTTCATATTTACTGCAGGATTTAGCAGAGCTGGTCTTGGGTGTACCCATCCCCTGGAGACACTCAGGGCTAAGTGACTTACACAATGGTAGTAAGTGGGATTTGAACCTGGGACTTTGTGGTCTTCTGGTTCATAGTTCATTGTGGTCTTCTGGTTCATAGCCGCTAGGCCACTACCACTTTACCACCACCCCCTTGTAAAAGCCACGTAAAGCCTTAATGTTATAGCTTATAGCATGATCTCATGAGTGGGATCACCCCCATAATCCTCAGCAGTGTTTGCAACCTATCTGTAACGCCTGTAATTTAAATGATGTGTGTGACAAACAAGCACGCTCAAATATTAGGCACAAATATCATGAATCTGTAAATCCTGTTTTATTGAAATCATTTAAACTCTTCTCACTCTTAAAAGAAAAAATAAAGATGCAATGAATTTGTAATATTTCTTTGCACAAATCCATTGCAAGGTGTATACAGAATTTCTTTCTCTTAGCCTCTGTTCCCCCCAGTATACATCACACACACACACACACACAGACACACACACACAAACAAATATTATTCCATGGATGAAGGGGTGCACCAACACTCACATTTGCCTCTGTGGCCTACCATTGGCCATCTGCTGCGAGTGGCGAGTTTTACGGAGCTCCTGCAGGACCTCAGACCCAGCTGCAACGTTGGCATGGCGCAGTCACAGCAGCTCCACGGGTCAGGAGATGCTGTTTGCTCTCGTAATTGCAGATGGCATCTGTTTCTAGATGGCATCCAGAAAGGTCAATGCTGGCCACACACAAACACACACACACACGCACGGAAAAAGTGTTCACACAGGTGCACAAACATGCATACCAATGCGGAGACGGGGGCTTGCGTGACCCATTCTGCTCATGGGATGCAGGAAGTAAATGCCTGTAGGAATACTCCGCGTAAGCATGACAACAAGAGGTGGGAGCCTTTCGGTTTCTGGGCAGTGTGTGTCCCGGTGTGTAGAGTAACACACTCATATCCACAGGCCCACGCACACACACACACACTTTCACTGTCAGCTCCACTCTTCCAGTGCATTCATCTTTTCTGCCTCGCTGCACTCCTCACTTTGGTATCAGCTGTCATGTTATCCCAAGCGAAAAGAACACACACAACACACACACACACACACACACACACACTCACTCTCATATGCATAAACATCAAGCAAAAACAGTTCTTTCTTACACCACAGTCTCTCACATTAACATATGCAAAGGGCATACGAACACAGATTGTCCTAGTGTATCAACGCATACACGTTAACGCGCATTAACGACTTTTAATTAACGAGTGCGTGGACCGCGGGTGACAATTGTTGCACTTCAGGCTCATTTACGCTCCCTTACGAAAAGAAAGACGGCAGTTTAACACTTTAATTGCTGCCTCAGCATTGGGGACAATAAGTACAACAAGACAATCAGTACTCTAGGGGGCTGCTGAAGTTCCTGACATTCCTGGCAAGATCCAGACATTCAGACGGCAACAAACATCGCATCAGTGAAAGGTTGCATTTATTGCATCTTAATGCATTTATTAAGAAAGTGTAAGGGTGACTATGAACAAAAAGTTCCACCTTTTCATTTATGTGACTCTCTTGAGCTATTGGCGCGATTGCTGGGGCAGCGGTGGCCTAGCGGTTAAGGAAGCGGCCCCGTAATCAGAAGATTGCCGGTTGGAATCCCGACTGAGGTGCCACTGAGCAAAGCACCGTCCCCACACACTGCTGCCCGGGCGCCTGTCATGGCTGCCCACTGCTCACTCAGGGTGATGGGATAAATGCAGAGGACAAATTTCACAGTGTGCACCGTGTGCTGTGCAGCTGTGTATCACATGTGACAATCACTTCACTTTAAACATGTATCCATCTTTAACGCTGCTTTTTCCCTTTGGCTCTGAAAGAATCGTGGGTGTATTTTGGTGTAACATGCTCTAAAAACCAACCAGAGTCTTATTGAAGGCAATTAATCTAATTGTAACTTTTGATTAAAATTTTGACTTTCAATGATTACAAAAACGACATAACCAGGGTTGAACAATTTCTAATTTGGCAGGATGCCCTCCGACTTCGAGATAACAGAATTAAACCTGAAATGCTGTTCACAATAGTGCTGCACATAATTATTAACTTTAAAAATGTTTTGTTGTGAAGTTACATCTAAAGAGAACACTGTAACGCTGTATGGACCAAATACCAATCACAAACTAAAGCAAACGTAAACTCTATAGTAGTAAAACATTCCATCAAGAATCAGTTCTTGCGACGGAATGCGCCTCTTGGATTGAGAGCCTGCTTCGTGGGGCTTCGTTTCTATTGGTCTCACGTCAGTGCGTCGCAATGCAACGACCACGTCGCCCCCTGGAGACACTCAGGGTTAAGTGTCCTGCTCAGGGACACGATGGTACTAAGTGGGATTTGAACCTGCGTCTTCTGGCTAATAGGCGAGTGTGTTACCCACTAGGCTACTAGCACCCACGCATATAAGAAGTTTAAAAACCTGCAATTTCACTGAACAGTTTGGTTCCGTAGATCTTTTACAGATGCCCGATCCGTAGTTAAAACGTGACACGTTAAAATGATAAAAGTTTGATTTCCAAAAAATTCATGATTCTCCCCCTCAGCTGTTTCCTTGAAAAGTCCGGCTTCCCTGAAAAAGTCATTGCTGGAATGGCGGATTTACTGGAAACTGTCCTACAAATGTAATCCCCACAGAGCAAACGTGTGCGACGAGTGCATAAAAGATGCGCCTGTCCTTCCACTGCACATCCTGCTGTTTAATGGACAGAAAGAAGGGGACGGACACAGACCTTCCTCGGGGGCCGCGAGAGGTGACCCCCGGGCGGCGTCTGGTAGAGTCAGAGCACTCGGCTCTTTCACTTTCGCAGATCTTCTGGTCTCTGTGATGACTTCTACACCGGGCACAGTACAGACAGCAGCTCTCCGATTACCTGCAAATCTCTGTGTCCTGAAGACACCCGAAGACGTCCCACGTTGTGATTTGTTGCTGAGGCCACCATCCATCAGGGAAAGAAAAAAAAAAAACATTAAAGGACATACATGGTCTTTAGAGGTCAACAATCTTTTTACATTTACATTTACAGCATTTACCAGACGCCCTTATCCAGAGCGACTTACAATCAGTAGTTACAGGGACAGTCCCCCCCTGGAGACACTCAGGGTTAAGTGTCTTGCTCAGGGACACAATGGTAGTAAGCGGGGTTTGAACCTGGGTCTTCTGGTTCATAGACGAGTGTGTTACCACCTATGTCAAAAAGTCTTCCCCGCGTCAAAGAAGCATCCACGCGAACGCAGGTTTCGAGCAGAACGTCCAACTCCTTCTTCCCACAATGCATCATGCTGCAGTCTCTTTCCCGGGTAGCTGTCAACAGCACAGACGAGCTTATCCCATTGCCGCTTGATGTGTGCCCGTTGTAGCTGTTGCGTGAAGTAGAAGTAAATCGATCTAAACTCTACCTCCCATGTGTAGATTATGAGTACCTTATATTGGCTGTTTTGGCCCATCCGTGGTCTTTTATATAGATATATCTTGTGCTCGATTTTAAGTTTTTTCCCCGAACACAGGAAGCAGTGGGACTGACCCAGAAGTTAAGCCCTGCAGCCATATTCACTATTTATCTTTTTTTTTTTTTTATAAACCCGGTGCACGACACTGCTGCAGCGTGTCCTTTTCAGGCCGAGTGTCACGACACAGACTGCTGTCTCATTCTGGTGTAATCTTAACATGCAGGGTACAAGAGTGGAGGACAGAGGACAAGCTGAACGATGTTGCGTTGATTAGATATTTATGATGCAGCCTGATTACTGTGTGTGTGTGTGTGTGTGTACATCCATGTGCCACTGTGACATTTTTCAAAGCAAATGCCACTGCAAATGTCTCATGAATACAGAGCAGAATCTAAACACGCCGCATGAAGGAAGCGTAGCGTTGTGTTGTATTGTTGTATTGTGGTTGCAGGAAAGTCCTTGATTGACCTCCCACCCCTGACCGACGGGTCATTCATTGCAGAGGCTTAAAGTCTCTGTTCATGGTGAGCTGTGCAGACAGGAAGCTACTTGGGGATGGGGTCAGGGGTCAGTGGCATTAGTGCAGCAAACACTTACTGTAAAAACAGTACTGCATGGTGGAAACCAGCTCTATTCAAAATATACAGAATTTTACCAGACGCCCTTATATAGAGCGCCTTACAACCAGTAGAGACAGGGACAGTCCTCCTGGAGACACTCAGGGTTAAGTGTCTTGCTCAGGGACACAATGGTAGTAAGTGGGGTTTGAACCTGGTACTTTGTGGTCTTCTGGTTCATAGGCAAGTGTGTTTCCCACTAGGATATTAACCTGATGTTTGTCAGGACCTGGGTAAGATATTAAAAAGCTAGATATATAAAAAAAACATGTCCAATTGCAATTTTCGAGTTATTTTTATATTAAGATTTCCTATCGGGGTGTAATCCTGTTTAAGTAGTTTTACAGAATTATTGCAAAGCACAATTATTTGTACCACTTTCAGTTACGATTCCGATGGTGATCAGCGGTTTGTTGAAGAGCATGTTGTAGTGCGTAGTAGCCTAGTGGGTTTCACCCTAGCGGGTACTTTACCCTGCAGAACGGCGTCTGATAAACACCGTAAATGTAGTTCACACTGAACATCATAAAGGCGAAAACGTTGTATACCGTTATGATTGAGGTTCAGGCTCAAATGATCATCATCAACTGGTGTCTCATTGTGACAGACTCTTGGCTAAAAGTCTAGACTAAAAGTCCAAAATAGAAACCCCTGTCCCTTCGGACAGATGCTGCTGTAAACAAGGTGCCAATCATTGGCATTCAGCAGTGGTGCCCTCCGTCCAGGACACTGCAGAAGGTTCCCTTTGTGACGTCTCACGATTGAGCTTGGCCACACATCAATAATTTATCAGAAGCCCATGTATTATTTGCCACTTGGCCACCACAGCTGCATCGCCCCCCGCACCCGTGTAAACCCCCCCACCCCGACCCCACCTTTAGCGACATGCTGTCAAAGGGGTGGCTGGTGAGGTGGATGATCCACTGGTGCACATCACTTACCCTTCTTCACTGTGAGGACGTCTGTCTGTCAGGCATCTAAGTCTGGAAGTCTTCAGTTAATGAGGGTTTGAACGATGGACCCTAACCTTTTGTCCTCCATGTCCACCATGACATTTGTGACATAATGGAGTGAATTTTGTAAAAAAAAAAAAAAAATTCGTTCAATAGGTCATTGCTCAACGATGTCCTGACAGTAAGTGAGGAGCAGATGAACTCTTTCTGCTGGAAGGACGGAGAGGGGTCTTATGAGCTCTTGGACCTCCTGTCTCCGAGACCGACTGGTGGGCTGCGATTAGCAGGATCTGAGTGAAGGCATGAGTTTAAGCTCACCGCCTGGACGCTGTCCTCACTGCCCAGAGCCCACCCCATGTCCCGACAGGGAAATAATCTCTTCCTTATCCTTATTCCGGCCCTCAACACGGCGCACATCTGACTGTAGGGGTGGCAGGGCAGTACAGTACTGTCATGATGAGGGCTGTTTGAATCCTTCAGGGCAGATATATATCGGGGTGTAATCTTGTTGAAGTAGTTTAACATAATTGTTGCAAAGCACAATTTTTTACCACTTACAATTCCGATTCCGATGGTGATCAGCGGTTTATTGAAGAGCATGTTGTAGTCCGTAGTAGCCTAGTGGGTTTCTAGTCCAAGTTTTCAGACCCCACTTACTACCATGGTGTCCCTGAGTAAGACACTTAACCCTGAGTGTCTCCAGGGAGACTGACCCTGTATATTTACAGTTACAGTTCTCTGGCTTGATATTGCTGGATGTTGTATACAGCCTGTTGGCAGGCTCGACATGCTTGATTTAATGCACAGTTAATCTAGCGTCATGCTTAATAATTAATTCTTTGAAATGAATAACTGTGGGTCTGACACTTATTTTCACTTAACAGGCAATCAAAATTGACAAAATGTTAAAGTTTCCTTTAAAAAGATGCATCAAAATTATTCTGACTCTATGAATTATAGTGACGGGCCGTGTGATAATTATCATTAATACGCAGCCAATATCCACAAATAATTTCTGCTGCTCTCGTGTAGTCCAATGCAGCCATCTGCCTTTAACAGAAATCACATGTTGCTCTAGTCCTGGTCGATATGACAAATTTTATGAAACTGTTATAAAAAAAGGGGTGAAAACGTGGAACCAGAAGGCCAAACGTGTTCCAACAGGGAGACGGTGTGGGGTGACCGTACGCATTTTTTAAAACCCCTATTTAGGTGCAGTTCTGAGCCATGATTCTCGGCACGTGAGCTTCTCTCTCTGCCTTTCTTTATTGTTCATTCTGTGCTGTCCTTTTAATGAAATAAAAAAGAAAGGACTTCAAATGCACCTGAACGATCAAGAAAATTGACGTCCGTTTTCATTTGGGTCTGAAATTGCAGCGAAAGCCTGAAAGTGCTCCACGGTAAAGCCTGGCCTTGAGCGCGTTTGAAGCGTCCTTTACTTGTTTCAGAACGATTTCGGATGGAGGCAGAGTGAGCTGAACAGGGGGAAGAGCAGAGAGCAGCAGATGGAGAGGGATGATGCTGGAAATGAAGGGATGGACGGAGGGGAGAACACTAGTGTCTATTCCACAGACACCCCCACACCCACCCCATCATACTACTAATTATATCCGCTGTTTTTTTTTTTTGTTTGTTTTTTTGGCTAATTTAAAATACATTACCACCCTTTTTGACCAGGGAAGCATTACTAGCGCCCACTGACCCTGACCTTGACCTCTGGCTGGAGGACTGGGTGTGGCTGGTCATTTCTCTGTATTTAATAGCATGTATGCAACATAAGCTGATCATCTGGTCGTTTAAATTGACTTGTGTCACTTGTGTGATTGTTATTATTATTATTATTATTATTATTAAGGGCTAATAGCATTAAAAGTCGACCAACACTGGTAATATTCAAATGCACGTTATTTCAGAAAAAACTCAAATTTAAAAATAAATATGAGCTTTCTTAAAAGCCACTTTGCAACTGTGCTCCAATGGATCTTCCTGGGGACCAAGTGTCCAACTGCCACGTGTGGCATCGAAAGCGCTATTGCACTTATTTTGCAGAAGTGGGAATACAAAAGGACACCCGAGCGTAATCAAATTCAAAAGGCGCGGCTTGGGATTCAGATTGCACCAGGCTGAAAGGGTTAATTCCGCTGCTCGTGCCCCTGTCCCCCTGACACTCATCACTGGTGGCTTTAATCTGCTCTGTTTTCTGTTCACTGGGGCATGTAACTGCACCAGAATACTAGAGTAATGCCGGCGGCTGTGGCTGTTTGCATCACACTAATGAGCTCTACTGTGTGTGTGTGTGTGTGTGTGTGTGTGTGTAAGATGGGAAAAAAAGGCTTTTACGATACGCTGGATAAGTGAGCTGTTGTGTCAGTAAGTGGGACACCGGGTGTCACTCTCTGAAATGTCTTAAATACATCGTGATCAAAACAGGATGGACTCTGACGCTCTTCTCCTCTCCTGTTCTCCGGATTGGATTAGATCCTGGCCTCCGGTGCGTTATTGATTTCCTGCCCCTCTCCGCTATCTCACCTCGCACCTCCATGTGTGAGTGAAAAACCACAGTGGACATAAAATAATAATACTATTATTAATAATAGCAATAATAATAAAAATAATAAAATAAAAAACACCTCCTTCTGTTGGAGTGTGCTGCGTTACAGCGCCTGAGGATGGTGGAGATCCTCACCCACACAGAAAAATTCTCACCTCTCTTAAACTTATGCCCGTGTGGTGCCAATGGAGAGGCTGGAGTGATATCAGAATCTGATACACACACACACACACACACACACACACACACACACAGATCTCCCCTGCATTTCCTCCTACCCAGAGCCAGGCTGTAAATTAATCGCGCGTTTGACTCAGTGCGGTTGTGTCTGTGGAGGGCTTTGACATTTGGTGGCCATCTGTGACACTCGGCTTCTTCAGAGGGAGCCGGTGCCGGGCAGACCCACCCGGAGCTCAGACGTTATATCGGTGATTTTACTCTGTGTGCCCGTTTACGCCACGAGGCACATGGTCTATTATTCATCGTAAATGTGGCGGGTGGGGGGACGTGGATTGCAATATACTGACAACAAAAAATGCGTTCACACCCCTGTTAAAATTAGACCGAAATCTTGCATTTTTCTTGCATTTTTCTTGCAATTTGCCACTGAGTGGTGTAAAAAATGGAGGACCAAGCAGTGTTTTTACGCTGTTTTCTTGCATTTTACCACTGAGTTGTGTAAAAAATGGTGGACCGAGCAGTGTTTTTACGCGGTTTTCTTGCATTTTACCACTGAGAGGGTAAAAAATGGAGGACCGAGCAGTGTTTTTACGCGGTTTTCTTGCATTTTACCACTGAGAGGGTAAAAAATGGAGGACCGAGCAGTGTTTTTACGCTGTTTTCTTGCATTTTACCACTGAGTTGTGTAAAAAATGGTGGACCGAGCAGTGTTTTTACGCTGTTTTCTTGCATTTTACCACTTAGTGGTGTAAAAAATGGAGGACCGAGCAGTGTTTTTACGCGGTTTTCTTGCATTTTGCCACTGAGTGGTGTAAAAAATGGTGGACCGAGCAGTGTTTTTACGCTGTTTTCTTGCATTTTGCCACTGAGTGGTGTAAAAAATGGAGGACCGAGCAGTGTTTTTACGCGGTTTTCTTGCATTTTGCCACTGAGTGGTGTAAAAAATGGTGGACCGAGCAGTGTTTTTACGCTGTTTTCTTGCAACAAAATGCGTTTTTTCTGGCCCTTGTTTGGCCGCACGTGCCACCCTGGCATCGCTCCATGCCTCTTCCCCCATCCCTAGGGAGGCGTGCCCCACTATTTGAGAAATTCATTTCATTTGACTTTAGGAGACTTGACTGTATATATTTTTGGCCGGCAAAATTCATCAGAACCTGGACGTTTTTCTTTCCAGATATATGTAGAACACACAAGATTGTTGTCACATGTGGTACGCAATTTGCCAGAAGTTCCTGCAGCTCCTCCAGTGTTGCTGTAGGTCTCTTGTCAGCCTCCTTGACCAGTTTTCAGTTTTAGTGGGACATCCCTGACCAGTTTTCGTTTTTGGAGGGACATCAAAGTCAAAGTCAACTTTATTGGAATAATGAATGGAATAATGAACAACACAAAAACACGACAAAGGACGTTGTGCACCGACCTTTAATAATATAGTGCAGGTTGAGACAAACAAGACAAACCAGAAGCAGAAACCACTAGAACCTGACAAATAGACAAGAAGCAACAATATGATAATATATCAGTGTATGGATATATTTAGTATATACAGTGAACATTTAATAGTATAGGATAATAATAAACTTAAGTAGAATAAGTGATATGAAAGTGTGATGATAATGATGATAATGAAGTAGTGAGAGCATGTGAGAGACATGCAGTTCTTGCCAATGTCACTGTTTTTTCGCCACTTTTTGATGACTGTCTGAACTGTGTTTATATGTTATATCCAGTGCTGCACAACGGTTTTGTACTCTTCTCCTGACTGATACCTTTGAGGATTTGTAAGCTACCTGTGAACTATGGCTTTGCTGTAGCAGCAACTGAGTAAATGTGACATTTTTTTTTTAATTGCAGGCGTGAACCCAAGATTGAATGCTGTAACTAAATTAAAATGTGCTTTTTTTGTTTGTTTTTATGCATTTGAAGTTTTGAAATGATTTATTGTGGTCTCGCAGCACCTGACATTTTAAGTGAAGTGTGTTTAATATCCGCTGTGCCTTGTTGTATTAGTGATGTGTGTACATGTAAGAATAGAGGAGGCATGCTGCTTTTAGATAAGGAATTTCATTATTGTGTAATTGGATGTATTTGGTGCGTTTCTTGAAAACAAACAAAAAAAATAATCCACACGAACAAATGGACTCACTGTCATTACCTGTTTTCTTTCCTTCTCAGAGCCATGCTGAAGAAAGGCGTGACTTTCCGCACTGCCACTCCCAGCAATACATTGCTATGGGACACCACAATGGACACCAGTGCAGACGGCACCATTGCCGTGGTCTGCCATAGGAAGTCTGTTCCGCTCGGAAAAAGGCAAGTTGCTGAAATGCACACGGGGGGGGGGCTTTTTAACTTGAACTATTTACAGTTCAGGACATGAAGACTTGTGTGTGTAGAGGCATGGATGCAGGGATGATCCCCGGAGTCTTCATTCAGGATAAAGGCATATTTCAGTCTGTGTGTTTAAGGGTCTTAGATTGAGGATTAGATCTGGTTCTCAGAGTCGGACCAGACCACCGCTCGCTGAAGGCACGATGTGGATTTGAGCACATGAGACACTGTGTGTCCAGTCTTGTGTGTGTGTGTGTGTGTGTGTGTGTGTGTTAATACCTTGTTAATCATGCCACATCACGTGAGTCTCGTATCTGCGCTGTCTATTTTGAGCACTAAGAGTTTGAGCTGTGTGTAGAGAAGGAGGTTGTGTGCCTTGTTTGTTGATTATGTAACCGCACTGTCCCCGGCTGAACTGTGCTACTATAGAAATATACTCGTTTTCCTGTTCTATTTCTCTTTTCTATCATTCATTAATACAGATTTGGTTTTATCACTTGAAAGATGACAGCTGTGAAACAATTGCGACCAACGGCTTCGGGCTTGGTGGTCGTATGTCGTACCGTGAGAGAAGTTCAAAGTCGTCTGCCGTCACGGTCTTCTGGCCAAAGATCATTTTCTGAGGGCATCGGGAATTTCAGACAGTGTGGATGCTGCAGCAACCTGCATCTGCTGACTAGCCGATAGTTGTTTGGCTTACGTATGATAGTGAAGTTTACCACTAGCACATGCTGAAGGGGTGCATCGTATCATCTGATTCAGTAGGTGTCATCTTTATCATCCAGCCTACATTCCTTTCTACCCAATTTTTTGTTTAGACCTTTGTGCACAGAGTGAAGATCAGAGTCGGACTTGCACCACTGTGTGCGAGGGCCCGTTCATCACCGCCTCATTCCCACCATCACCACGGTGGGAAACCTGCTGTTTCTCTTCCTTCAGCTGACGGCCAGCCAGTAAATGAAAGAGCAGAACTGCCGGAGAACAGGGGCGCCGTCTCCCTTTATGTCGGTCGCGATTACAGATCGGGCCCCGGTGGGCCGGGCTGTAGCAAGAGCGTCTCCGTAAGCCCAGGGACGTGGCCGGTTCTCACCGCAGGCTCTGGATGGATAAAAGCTCCCAGCTGTCGTGTTGTTCAGCAACAAACCGCAGCAGGGCGCGAGCAGAACCAGATCTTTAATAAAAGCTGTTCTCACTAGTAGCCGCAGCAGAGGAGCTATCAGTTCCATTCTAGAAGGCAGCATTTACAGTGCTGTTGGTTGTAGAATACGACTCCTGTGAATAACATTCATCTTGAGTGGATCTGTATTCTGTTATCCAGGATGTACAGGGTGGGCCATTTGTATGGCTACACCGTAATAAAATGGGAATGGTTGGTGATATTAACGTCCTTTTTGTGGCACATTAATATATGTGAGGGGGCAAACTTTTCAAGATGGGTGGTGACCATAGTGGCCATTTTGAAGATGGTCATCTTCGATCCAACTTTTGTTTTTTCTATTGGAAGAGGGTCATGTGACACATCAAATTTATTGGTAATAAATTTGCAATGGTGTGCTTGGTTTTAACGTAACTTTATTCTTTCATGAGTTATTTACAAGTTTCTGACTACTTATAAAATGTGTTCAATGTCACCAACCATTCCCATTTTATTAAGGTGTATCCATATAAATGGCCCACCCTTTGTATTTAATGGGGTGGTAGTAGCCTAGTTGATAACACACTCGCCTATGAACCAGGAGACCCAGGTTCAAATCCCACTTACTACCATTGTGCCCCTGAGCAAGACACTTAACCCTAAGTTGCTCCAGGGGGACTGTCCCTGTAACCACTGATTATAAGTCGCTCTGGATAAGGGCGTCTGATAAATGCTGTAAATGTAAAATGTAAATGTAAATTTAATTAATCACAGAACCCACGCGCATCGCTTACTAGCCTGTATTTCTGCTTCATCCACTCAAATGTGGATATGGATGACGAGAATCGGTAATATTCATGCTGATGCAAAAGACAATTGACAAATTCAAAGTATTCCAAAAGAAAAATGGAACAACCGAACATTTACAAAAGTTTTTTATATGAAATCTATATACATCATTTTTTTTTAGATACTGTAACAGAAAACAATTTTGCCCGACCCTACCTACAGAGGCAAGAGGTCATAGGTCAATACGTAACAACAAGACATATAATAAGCAACCGAACAGGCACTGACTTAAAATATTGATTATTGTTATTCCCGTTGGTATGGTTTTAGACATGAATGTATTCAGCTTTATCTGCAATGGCAGCAGAGATTTGTAAAAGATGGATGAATGAAAATGATTGTGTGAGGCATTGTTCTATGTTTCTGGTGTCTGGATCAGGAACACAAGCCTTCAGTTTCACAGACAGACAGTGATTGAGCTTTGATAGGTCCGCCAAAGCCAAGGTCCTTGCGTCTTTCATCTTTATATTTTCTAATTTAATCTTTGTGTAACTGCAGCTAAGTCTTCTGCATCCAGGTATGTACCTCCTCCAGGCAGGAAGGCGGTGAATCTGCAGCAGAACGTTTGTTTGAATTTAGGCCGAAATCTCGCTGTGTACATCTGCGCATTTCGCGCCTTTGACCCGCTTTCCTTGTTGGCCCATCCATTGAAAGGATTAGGACTTTGTTTATCTAAATACTTTGAGAAAGCATATTTTGTGGCATCTCGGCTGTCAGCTAATCCAGCCTAAAACGTCCGGAGCCGTACGTACCAGCAACACCCCCCCCCCTTCCTGCACAGGGTTCCTGATTCCAGGAACCCGCTAAAACAGTGGGTTAAATGTACATTGTGTGTGTGTGTGTGTGTGTGTGTGTGTGTGTGTGAAGGAAAACGGCGGATCTTCAGGCACTTATCCTCGCTAATGTAATCCGTGGTGTTTGGGGGCAAAGCTTTATTCAATAAAAAAGTGACAGACAGCGATATTGTACCCCCCCCCCCGCATTTTTTTTCCTTTATGAGTATAATACTGGATTTAACATCTCTAATCCTGTTTAATGGAAAGTTTCAAAGTGGAAAAGGATCTCTGTCACCCAAATCCGACAAGTCTTCTTTAATACCTTTTGGCGCCTTTGTTGTTGATGTTGTTGTTGTTATTTATGCAAAATGATACTTCGTTGAAGACAATATCTATTTTTAGCCTGGGCTAATACATTTATACAGCATATTGCAATATTCCTGCATCGTACACCGATGTCAAAGGTTTACGTTAAACACTTAATACTATAAGTGAGAAACGCAGTTTCGGTTTGCCAATGCAATGCAATATAAAAAATAAATGTACATGTCAGTGCAGCAGCCTGACTCAGTTAACATGTGATATTATTTTGTATTGTTCCATTAAAGTGGCATTGTTCTCTTCTCATTAAGCAGACTGAGGTCCCTCCGTGTCACTCCTGACTTTGTGAGCGTAACCCAGTAAAAAGAACTTGGGACCTAATGGAATTGGCGCATAGGCCTCTTGCCTATTAGGCCTCTTGCCTATTTCATAGAGAAATAGGCAATTTCTCTCGTGTTGTTCGCATGTGCAATTCATATTGCAGCAATGGATATGTGCCATTTGTCAGAGAGAAGACTATTTTCCAATCTTCCTCTGAAATTCGACATCTGCATCTAAACTCCAAATGCATCATATTAAAGCGGGTAAGGAAACCAACCTGTAATCAGAAGGATGCCGGTCCGAATCCTGTGCCGCCAAGGTGCCACTGAGGTGCCACTGAGCAAGGGCCCGTCCCCCTGTCATGGCTGCCCACTGCTCACCAAGGGTGATGGTTAAAAGCAGAGGACACATTTCACTGTGTGCTGTGCTGCTGTGTATCACAATGACAATCACTTCACTTTCACTTCACTTTTCACTTACATATTAATTTAATAACTCAACTTAAGTTGAGAGAAATGGCTCTAATTGTAGCAATTTATGACAAACATGCCCAACATATGGCACAGAAACCATCTGACTAGACTTGAATGCACTTACTTGAGTTTGGTGTTGTTTCATCGAGGGGAGGAAGTGCACCCCTTCATGTAGCACCCCACTTTAGGAAGCACCAGTTTCAGGTCAGGAGAGGAGGTTGGAAGGGTCTCAGGATCCGCGGTGTCTGTTGCTGACAATATCTGTTCATCTCCAGGATCCTTCCTACAAGTCAGTAGAAGTAGAATGGCGTGAAAAGGCCTGGCGCATTTCTTTATGAACATGAACATGTCGCACAGTTCTATCTATAGGCAGTTCTATCCATCTATATGTCGGTTTTGTTAATATTTCTCATGTGCTCTGGAATAGCATCATATTTTGTTTTTTGAATCGGAACCTGGCCCCGTGGATGCAGAGGTCTAGACGTGTCCTTTGAAAAATCTGACGCTGTCCCTGTGCCAAGGTTGTTTGTTTTTCCGTTGGAATTCTGATATGGTTTTTATTACAATATTTTTCTTGGGGTGTTGTGCCCGGGTTGCTCTTTTGATTGTTTATGAGTTTTATGATTTGTTTGCTGCAGAAAATACACAACAAACATGTTGATGAGCACAGAAACCTGTGATATTTGGATGATTAAAACGGCGTAAGATGATTAATTGCGGGGGGGATTACTGGAGTTTATTACAGATTTCTAATGCGGTTGTAAAATGGGTGGAGGGGGGGGTCACATGACTGACCTCTGGCGCACATTACATGCGTTGTTTACAGTAAGACCAAACCTCTGCATCAGATGCACTGACATGCACAGTAGAACACAGAATCATCAGAACTAGAATTGAAGGAGCTGAATTCCACTTTTTTTATCGCACAAAAAGTTATATTACATTTACAGCACTTACCAGACGCCCTTATCCAGATCGCCTTACAATCAGTAGTTACAGGGACAGTCCCCCCCTGAGACACTCAGGGTTAAGTGTCTTGCTCAGGGACACAATGGTAGCAAGTGGGATTTGAACCTGGGTCTCCTGGTTCCATATTGAACCATACTGAAACATGACTTCTTATATGAGTTCTGTCCCCAAACTACAGGATAATATACAATCGGCATCTTCACAACCAAATAGAAGCTGGTGGCACTCGGCTCCGTATTGCACGAGATGAAACTTGCAGGACGCAACCTTTATTGATCAAATTGATCAAAGTAAACTCTCACCGAAGGCAGTTCTTTTGGGGACCAAAGCCGGTGGATTAGTGGGATGACATTACTAACTCATCTGACATGACCAGCAACACGGACCTGCGAATTAGATCCAGTCTCCACTGAGGTTCACGCTCTGCAGCGACCTGTGCACACCCATCACTTTAATTACTATATGTCATTATACAAACTTTCTGTAATACGTTCATTTTGCATTATGTCCAGTATAAAAAAGATGAAAATGCAAGATCATAATAACATGTGCATTACACACACGCCTGTATTATTTATAAGGCGTAAAAAAAAGGCGCGCAGATGATGGACACGTCGCAGCACAATGACGTTGGACAGGCCGGGCGATTTAGAGGACATGAAGTCTCTCGCCACACAGGACAAGCACGTAGGATCATTCTAAATGAGCGATGAGTAAAGTCCTCTCCCCTGCTAACGATGAAGTGAACGTGACACAGATTTATTAATAGGAAGGCACATCATCAGTTTGCCATTGTGAAGGACTCTGCGGTGGACTGGAACAATGCCACTTCATGGTCATTATGGTAATGAGGCGAAAAAAAGCAACGATTCTGTTTCGGGGAAAAAACAACAATGACTGGCGCTCCAAATGAATGCTAATTATGATCTCTTTGTCTTGAAGTCTTTAAAAAAACCTTCAAAGCGCCCCATCCTTCTCAGGAGTGGAACACTGGAAGGACGTGGAGGGGAAGTTGGGTAAAAATAACCATGAGTTGTCAGTGCTGAGGTCCGTTCTGCTCTCCCGTCACCTGCAGGTCCAACAGCAGGCTGCTGGAGATCCTGCAGATGGACTTTGAGGTGGAGGAGCTCAGCATCCAGTCAGAGAGCCAAGTGGTCATGTGGCAGCTGGTGTTGCCGGCGGATACGCGAGTGGTGGGTGAAATGGAGGGCACCATGAGGATCTACACCACCCAGAGGGACTTCGTGGGACTGGCACCGCTCGTCACGGTACGTTCACACTAAAGAGAGAAGGGTTACCTAGCTTCTAGGTACACTTTATAGCCTCACCAACAGCATCATAGCACGGTCCACAGTGTTATGAACTGACGTCATCAACGCCATTCATCAATTAAATAAATTCTATTAACCCACTGGTTCCTCAGTGTCTTGAATGACGGAACAAAAAACAAATACATTTGTGCTCATTTTTACATTCAATCAATGCTTCGCACGTTTTCAAACCATGACGGTCGGTGGAGATAATGTTTTAGGGGAGGGAAAAAGTGGGAGGGGATGAGGGGAGGTGACCTTTCCCCTTATGACGTCATAAAGGGACAAATTACAGATCAGATCTGGCTGAGCTGCTGCTCTCCAAACGGTGAAGCACAATGGCCAAAGCACACTTTATACATATCACTATTTCTAGCCACTGCAGGGCCATAGACAGGCTAGGGGAACTAGTATTAATGTCATATTTTCATGTCAAGGGACCTTAACGCTAGTAATATCTAATTAGTGCGCTAATTTTGTGTGTGTGTGTATATATAGTATTTATTTGCATTATATTTTCGTTCATCTCCATTAGAGTCCCACCCGAGTGCTGTATTGTCCCTTTAATTCATTTGATGCTGCGGAGGAGATGATTGGCTGTTTACCACGGCAGCAGCAGCAGCAGTAAACACATCTGTTACGCCTGTTGCTGCAGTTGTAGTGCGGACCGCCTCTAATCCCTGTTAGCACGAGCAGCTGTGACCACACGTGTGGCACCTGGTCCAGGAGACGAGGGCGTGCAGCAGGTGTACATTATGAACCGCATGCACATTGATTTTTAATTTTTTTTTTTGCACGTCCTTATCGTAACTCCCTTCGCCGCAGAGCGTCTGCGTGCAGCGCTACAGAGGCAGGGAGGAGCCTTTGCCGTGTGAGGGCAGCCCCAGCCAAATCCTACACAACATCCCGGAACATCTCAGCATCTGTGAAGTCTCGGCGATGATTTATTACGATAATAATTTCCCATTCTTTATTCATATACTACACCCGCTCCCGTCTCTCGCCCCCACAGCCGGCGTCAGGCTGAGCTGCAGAGTCATTAGTCTGGTGTCTCGTATCCACAAATACTGCTGTATCGCTGCATTAGTTTGTGTGTGTATGTGTGTTTTCTGCTTTCACGTACGCAAGTGAAGGTGCAACTTTTAATTTAAACTGTTCAAAAGTTCTCACCAAGGTGATGGGTTCAATGCAGAGGGCACATTTAGTTGTGTATCAGATAAATGACTCTCTCACACATTCACTTTTATGAGGAAGGCTGATCAAGCCCAGCTCAAAAATGTGATGCCTGGGTGGCCCTGGATCACGCCCACAGAGGAGAGTGACAGAAAGCGGGATTTTTGACATAGGTCAGGAAAGTTCTGTATATGATTATTGTGATTAACATTTACATGTACAGAATTTATCAGACGCCCTTATCCAGAGCGACTTACAATCAGTAGTAACAGGGACAGTCCCCCCCTGGAGCAACTCAGGGTTAAGTGTCTTGCTCAGGGACACAATGGTACTACTAAGTGGGGTTTGAGCCTGGGTCTTCTGGTACATAGGCTAGTGTGTTACCCACTGGGGCAGTGGTGGCCTAGTGGTTAAGGAAGCGGCCCCGTAATCAGAAGGTTGCTGGTTCGAATCCCGATCTGCCAAGGTACCACTGAGGTGCCACTGAGCAAAGCACCGTCCCCACACACTGCTCCCCGGGCGCCTGTCATGGCTGCCCACTGCTCACTCAGGGTGATGGGTTAAATGCAGAGGACAAATTTCACTGTGTGCACTGTGTGCTGTGCTGCTGTGTATCATGTGTGACAATCACTTCACTTTTAAAACTAGGCTACTGCCACCCCATAATAGATATAGATATAATATAAAATAATAAATGCGTAATTTGGTAGTTTTTATATCAACCTGCCGATACAAAATATGAACTTAGTAATTGTCCCCACTTGTTTAAGTGCAGCAGTCCCTTCTACCCAGTCCTGTTCACATTTCAAGCTCGTCTTCGCGCATGCGCCCTTAACAGACTTACCGGCCTGGCGCCTGTGTGTGTATTTTTGTATTTTTTTATCTTCGTAATCCCTTTTGTCCGTCATTCCTGTCTGTCCACTCTTATACTGTCCAGAGTGTAAAGGTTAACCAATCCAGTTTCCAGGCTGTTGTTCTCTGACCTCCAAATGTGGGTCAAAGTGGGGTGATGTGGTGTGGGGGTTACTCACCTGCACGGTGAAGAGCTGCTCCTGTTTTATCCCCCTGTGGGTTCAGGGATTTTGTCCTGATCCGCATGGATTCTCAAATCAGAAATAGGATTTAGGTGCAAAGGCCATGTCAAAAGCCCCGACCTGAAATGAATGTGCTGCAGAGGTGTACGCTTTTGTATTATCGGTGTGTGTGTGTGTGTGTGTGTGTGTGTGTGTGTGATGATCCACCCCGTTGTGTGTTTAGGACACGGAGATCATAAACACGGCTGTACTGACGGGGAAGAGGGTTGCCGTCCCGGTCAGGACCGTCGCCGTGGAGGCGGACGGCTCGGTGACTGACGTCTCGGACTTCACTGACTGCAGCTCCACCAACGAGGACATCCTGAAGGTACTGTGCTCGGCGTGTGTGTACACTTTCCAAACATAAGCTCACATGGACAAAAAGGGTGAAGAAACCAAGGTGCAATAAGTGCTACTGTGGTTCTAAATAGTCCATTACTATGATCCATGGGAGGACAAGTTTGTCTGTTTTTTGAGATGTTGATCAATTTTTGTACAGTCTGTTCGCAAGCCTTGAGATACCTCGGGTTTCAGCAACAATGGTTCCTATTTTCTGGGAGGAATACAGGTGGAAGTGTGTGTGTGTTTATATGTATGGGGCTGTGCGGGCGGTGTAACAGATCTCCAGAATAAAGGGTGTGGTGATATGATGACCTTCCATCGCGATCAATCACAGCTTGGTACTGGGCCTGGGACATAATATCAATACACCAATATATTGTGATAATTCCATGTCATTGTGATACGTCCTCGATACTCTGGTAAACGTGTCTGTGAGGAACTGCAGAAAAACAACTTTCACCAGACAGCAGTGGTTTATGATAAAATTCTGCTTTTTACATTTCGATATATATGTACATTCATTTTTCTGCATTCAGATTGAGAGTTCCGTAATTTATTAGAATAATAATCATTTCACTTCTCTGAAATGGGAATATGGTGAGTTTTTTTTAGCAGCAATTTAATTTCACTCTTTGAATTCCTTCATTTCAGTCACCCAAGAAACATTGTCAACTGCAATATTTGTCATCTGTATTTCTCGAACAGACATAAAATTTTCGCAGATTTTGAACATTCCTGACCTGGTCAGCAGTTGCCATTATAAGAGGACTGGCCATAAAACAGCTGTGTTCATCACTAGGACCTGTGGTTCAGGAGCCATCCAATCATTTATAGTTATGCCATTTACCAGATGCCCTCATCCAAAATGACTTACAATCAGTAGTTACAGGGACAGTCCCCCTGGAGACACTCAGGGTGAAGTGGTTCGCTCGGCAGTTAGTGGGGTTTGAACCTGGGAATTTGTCTTCTGGTTCATAGGTGAGTGTCTAACCCGCCAAGGCCACTACCGCCACATTTAAGAGCAAACAGACAACATTAAAGGTGGCAATAGTGTTTAGCAGGGCCATGGTGGCCTGGTGGGTAAGAAAACGTTGTGAGGTGTCATGGCTGCCCACTGCTCACTAAGGTTGATGGTTAAATGGGTGGTAGTAGCCTAGCGACTTAGGGTGGTATGCTCAGGGTGGTAGTAGCCTAGTGGGTAACACACTCGCCTATGAACCAGAAGACTCAGGTTCAAACCCCACTTACTACCATCGTGTCCCTGAGCAGGACACTTAACCCTAAGTTGCTCCAGGGGGGGACTGTCCCTGTAACTACTATAAGTCACTCTATATAAGGGCGTCTGATAAATGCTGTAAATGTAGGACACATTTTTTTGTGTCACCGTGTGCTATGCTGCAGTGTTTCACAATGACAATGACTTCATGTTCACTTATCAAGTGAGAATTCTATCACTCAACTGTGAAACATGTGTATCCGGAGAACATGCAGTGAGATGTGGGGACATCAGATGGGTTCACCACCTCAGCTCCATATGGCCATACGGGATTGTAAAATAAAAAATACAAAAAAAGTTACAAAAGTGGAAGTGTGGAAACCATCTGGCCACCCACATTAGGGCATTAGATTCGGGCGTTATCCGTACTAAGTCACTGCGGAGTTTGGAAAAGTCGGGTCACCACTCGTATCTGCCGCATTTATCGACATTTGACTTGTTACTCCTCTTTATGAAATTTGCACTGCGATAAGCCTTAAAGCTGTGTGTGTGTGTGTGTGTGTGTGTCTGAGTCTCTGAAATACCCTGTAAGCTTCTTACAGCTCATTTGACTGCGCTGGCACTGGTCACCCCTCTCAACATGGACCTTTTCCATTCCCAGCACGTGCGATATTCTGGGAGCTTCACATGCACCGCAGTGCACGAGCGCTACCTTCAACAACCTCAGATCCGGCCTCAGATCCGGCCTAGATGGAGATAGTGGCCAATAAATATCACACCATTTACAAATATACCTCCTGATTCAGCAACGAATGTAACATGGTTCACAAATAGAATTTATGACTTACGATAATTTATGACTTACCATTCACAAATGCATTACTTTTTATGAGATGCACAAACGCCAGTGCAGTTACATTTGTCCACAAACCGATAAACCTGCAACTACAAACCGCCGAAGACCTTTGTATTTGTGGATTTTTGAAGCTTCCCTTACGGTGCTCGAGTCACAAATGTGTCTTTTTCAAAAGTTAGCCAGTCAAATGTCTCCAGAGTTTACAGTCAATCACATCAGCTGATGTTGGAGAGTATGATTTAATGTCGACAACATTGCGCTACTTTCGCAGCATTGTCGTGGTCTCTTGGAAGGAATTGCGAGTTACACAAGTTCCATAAAACGACTCGGGGGAAAAAAGTCATCAATATGACGCAAATCCTCCAGTGTTGTGTTGCGGTGTTTCTGCTGAATTTAAATTGAAAGTTTCCCAGCCCGCTCATCGCAAGTGGTGTCTGTCGGTCACATACAGCCTGGTGTCTGGACGCAACCCTGCATACAAGAACACGACCTGAAATTCTCTGAACAGATTAACAGCAAAATCCTTGCGACACACTGAAAAGTCCAAGTGCAGCTGTCCACTATGAGTGTCCACTATCACCAGACCATTTTATATTGTGTTTTTCTTTTTATGAATCATTATTACATCTCTCGGTGTTAATCGCTGTAATTCATTTTAAGCATGCAACTAAATGAACATCATGAATCCAGCTGCGTGGGGTCACAATTCACAATTCAAGATTCAAGATTGACCCCCCCATAGTGCAATCATAAAAGAAAAATATATATATGTATATACACACTAAACTATACAAACTAAAACTAAAATACTGTACAGGTTATCTCTATAAGAGAAAAGTAGAACATTTCTGTACAATGAACAGGTCGATCAGGACATAACTGGACAACTTCACGGAGGATGCTTGTAAGTGGATATGTTGGATATTTCAAACAGGACACACAAGACAAGACAATCGTGTGCAAAAAGAGCAACATGACACCAATCACAAATATGTTATAAAAGGCTCACTATGGTCAGGAACCGGTGAGGCCGCTGCGACCTACCGGGCCGCCATCTTGGTCCTCTTGCCTTTTGACGTGAACGCAAAATTCATTTTAATCTGCTCCAGGGTGGGCGTGTCCATAACCAGCAGGTCAAGACTTGCTTGACTCCTTTTTCGGCGAGTCTGTGCTGCAGCATGATTAAGTCGCAGCTTCCCGAGTCTCAAATCTCGAGTGGAATGTTGTCCCCCTCCCAAACATTTAGCCCCAATCAGGAACATTGTTTAAGAAACAGCGTTAATAAAAACTGGACATAAACGGTTGCTTTGTTTCGTTCTATTTGACGGATTAGCCAGCGTCTACCGCGGTAAACGAAACATAACCAGCGCTCAGCGTTTAACCAGCCATCCGAGGGGAAATCTGGGAAAACAAGAAAAATGGAAATGCTGCATGAGCTGCCCTGTTATATTTGGATCTGTGACAAAAAAAAAAAAAAAAAGCTTTGCCAAATAGGCTTAAAAAGTTGGGGGATTATGAATATATTGTCCAATTGCCAGTTCTTATTCAGCGAATAAAAAATGGGGGAAAAAAGACTAAATTGAATCTGGACTTATTCTGTGCTCAAAATATTCTGTGCCGTAGTCATATTCTTTCCCACTATGTGCTGATTTGGGGGATTGTTGCAGCCTAAAATGCCTGATTTTGCAGCAAATTACAATGCAGGCTGTGGGGTTCTAGGCATCGGTAGTGAACTAATATTCATTCCAGCAGATTCTTCACCACATCAGGATCTTGCTATTTACCTGGACAACTCGCAGCTCTCTCCTTCTACAACAGCCCGCAACCTTGGAGTAACAATAGACAACCAACTCTCCTTCTCAACTCACATCAGCAACGTTTCCCGCTCATGTAGATTCCTTCTCTACAATATCAGACGAATCCGCCCTTATCTGTCAACCCAGGCCACCCAACTACTGGTTCAGTCCTTAGTAATCTCACGACTGGACTACTGCAACTCCCTTCTAGCTGGTCTACCACTATGTACCATCCGACCTTTACAACTACTACAAAATGCAGCAGCACGACTGATCTTCAACCTTCTGAAGTTTTCCCACACCACCCCTCTGCTACGCTCCCTCCACTGATGCTGGCCTACAAAGCCAAACATGGAGTAGCACCATCCTACCTCACAGCCCTTATTACACCTCGCACTGCACCTCGTATACTCCGAGCCTCCAGTACTGCTCGCCTGGTCCCTCCATCTCTGAAGGTAAAAGGAAGATGCCCATCTAGACTCTTCTCCGTCTTGGACCCTCGGTGGTGGAATGAACTTCCCCTCGAGGTCAGAACAGCTCAGTCACTGAGCACCTTCAAACGACAGCTCAAGACCTTCCTCTTTAGAGAATATTTAGATTAACTTGTAACCTTCTTATTGTCTGACTTATGTACAGAAACTACAACAGAGTGAATAAAAAAAGGTTTTCACAGTTGGGGGTCCTAGTGAACCAGAACTGATTGATTTCATTGATTGTTACATGGAAGTCGCTCTGGATAAGGGCGTCTGCCAAATGCCTGAAATGTAAATTGCAGGAACAGGACATTATTCTTAATTTAATATAAAAAATTACTAAACCAAGGGGAAGAGCCGTTAAAGCCGCAGCTCAATGAAAGTTTTCGACCTTGTCACACCACTTTTATTACTGGCAAGAAGTGCAGACATGATTTCTACACCTCAACCATGGAACCGGTCCGTGTCACATGACCTACCTACCAAAAGCTCATACCAAATAACTAAAGCGTTCCTTCATTTGCATTCCTCCTTGAGCTGCATGTCAAAGTCGCCAGCAATTTCACTTTGGGCCACTCGGGAGCCGCCGACGCGGGATTCCAGCGGGCCATAAACGATCCCATTGATTAAAGCGGTGAATGTCGATAAGAGCGGGAACAGGGCGCGGAGCGACTTTGAAGGGCTCTGAAGCGCACAGGCCATTTTTCAATCGGTGACAGTGACGCGCCAAGGTTACATTAGAGACGTGAATGAAACAAACGAGCGAGGCCCAACGGGCTGGTGTGTTCACTCCCGTTATTAAATTACCGCCCATTTATCAGGCTATAGATCTCAGCGCGTTCCGCCTTATTAATGCACCTCGCTATCGCCGCGCACAATCATCCCGTAAGTGGGCGCTGACTGATGGGCGTCTTCGGTTAAAACTCTTGTTTAACGCTCGGCCCGACGCGGTTAGAGCAACAGGCGGCGGAGTCGAGCTTCCGGAAAGAGAAACTCGTGGGAACAGAGCGTTAACCAAGAGCTACTGAAGGGTCCGACTCGATCGCTCCGTAGAGTTTTAACCGAAGAGGCCCACTTACGGGATGAACGGATTGTGACCGATGACTGATGGCTGCGGTTTTGCAGTGTTTTTGCAACATTTTTTTTATTAATGAATCATTATTATTACAGCTCTCAGTGTCAACGTGTTAATCGTTGCAACTCATCTTAAGCATGTAACTACGTGAACAACATAAACCAACGTGCGTGGGGGTCTGACCTTCGACATGAATGCAAAATTCTCCCTACACAGAAACAATCCCTGTGAAAGGAGACAGTCTGTGACGGAGTTTTAGGCCCAATTCGCATTATGACAGTGAAGTGACTGTCATGTGTCCTCTGTATTTAACCCCGCATCACCCTTGGTGAGCAGTGGGCAGCCATGAAAGGCCATGAAAGGTTTTGGGGCGCGGTCCAGGATTTGAACCGGCTCTTGCAGTGTGTCCGCGATGTGCCTGCTGCATGTATGACAGTGTGTTGTTTCCATTTAAGGTTTAAAAGAATATTATCTGAGGTGGGGGAGGGATTAAAATTCTGAAGAAAATTCTCAGAAATTCCGAGATTAATGTGCTTCACTGTAAAGTAATACATTTGTGAGAGATAAAAAAAACCCCAAAAATGTCCATGTATTCCATTGTATTCCAAGAATATCATGTACCATCTCCCCATCACTCCCAGTCTGAACTTCTTTCCCTTAAAATAACATGCATTATAGCAAGCATTATTAGTCTTAATAATGAATCATGATTCATTCATTTTAGAGTTTCCATTTTTCATCGATTGATAATTTTTGGAGTGTGGCCTCTGACGGTTACTTATGTCGGACAGAATATGATTGCGTAACGGCAAACATATTTGGACGGACGGCTAATGCCCGCATCAGCAAGTCATCTCACTGCTGGATCAGAGGGCTGAGCCCAACAACAAAGTATTTGTTGAGATTAATCTAGATTTGAGGTCTTTAAAAGGCTTAAGAATTCCTTTGGGTTCTAGCGGGGTTTACTCAGAATAAGTGATTTTGTGGTGGCCGGGATTAGCAACTAAGGGCAAATAAGGGTGCCAGTGTCACTCTGGTGGCTTTTCATGAATTCCTCGGGCGGCGCACAGTGAACCCGTCCCGCGGCCAGGCTGACGTCGTGCCGCCCTCTGTCTCCTCAGGTGTCGGACAGGTGCGACTACGTGTACGTGAACGGGAAGGAGCAGAAGGGCCGGGTCCGGACGCTGGTCAACTTCACCTACAGCTACCTGAGCGCCCAGTTGGAGATGAGCGTGTGGATCCCTCAGCTGCCGCTGCAGATCGAGCTCTCGGACAGCGAGCTGAGCCAGATCAAGGGCTGGAGGATCCCCATACAGACGGGCAAGCGGTACGAGAAGCAAAAAAAAAAAAAAAAGCTTCCGTAACTCAGTTGTGTAAGGTTATGTGAAGAGCTAAATGCCGTTACGTAACATCTTCTGTCCGCCTGAACAATTGAATCACAAACACAGGCGCAAATCCAATTACGACATGCACTCATCATGCAGAATAATGACTGGAATGTAATCAGGAGTCTCTGTGTGTGTGTGTGTGTGTGTGTGTGTGTCTGAGCGCTAAGTCTCAGTTCAGAACACTGTCGTTAAATTGCAAAATGAAAGGAGATTAAATTCCCACGACCAATTGCTCACAAAAAGTGGTGATTTTATGCAAGTGAGTTAATGAAATGTTACTAATATATTCATCTATGTTTTATGTGCTAATGCTGAAGAAGTCTCTCCCTATTGTTATTATTCCTTTTATCTAGCCTTTTTTATTTATTTTTTTTTAAAGGTGGGGTGTCTAGAAATAGCGGAAGCGGAAGAATAATATTAAAATAATGTTAAAAAGGTCACATTGATGGCTGAACAGAATGCATTCAGTAATTTAGTAGAAGCCCGTTTATTATACACGACATCGATTTTATTCTGAACATGCACCGTTGCTACAGTTATTCCTGCATGTCCCCGCCCTGCAACAATCTGAATGCTCAGCCTCCAGAATTCACAAATCCAATCAAGCCTGTCTAGTCGGACCCGCCGAGCCCTCTCTGATCACCGAGTAGTGATGAAAGCGGCGTGTGAACAGAGTGTGTGTTGGTGGGAACCCGGAGAGTAAATAACAAACTTTTTTATGTCAGTCTTGGATCAGAGTCCTTGCTTCTGATCTTGGTTCCAAACACATCAGGAGCTTTTGTTCTTTTTGCCGTCGCACTTTTTGTCGGTTTATCTTTTTTTGGTGTCAAACTACAGTAACTTTATGCACCATTGTACCTGTATGTCAGCGGAGCTGTGTGTAAATTTGGAATATTTGTGTGCCGTGCATGTAAGGGCACATTTTTTTTGGTGGTTGTGAATTTTTTCCCCCTCATCATCCAACTAAATTAACATTTCATTAAAAAACATATTTACCAGCAGCGAATCATAAGGAAAGGATAGGTACTATAGACCGGAATTCAAATTCAGATTTTATTTGTCACATACACAGTCATACACGGTATGATATTCAGTGAAATGCGACTGCTACAGACCACTTTTATATCTTTAACATAAAATATGTGTAACAGGTAGGGTGGAGATGTGCAAATGAGAGGTCAAAGTATAAAGTGAAAACAAAATTGTGCAAGAGTGAAAAAAAAAAAAAAAGTAAAGAGTTTGTGCAAAAAGTCTGGGGGGGGGTCCAAAGTGATTGAAAGTGAAAGTGCTGGAGTGTATTGGAGCTCTATGAAGTCTTGAATTTCATCATTTACCGTGCAAGCCGACTAAAATGATTACTGCAGTGCTTACTGGGCAGGGCCAGTGTTCTCAGAAAGTGTGTGTTTGTGTGTGCAGACCAGGCTGGAGCAGTGACGAGGAGGAGAGGAAGGGGAAAGGTTGCATGCTGCAGTTCCAGCACGCTCAGCTCAGGGTCCTCGCGCACTTCGTGGCGGAGCAGTCAGACCCCCGCGAGCCCCAGGCCTTCTTTCTTGGCCCAGATTGGCAGGTGGATGTCACCAAGTTGGTGCGCTACTTCCTGAAGGTGGAGGACCCCCGGATTGTGCGCCTGCAGGCTGGGAGGGTCCTTTCAGGACGAGATGTTGGGACAACTAAAATCCAGGTAACCCTGATTTGCTTTTGTCTTATTTTAATTTTTTTTGCGAAGCAATCAAAATGTGGTCATCAGCTAATGAATTCTCTCCAGGTTTTCTCCCCGCTGTCTGACTCCGTCCTGGCGGAGAGGTCGGTGCGGGTGCTGGACGACAGGGTGAGCATCACCGAGCTGGGGCTGCAGCTGGTCAGCGGCCTGTCGCTCGGCCTGCAGCTCAGCCCCGGTAGCAACCGGGCCATCCTCGCCACGGCAACCACACAGGAAGTGCTCACCAGGCCCAAACAGGTCAGCCCGACCCCTCAAACCATTATCATTTACATTTACATTTACAGAGCAACTTACAATCAGTAGTTACAGGGACAGTCCCCCTGGAGACACTCAGGGTTAAGTGACTTGCTCAGGGACACAATGGTAGTAAGTGGGATTTGAACCTGGGTCTTCAGGTTCATAGGCGAGTGTGCTACTACCACCCTATGCAGAATGTGGTGGACAGTCCATCTTGGAAACGTGATGGAAGCAGGACTGTGCACTGAAATCCGATGACAGCTGGACGGGTCCAAGCGTTAGAAGTCCATTAGAGTCCACAAGCACCTTGAAGGACTTGATTTCACTTCCCACTCAATATGCAAATAAATACCTACATCACCTCCATTTGCATTGTTGTTTTGAACCTGCAGGGGACAACAATGCAACAGATGACAACAGATTTTTTTTTATTTTACTGGCTGATGAGCTAAAAACCATCAAAAAAATATGTACAAATTACAAAAATGAAACAAAATGATCCAAACCAAGTTACTTCATTAATAATAAAGTGGCTCGATTGTCACACCGACAGCCTGACAATCTAAAGGAACTCAGCACATTTAAAGAAAATTAGGCCACAATAAAATTTTGGATGAAAAAGGAATTTGTTTATGACAAATTATATACAGTATTTTGGGAATATACTGTGTATAATATATCCAGACATAAAAGAAGAAAGCAACATAACAAGATGTATTTATTTATTTCCAGGACTTAATAATACAATATGTTCTAAATTTTACATCCTTAAAGAGCCAAACGGACATTGTCCTCACAAACTCTCTTCCTTCTCTGATAGGGGGCGACGTTGAGCTCCTGGCTCCAGTTCAGTGACGGCACCATCACGCCTCTGGACTACTTCGATGCGGCCCACTATCGTCTGTTCGTCTCCTCCCTGGATGAGAGCGTGGTGTCCATTCAGGGCTCGGCCCCGTCCGTCTCGGTGGTGGCCGAGGCCGAAGGCCAGGGTGCCCTGGTCCGCATGGAGATGAGCATCTGCGAGGGCTGCCAGAAGTCCAAGCGCAAGAGCACACTAGCCGTGGGAACTGGTAGCCTGAAGGTCAAGTTCCAGGTCAATGGTGGGAGGGCAGAGAGCACTGGCATCTACAACAACACCAACAGCAGCAGCGGCACGGGGCTCTACGTCACTCCGGGCAGCCGTTCGGCTAGCGTCGGAGGCAAGGAGAACGCCGTAGACTACGGCAACGACGCGGATGAAGTGGACAGCGACAGGAGGCAGCGAGAGCCTGTGCTCGAGCGGGACGTGGCCAGCAGCTCCGCCTCAGAACGAGAGGAGAGCGCCATGAGGAAGGTCTCCACCACCGCCAAGTCCACAGACGGCTCCTCCGGCAACCTGGAGAGGATCCTGGTCTCCGAGAGCAACGGCGGCCCTTTCAGAACTCGGAATACCAGCGGTACGGGGATGCCGCGGAACGCGGGCGACGGCTTCGGCGTCAGTATGGGTACGGGCAAAGCTCCCGGTAACCTGGTCAATTACAACTTCCCCTCGCAGGTGGAAGTGCCCAGACAGGAAGAGGAAGAAGAGGAGTCCATGGACGACGAGGACGAGGACGATGAGTATGAAGGGTCGCCGGCCAACCGGCCGCTCACGGACTTGGAGATCGGCATGTACACCCTGCTGGTGGTCTTCTGTCTGGCCATCCTGGTCTTCCTCGTCAACTGCATTTCCTACATCGCGAAGTTCCGGCACAAGCAGATCCCGGCGCAGGGCCCCGAGCCGGCCGAGCACCGGCACGACTGGGTGTGGCTCGGAACCGACGCCGAGCTGGTGATGAACGTGCCCGGCAGCCCGCTGCAGCGCGACTCCCACGCCACCACGGTCATCGACATCGACAAGACGGCCAGCCTCCCCCGCGGGGGCGGCTGCCAGCCGGCGGGCTTGCCGCCGGGTATGGGGCGCGCCGGGACCCTCGGGGGCCCGTCGTCCCGGAGCGAGTCCCTGCACTCGCCCACCAGCAAGCGCAAGAGGGTGCAGTTCACCACCTTCACCTCCCTGGAGAGGCAGCACCCCAAAGAGAACGGCCACGGGGGCATCCACTGGGTCGGCAAAGAGGCGGAGGACTGCGGAGGAGGCGGGGCCGAGAGGGTCGAGGGCGGAGGACTCGAAGCCCAAGCGCCCAAGCCGGAGCCCCTGGAGCAGCTGTAACGCCGAAAGGCGTCGAGAGCGGAAAATGCTGGAAGGGAACGGCTCCGCCCCCCCCGCGGGACCCTCTTCTGTGTTCACTGCACACGAACTCCCGAACAGGTCGTGGCGAGCGCCGGGCTCACGGGGGCCGGTGCCGAGCGCACCTCGGGTGTGTCTCACGTCACCTCAATGCCTTTTCCTCGCCTCACCGCCCCGGGGACCCGTATTCGCAGACTGGTGGGCGGCAGCAGGCCCGCAAGCTCGGCATATGAGGATACTTTTTATGGCAGATGAACACCGTTTCAACCAAGGCCTTCTACATGCAGCCATGACCTTGTTAATCAAGGAGAACGTTACGTAGGTCAGACACTCTGCGGACTGTTGTTGTTGTTGTTTTTTTATTAATTAATGTGATCGGACGCAAAAAGGACTTGTAATTAATAAGATGCGGAAGAGAACGTCACTGCTCGTGTTGTTGACCCTCACGCTCACATCAGCAGGCATGATCACCATCCAGAAAACAGTCCTGTGCAGCTGTTCTCTCAACGTTCCACATTCCACGTCTACATTTTTTTATGTTTTATGTTTAATGTGCATACTTTTTGAAATAAATAAAAACATAAATGTGTGTGTTTTGGTGTATATAGGAGTGCTTCATGGGGGTCCTTCACATAATATAATATAGTATGCTGTTAAAATACAAAACCCATTTATGGCAAAGGTTTGGACTGATATTTAATTCATACATTTTAAGTATATTCCATAAATAACATCTCAACATCCCCATAGCTTTTGTCTCCAGATCACAAAATCACAAAAAACAGAACAAAAACATGTCGGAAAATAAATATTTTGAAAAGTAAAACCGAATTTCAAACTATTAACCGATTGAAACTATTAACAATCTACAGGTGTCCAGGTGTTTTGTCCAGACTGCAAATGTACTTTTATTTATTATTATTAATAAAGTTTCAAGTTTGTTATGATATCAAGAAAAACAGTCATATAAGTTATACATATATAAATGTTTTAATTTGTTTTTATACCTTTTATACTATTTAGAGCAATTTTTACAGTTTACAATTTTTTTTTACAATTTTAAACCGACCAAAGGTAACAATTATTTGGGTATCAATTTTTTTAACTCAAATGGCATATTTGCTGTGTAGTTAGTATATACACTTAAAGCTGGGTCAACAGAGCCTGATGAAAGCATGTGCCAACATGTTCCATACTAATTTTATCACAAGGGATCGTGCAGCATGACATGCGTGACATTTAAAACGGAAAATGACATCAGCAGGCCGGCGACAGTGGAGGAACCACCGTGTTCTGCAGGCTGCCTGCTAAACATTACCCCACCAGAACCTAAGGGGAGCTGTCCTCTTGGATCAGTTCACAGCTGTGAGGCTCCTGACCACGTGTCCCTTCAACCTTTCCCCGAGAATTGACGTCTTTGAACCCAGGGCACAGGTGTGACGGTGTGAATAAATGACAGATGAGAGGCGGCGTTTCTTTATGCGCGTGTCACACAGCCTTTCCTCCACCTGTGTCACAAAACCGTGGAGCTGAAAGGCGAGAAAACGGACAGATTGCCTTCACCCAGCCTGCTAATCTTTGCCTGAGCCCAATGTTTGCAATAAGCATCTGTCTGTTGATATATAGTTTTTTTTTTTTTTTTTTTAAATGACCCGACACAGAAGCAGGAAGACCAAGAGAAAACTGTTACGACCGTGTGTAAAAACTGTACTTTATTATTACACCAATAGTGTGCAAAATAGTAGCATTCAGAAATATGAACACAATAAACATCAAAACTGTTTATCCTCAGAAAAAATGCCTCAAAATCCACGAACGTGATTAAATAACCCCGCAAATGAGAAGACATTCATTTTTTACAGTAGGCGTGTGTACAGTAGAGACTCAAGAATTATCCCTGAGATTCCGCGCCTAAAATAACAGAATTATCCCTGATACCATCCCTGCAATTCTTTGGTGCATTAAATCAGGTGTAAGGTCAGGCGTAAAGGTCATACTACATATTTTAAAGTTATTATTTAATTATATTAAAATTAAAGTTCAGAGGACAGTGAGAAATAGTACAGATTCAAGGAGAACAATTGTCCTTTTCCACGATTCACCATAAAAGCGTAATGCAGCAGTAAGGACGAACCCCCGGATTGAACCCCGAAGCAGCACTGACCGCTACTCTAGACTCTTCAGTAGCTGCTGATAGGTGGTCCTCTCTCGGGTGGAGCTGTGATGTTCGTCCACGTAGCGCTTCGCGTTCGTCACCACCCGCTCCATAAGCTCCGGGGCCCCGAGCAGCCGCTTGGCTAGACAAATAAACTCCTGGACAAAGACGAGACAAGCGGCACATTTTACACGGATATTTGCAGGATGCTCGGCGTGTTTGTTGAAAGGAGAGGGGAACGCTGCCGTCTTTGATTTAGTCAAAGACTACTAATTATGATACCATTTTTTGCGTTATTAATTTTATATTGCTTTCTAATTAACACTTGAATAGAAATATCATTACTATTACTTTATTACTTGTTAGAAAATATTTTATTAGAACCCAAGCAGATCTATAATGATCTATAATTTTCAGGTGTAGGAATTCATGTTTCACTCAGTGAAACAGAAAAATGGAAACAGCGCCAATACTACCCACAGTGGTCAGAAAACGTATTACATTAGAGTCAATGTAGAGAAAGAATAAAGTAGGTTAAAGCTGAATGGCGGTGGACACCTGGATGGACCAGATGCCATATAAGTTAAGGACCGTTGTAACCTGTGAAGCTTGCTCAGTGTCCCCTTGTCCCCACACATTGCTCCCCAGGTGCCTTTCATGGCTGCCCACTGCTCAGTAAATGCAGATGGTTAGATTTCGTTGTGTGCACTGTGCACAATGACAAAAAAACAATCAGGTTCACTTCAACTGTATAAAGCCTGCAAGCCATAGTTTGGGGTTCTTGCTGTTCCCATCTGCTTGGTTCTTGCAGGCGCGTGACAGACGGATGCATTTGTTACTTTCTCCAGTGATGTTCCATGAGAAGGAAGTGCAGGGCCATCTGCAGCCCCTCGTCTGCGAGCTTTGGTTTCTCTGTTCTTGCTGACACGGATGCCAACGTTCCGTTTGCCCCGCGCCCAATACACCAGCTGTCACTGAAACAGCAGGGACCGCGTCGCCGCTCAAATCAAACACTCAACCTCAGAGACGAGGTCCTTTACAGCGCTGCCACCTCCCTGCTGTGCTCAGAGCCCCTGCAGAACCCTTTCAGCCCATCATTCCTCAGCTTCTAAACAGCATTTCCTGTCGCAGCACCTGGTTTCAGAGCACCTGGGAAATGAGCGCATGGCGTATGGCGGCCGTTAGCGATAATAAAAGAGAGCTTTTTGACGATCGGCCACAGAGCCCTGCGGTCTGTGTTGGGGAAAAAATAAAAACTACTGAAATCAAACCCAGGGACGTTCAGTAGCCCAAGGCCACGGTTACACAAATACACAATTTGCAGCTTATGAATCCCATAGTGGCACTTATGTCTGAATGGCTCGCATACATTGAGAGGCACTAATGTCTGATTACTCACCGGGGGGGGACAACGTCCAGCTAGGGTACAACGATCACGCGTCACACTAAGCTGCTGGCTCTTAACATGGAATAATTTATCATGCTACAAAATAGATGTGGAACGATGTGAAGTGGATCTTTGGAATATTCAGAACGTTCCTAATATAGAGTCGTCCCAGGATGCCCATTTTCCCCTTCTCTTCTGATCTGGAAGTGAGCATTGCTCTCAGTTCCAGAAGGTCAGAGCTCAGTGATGCAGGCCCTTCGTTGCCACCAATCGGATAAAAAAAAAAAAAAATTAATGAGCTGACATCCAAACGTTCACAGTGCCAGAGATCCGTTCGCTGCTTCATTATCATCATCCAGCTCTGATCATTTCCACTCTTGCTGATGAACATAATGACCTCAGTCAATGCACAGAGTTTAGGCCCAGTCTCTTGTCAATATTTGAATTGAGTGACCAAAAAAAGTCAGGCTTCTTCCTTAATAAATGCTTTATAAAAACACAATCAACCAGTGGGCAGTTTGGACAGTATATGGAGGGTGTGCACTGTGTCTGAAATAGACGTTCTTTTTACTGTAACCCCCATACAATTTTCATTTCTATTTTTCACTAAATAATGCTCCCATACAGTACAAATACATTGTTTCACTGACAACACAATCTCCCTGTAAATATATGTGTGTGTGTGTGTGTGTGTGTGTGTGTAGTGTATTATAATTCTGACCTCTGGAGAAGAGAATAGGAATCCAGTACGTTCATGCTGGACTATTGCTGCATTCCCAGGAATGTTTCGGGCCAGAACGGGAACACCCAAATCCATGGCCTGAAAAAGATGAAGACGATAGAAAATTAAACAAGCAGAAGACAAATCCCAGCAGATCCTTCTGTACAGTAAAGGACATTTACAGCATTTATCAGACGCCCTTATCCAGAGCGACTTATAATCACTAGTTACAGTGTCTTGCTCAGGGACACATTGGTAGTAAGTGGGATTTGAACCTGGGTCTTCTGGTTCATAAGCGAGTGTGATACCCACTAGGCTACTACCACCGTCCAAGGTACAGTAACAGAATCAGCTTTACCACCAAGGCATAACAGTCTTAGTTTAAGAGAAATAAGCAGATACAAACAAGAAAGGGCCGCTTGCTAGTTATCTGCATCTTGGAGAGGAGCAACTATATACCCTCTGAAAAGTACTTTTTTTTACTGTCAGGATCCGGTCCGAAATGGGGGTTACTCCGGTCCGGGTCAGGATCAGGATCCGGACCGGAGTTTCATTGTTGTCCTGTGTAATGTTCCCTAATCGTTTTCACCTGTGTTAATTGTATAAAGCTGCCCTGTTCGTTTCTGTCCGCTGTCAGGTCTTTGAAGTTATGTTCCGTGTTCACTAGTGTCTTCGTCTCGGATGTCTCCCCTGTCCTGTGATTCACAAATTAAACCCCTGTTCCGTGATGTCAGGTGAAAGCGTCCTTCATTCCTCGTCATTCCTCGTCACTCCACGTCCTCCTCTCCATTCACCCGCCGCGTCATGCCCGCATGGACGTGACATTTACTGACACAATCCCTCCATGCCCGTGTGATCTAGGATTTGGGATTTGATCTGCAGTGTTGTGTGGAGAGGATGAGTTTCACGGCACTAAGAAACCCACACGTCAGCACCTCAGACCCAGGAGATGGTCGCTGGTGTAAACCCTTTGTGTACAGTGCTAATCTTGATATCTAAAGACACAAGTTTTAACAGGGCCCTAAATTACAACTGCTGCTGTTTCAACCTCCTTATATCATGATAGGACTGAGATTTCTCATTGGAATGAGACTTTGAGATACTTATTGGATGATCATGTGACTCCTGCAGAATCTCCTCAACTATTCAAGGTCACAGAGGTAGCAGTCTGTACTGCAGAAATCAAGTTTTGTGACATCAGACAAAACACTGATCATCTGCATGACAATCCAATAGTAAAATATGATTTCATGAGAATGTGAACTCTACAGGTGTCTACAGACTACAGACCTCCAGGACGGCGGCAGACATTCCCTCAGAGACCGAGCTGTTCACCAAAGCAAAGGAGTTTCTCATCGCAGCATGCAGCTCATCCTGTTCTCTTTCTGGAGTGAGGAAGATTCCCCCAGACCTAAAAACACACACACACACACACACCAAAACAAGATGTAGAATGTACTGATTCACGAAATCTGATGTGACTGATGAATTCATGCTTAATCTGAAACATAGTTTCCTCCCTGAGGCCCCAGACCCTGGTTCTTGAGGGATGGGACGTATCTTCTTAACCACACAGCTGCAGATCTTGCATAGAATTAATTTATTAATGTGCTTGAGGGTGGACGTGTCTGCTGTGCAGGGAGCACAGGAGCGGCAACCAATCTTTCTTGCTCACAACAGCATAGACACTTTTAACCCACAACAATCCTGGCTGGCCAACATTTTCAGGAAAATTGGAATGAACAGATCTGATTGGCCGTCAATCACTCACCTTTTTTTGCAATAATCAATGCAAAGTGATGCAATTCAGTTTGAATGTGTATGACATCACCCATTCAACGTGTGCATGGGTGGTGGTAGCCTAGTGGGTGAGACACTCGCCTATTAACCAGAAGTTTAATTAAATGCTGTAAATGTAAATGCATGGGAGTGTCCCGTTATGGCCTGAGTTATAGCTATGCACTATAGCAAGCTTTAATGATATAGTGATTCATTTAATAGAATTGATTTTACAAATAATTAATCGTGATTAATCATTATTAATTCATTTACAGCACTAATTATTTTTGATTTCATGGACCTTGGGGTTATCACAAAGGCAATTTTGTTGTGTTACCCAATGGCAATGAAACAAAAACTGTTCCTGAATGAATAACACAGTCTCTAATACAAAGTCAATGTGATTTCTGCATAGTTTTCAACCCCTCTGTGTTCTGCAGGCGGAAAACTAAAAGAAGTTCTCGGTTTCTGAGCTGTTCTACAAATGTCACTGTAAGGCAGCGAAGCAGCAGATCCCTCAGCGCTGCAACAAAGAGACCAGCCTGACAGGTGAGGAAGACATGAGGATATTTTTAGGAACACCTCAAAACATGTGTACTGTATGAAAAAGCTCAGCATACAATACAGTATAACACACACACACACACACACTCCCCCCAAAATCACCCAAACGATCTGTATGAGCTAATAAAACCATCCGGTGACAGCTTCAGACGTGATGTCTCACCTCTGAACACTCGCCTTCACTTCCTCTGTAAACACGGGGTCGATCTGGAAAAAGAGGAAGTTCCAGTGAAAAGCCAACCAGGCCTAAAGCAGCTGCAGATTTTCCCACAAAGCCAGATTTGGGTAAAATACCTTATACATTCATGTGAAATATTAATAAAATAAAACCAAAAATTGCACTCGAGCTGAAACAGGCATTAACTGAGTCAAAGGCGGCTGCTGCCTCAAAGACGTCAGGTTTGTGATAAAACTACAAAGGCGCCCAACCTTCTTGACAGAGTCCCAATTTTATTTTACTTTAGAAATAAACAAGGATAAAAGAGCGCTTTGAAAAGCGTGCATGGTAAGCCTTCAGCCTTCGAACAAAAAAAAAAAAAAAAAACAACACGTGGCGGAGTAATTTCTCTTTTGTTGCCGCACGCCGCTGACTTTCCAACTTCGTTTCGTTTCCATTCCTGTTAATGGTGCTGGAAATTCCCCCTCCCCGAGCAGCCTAAATGGGCCCACGCTGCGTGGAAAGAACAATGCGTGGATCGTCCGTTGGCCTGGGCCCGGGCCGTGGCCAGTCCGTTTACGGGGGGCGGGGGGGAGATGCTTTTCAAAATCCCTCAGATTGTGTGAGATTGGGGTCAGGGAGGGGTTGTTGCTCAATCTGATTAATTGCGATGAGGGATTTACATGCATTAGCTGGCCCACTACACAGGGGCAGGACTGCAATTTAGGTCAGAGTCGCGGGGCATGCGCTAGGCGGCTAACGCCGCGCTGCTCAGCGCGGGCCCGTATCCAGATCAGAGCTGACCGGGACGTCACCTTCCCGGCAGGAAGATCCGTCACAAATAATATGATTGACTGCAGCAGGACGGAGGGGGGTGATGGAGGCCCGGCATCTGATATATGATTGAGGTGGTGTCATGGTCTTCATCAGTCACCCAACCAGAGGAAACGATCAAATGATCGGACGATCCAGTGGCTCCCGGATACCTCCTGGCGGAACATCTTCATTGCAGAGCTGCTGCAGCAAGGCGCTGCCCGTCATGAATAATGAAGACGCTGTATAGGGGGATCAGCGGGGGGCTAAAAATTCCTCTTTTTTGGGATTCATGCTGCACAGGGAAATATAATTCCAGTCCATATACATCTCCAACCAAATAGACTGCAAAGATATGTGTGGCCAACCTGGCAGACATGAAATGTATGTAAGGAACATATATACATTTATCAAAGGTGCATACAACAGAAAAGCGGGTGTACGATCATTTAGGTGATTTCCCAAATTTTGACGCAAGCATACAGCGCTCAGATCCTGTACACACTTTGTTAGTGCGGACATGCACTGCAGCAGAGGAAATCAAGCTGTGTGAGAATGATTAAAACCATACTTAGGCTTATGTCAAGTAATGTTAAGCAGACAGGATTTCAGGTGATGTTTGTTATGGGTTATGAAGTGCATTCAGAAAGTATTCACCTTTTCCACCTTTTGTTATGTTACAGACGATTTTTTTTTCTGAATGCTACACACAACACCCCATATCGACAATGTGAAATTTATTACAAACCAAAAAAATTTGAAATCACATGTACATAAGTATTCACAGCCTTTGACATGAAGCTCAAAATTGAGCTCAGGTGCCTCCTGTTTTCCCTGACCATCCTTGAGATGTTCCTGCAGTTAATTGTAGTCCACCTGTAGAAAACAGTTGATTGGACATGAAAGGATACCCACCTGGAAAGGATCCTGTCCATATAAGGTCCCACAGTTGACAACAGTTTGTGTCAGAGCACAAACCAAGCATGAAGTGTCCCCTGTTGGCATGTTACCCAGTTTGTCTGTGTCGCACATGTGCCAGTACGTAACTTAGTTTAATCGTTCGAATGTTACATGCAGCACCAGGTTCCGGAGGAACGTTATTCTACTGTGAAATTTACTGTCTAACATGTATATAGCTGAAATGACAATGAAGTCAACTTCAACTTCAAGTCAAAGGAATTTACTGTAGACTTCCAAGACAGGAATGTCTCGAGGCACAAATCAGGGGAAGGCTACAGAAAAATATCTGCTGCTTTGAAGGTTGAGCACAGTGAGCACAGTGGCCTCCATAAACCTATAGGACTCTTCTAAGAACTGGCCGGCCACCTAAACTGAGCAATCGGTGGAGAAGGGTCTTAGTTAGGGAGGTGATGGTCACCTCCAGAACTCCAGAGGTCCTCTGTGGACATAGGAGAACCATCTAGAAGGACAAAAATGTCTGCAGCAATTCACCAATCAGGCCTGTATAGTAGAGTGGCCAGACGAAAGCCACTCCTCAGTGAAAGGCACATGGCAGCCCAGCTGGAGTTTTCCAAAAGGCACGATTGGCAAGATTGAGCTCTTTGGTGTGAATGCCCGGCATCACGTTTGGAGGAAACCAGGCACCGCTCATCACCAGGCCAATAGCATTACTTTCCAGATGCACTATATGATTAATGTACTTTCTTTATCAAGTTATCTAATTATAAGATTAACTACTTAATTTATTATAAATGTTCTGTGTATAGTTGTTTTGGGGGCCTGATTTAATTTTAGCTTTAGTCTAGTCTTTGTCTTTCTCATTTTGTCACGTCCATTCTCATTTTAGTCTAGTTTAATTTCAGTTCACTAAAAGTTTTTTTTTCTTTTGTAATGCAACTCTATTTAACCCAGTCAATATAGTACAAGCACCTAGTAGAACAGACAAAAACAACATTTTCTTTTAGTCAAACCCATTTCACAATTAAAACGAATGTAAAAAGTATGTTATTATTGTATTACCTTATAGATTCAAGAATGCTCTACATTCATTCCAGACACGGAAGACGCTCTGACTTGATCTTTGACTACACATTCTGGTTTCTTTTCCACTTCATTGTAAAGAAAGTGTGTCCAAAGGTTGCTTCATCATTTTCTCCCAGCCATCTGCTATACCGCCGCAAGTATCCTGAAATCTAATTAATGCACGAACAGGAATCGAGAAAGTGGAATCATCCGTGAAACCGAATAAGAAACAGAAATACTGCACAATAATAACACGATTGAACGAGAGGAAATAACGTCTCCTCTCATTTTCATCAATGAAAATAAACATGTCAGTCTAGTTTTTATTTTGTAAATCATATTTAGTCTTGTTTGCATTCATCAACAATATTACATTACATATTTCGCTATAGTTATCGTCACATGACCAGTATTGTTGTAATTTTTTTATGGCCTCAGTCTCGTCTTGGTCTGGACGCTATTTGGTCTTGGACATAGCGGTCTCGATGGGAAAACAGCGCACCCTCACAGAACAGTGTCCTTATTTCTAACAACAAGACGAGAGACATGGCAGCAGAGGCAGATCGCAGTTGGGCCGCCAACTTTGACCACAATTCTTTTTGTTATGGTTCTGTCTCTCACTGTTCAAATGAACCATTGACTGACCATTACTGTGTTAGTGGGCAAACCCCTGACTGCACAGCGTGATTACATTTACATTTACATTTACGGCATTTGGCAGACGCCCTTATCCAGAGCGACTTACAACGTGCTTAAGTTACCATCGATGAAGAGATCAATTCCGGTTCACTAGGACCCCAACTATGAATACATCTATTTTATTCACTCTGTTGTAGATTCTGTACACAAAGTTCGACAACAAGAAAATTACAATTTAATCTAAATATTCTTTAAAGAGGAAGGTCTTGAGTTTTGACATCCTTACACAAGCAACCTCACAAGGGTTACATGCACCTAAGTGGTGCATTATATCCGGCGAAAAAACATGTAGGACCAATATTTGGGTGCCTGTAAAGAGCTTTTTCACTCTAGCTTTGACGCCCAGGGTCTGCGGGGTTGACACAGCCGGTGCTGCAGAGTTCTGATCAATCCAAGCTGAAGCCAGTTATGTGCAATTGATCACGACTCCTTACAAAGAAGCAGGCAGCGACGGGACATTAATGTGGACTGACTTCTTATGTTTTGTTTCAGTTCCTGCCTTTTATGACATGCGCCTTCGGGCTTGTTTATGCCGCTTTCCGTTCAGCTCTTGCCAGGTTCCTTTGTATTGAAATAAATCCTTTTTCCTTCATGTCCTGCTGCCCCCTTCCCCTTCTGGCCCAATGCTGACACTAGCATTTGCACGCTGTTCTAAAATACATGGCGCAGAATGGCTGCATAGTGGAGTTCTATCCAGATATTAGAGAATGCCTCGGATATCATTTCGGTTCAGTCCCAGGAAGCCAGATAAAAACAAATGGTTGCTTTATTCTATGATTTATCATCCAGTACAGCAGCTCATCGTTTCCACTTTGGTAACTGTGAACACTGCTTGTTTTTTCGCCTGAGTTAATCTGACAGCCTGTGTCACCACTGATTCACCCGAGTTCAAGACCTTTACACTTCACACTACAAAATCTGGTCTAAATATAGCATGGAGGAGGTCAGGTAGGTTGAAACATGTTCAAAATAATAAAAATAAATTGTAAATAAATCTTGAACCAATGTAGAATTGCGAGGATGCATTGTCCTGGATTATGGGAACTGTGCTGGCAGGTACGGAATAATATCATCCTACATTATGAACACCTGTCTCAACTACATGATGAGAGTTGTTCACTTCAAGTTCCCATCATCATCAACACAAAGGGGTGTGGTGATTCCTCCTTGCTTTCAGCCTTCTCAAATTCTCCCACACCACTATGCTATGTTCCCTCCACTGGCTTTCTGCATCCGATTCAAAATACTGATGCCAAGGGAAGGTCACATCCTCCTACCCCGATCCTCCAGTGGTGGCTCCCCCAGTGGGGCAGTGGGGAAGCGGCCCCGTAATCAAAAGGTTGCCGGTTCGAATCCCGAATCCCAGGTGCCACTGAGCAAAGCACCGTCCCCACACGCTGCTCCCCGGGCGCCTGTCATGGCTGGCCACTGCTCACTCAGGGTGATGGGTTAAATGCAGAGGACAAATTTCACTGTGTGCACCATGTGCTGTGCAGCTGTGTATCACACGTGACAATCGCTTCACTTCACTTCACTTCCCCCATCACTCCTCATGCTCCACCTCGATCATCCAGCACCGCTCGACTGGTACCTGGAACTTCCACTAACATCCATTTGAACATCTGAGCTTCCAATGCAGGTTAAAAACCTTCCTTTTCAGGAATGACTTATATTAAAAAGGCCTCTTGCGTATATTAAAAAAGATTGGGTTCTGAGTTATTAAACTAATGGTATTTAAAGATCAGGTCCTAGTGAACCAAATGAGGGATTTCAATGATGGATATTCTAAAGCACTCATGTAAGTCGCTCTGGATAAGAACGCCTGCCAAATGCTGTAAATGCAAATGTGTGCAAAAGACGGTCACAGTCGCTCATGTTGCAGCAGGTTTTCGTCCTCAGCAGTTTCTAAGATTAAAAGAAAAAGCCATTATTTCCAAACAATGCTAACAATGTTCCAGGCGCTTTTAAAAGAATGGGTGTATGCTCGAATTGACCTCCTCCTGTCAAGTGCACAGAAACACCCTTGACCTCTCTAGCGTGGGTAGCTTGCATCCTAATCTAGGCAACCTGTGCTCTTATAGTGGTATGTGAGGTTAGCCCCTAACTGTTAGTGCTTAGCGGGCAGCATACGGAACACAGACATCACAGACCCGCTCCACGGCGCCCTTAAACCGGGCTTAATGTCCGCTAATGTCGTTATCTCTGCTACATCCAATTACAGGCGCCTTGGGGTCGCCCGGCACGTTGCTGGGGTGACCTCGGCTCAGGCCGAGCGCAGCGGCAATTCTGTTCAGCCCTCGCGTTCTCCTCGCTCTCTCTCACCTTCGGTCCGATGATGATGAGGGCGACCCGCGGGTTCTCGGCGTGCCACTCTGTGAGAGAACAACCATAATTATGTCAGCAGCGCGAGAGAGACGAGGACAAACGCAAGGGCCACAATCAGGCTGCCGGCGTCTTGCCTCTGTCATTATCATTTACTGCCATTTTCACACAAACGTGAGATCCTGATGAATGTGACCATCAAGCTTCGACCTACTTACGTCTTCAAGAGTCTAAAGAAGTGCTACTTCGCAAACACACTAGCGACTATGTGCATGTGTGGGTGTGTCCTAATTAGAAAGGCAAAAACATTCTGATGTGCAGATACAGAAGTGCAGAAACAATAGATATGTCAGGGGGTGAAGCAGGAAATGCCATGTTTTTCGTCAGTGGTGCGGTAACAGAACATCACCCCCACGTCCTGTTTGTTGTGGAAAGCAAAAGGCACATCATGAAAATGTCCATGCAAATGACTTAAAAGTGTTTTCAGGCTTGGGCAGGATCGTGAGTCAGTTCACCAGTTTTCATGTAGATCTAAGTGTCCTGGAGAAGGTGAAGGTGTGGCTAATTTTTACAAAAACAGACAAAAAAAAAAAAACGACATGAACTTCTTAGGATTCAAGTGAAAAACCAGCTATGCGCACAAAATATAAATGTAATAGACTGGTGGTGTGGACTATGTGCTCAGGCATACAACTTAGAAAAGTGACAAAATGGACCACAATGGAGTTTCACGGTTACAGAGCACTGGCTGTTGCTGTTTTAAAAATCTTAATCTCCAAAAAAATATTTTGTGCAAATTTCTACTATAACATTTCTACTTTAAATAGAAGGACCGGAAGTAATGTTTTAAGTCTTTTTGCTTTCAGCTCATTCTGAAAAAAAAAAAGTTTGAGAAAATCATGAACTTGAATCATATCAAATCATGAATTGAACGTACTGCCACAATTAATAATCAGCGAAATGTAATTTTTAAAGGCAAAAGCAGAGTGTGTGTTGAGAAAGGCTTTACCTGAGAAAGCTCTGACCACGTACAGAGGGTCCTTAACCCGCCTCAGACCACAGACCAGCAGAAAGACCCTCAGATCATCGACATTTTCAGACTTTATACCTACACACACAAACATACAAAATGTTATTAAAGTGCAAATCCCAGGAACCTCTAGATTCTTGCAGGTTATTTCTGTCATATTCATATTATATTCATTAAATGTTAATAAACGCTAATCAATATCCATATCCATTAAACGTTTCCTTCATAAGTTCATTATAACTTCATTATAATAATATAATATACATTTTTGTGTGCATGACACAGTTGACAAAATACAAGCCAATGTTCGCTTGGTGATTAGCCCATTACAATTTTCTTTTTAATCTAAAAATAAGAATATTGTTTTGCCCCTGCTCTCAATAAAGAGTTCTAAACACAAAAAGAATTGAAATCATTCCAGCAGCTATTTTTGCACACCAACATAACCAACCCACAGGGCATGCAAACACACACACACACACACACACACACACACAAAACACACACACGCTCATTTCATTTGAGAGGCTAGGCTCAGTAAGTGGGGGCAGGGGTCCGCAGCGGGGGCTACAGAGCTAATTCATCAGCCGAGGTCACGGGAAGAGCCAGCAGGTGGACGGATAACAAGTCTGAGCGGCGGACTTACATCTGATTACACTTCAAAAGATGCAAAAGCAGTCCGAGGTCACTTCCTGTCATGGGCACTTGCCGTGTCTGCGTGACCCTCCTGAAAACCCCCAAAAAATCGCTTATTTTGCCGGGTCATCCAGCGCTCTTTTCCTCAATCCTGCCCGGGATTGGGGAGAAGCAGCGGCAGGGCCACCGTGGCCGCTGGGTGAGGCTAAGCGTGGGAAATTCGTGCCTGGTGATGCCGTGACCTTTCAAAACACACCACTGCGTGGGACGAAGTCATTAATGGCCGTGTTAGCGCCCTCGCGGAGAACCGGGGCGAACGCTGCTCGGGCCTCGGGGAGAGTCGCTGACCGCGGTGCCTCACTGAACTGTATAATTAACACGCCTGCTGCCCTTTTCAACTGCGGATTAACGAGAACTGGGGCGAGAGGATGCGTAGGTGAAGTGTGCTGCGCCCCCGGGTCTCTCCACCACGGGAAGTAACCTATCCTCTCCCAACGCTGACCGCGTGAGGTCATGCAGCGGCTTCTCCAGCAAGGGTCCCGGCGTCAGCTGCGGGGCTGCCACAGGGTGGTTCCTCAGGGTTGGAGAGGCTTTGATGTGTGAAAACCCTCAAATGATGTAAACTGAAAATGTGACTAGGAAATACTCATGAGGTGGCGTTTCAGGCGTTGGCGGGTAGGTCACGTGACGTACAAGGAGTCACATGATATTCTAAAATACATGGCATGAAGGAGAAGTAGCAAAGCAATTGACCAATTTGTCACGACATCCAAAATTGTTGATTTGCCGGATTAAGATTTATGAATTTGATATTTTTGGGAAAAAATAGGAATAGATTATTTAAGTGTGCTACAGTATGCATTTGAGCTTAAAACAGTTTCGTGTGCATTCTTGCAGACATTTTGCACGATTTGAGGCTGAAACGATGAGTTACCTGGCAACGTTGCCCTAAACCGTTTTTCTTTTTTTTCATGTACAACTTTTTCCTCTTTGGAATCTTTCAAACATTTCGATGTTAACCGGTCCAGATAATATCACTCACTGCATTTATGTGTTCGGTGGGGGCTAGTTAACGAGGAACAAACACGACTTGGCAGAACAAGGCTGGCCATGTTGAAAGAACAGCTGAACCCACCTTTAAGAGCGGATTTGGAGAGCATCATGGTGAAAGGGGTTCAACAAGAGACCTAATCGACACGACTGCTGCCACACAACCTGCAGCAAATCCAGATCAGGCAGGAGCAGTGGCCTTAAGTGACTGTAATCCCACACCGGGACACAAAGCTAATTGTCGTTCTGCTGTGTAATTGGTGTCAAACGGGTGGGAAAAGCATACTGATATGCTGCTTACAATAATAACACCAATAATACCACTACAACATGATGACAAAAAAAGTGTGTATAAGTTTATAATTTAGTAGGTAGAACAGTATAATAATAATAATAAAAAATTCTGAAATTCTTTTTTTCTTTTTGGCAGCATGGGTCCAAACACAGAGAAGATTCACAGTTCTGGTCCAAGTGATAAAAACGGCACATTGGGCCCACAGCACCAGTTTACGCCGCAGACGAAGTGATGAGAAACGAGCGGAGTCATGAGCTGTTTACCGCACTTACTGACGCAGTATTGATTATTGGTCGGGTTTGATTAACTAGTTTTAATGAGCCGACGGGAATGTTGATAATGGCTCTTCATTTATGCCTCATGCATCACTAGGGACCCCAGGTGGATTATCAGTCAGAGCTGTGTTAATGAGTAATATTTTATTGTGCCCTTATCTTAAAGTACATCCTCAAAGCCTTTAAAAAGATGAAGAGATTTGATTTTGAAAAAAAAAAAAAAAAAGACTACTGCAGTTTCTATTTCTGTAACTAGTTCAGGGTAAAACTGAGAGGAGATTATGAATAGAAGCAATGCAAAACCAAAAAGAAATAGAAAAGTCCCATGTAAGTCGTCAACTCTGGTAAAGTTTATCCAGACGTTGTGTGTGTGTGTGTGTGTGTGTTTCCACGTGACGACGATGGAGGAGTCTCAGGGTGCAGCAGGGTGAAATCCACCTCTGCGTTACAGAGATCAGAGGGCTCAGGCCATCTCATTAAGCCTATCACATGGGCTCTGTCGACGGAGTGTGTTGACCGTCTTAATCCAGATTTACGCATCATTCAGACATGCAATTCCAACATATGTCCTTAATTCCAAACTGAGGAGAAAAAGGTGATGTAAAACGAACCGTGAAAGTGTCAAGCACACACTCACACCTACAGACGGTGGGAGGAAACTGGAGGACACTGAGGAAACGGGGAGAGCATGCACACAAGGTCTGAGCCGGGATTCGAACTCCCACCCCTCTGAGGTGTGAGGTCACGTCACTCAAAGCTGAGCCACTGTGAACTCCCATACTTTCTCATTCAATGTGTTTTCTTTATTTTCATGACCATTTACGTTGGTAGATTCTCACTGAAGGCATCAAAACTATGAATGAACACATGTGGAGTTATGTACTTAACAAAAAAAGATGAAATAACTGAAAACATGTTTTATATTCTAGTTTCTTCAAAATAGCCGCCTTTTGCTCTGATTACTGCTTTTCAAACTCTTGGAATTCTCTCGATGAGCTTCAAGAGGTCGTCACCTGAAATGCTTTTCCAACAGTCTTGAAGGAGTTCCCAGAGGTGTTTAGCACTTGTTGGCCCCTTTGCCTACACTCTGCGGTCCAGCTCACCCAAAACCATCTGGATTGGGTTCAGGTCCGGTGACTGTGGAGGTCAGGTCTCCACTTTTTGTTAAGTACATAACTCCACATGTGTTCATTCATAGTTTTGATGCCTTCAGTGAGAATCTATCAATGTAAATGGTCATGAAAATAAAGAAAACACATTGAATGAGAAGATGTGTCCAAACTTTTGGCCTGTACTGTGTGTGTGTGTCTACATACACACACACACACACACACACACATATAAAACACACTGAATTTGTAGGAGTTTGGGGTGAAATTTGCAAAGACTGCTTACATTCATCACGTGCAGATTTATATACACCGAAGGCAGACAGTGCCTTGCACAAGTGCCTGAAAGATCAAAGACGCAAGAACAGAGAAACTTTAGGGCACCGAGCAAATATGCTGTAAGATTTTTCGCTCTTATCCCCCCCAAAGATGAATCATTTAGGATTGTCAGGAGCAAAATGTCTTTTTTCCCCCCTCTCTCGCTGCACCTACGGGCACTTTTCTGTGTCCCCTAGTTCCGTTGCTAACTGAACAGCAGAACATCTAAAGGACAAAAATAGCAGATTTTCCCTGTTTATTTATTAATTTGTTTGATTACATGAGAGAAATCTTTTTCAAGCTTGTAGTTTTCTAACGGCACACGTAGACGTTTCTGCTGAGATGTTTTATAGTTATAAAGAGCTCTTTAGATTTCGAGGGCAAGCAAAACTGAACTGAACAAAAGAGTACATGGCCGCCTGGGGAGCTTTCAGTTCAACAGTATTATAGTTAATAAACTTGTTTTCTTGACTTGGTTTTAAGAAACTAATAAACATACCAGTGATAACTGCTGTGAATGGCCATATATGGACCCACCTCCACCTATACACACCACAACTCCACATGTGTTCATCCATAGTTTTGATGCAGTCAGTGAGAATCTACCAATGTAAATGGTCATGAAAATAAAGAAAACACATTGAATGAGAAGGTGTGTCCAAACTTTTGGCCTGTGCGTGTGTGTGTGTGTGTGTGTGTGTGTGTGTGTGTGTGTATATATATATATATATATATATATATATATATATATATTTGCTTTACATATTTAAATGATTACAATTAACAATACAAAAAGTAACATGATTTAACCCAATACCACAACCCAACATTTCAACTTATTTCATATATTTATCTTGAAGGATCTGACTTCAAACTTCCTATCAGAATTCAAACAAAAATCATATTACTACTGGACATATTTGTATTTGTAAAAAAAAATAAAATCCTACCAAGGTAATGCAATCAGGAGAACTGCAGAAAGTCCCCATATCAGATAATTGAGCGAGTTCTGGATATGACTGAAGCGACTTTCGTGTCCTCTGACGTATTCATAAAAAGATAACAGTGCTGAAAGCTACACTGGTTTCCCTCCGGCAGGAAACCTCTGCTACTGATAACTGAACGTATAGCTATGTAGGCCTGCTTTCATTGGGATTTCATCTTGCTTTCATCATAAACAAAAAAAAAACATTTTAATGATTTGTTCCGATCCCTACATCCTTCAATTTTTTTGCGTTGGCAAACCCTGAAAGCATCTTTGTTTTGGCATTAACACTACATTCTCCTGCTGGCGTCCCTGTAATAACCATCCAGGATGTTCTCCCCTCACTGGGTCTACGTTCATGTGACCCACACCGCAGCGAGTGTTTGTCTGTATTTTTGTCTGTACTTCCACACTGTAGACCTTTGTGTTGTCACTCATGCATTTTGGGGACTTCCAGGTAACTGACTGAGTCTGGCCAGGCGCAAAAGTTAACACAAATTCTAAATGCAACCACCAATCCAATCACCACTTTGTTTTGCTATGTTTTGCAATATTAAAAATCACTACATTGATACCAGGGCTAGTCAACAGAGGTTCTTGACCAATGGGGAGACGAGTATAAATACAGTACAGGCCAAAAGTTTGGACACACGTGGAGCTATGTACTTAACAAAAAGTGTGTGTGTGTGTGTGTGTGTATATATATATAGTATAGTATAGTATAGTATTTGTTTAAAATTCTAAAATGCCTAAAAACTTCTAATCTAAAATTGCACTGCATTATGATTGCAATTTTCTTTTATAAAATTTAAAACATTATGTTAGGCCTTAAATACATCTGACAAGCAAAACTGGGTTCAAGTGGAATGGCAGATATCCTGTTTCCCTTACATTTGGGGCTCTAGTTGAACGTGGAGACAGAGCTGAAAATACATCATCCTGCATTTTAACATCCTGCCTTATCACTGGTTCTGATGGACTCATTAGTACTGTGGGACATTATCTGAAGACTGTGTGTGAGTGTGTGCACTAAAATATTACTTCAAATAAGCCCTGAAATTCTATCCACTTATTTTGCCTCTCATGGGAGAGTTCCGCTTAAACCTCCTCACGTGGAAGCTGGAAAAGTATCGCGCTTCCTGGAAAAGGTTCGCGGCTACTTTGCCAGAACAGGAAGACCGATGGTACCCCACTCTGGCCATTTCTGGCTGCTAAAGACGGATGTGTGGCTGCAGGCGGCTGACAGGTACCTGTGATCTATTTCACCCCTGAACTAGGAGCACCACCCCCCCGTCCACAGCCAGGCGCTTTATTATCCCCGGCACCTTCACTCAGGACACTCCGTTTTCATGCCCGGGAACTTTAGCTCACCCTGACGCTTGAGATTTTGGACTCTGGTAAACCCTCTTCGGGACGCCCTTCATCACCCCAGACAGAAGGCAATATTGAGATGTCTAGGAAACGTTCACTAATGCATGATCCATGGGTCTAGTCAGAGTGAAAGATAATTACTTTACAAAGGAAAGCACCGACATCCTCGTGGTCAAACAAATTAGCTTTTGGAGAGAACATAACCCCGGGACTCCACCAGGTCCCAGAAGGGCGAAGTAGTCGCACCCGGCCTATTTTTGTGCCAGGAGCCACATCTGATAACTTTCAGCCGGCCAATCGGGGAGCGGCTCCTTCATGAATAATCATGAGCATTCCTCCCGATCTCCCTCCCATCTTGCTGAGGGTCTGATGTGATTAAACCAGCAGAAAAAAACCTTCAACAAGCAATTAATGAAATGCTCCGCTTTTGAAGTGCGGCCGGTGGGATTTGGCAGCTGGAGCACGTGGCAGTTGCGACTGCCGGAATCCCGGGGGTAAGTGTTCGGTTCTAAAGTTTTGGGAGAACGTTGTGACTGGAGAGACCCTCGGATCAGAGCTTATACTGCTGAGGAACAGGCGGTGTGGATTCTGAGGCCTGCTTCTGGGATCAACGTCACGCTTCGACCCGACCCCTCCAGAACCCGGCTGGCTCTCCGTATTGTCAGATGCAACATATTGGTGTTTGTGGGCCTCTACAACCTTTATGATGTCTGACCTTTCACACAGTTACAGTCTGAACTTCATGTGCACTTCCGAATAGAGTTCAATTTTGGTACCACTGAAAAAAAACCGGCACCTAAACTTTGCGGGTCTCATAGCGAAAGGTTGTGATGTAACAAGCGGTGGGTGGAGGTGAGAGGCAGCTTTGGAAAAGAGAATATGGTGGAGAGCCAAAGTCCGGTAAGCTCTATATGGACGTCCACAGAAATTCACCCAAAGTTAAAAAGTGCACTAGAATAAAGTGTATGAAGTAATAAGGGAAGAACTTATTAAAGTCGCAGGCTTCGTACGAACAGCCGAATTGTCAATAAGCTAAAAAAATGGAAGGAAGACAAGAGAGACAAAAAGAAGGGACTGCGTAAACTTGGATGTCTATTACGACGTGATGGATTAGGTGCTGGGATTTGTGTTTAGCGGGCTTGACCTTTATCATGCGGCTCGAGCTGGGCTGCTGTCTAGTTTAAACGGTTGGTTCTCAGTTCAGCACCGGCACCTGGTACCAGCACCAGCACCAGTGTAGTGGAAATGAGGTATTAGGCTTACATGGATTCTGGGACGTAACATAAATCATTTTAATTAACCTAACATGAATAAAAACAGAACACACACACACACACACAAATACACAGTACTGAACAGAACAGTGTTTAGGTCTCTGGGAAGGTTCTCCATGGTTCTGCTACTCTCTGCTGCCCTCCCTCCTCTCCCCAACTCAGCTGTTGCATTCGTTTCTCTTAAACATATTGTTAATGCTATATACTTTATATATTTTCTTTTTCCACGGATCAGATCCAAATCCGTCCCCCCATTAGAATATCTGAAACTAATAGTTCAGTTAGCAGCAATTCAGGTCTTATAAGTTCTACTGTGACAATCCATTACTCTGACACTGAAACAGCGCCACCTACAGACAGTTTGGGAAAAGTGGAACATGCGAAGGAAGAATGCGGTTTGGTTTTTGTCATGGAAGCGGATCACAACTCCGTTGAAGAGAGGGTGGTGGCCGCTCACATGTTTACACGAACGTCCCTGTCTTCTGCTCTGCAGCCTCGTGCGGGAGGGCGGAGAGAATCTGTCGGGTTTGGTGATGGAGTGGTCTGCCGGCTAGAGTTTACACGCTTACTGTGTGTCAGATGGCTACAGTCGATGTCTGATGCCCTGTGCGGTTTCAACGCTGGAATATGGTGAAAAGCTAGCGAAGAGTGAAACGGCTAAAAAAAAAAAAAAAAGAGTCAAGTAGGGATTTCTATTTTCGAATTATACATGATTGCTATAACGATTGCTTATAGCAATCATGTTATTTATGGTAAATAGCAGGTAAAAAAATTTGAGAAAAACCTATCGGAAAATCGAATAGTTCAATATGGGATAGTATATCGTGATAAACGAGAGAGTAACATTAAGGGCCAAGCTCCTTTTCCACACTTGTCTCTGCAAAACATTTTTCATATTATAGCAATTTAGCATTAATGATGCATCTGTTGTTCAGTTTAACCAATTATTCGCACATTTTGAAAAGAATTCAATTTTTTTTTTATCGACTTAATCCATCAACCTCACAGACGAACCTTGGCCAGGAGAGAGCACGATTTTCTGGCCTCTTAAGGGGGTGACAGTGACGTCGTGTTCTGTAGTGTCCGATCCAAGATACACGACTGGAGCAAAAGTGATGAAAGCGTCGATCTAATTACCACAAGAAGTGGGAGGAGGTTACGCCACCGCGGCATCGCTCGAAAGGAACAGAATAATCAGATATGGTGAGTACGTTGAACACAGACCTCCACCAGAAGGAAAAAAAATAAATCAATCGTTCACTTAGGCGGGCAGAAAGGGGGAATAATCCATTCCTGGCTTTTCTGCCGTGGAGACGTTTTCTGCTCACACTCGTACGAGGTGAGACCGCTCCGGTGGCCGCGCGGACATTCGGTAATGGATTGGGGGCAGTTGATGGGCGTGTGTCTGCAGGTAATCAGCATTACCCGTGGCACCCATGGGGGAAATGATGATGAATGGCCACGCGTGAGACGGTTATTAATCAAAGGGCCTTAGACTCTGATGTTTCCTCTGCCCCCGGGCAGTCCGCTCGCAAGGAGAGAGAGAAGAAACACCTCACAGCACACATCTTCACAGCACACACCTTCCCCGTTAAATAATGACTTTCATTTCGCGGCCAGGGAAGACAGTGGGTTGGACGGGCAGCCGTCAGACTGCAGGAATGGAAAATATTTAAAAAATAGAGCGAAAAAGGGAAGTGTGTATGATAAAAGGAGCTAAAAAAAAAATATTGATTAAAGCTACAAGAAGAAAGTGATGGAGACCTTTACACTGGCAGATTAATACCAACATTTAGCTGCCCTCAGAGAACTGTGCCAAGGAAATCATCGTGTGTCTCTAACACACACACACACACATTTACAACTCTGGGAGGTGTGAGACTCTTGTAACCAGTGGTGTACCTGAACTCTGCAGAAAGTCTCTCCAACAGAAACATGGTGCCACCCTCGTCTCAAATCCTGCATGAGAGAGAGAGAGAGAGAGAGAGAGAGAGAGAGACATGACAGCTCCTTCGCTGTGTGGAAGCGGCATCTCTCGCCATACGGTCACAGCAAGGAAAAATACATGTAAAACTAAAACTCATAAATCCTGACGTCCCAATCGTATCAAAAATAAGTTGTCACTGTCATTTAACGCTATGTCACATGGCTCCTTTTGCTGTATTTGTCGCATGGGTGAATCCCTGCAGCAATCACGTGTCACATGACCACAGGATTATGGATTATCGCCTGAAATGTTCACCTGTACACTCTTGAAGAATGGCTGTATAATGATCACAGTCTAGAGCCCTGCGTCATAACAAAAAATTTTATTATGTCGTCAATCAATAAATCAATTATTTAATTTAAAAGCATTTCAGGGGGGAAATCCTGGATAAGATAAGATAAGCTAAGATCAACCTTTATTAGTCCCACAAGTGGGAAATTGCAAATAAAAAAAGAATTGCAGGATAATCCTCCTGCTGTAGCATTCTGAAAGAGCAAGAATTTAATTAGTGCTCTTATGTAGACTACTGACCACTGATCTGTAAGCATTGAAAATGTCACATTACATGAAGGACATCAGACCCAGACCGGAATCCAAAGGCCTGGACTTCAGTGTGGACCTTGGTTCCATCACTCCATCCCTCCATCTTATTTTAAATTTTGAGAAATGCTGCCATATCCACACATCCATATACTGATTTTATAAAGAAATCAACCTGGCAACAGGGCTGATGTTGCTGGCTGAAGAATCCCATTGTTGCTTTATGACGTGACCCACTGGCATCATAACACAGGTCCCAGAAGCAAGGGGTTCCCCTGAGGAACCCCGCATGTTAAGTCAATTTTAGCTGAGTGGTCACCAAGTATAAAAAAAAATATATAAAATGTAAAAAATAACAAATATGAAACGGAACCAAGGAGGCCAACATGATTCTGTAGGATGATTCTGCTGTTGACAGCACTGAAAATGAGAGATTATTTTCATCCATGTTCATTCTCAAGTCATGTAACATGGAAATTTCTCAAATCCGGATGTAGGATTTAGATATTAATTGAGTCTATGCAAAGATTTGAAACTGGCCTACAATGACGTGGTACTGATAAATGTAATTAAAGTGCATTCCTTCCGCTAAGCTGTCAATGAACATAAAATCGAAATAAATAGATAAATATATAAGCCGTGGTACCCGGTCCCTCTGGGATTTCACGGACTACTCTGATTGTTGAGGATTTAAGAAAAAATGCTGACAGGGAACTATCAGCGGATTGATGAGAAGGGAGGCAGATAGAACCAATCACTCAATCTATAAATGGCATCGTTAATATAATCATTTTAAAAATTGGAATGCAATGCTGTCACTGCAGGCACAAAGGCTGGATTTACTGCCGGTCTCTGATGATTTATTATTTCCCCATCATTTTTATTACGGCTTACAGCTTGCTCGAAGAACTGTATATGTGTTTTATATGCCACATTTAAATTTGTTTAAAATTATGCAATGTGTAGAATTACTAGCTGCTGATTTCAGCATCTAAACAGTCCAACTGCTCCAATTCGGTTCTCCATGAGAACTGATAGAAACTGATGGCCAGCAACATCTCACCATGCAAGGAAACAGGTAAAAAAGACGAGCAAGGTGCAGGCCCCGGTCTTATGAAAGTGAATTGATTGTCAATAGTTTTATCCCTCAGAAGCTGGTAGGGAAGTTGGACCTGCTGGGAATAGACTTCCACTCTGCGGCTGGATCTTGGACTTCCTAACACACAGGCCTCAGTCCGTGTCTATAGGAAGCAATATCTCCAAAGTCCTCAGACTGAGCACAGGGTCCCCACAGGGATGCTGCTCAGCCCGCTGCTGTTCACTCTGCTGACACACGACTGTGCTGCACAGTACAGCCTGGACCGCATCATCAAGTACGCAGATGACGAAATGTGTCCCCCACAACAGTAGTGGGGCTCATCACCAAGAACGATGAGTCTGCTTACAGAGAGGGGATAAAACATCTGCTGGACTGGTGCCAGACTAACAACCTGACTCTCAATGTCTCCGAGACCAAAGAGATGGTTGTCAACGTCAGGAAGAAACCGACTGTCCCCACCCCACTGCACATTGACGGATCCACCTGCTGAGAGTGTCAGCAGCGTGAAGTTCCTGGGTGTGCACCAGACAGACGACCTCTCCTGGAGTCTCAACGCCACCTCCACCACCAAGAAAGCCAAGCAACGTCTGCACTTCCTGAGAAAACTGAAGAAGGCCAACCGCCCTCCTCCCATTGAAAGTGTTCTCTGCTTCTACATCACTGTCTGGGATGTGAAGACAGTAGAACGCATCATCGGGGTTCCACTTCCACCCATCTCCCAGCTCTACTAGAAACACCTCATCCGTCGAGCTTGGAGCATAGTGAAGGACTCTCACCACCCCTCACATGCCCTGCTCTCCCTCATATCGTCTGACGGTTCCGCAGCATCAGGACTGTAACTGCCAGATGCTGCAAGAGCTTCAGTCAGAGCTCTCAACTCACTGCCATCACTCAACAACAATACACTTCCAGCCTTATGCACCCCCTAACGTCCTGTCAATTTTGCACATCTCAATTCATTTTGCACAGCACACGGTGATGTGTCCTCTGCTTTTAACCATCGCCCTTGGTGAGCAGTGGGCAGCCATGACAGACGCCCGGGGAGCAGTGTGTGGGGACGGTACGTTGATCAGTGGTACCTCAGTGGCACCTTGGCGGTTTGGCACCTTGGCTTCCTTACACGCTAGGCCACCGCTGCATCCAGCCTACACCTGTGATGCTTCACGCTGCTGGGGCCGAAGGTCACAGACGGGACATCAGTTAGCATCTGCCGACATTTGTCATTTTGAATATAAAAAGGTCACGCTGTACATCATTCGTCTTCCCGGCTCGCTCCTTTTAACAGGCCAAAGTGCTCCGAATCACTTTCTATCTACTCCTCAGACACAGGTCACCAAAAGTGTGACTCTTGCTCTGCGCCACTGGCGTGCAGCATGGTTTCAGAATGTTGCATTCACAGATTTTGCAGAATATTTGCTGACATGATCTAACACATGACACATAATGAGGGCTTTTAATAAAGATGCACAATGTGGGATCTAATAATAACCATGCATGTGGGATGTTACAGCTGCGTCCAATTCCACAACTGGTATACAGACACCGGGTCCAATTTTGTGCCACGTCAGCGCAAAGCCCCAGACTGCTGGTGTGAGCACAAAGAAAAGAAGCAAACACTGACATTTCCCAGAGAATTATTTTCCTGGGCAACTGAATTAGGGAGGGTATCCTCCTTGGAAGGCGTTGCCTCTCTGTATCACTCCTTCCCAAGGTTTCTTCCTTTCTTTTCTTCCTCTCTTCTAGAGGGTTTTTTAGTGGAGTTTTTCCTTTTTTGCAAAAGGGTCAAGTGTGGGGGGTGTCAACTGTAGGGCCTGTCAATGCCCATTGAGACATACTGTATGTTTTTATGTGCTATATAAGAAATAAATGTTGTTGTTGTTATCCACCATGAGAAAAATGTCGGAGGCATAAAGCCAGGTGCTTTTGTCTAAGACAATTGTAAGATTATGTCTATGAGGTCCATGACGTTCTGCAGCTTTGTCTTGCATAGAGGTTCATCACCTCCGTTCTCCATATCTTTGTCAAACAGCCTTCCCCCGAGCAAGAGGTGTGAAAGGCCAATCATTTGTCTGGGTTTGTCGGCCCCAGACAGGAGACACCAAGGGCGTGACAGGGCGGAAACAAATTCTGATTGGTCTGTGGCAACTTCCTGGGAGTCAAATGTATAAAAGAATTTTCTCTTGTGGTCTCTGGACACTTCCATTTTCCTTTCCATCGGGAACTGAGGGATTTTTCCATCAGTTTCTGGGCCTTTTTCTCTTTACCTATTTTTCTCCTGGATCAGGTGATCTCTCTGAAGCTTGGTTCAAGGCTTTTTCTCCTTTCTTTTATTTTGGGTTTTTCTGTACCATTGGTACCTTTTTTTACATACAATATTTACATGATTCTGCAATTGTAATCTACTGGTGTTAATAAATTAGAAACTGTTCATTCTCTTAACGTCTACTGTTCCATGCCTCTTTCTTCCAGGTAACATCAGATTGGACTGGTTTTCATACAGTGCTTTGTGTAGAGAGTGTTTATACAAAATCATTGTGTTTTACACAATCATTATCAATCATTAATGACTTAATCATTGGTAATTAATCACAGTTATAGGTACAGTTGTTTTTGGCGACCTGTCTTAGTTTTGTGGGGTGCCCTGGATCCAAGTTTGTGTTTTTTTTTTTTTTTTGAGCATCATCCAGATTTTCTTAATGATTTTGGGCTGGATTGATTGACGTCTTACTCTGTTGTTTTTTTTTTGTAGAGAGAGAGAGGAAGAGCCATTTGCTGCTCTGTAAATTTCACCTGATTTCTCAGGAGTGTCTGACTGCACACATTTACATTTACAGCATTTACCAGACGCCCTTATCCAGAGCAACTTCCAATCAGTAGTTACAGGGACAGTCCCCCCCTGGGGACACTCAGGGTTAAGTGTCTTGCTCAGGGACACAATGGTAGTAAGTAGGATTTGAACCTGGGTCTTCTGGTTCTTACCCACTAGGCTACTACCGCACACCCTTGACACACCTCAAATAATCTCTCTCAAGAAAAAAAAAAAACTTTTACATCCAGAATATGTGGCACAGTAGTCCCTGTTCTGCTACACCAGTTAGGCACGGCCGAGGACTGACAACAAGTCCACCAACGACAGGTGACACTGAGCTGAGACGTATTTATTGAGGCCTTACCTTGAGGCTGGACGTGAATCTTGCTGCTTTGTGAGAACTGGAAAGGAGAGAGAGGAGACATTTAATAATCACAGTTTCAACAGTGGTGCTCAGTGCTGGAAGACAAATCAAACGTGATTTGTTAACTACCTGATTTCATTGTAAATGTGCGTGTGGGGGGAGGTTAAGACAGACTTTTAACATAAATAACACAAAAACAAATTTTGGTGTTATGAAGAACAGAGGTTCTTTTGCCCCTCTGCGGAATGTTAGCGCTGATTTTTGGCAACACAGAGACAGCAGGACAAGCAACAAGCACAAAGTAAAAATTTTAAACAAATAAATAAACATAAAAGCATTCTACTCATCCAGGTGCTAAAAGATGCATTTTTACCTTCAGGAAAAAGATTCCAATAGCCTAAAATTAAAAACAACAACTTCTGAACTTTGTTCAATTTGAATATATACGTTTAACCAGGGACTAAATATAGTTCAAATAACTCTAAATACTGGCTAACAGACTAAATATATAAATTGAAATAAATCTTACCGAGGCTTTTTTTTCTTCTCATATCAGCATGTTACATTCACACTTGCACCCACACCCATCCAGTGCAGGACATACACATTTGTTGGTAGGATACCAATTTTAGAAATTAGTTCCCACCTTATAGATGTTTAGGTTATTAACTGGTCATTAACAATTCTTCTACATAATTCAATTTGTTGTTTCCACATTGGCCTGAATATAAGATACCATGCCTAGCAAACATGAGACGGCCGCTGGACGTGCAGATCCTGCCTAGACAGGTTCGGTCGACCCAGGACACACATCTCTATGTCTACACGATGTGCAAATCAGGTTGCTATTGCATCTGTCTATCTGTGACCGCTCTTGGAAGTAGACATGCAATGTCACTTTTTTTATTTTTTAAACATCAAGAGGTTTCTAGCAGTGTATAGTTCGGATTCGGAAAAGAAATTTGACAAACTGCATAGATTTAATGAAATCAATTTACCTTATATACCTTTCTTAGTTTTAGCCAAATTTATTAATTAAACTGAACCCATAAGGGGAGCAAGAGTCGGAAAACACTCACTGGCTTTTCACTTTTTATTTTAAAGTTGCGTCTTGGTGGCTCTTTTCTGCTTGAGAGAACTTTAGAGCTGAACCAACTCTTGCTGATTATTTCTCTACTAGTTGTAGTTTGGTTTAGAATTGGTAAGAATGCACTGAAGATTTTTATGAAAAGAACTCTTTCATTGGTAAAAGACAGGAGATCATCTGTACAAAAGAGTTTTTTTTTATGTAGTTGTAGTTAATACCACAGTGCGATATTGAAAGGATGCAAACTCCAAAGACCACCCGTGTGGGCTTAATACCTGGGGAGGGGTGGAGTCACTGTCATTTTAAACCAATCAGTGTCAGCTACACGGACCATTTCTGAACTGTTTTTCACATTTTACAGACGTCCTGTGGTCGTCAAAACTGGAACGTCTGAAAAAGACGTCGTACAAATGTTCATTCTGCACCCTCTGGAGAAGTATTTTCTACATCAGGCAAGACGTCTGAAAGACGCACATTTAACGTCAACTTGTTTGCTGGGTGGTCTCAGACCAAAAATAGGATGCCACGAAATATGACATTTTGTAATGACTGTTGTAATTACTATTGGAAAAGGAATCCTCACGCCATTCTTAAATGATTTTTGCAGTGTGCAATCAGGGAATACTATTCTATGAATGGGGTGTGCTTGGCGACCGACAATGGTCAGATAGCTGCAATGTGTCAAACTATCACGGACGCACTCAATGACCCAAGATTTCCCAGCAAAATGCTGCCCAGATCCTCACACTGTTTCCATCGGCTTGGCTTCGTCCCATTGTGCATTCTGGTGACATGGAAGAGCCATCCGCGCGATGTAAAAGAATTCGTGATTCATCATCGCAATTCCAAATATGGAAAATGGGGGGGGTCATCTTGTATATGGTCCAATATTGCAATAAGAGGAGAGAATTTGGGAGACTGGAACTTGACATTGGGTAAAAGGCTGGTTGTGGGTGCAGGTTTTTGGAATCTGTCAGTAATAAAGACTCCTCCCATGGTACGGTGTTAAAAAAAAATAAAAACTCTCACCATGAAAAGTTCCGCTTCTTCCTTCATTTTGTCAGTGAATGCCACAGCAAACCTGTTATTAAGGAGAAGGTGGGGAAAATCCATTTACGCCAGCAGCGAAAGGTCAAGAAACTTTAGTTGCTAAAAAAAAACAAAAAAAAAAAAACGATCGACCCCTTTCTTTTCCCTCCCCGGCAGAGCGCCATCATTTCGCGAGAAGCTACAGAGACCCGTTACCCCTACCCACCCACCCACCCACCCCCCCCAAAAAAAAAAGAGAAGAAAGAAGCGTGCAGCAATCACAGAAATGTCAGGCCTTGATGAAAATCAAAGCCCTGCCACTGTTCGTCTCACACCGGCGCAGAGGAGCAAAGAGGAACGTGCCAAGAGCGCGGCTCTGAACGTATAAAAAAAAAAAAAGAATAATAAATTGCAAATAAAAGAGAAAAAGGGGAAGAATAAACATCATCGTAATCGGGAAAACTTCAATGTCACGTCTCCCCTCTTTGAATCTCATCCGACTCAGGTTGTGCGAGGTTCCGGCAGGCTGCGGTTCCGGGGAGGAGGGGGGCTGGACGTTCTGATCCAGGTTGATCCGCAGAGGCAGGCGCAGCGGGCGGTCCGCTCCGTCTCCGCCGTTTGAAGTCGGAGGGCCCGCGTCGTGCACCCGCTCCCCAGAGGCAATTATCAGCCGCTCCGCCGATCTGTGGGAACCTGGCGGATCCGTGTCGGTGCGTTCGGAAAAGCCCCACGCCCAGGCGTAGATCAGCCCGTTTGGAGTCGGGGAGGACAACGTGGTGCCCGGCTGGGCCGAGGCCACAGCTTAATACGGGGTGATGCCTCCATGCGGTGTGATACGTAATCCACTGTGAATGCGCTGGGATGTCAATATAGTTGATACGCAGATATTAATAAAACAACAACATTAATGTTCGTGATCAGTAACATTAATAGACAGTGTTGCTTCAAAAAAACAAATTGTAAACAAAATTGTGTGGTATTTTATGTTAATGTTGGTATTGTTTTAATCCAAATTATATTATTGTTTAAAAATGTTTTACTCAAAATTCTTAAGATTTTTAAAAACATGGCTCTAAATTTTCTTGTGAAATCAGGGTATTTGCATAGGTATTTGTATTGGTATCGAGTTTGAAACAACTCCGTCTATAGAAAAAAAAAGAACTCTCAGGGGTGACTGGTGCGGCTATGTCCTTATTTCAGGGCAAAATAAGAGATTCTGCACATGCATTCATTAACTCCCACTCCGCCTAAATACGCACGTAAAAGGCCACGAAAGCTGACCTTCGACGAACAGTCCCTTCAGCGGTCCGCACATTTGTAAATGTCCTGAAAATTGAAAAAACAAAAAGGGGGACGGCAGCGTGTTCACAGCCTGTTCCACACACCGAGGGAGGTCAAGCAAATCAATTTAAGTCGCGCTCATTAAAGCCCTATTGTCCTTTCACTGGAACGGAGTTTGTGGCAGCGTGCATCTTCTGTTGCAGCAGGTTCCATTTCGCTGTAATGGAATCGCCCGTCGTGATTGGCTGTCGGCAGCCCCGCTCGTCCAACGTCTGAGCCGCACGAACGCCGCCGTTTCAAAGGCTTGGGAAACTTTTCAACATTTTAATGCATTTAAGAGCCACTGCGGTGTGGCACGAGGAACGCTTCACCTCACCTGGCTTTCCTCAACACACACTCCATCACAGCTCGCTTCCGCTCATCTTTCACGTCCTCGTTGACGTCTGTTCCCCCAAAGACGATTCCGAAGGGCACTTGGATGTCTGGAATCAAAAAAAAGAAAAAAGGAAAGAGAAAATGCTCTACTTCGCTCTTACACTCTCTCTGAAGTTCAACTTTTAAACCCAAAAGCAGGAATGGGGCCCTGTGAAGCATGAAACACCGTGTAAGCTTTAGAAGAGGAGAGCGGCCTTTTCTCATTTCGACAAGATGTCTGTGGCTACCCTCAAGGTACAGTTTAGATTAAAGGTGCCCTTCTAGGTCTGAGACTAAATTGTTTGGACAATTAGAGGTCAAATAATCCGGCTTATTCGGACTAGGTAATCGGGCGCCCACCTCGTTCGGCTGATTCTCTCCGTAAATCATTTACTTCAACTTTATTATTACCAAGGGTAATAATAGATATTAATCACTCAGGTATTAATCTACATTAATTAGTGCTGCACAATTAATCTAATCGCAATCGTAATCGCGATGTCAGTCTGTGCGATTACATGAACGCAAAAAGCTGTGATTAGTACATGGATTGGATCGACAACATATCCGATCCATTCTCTCATTCTCTCAAAGTTTGCGAGCTGACTGAAGTCTCACTTCAGTCGTTTGTGACGTGTTTGGTCACGTGACTTTCGATTCGGAGACATATGGGTAGACGGCGCATGACGCGCTGCATCGTACGTCAACTTCGCCGCCATATTGCGAGAGGCTCTGCTGTGGCATGAAGCATATACATGTCTATGGAGAGAAGTGCATAAAAAATGCCTCACTCTTGTGCTGCTTGGGGCTGTACAAACCGCTGTACGCTCCAAACAAGATCCTGGGGGATTACATTTCATAGGTAAGGCTGGACAATTGTTTTGAATATATTTGAATATATATATCCCGTTTTATAAGTCTTAACCTTAGCTAAGCTAGCGAAGCTATGCATTCCTGTGTTCAAGTCAGCCTCCAAACAACGTTTTGGCTAAACGTAGGCATTAACTATCTAGACTGTTCTTAGCTGTTTAGTTAACTTTTCTCAAACTTTGAAGGTTTCGTAAAAGAAATTCACCTCAGTTTACAAATCTTAACCTTAGCTAAGCTAGCAAAGCTATGCATCCCTGTGTTCAAGTCAGCCTCCAAACAACGTTTTGGTTAAACGTAAGAACTATAATACGGGATTTAATAATGGCCAAATATAATCAAAACAGTTGTTTAGCCTTACCAGGGTTTGTCGTTCGACAGTAATGCAAAATATTTATTTGTGATTATTTTGTGATTTTATTTAATTTAGTAGAATATTGTATTTTGAAAGCACTGGGCATTTCAGGTTGTTATAAGTAGTTTGTATGTTTCACTTTGAAATTAAACATTTCACTATTAGTAATTTGTATGCAACTTTTCATTGATATACAAGCAAGTGTCCTTTATCATATCGCAATCACATATTACAATATTGATCTCAATAATCGCAATATGTCCCCAAATCGTGCAGCCCTAATATTAATAATTACCATTGATTCTAATATTTGTTAAGATACATTTGGGATTTAAAAAAAATGCATTTTTAATGGTTTTCAATGGGACATTTTTTGTAAATTTCAAGAAGGATTTTGTTATTTTAGGCTCTTTTAAGGCATTGATGCAAGTTTTTTTAAAGAGCGAATTAAAATTGAATGGCACAAAATGTCACAAATATTTCTTAAGAGTTGAGGTCACAGTACCGTTAGCCAATTGACTATTAGAAATGAGCCCATAGCCACATTATCTCTGATCAGCAATGGGCAGCAAATGTCATTAGACGCCGATCATTCTACAGCATGCAACAATTATCTGTGCCCAAAATTGTTAGTTTCACCTCATTTTTTGCTCTACATGAACAGTATCGAGTATTGAGTTTGAAATTCTAGTAACACGGTTATTACCTGGGAACTTGGTGGTACGAAATGTGGAAAGAAACGTCATTTAAAAAAAAAAAGCAAACTGCTTTCTCATCCACAGGCATCGGTGAACATGAGTGTTCTGGCCTATTTAGCATGATAAGAAACGATCTGTTGTCCTAGGGGCGCCGGAAAAAATATTGATACGGCAATATGGATATTTTTGTGTACCAATTAAGTCCAAAATCCAGTTCTGAGTTACAGCATGTTGTTTTCGTACAGGCCCAGCTTGCGTTTCAGCTCTGTTTTCACATTTCCTGTGAACTGTAGAACATCGCGATACATACAGTGTCACAATATATCGCGATACAATCGCGTCGTGAGATCCTTGCCAGTACACATCCCCTGGTTGGAACTTTTTCTCTCCTAATTGAGAAGTACCGACCTAGGAGAAGCCTGCCTCCCTTGTACAGATGAATGGCCAGCGCCCCTCGCAACGACGGGTCTTGCGTCATCACGTCGGCCACGTCACGGGGAGACGGGAAATCCGCGGTGTCGCGCAGGACGCATGTGTGTCCCGCAGCCTCGATGTGACTCCTGCATCAAAAAAAATAATAAAAATGTAATTACGATTATGAACATTAGAACGGTGAGTTGTACATTTGATTAAAAACCGAATCGGCGAGCAGAACCGAACTTTTTTTTTTTTTTGGGGGGGATTGACTCTACCTGATCCTTTCCGCAGTTGTGCAGTTTCCTGTCTTTGGACCAAGGCAGGCCAAAAACAGGATCTTCATCATCCGTACTGTTATGACGGCCGACAGGAAAGCCGACCATCTTAGTTCATTGTGTCATTCGTGTCCCTGCGTGTCCGGCCTGCAGCGGTCGCCGCACTTTCTCGCTCCCGTGTTAGTTTAAGGCGCAAGTCCGTCTCTTAATTGGGCCCCCCCCGAAACACGGACCGCGGGAAAGCGTCACGTCGTGATGGAGGAGTGGAGTGGCGCGGCGACACGTTGTGACACTCGGCCGAAGCGCGTCGTTAATTAGCGTCACAGCAACAAACGCCCGAGGCGGCGCGCCGTTCCCCTACAGACACGTGGGTCCGGCAACGTCGCGTGTGAAGGTCTATATTAATACAGCTGCTTCTGAAACGGACTAATGGCTGGCTAAAGGCAAGCACCGAAATTCAAATATTCCATTTGAACAAGCAAAGAAATGACTACTGGTTGGTTATAAGAGTGATAAAAGTTCAAAGTATAAGTTAAGCTGTACGCACATTTCAACAACCGCTCTATTTATGTCTAAATGTATAAAAAGATGTGCTTGAGGCTTCTGTTCACAGCCTGCCGGTAAACCTAAGGGAACCAGCGGAGTAGCGCATTTGCGTGACTCCTGCGTGAGCCAATAGGAAAACAGAATTTGAGAGCGTAAGCCAATCATCAGCAGGGTAGGCGGGACTATGACCTGTATCTCAGCCAATGGCTCGACGCGCAAATGGAGCTGACTAAAGAAACAGATGGATTGACCATTCTTGAGTCATGTTGCACCCGGTCGCACACGTTGGATGAGCTATAGATTATCGTGTGGCGAGGCGCTGCCCTGTTCGTGGTCCCGTGTGTCACGCGGTTGTGCTGTGACTGGCCGCGCAACTCTACTTTATTTCGGAAGCACTTTTTTTGGGGTGCTGCCGGAGTTCGAGAGTCGGAAACCGGCGTTTCGGTGGGACATGGTCGGCCGTGGCAGACAGCTAGCCGTCGCCGTTTGTGAAAAGTGGACTTCTCGTCACGGGCGCGGTGGTCCTGTCCCTGCGTGTTTCGTCGGTTTTCCTGCGAGTGTCCCCGTTCACCGCCGCGACGTGTTTTTCCGCCGGTTCGGGTCACGCTAATTTCGGGCTCTGTGCGCTGACCCCGGTGTCGACGTCAAGGTGGACCAACTTTACTTCAGCGTCCTCTTCTCATGTCCCTGTTTGAATCCGAGTACAGATTCGATTCGATTACGGTAACTATTATGGATTCTTCGCGATTAATTTACAAATATTTGATTGGTGATTGGATGTAACATTGCGATAGACGTCCATTTCCTAAAAAAAAGCCTTAAGGAGCACATCCAATATGTTGATTGTCAGTTGTTGTGCTAACTATAGAATAATTATATATTTTTTGTGCTCAAATTGATCTGAAAGTTTTCCCAAAGTGAAACAGAAACGATGGAACATTCTTTACAAGGCATCACATGACTTTTCTAATCTAGTTAAAACTGTTCAGGAACACCGTCTGAGATTAAAAGTGTTCCTTGGTCACATTTACTGTATTGTATCGGCTTGTTGATGGTTATTATTTTTCTCCTTTGAAGGTTTCTTCTGTGTCGAGACATCAACCAGCAGTAGACGGCCAGGGCCATGGCGAGCAGGGACGCTAACGAAAGGACGGCCCTCCTGGACAGTTCGGCGACGGCGCCGCGCCCCCAGGAGTCGGTCTTCAGAGGCCGAAGGCTGGCGTGCGCTGCCGTCCTGCTGGCGGAGTCCCTGGAGCGGATGGCCTTCTACGGCCTCACCTCCAACCTGGTGCTCTTCCTCAACAGCGACCCGTTCTACTGGGAGGGCACCCAGGCCAGCCAGGCGCCGCTGGTCTTCATGGGGGTCACGTACCTGGTGTCGCCCTTCGGCGGGTGGCTGGCGGACGCCTGCCTGGGCAAGTTCTGCACCATCGTGTGCAGCTTGCTCCTCTACCTGTTGGGCATGTTTTTTTTCCCCTTCATTGCCAGCGACAAATTCCGAATCTCCCTCTGCGGGCAAGAGCTGGCGTTCCCCGTCCAGCCAGCCGAGTGCATGAGCGCCAACTCCAGCCCCCCCGCTAACGTGACCTGTCCGACCCGAGCGCCGTACTGTGGCGCTGTCATCTACTCCAGTCTGGTGTTGGTGGCCTTAGGCGTGGGAACCGTGAAGTCCAACATCACTCCTTTCGGAGCCGACCAGGTAATGGGTTTGAGATCTCGTTACCTACCACCTTCGTTAATAGGACGTTAAGAAATACCCGAGCAGGGCCCTAGAGTTTACATTTACATTTACAGCATTTACCAGACGCCCTTATCCAGAGCGACTTATAATCAGTAGTTACAGGGACAGTCCCCCCCCTGGAGCAACTTAGGGTTAAGTGTCTTGCCCAGGGACACAATGGGGGCAGTGGTGGCCTAGTGGTTAAGGAAGCGGCCCTGTAATCAGAAGGTTGCCGGTTCGAATCCCGATCCACCAAGGTGCCACTGAGGTGCCACTGAGCAAAGCACCGTCCCCACACACTGCTCCCCGGGCGCCTGTCATGGCTGCCCACTGCTCACTCAGGGTGATGGGTTAAATGCAGAGGACAAATTTCACTGTGTGTGCTGTGCTGCTGTGTATCACAATGACAATCACTTCACTTCTAGTAAGTGGGATTTGAACCTGGGTCTTCTGGTTCATCATTTCGGCTACAGACATGTTAGACAGTACAAAGTGACACGAAACAACCTGGTGCTTCATGTCCGACATTCACAAATCTGCTACATGAAGCTCAAACAGGGGACACAGGGAGAGCAGGAATACCACATTACCAGCGAAACAAGTCATGAAGGTGCAGATGTGTAACAGTGTGCAAATACTGCTGTAATAGAAGTGTAATAGAGATATGTCCTGAACACAAACGCTAGAGTGTGTGTTTGTCAGTCCAGAGTGGAAAGTCCCGGAGTGTTCAGGTGTCTGTGGGATGAAGCTGCAGCACGGTCTGGCGGTGAGGGCCCGAACTCTCCGGTACCTTTATCCGGATGGCAGGAGGGTGAGCGTGTGTGGTAATGGTGCAAGTTGTGCAACGTAATTGTGCGAGGTCGCGCTGCCTGTGGTTCAAGCAACAAGTCACATATTAGGTCCGTGTCATATTCTAAACCAATCAGCGATCGTCAAGGGCGGGGCCAGCCTCAGATGTTAGTGGGACTCATTAAAGATGTTGTTCCATTTTGATTTCTTTATCATTTCCCGATATACCTGTACGTTTGCTGGTGCGCGTGCTGCACTCAGACCAGCGACCAAGAAAAATCAAATTCAAATCAAATTCTTAATGAAATTCTAATTTTCGTCTCACACACAGGTATAATATGCAGTGAAATACTTTAGTGTCTGCTATAGACCACATGTTGCAAATATTGCAAGTTTACAATATGCAATATGCAATATGAAAATATTGGAAACATAACCAAATATTACACTTTTATGTTTTTAACATAAAATATGTGTAACAGTTAGGGTGTGAAGGTGTGCAAATGAGTAAAGTGAAACAAACTACTGATTTTAAGGTGCTCTGGATAAGGCCGTCTGATAAATGCCATAAATGTAAACTGATAACAGCATTTAATATTTCGTTTTGTGCAGAAATGATCAAAATATATTCGTTTCTGTGACAAATCCATCGTATTTTCATCCGAAGGCTTCTGAACCAAGTTAACCCATTATGCTCCCGAAGTGGCCCTTTAACCCTCTGAGAAGGCTGCATTGTGTTGCCGCGTGGCCGGAGCACGCGGAGTTGATCAGTAATCCGTTGCTGTGACGGTCATGTGACCGCCGTTGCCGCCGATATTCGATGCGAGGTTGACTGGCACGTCCGTCGCGCATTACATTTACATTTACAGCATTTACCAGACGCCCTTATCCAGAGCGACTTACAATCAGTAGTTACAGGGACAGTCCCCTCCTGGAACAATTTAGGGTTAAGTGTCTTGCTCAGGGACACAATGGTAGTAAGTGGGATGGTGTCGGATAGGTGTTGGATAGGCGAGTGTGTTACCCACTAGGCTACTAGCACCCATTGACTCACCTAGTGGTCAGGTCACAAGGCTCCCCGTATTGCGCAGGATAGGACACTCTCAGACGGGCTTTTTTTAAATTCTTTTTTTCACTTCCAGTCGGAGGTGTCATGAGGACCGGTAGCCGATACTTCCTCATGAAAGGGCCTGATGTGGCCAGAATTCAGTGGAAGCGTCGGCCGCTCACATGACTCGAAACTACCCACCTGCTGACTGTCAGAAGAATACCGAATATTAATTTTTACAGCTATTCAGGAGACATAAACGAATCCTTATGTGCATCCTTCAAAATCATGTGGTGATAAACCAATATGTTCAGCTGTAAGTGCAGTAAGTGCAAAAAAAGGCCATATTTAACATACATAGCACATAAGTCATAAACCCAGACTGATTTACCTGGTTATCATCTATCAGATGTTAGTGGGACTCATTAAAGATGTTGTTCCATTTTGATTTCTTCATCATTTTCAATTCCCTTGTCTCCAGAGGTGGAGGGGGTTTGGAATGAGAAATTTTTCCAGTCTGTGCTTTTTGCTTCTTCTTATTTTTCTTTTTGTGATGGAAAGGGATGATTTGCAGTTTTTATTGATTCAAACAGCAAGGCCCACATGCATTTCTCCCGGGGTTGATAATCTTCTCCGGTAAAGCAGGCCCTCTCGAAACTGTTTCAGAGATTTCTGCTGTCATCACCAAAGCACTCGCACGCCTGGCCTTAATCTATTGGGAGGACTTCTGAAGACGATGAAGGAGATGAAGTGTGCTGTCTGCTTTTACTTCCTTTTCAGGCTGAAAAAGTGTGACAGAGCAGCGCTGGTAGTTCCCCATCATCCGAGTCGAGCTTAATTATGCATTTAAGTCTCCGTGGTTTAGTTATGTTGTTATTACTAGCCATTGTCCGCATTTAGATGCCTACACTGGTGCTATTAAACCAACAAAGTCAAAATATTAAAGGTCTCCTGACATGAGAGTTCTACGTTGTGAGATTAGCTCCCCTGAGTGAGCTCAGACATCAAATCTGGAATTTGTCCCCTTATGTCATTATAATCAAAACGTGCGAAGCATTGCAGTTGCTCTGTGATTGGATCAAAAAATTTAAATATGTATTTTTACTTCCATCACGCGAGAACCCGAACCAGAGGGTTCATTTTATTTTTTGGGAAAAAATAAAGATATCCTGTCTGCGGCAAACATTGTGGTTAGTGAATGGTGTTGATGACGAATGCCCGCTCGCTTGTATAGGCCCCCCCCCATTAGCATTTAAATCTCATTGTCATTACAGTAATCCATTCACATGCATTTTTTCCCACACATTCACATCGTTTCATGATTGTTTTCTCGTGACTTCCTTTTTGAGAAAGTCTTGGACACTCTCACTTCTGTAAAGTACCATTTGCTTCTGTGAACATAAGATCTTTATCCTGTAATGTAGGACCTTTATATGTAATTATGTTCATGTACCTCCGTAGAGAGTGACATTTCTCAATCTGACATTTACAAATTTATGTTTTGACCTACATCCAAATTATTGTTTTGTATTATTGCATTAACATTATTGAACCTGTGACTTTGTGGTCTTCAGGTTTATTGGCCGGTGTTTAACCCACCAGGCATCTACCAAATCACGATGCATCCACTCGTTTTTTTTTTCTGTATTGCTTCACAGTTATGTTTTCACGTACGTCAGTGAGATGCGAGTTTCTCCTGCCCGGCGCGGCGCTTTATTCAGATCAGGCCGACACAGTCACTAACTGCACTACCTTTTAACTAGGACCAGAAAAGTATTTATTATGTTCTGCACTGCATCGGTGCAGAATTGTCTTGGTCTGCACCGCGATGCATCGATTATGAGATCAATTTCAAAAACCTTCTCAATACATGCCTCATTGCAGGTCAAAGACCGGGGCCCGGAGGCGACTCGGCGATTCTTTAACTGGTTCTACTGGAGCATTAACCTGGGCACCATCTTGGCGCTGGGCGGGATCGCCTACATCCAGCAGAATGAGAGTTTTCCCATTGGCTATATCATCCCAGCGGTCTGCTTGGCGGTTTCCTTCCTGGTTTTCCTCCTGGGCCGCGTGGTCTTTGTCACCAAACCGGCCGATGGCAGCGCTTTCACGGACATGTTCAAGATCCTGGGATTCGCCTGCTGCTGGTCGCGCAAACCCAAAGAGCCTAATCTACTCAGGTGAGGCACTGGACTACAAACTCTGTAAAAGCCAACATCATAAAGCAAAAAAGCACCATCGTATGCTTTTAACACTAAACTGGTTTTGCCCAATTGTCTAATTGCTCCAGACTGGAAATCACTCTAGCTAGTAACATTCCCGTTTAAACTGGTCACTTTTACAACAATGTAATAAGCTAAATAATAAGAAACGTCGCATTTCATTTGATGCCCCTTTGTCTAAAGTATTTTCAGCAAATTGAGGTTTTAGTGAAGTATACAGTACAGGCCAAAAGTCTGGACACACCTTCTCATTCAACGTGTTTTCTTTATTGTGACCATTTACGTTGTGACCATTTACGTTGGTAGATTCTCACTGAAGGCATCAAAACTATGAATGAACACATGTGGAGTTATGTACTTAACAAAAAAAGGTGAAATAAGTGAAAACATGTTTTATATTCTAGTTTCTTTGCTCTGATTACTGCTTTGAACACTCTTGGCATTCTCTCGATGAGCTTCAAGTGGTCGTCACCTGAAATGGTTCTCCAACAGTCTTGAAGGAGTTCCCAGAGGTGTTTAGCACTTGTTGGTCCAGCTCACCCCAAACCATCTGGATTGGGTTCAGGTCCGGTGACTGTGGAGGCCAGGTCTCCACATTGAATGAGAAGGTGTGTCCAGACTTTTGGCCTGTACTGTATGTGATACACTTCGGTCAGATTTGAACAAGAATGAAGAACAGTCGGTTTGAACCCGTCCAACCTCCCATTTCGAGTGGTGTGCCAGCTTGAGCTTGGCTTTGATTGGCCGCAGTTTTACTCTCACGTTGAAGTTCATCTTACGGACATTCAGACTTAGATCCCGCAACAAGGACATGTCACCTGAGCCTAATTTCTGTTTCGTTTTTTTTTTGTTTTTTTTTTAACCCTTACTCTGCCCTCATCTGGTCATTATGCAATCACATTGTCGCAGTTATGCAATCGCCTTTCAGTGCATGAACTCGGTGTCTTCATTGTCTCTGTAATCAGCGAAAATTCCGAATGAAGAATGTCAATGTCCCGCAACCACTGCAAAATTCCAGCTTGGCAGCTACAGCAGTGACCTTTTTAATCCAGTTTATGGAAAGGCATCCCGCCAGTTACGTACTCGAGGCAAACGTTCCGCCTTGGTGACGATGTGCACGACTTTGTCAGCTAGGAAGCAGTCCTGGTTCGCTCGCAGTAGTTGGCGCATCAGACGTGAAACACGGATTGTGTGTGTGTGTGTGTGTGTTTGTGTGTGTGTCTGTGCCTCATCAGCATTTCTGCTGCAACTAAGCCAAGTGCTCCACAAGTGTCATCCTATTGCCTGCTTGGGGACGTGTTTGTCCCCAAGTAGCTGCGTCTTATCGGTTTCTTTGATTTAACGAGGGCCGTTGTGAAGAACAATAACAAAACCGCATCATAACAAGGTCATCATAATCGTATGAACTGCGCCACTGCTTCTGTGGCATTTAATGTCGCGCTGTGCGGCTCTGTAGAATGGGATATATACCTTCAGTTGAAACATTCACCAACGGCTACGATTTAGATTGACAATCACTTCACTTTTGGGGCAGTGGTGGCCTAGTGGTTAAGGAGGCGGCCCCGTAATCAGAAGGTTACCGGTTCGAATCTGAGGTGCCACTGAGCAAAGCACCGTCCCCACACACTGCTCCCCGGGTGCCTGTCTTTGCTGCCCACTGCTCACTCAGGGTTAAATGCAGAGGACAAAATTCCACTGTGTGCACCGTGCGCTGTGCTGCTGTGTATCACATGTGACAATCACTTCACTTTAGATTGTGTGTGTGTGTGTGTGTGTGTGTGTGTGTGTGTGTGGTTTGTACCCGAATGCAACAGTCTGTGTTGACACATTGTGGTGTTTTTTGAGAATTATTTGCAGGTGTGTTTGAGGCTCTGTGTGTGTGTGTGTGTGTGTGTGTGTGTGTGTGTGTGTGTGTGTATTCAGGAGGGCGATGAAAGGCAGCGAGACAGAACAGCTGCGTGTCGGCTGGGCTTCGTGACTTGAGATGCCCACAGCGCCGGCACCCGCCTCTGATCCCCCCCCCAGCCCCGCCTGATGCCTCCCGCCCCCTCGTCATCAGAGAGAAAGCCTCTCTTAAGTCGCGCCCGTTCACTTTGAACAAAAGTCGAGCGGCAGCCGCAGAAACTTGACACCGAATATTTCTTCATTCGCAGTCCTGCGGACTTTCAAGAAATTCCTTATTAGAGGGGATTTTCCTGCCTTTCTACCTTTTCCCGGAGTGTTGGATTAGGGGGGTTAGGCTGAGCTTTTCCATCTTGGCGCTGCAGCACTGCAGTGTTTTAAGAGTGAGAATAATTGTCTCTGTAGGCTGTCGGAGGAGTTCGCCGTGCTCTTTATATTTAATATGTCACCTGTTTTCATGAACTGCATGCATTTTATATTGGGGCTTAAAACCATTATTTCCCCGATAACCAATTGATCAGTCAGTTTTCACGATTAATCATCTAGTTGTGGTTTTTTCATAATGTACCTATGTTTATTAAATCTAAATTCCAATTATGGAGTGGATGGGGAAAAAGATCAAATGCAAAGTGAACAATCACATTTAATCACTGCTCAACAAAGTTTTTACGTGTAAAGAGCTATTTCACAATTTTACACATTTTTCCATTTGTAAATTAATAGTGCACAAGCTTGAACCATCTTATTAAAATCGCATTTTCAATCAGCTGATTTGTTTGCTGGCATGAGCGCTTTATTGACCATAAGTGGTCGGTACATATGTTCTTACAAAAGAGTTGTTCTTCCGATTAATAAAAAAGTTGTTTGTGAAGGGCGGGGCCCGCCTCTGATTGGCCGTGGTCCGGATATTCCTGTACATTTGAAAGTACGCCAGTCAGATAGTGGATGTAGCCACGGATTATAACTTTAATCGGGACTCCAGCCTGCCAGGTGCAGCTTTTTGAAAGGTGAACCCGACATTGTTTTAAGCTCTAAACTGAGCACCAAGAGTCAAATTTAGTCATTTTCTGATGACATTGGTGTGGTGGTAGTAGCCTAGTCGGTAACACACTCGCCTATGAACCAGAAGACCTGGGTTCAAATCCCACTTACTACCATTGTGTCCCTGAGCAAGACACTTAACCATGGGTGTCTCCAGGGGGGGACTGTCCCTGTAACTACTGATTGTACGTTGCTCTGGATAAGGGCGTATGGTAAATTCTGTATATGTGTTCCAGTGTGCCAAACCCAACCATTGTGTACGTGATCAGATCGGGCAAGTGGTACGGATTTGACACCGACAGCCTCTTCAGATTCCATTTTATTTGTTGGATTCCGTGATACCGCAGAAATCATAGGGTCTTACGTACCAAGAAAAGATATGCAGATGATTTATTCATGAAGTACGGGTCAAAATGTTAGGCTTTCATGAATAAGGTTTCAATAAACCTCATTGTTTTCACAATGATAGTAACGTTTAGCATTGGTTTGTTTTGGGAAAAGACGCCACGGCAACATTTGTTTGACACTAGAAGCATAATCACTGAAACGACAATTAGTAAGCAAAAATTGGCAACTTGATATTTTCATGTTTTGCTTATTAATTGACCTGTAAGGATCGATTCATGCGCCCAACTTCCTTTCTGTGTTCAGGGTCTGTTCACTTCTGCTTTTTCTTCATTCCCTGATTCCACTTATCTCCTCCTTCTTTTTCTTGTGTGGTCTATGTTGATCTGCCCTATTCTTAACAACATCTTGTGATGTGTTAGGTCCCATACTGTAGTGTTTTAATTAAGGTCTCAATTGATGAAAATATGGATCTTGTATAGAATGTGTCGGAAGGGGAAGTGAAGCTGAAATGCAAATGACTGATGTTTGCTTGGATGTGAACGGTTCTAGGGAAGCCCCTTTTTTTACATTTAGAACATTTGTCAGACTTATCCAGAGCAACTTGCTGTCTATAGTGACAGGGCTGTCCCTCAGGGTTAACTCAGGGTTAAGTGTCTTGCCCAGGGACACAATGGGGGGTTTGAACCTGGGACTTTGTGTCTTCTGGTTCTTAGCCATGAAATTAATGCTTTTTTATTATTTTACATTTTTTTTATTTGCTTGACAGAACTTTTTTTCAGCAGTTCTCCACTCCAGCTCCGGGAACCCACTGTCCGGCGAAGTTTCATGGTTTTCAGTCACCCAGCAGACCTGATCCAGCTCAGGAAGGGTTTATTACGACCTGCTGGTCTGGATCAGGGGACCAGAGTAGACCTGAAACTGTGCCGGAGATTGGATCCCCAGGACTGGGGAGGAGAACCGCTGGTCTGAGGCTTGTAGAAGGTCTGCACATGACGCCAGCAAACTCCATACTGCAACTTGAGAAGCAAGTTTCGAATGTTGTCAGCTTTGTCTCACTTGTCTACGTTTAGCACTTGTGTGAAAGTCCGTTGTGGTTTTAGTTCAGGTTTGTGTAGAAGAAGACAACACACATGAAGTTAGTCAGCATGAAGTGCTCTGAGAATGCTCTACCTCGACTCACATGAAGATAGTAAGCAAATTGTACACTGTAAAAAAAAAAAAAAAAAAAAAGTAGTTCTTCTGTAGGGTCAGGCCAGACGATCTAGTCCTCACTACTCCAGGGCTCTAGCACACGCGACCTTTCTCAATGGTGCAACTAAAAAAACCCGGAGGTTACACCGGTGCGACCAGCCGTTCAGCTCCCTGTAAGCTCCCTGTGATGCACGCAACAAACACATATTAGGGCCATGTGCTCTCAACCAATCACTGATCGCGAAGGGCCGTGGTCCAGATATTCCTGTACGTTTAAAAGTGCGCCAGTCAGAGAGTGGATGCAGGCATGGATTATAACTTTAATCAGGCCTTAAAAGTTAGACTCCAGGCCTGGCAACTACAGCTTTTTGAAGAGCTAACGTGACGTTACCAACATGCTTCACGCGCGTTGAAGAGACTTTTATAAAATTTTTAACATCATTTTGCATGGTCAAGGTTTTTTTTCTCCACACCTCATACTTTGCTTTCATAATCGCCTCCGTTTCACTGCCTCAGCACCCATTTTTGTGCTAATTGAAACGGCATCACCTGACCGTGCACTTACTGCGCGAGCCTGGGTGAAATTATAGAAATTAAATGCTGAAAAAGCATAATGCATGTATAAAACACATTGCATGCAGTGATAAGTGTCCCCTCTCCTGGTGCCTTTCAGCAACAGGCAGCAGCAAACAGAGAGCCCTTAAACACTTGTACTTTTAATGTAGATTTTCTTTTATCTTGTTTTTACGTCAGCTCAGTTTAAGTAAGTTACCTTTCTTGTAGAATTGTGCTTCAAATAAAGAATTTTATGTTAACCAGGTTGTTATTTAATCGTTTACAAGTCAATATTTCCAATATGACTACGAAAAAAGTTAGTACCCACATGAGTCTTGGCTGCCCATGACATTGTAGTATCACCTCCCCCACCAACTCCCCACGAGTTTTGCTGATGCCCCAGTTTTACCCCAGCAAACCCACGCCAACAACACGTGTCCACCCTTGCTTGGAGCCGCTGGAACCAGGTAATTGTGTTCAATCTGATGTCTCTGTAGGTAATTTTAACAAATTAAGCTCAGGCTTTATTTAATGAAGGACCCAAGCTCTGTCTGGTCCAGATTTGTGGAAAGTCTGTTTCTAGAAATAGTTTTTCAGCCTCCATAGACAAATTTCTGATTCCTACTTAAAACACAGAAACCTGGCTTTTGTGGTGTCTTACCATTCAGGACCAACAAATAACTTTGGCGCTTGTCAAAAAAAATATTGATTCTCAGATACTGATTGATACTAAAATTTAGTATTGATTTCGATATCAATTAGCAGTGGTATCAATACTTAAATGGCAATTTTGCATCTACTGGTTCAGAGAAATTGCCGCCAGACTACAACGATCAAAAGATGTGGACATACCCGTTTGCAAGAAACTTTTAGAGGTCTGGTGCTGGAGCATGCTCAGAAGAGAATGTACACTAGCACAAGCCAAAAAAAGTCTTTATTTTATTCTTTATTTTACAATATTAATGGTCTTTTCCTGTTTATTTTTTATTGTATTATTCATCTTGATTTTGTTGTTGTTTTTTCAGACTTTGTATTGTATTGTTTAGTTGTATTCTTTATTTTTTTTCTGGTGGTGTTCTGACCTTTTTTATTACAAATAAAAATATTTTAAAGTTCCTGTATTTGTTTTTTCTCCCCCTGTAGTATAAAAAAATAGTAGTGAGTACCATCGTTGGTGTCCGTAAAGAGTTTGAAATTTCAGGATCACGACATGGGTTCAATTAGGTTCAAGTATAAAAGCAATCTTCAACGAGGTTCTCCATTCAAAGATGCTTTTAGCCTAGGACTAAGATTTAATCCACGAACTGGAAACCTGACCCACGATGTGTGAGCAAAACCTGACCGCAGTCCCATTGTCTTTTTCAGGTCCAAGCCCACCTTGCTAGATGGCGCTAAGATCACCTACGGTGGGAGGTTCCCTGAAGAGAAGGTGGAGGAGGTGAAAGCACTGCTGAAAATACTTCCCGTGTTCCTGGCCCTCATCCCATACTGGACTGTGTACTTCCAGGTGAGTGAATGGCTTCCTGCATTGTGCAGATGCTGTACTTAATAAATACCAGCAGGGCCCTATGACATCGGTTTATTTTTCATTTCCTAAAATTCCTTTTTTCATCTAGCGTTTTATGTTATAAACACATTTATTCACCCCAAATATGTGTAATTTTGCAGTGGATGGGGAAAACTATCGATGCAAAAGGGGGGGAAAATTATATTTAATGACTGTTATTAAACTTCAACAAAGTGCTGGGTTCAGCAGAACATTTACTGCTTTGGTGAAACAGTTTTTTAATTTTTTCACATTAGAATAGATAAAGTCACCATGTGCTTAACATTTAAAATCAAAATGAAAATGTTATCAATGTTTCAGCGGATTTATTTGCATGACTAAGGCTTAGCTGGAGTGAGCAGCTCGTGATAGTTTGCTACATGGTCCTGTATAGCCTCTGCTGGCAAAACTTTCACAAGGGTTGTTTAAACCAATTTGGGTATCGTTCTGCTCTAAACGTAGTCAATTTCCGTAATTTTTAAGGACTTCGGTGTCTTGTTGCCCCAGGGATGTCTGCTATGTGGAAAACTACAATTCTCTCCGGGTTCTCCGCACAGCGGAAATCATAGGGCGCTGCACCAGGATGACACACCAACCAATCAGAGCCTGGCTGTAAAGGCTGCACTGTGGCGCTTTTTACTGCATTGTAACAAGTGCTTGGATCTGGTTGGATTTTGGTTATTTGCTGCTTTTGAACAGTACAGCACATTTCAAAGTTCAAAGTGATATAACCTGACAACCAAGGTCCAACTGGAAGTATTGGAGATGCGGTAATGGGACATACGAATAATTATACAAATAATGATGAATAACAAATAATACATTTACATTTACAGCATTTATCAGACTCAGTATTACAGGGACAGTCTCCCTGGAGCAATTTAGGGTTAAGTGTCTTGCTCAGGGACACAATGGTAGTAGGTGGGATTCGAACCCGGGTCTTCTGGTTCATAGGAGAGTGTGTTACCCACTAGGCTACTACCACTAATACCAATAATGATAAGGTTCAGAAAGTCTTTTCTTCCAACCGCTGTCAGACTCTATAACAAAGACCTCACAGTTGACCACACACACACACACACAGACAAACAAACAACACACTTCAAATACATCACGGTAATTACCAACTGTACAGGTGTACCCATTGCACATGTGTAGATTTTATTTGTACATTTGTAGATATATACATATACATATTTATTTTTTGCTGCTATTACCTCTGTTTTTGTTGCTGTTACCTCTGTTTCTATCCACTTTCTGCAATTTCCCACTTGTGGGACTAATAAAGGTTGATCTTATCTTATCTTCTCTCTTCGATACACTCCTCTTTTGTCAAATGTCATGTAAGCGCAGTCAGCGGAGAGTTCTTTAAAAGTTCTGTATTCTGATTGACCGAACTTAGAAGCTAAGTACAGCTAGCTACACCCCTGCACGCTCTCTCAGATCTGCAAATGAAAGGAGACAAAAAATTCCTTCTTCACGGGGTCTCCGATTCCAGTCATCTCTGTTCTCCGTTGTTGTCCCTGGCTGGTGGAACAACCTGCCCTCCTCCACACGACTAGCCGAGACTATCACCACTTTTAAGAAGCAGGTGAAATCCCGCTTATTCAAAAAATATTACAGACAAATCTAACACTTACACAAGCACATGCGTACACATTGCACAAACAATACAAAAATGTATAAATACATTATAATTTTTCTTCGTCTAGCACCTAACAATCTCTGAGCATGCTCTCCACTGACAAGTTGAGCCTTATCAGGGCTCTTAGTTTGTAAACTCAATATTCTATAGAAATCGAACGAGAATTGCTGGTGTCTTCCTCTTGTAAGTCGCTTTGGATAAAAGCGTCTGCTAAATAAAGTAAAGTAAAGTAGAAGACCAGGCTTCTGTCTAAATGGATTGCGCACAGAAGATTGAATTGAACTGAATTTTTACTGGATCTAAGCATGCACAAACACGATTGGCTGAATATGTGCTCGGTCTGGCTGCGGCTTTTTGGAGGCGTGTTCATATGCATTCACAGGAAGTAGAAATAGGGCAAACATTGCACCCAGCTCACGTGTCGGTCTAGCCGATGCAGCGTCACCTGTCAGCATGTCTTGTCTGATGTTCGCCCGAGGGAGTGATGCATGGAAACTTGAAAAAGTTAATCTCTCTTCAGGGCAAGCCTGACTGCCTTCAATTAAACTGAAAGGTCAGGTTTTTTTTTACGAGGTTCGTGAGGGCCGCACTCATCACTTCAGACTTTTTATTTTTTTCAGAGGGGAAAGAAAATGCACACTGTTTTTGCTCAGTGTGCCTTTACCCACAACAACAGGGCATCTAAGAACAAGGCACTATTTGAACTTTCGTGACAGGAGGGAGGTTTGCTGACCGGGCATGATGCAGCACAGCGATTGGTATTTATTTTATGTTGCTTATATTGCAAAAAATCTGAGGGCCCCATTTGACACAAAATTAGAGGTCAATTGATATAAATATTAAAAAAAAAATATATATATATATATATATATATATACACACACACATATACATATATACACACACACACACACACACACACATATATATATATATATAAAACATATACACACACACATATGTGTGTCTGTAAATTCTAGGGGCTGCTACTAATTATTATTTTAATTGTCGATTAATCTATCAAATTTTTTTTTTTATTAATCGGATAAAAAATAACAAAATAAATGAAAGCATTCATTTTCAATCCTTTATTCAAAAGCAGAAGTAAAATCTTTAGAAAATGCACGAACATGTTGTACCTTGATGTTGCTGTTATAATAATAATAAAATAAAAATTGACTAAAAAAACACACACATATGCTTAACATCTGCCAAATAGAGACTTTTTCTTTTAAACAAAGTGCCACCTGAGCTGCCAGAACAATAAATAATTTATTTTTAAAAAGAACAATACAGGATTTGTTTGAATGTCAGAACTCGCACACACTTGCAGACGAACACATTCACAAACTCTCACACTGACACACACTCACACACACACTCTCTCTCTTACTCTCTCTCATGTTCACATGCTCCTGGCTCAGGCCGTGTTGCCTGCTGCAGAAAACAGCCGCTCAGATGGTGTTGATCCGTCAGGGATGCAGAGGAAAGAAGTGAAGTGATTGTCATTGTGAACACAGCAGCACACGGTGACACAGCCAAACGTGTCCTCTGCTTTTAACCGCCACCGTGGGTGAGACACAGCGTGAAAGGGGAGCTCTGACCAGGTGTCGCACGTGGTCTGTTGTAGTGCACGGAAAAAAAGCATGTTGATCACGTGCACAGACCACTGCTTGCTGCCTGCTTCCATTGGCAGGCAACCGGCGTTAGAAACGGTGTTAAAGCGGCGCTCAGAGCAGCACTTTAAAAAAAACAGATCAGATGCAACAGATGCGGTGGCAGTGGTGACCTAGCGGTTGAGGAAGCGGCTCCGTAATCAGAAGGTTGCCGGTTCGAATCCCGATCCACCAAGGTGCCACTGAGGTGCCACTGAGCAAAGCACCGTCCCCACACGCTGCTCCCCGGGCGCCTGTCATGGCTGCCCACTGCTCACCAAGGGTGAGTGTCGTTGTGTCACCGTGTGCTGTGCTGCAGTGCATCACAATGACAAACACTTTACTTTCACTGTCATATCCTGATCATTGAGTATAAATCTTAACATTATTGTTAAATGCGTGTACTTTGCTACCGAGGTTCTTTTTTTCTGCCTCCTTAAACCTGACAGCTTATTACTTTGCTTCCTGTTCACACTGCACTTGGTTTTATGAAATGCCCGAATCTCGCCTTAGACTTTTGGAATGCTTAGGATAAAACTGGATTGCTTGCCATTTGAATTCATGGTCCTGTACAGTAAAGACTTAACAGCAACGCAGTATCTCTCATCCAGCTGTGGAACAGTCAAACATTTAAAAAACAATACAATACAATACAATACAATAGTCAGAAATGGGCGACAGTTGTGGGTTTCTTTTCCCCTGCAAATGTTATTGTTATTTGGAAATTAAATTCATGTCACCATTTCTGAGCATCATCGTTCTCTCAGTGTCAGTGTCTGCTTCTGCCACGTTTTGGCACATGCCACTGATCAAACAACTTGGGCCGCGCGCAGCCACCTTTCCGCCATCTGATGGGATTCATCAGGGGGGTCAGTCGATTTCATAATCCGGGTTCCTAATCTGCATCCCTCGCCTTTTGCTTTCTGAACCCTGGCTCTTATCGATTTCGGCCCACTCCAATTAAATGACCTCTGAAGGCCGCGGATCGTTACAGCACTTAGAACGTAACGCTGCAGTGTTTTATGACCGAATGGCGCTCATGTGTTGCAGATGCAGACCACATATTACCTGCAGGGGCTGCACCTGAGGATCCCCGCCACCAACGGCAGCTCCGACAGCCAGGCGGTGAGTCGGCTTTATTAAACCCGGTGTGCCGAGTAGCTGGCCGCGCGTGCAGGCCGCTTCAGAGCCGGATTACGGGGTCGTCGACCCCGAGCCGACCCGGCCCCCCTCACAAAGCCAAGCTGTCAAGCTATGTGTGTGTAGAGCCACCCCGAGGTGACAGCCTGAAAGGATGTGAGGGCAGAAGTGAGAGAGCTGCTCTTTTTTTTTTTTTTTTTTTTTATTAAGACTCTCTATCTGACACAATCTTTCTTTCTGTACTTCTCTTTAATCGACATATGTGCAATTTTCTCCTTTACAGATGTTGCCAGTTTCCCTTTTCTAAAACCTACTATAAACCTATTATTATATCAAAATCACAACAGTTGCCTTAAAAACATTAGCGCCTTCCTTTTTGTTCCTGGGTGATACAGTTCATGTCTCGGTGGAGCTCTGCAGTGGTGGTTTTTCATTTATTTATTTATTTAGTGTAGTATATGTATATATGTTTTTTCTTTTAGTTTTGTTTTTTATTTGTTTTGTTTCGTTTTTTTTTGGTTTGTTTTTTATTGGGGTCTAGTTTGAATTGTTTGAGCTGTTTTCTTTTGTAACCTTTTGAGAATATTGCTCATGCTCTAATTCCAATAAACAAAGTAAAAAAAATAAAATAAACCATTAGCACCAATATTAGAACCACCAGCTTGCATGTCTGCTTTTAACCTGATCTCTGCAGCTCAATGCTGAATCTGCAGTGGAATGCAGTGTCAAACATTCAGCAAAACGTATGCGGACCAGCCGACTCAGACCTAAGTCAGCTTCAGAAATACAGCTGTAACCTGTATTTATGTTTTGATGGTTTGAGGAGCTGTTGCATGATGGTTATTCCCTGGTCCAGCCCAGATCCTCCCACCTCCTTCCCTTTTTAAAATCTGGCCCACTCTTTCTCTTTTGCAATGCACTGAGGATTAAATTTAATAAGGACCCTAACTTTACAAACCTAGCATTAGATCAGCTCACACATGCCACGATAATACTTCAGTGATCAGTGGAAGCAGATATGAAATGAAATCAGCAGTGCTCATATAAAGAAACTGAAAACAAAAGCATTATGTTTGGTTAATTACTATGTTAATTTGTGTGATTTACTAGCACAGTAAAAATGAGGGTAGCGCATTTCTGGTTTGGGTCACATGAGGGCGCTAAACCCGCACTCAGTACCAGCATGCTGCGGATTGTCTCCAACTCTGTTCAGAGTGAGGTCGGGAGTGTAGGTGATTACAAGTTGTAATGATGAATGAATTCTGTGGCGTTCGTGTAATCTCGCATGCCCCTGTCCTCCGGTTCCAGATCACGTTCCGTTTCCCGGCGGCGTGGCTGTCCATGTTCGATGCCGTGCTGATCCTGATGCTGATCCCTCTGAAGGACAAGGTCGTCGATCCCATCCTGAAGCGGCGCGGCCTGTTGCCCTCCTCTCTGAAGAGGATCGCAGTCGGAATGTTCTTTGTCATGTGTTCAGCTGTGGCTGCTGGTGAGGGCTCACACACACACACACACAAACAAAGTCACAAGACCTCCACCAGAACAAGCTCTCATATACACAACACACACACACAATAACACAATAAGTGACCCAGCTCACACGCTCTTAAACACCCATTAACATCCACATGCATCACAAAGAAAGCCATCCAAACACACAGACCACACACAGACTCAAACACACACACAGTCATACACAAAGTCATGCATACAAAATGGGGGCAAACTCATACACGCACATACAATCAAAACATACAAAAACACATAAAACTCATGCAAACATTATGGGGACAAATTCTCAAAAACACACATGCACAAACACACAAATTCCCAACAACAACACAGGAAGAAGCTATCATGCACACAAAGACACACACAGACTCAGAAAAACACACAGGCGCTCATACGCTATTAAACACACACACAATGACACACACACTTACAAAGTTACTCAGCTCATACAATCTTAAACACACACATTAACATCCACATGCATCACAGGAACAAACTGACTCATACTCTCTCATAATGGAGACAAACTCATACACACACATAAACACAAACAAAGAAACACACATACAGACTCACAAAGATCAAACACAAATTCTCAGATCACACACACACACAATAATACTTTTATTTAAACTCAAACTCATGCAGGCATCATGGGCACAAACTCATAAACACATACACACAAAAAACACAAATTCTCAACAAGCTCTCATTCAGACAAAGTCACACACACACACACACACACACGTTACCAAGCTTGACCACAGGTTCAGTTACCAGCTCACCAACTCTTAAACACACACAATAACATCCACATGCATCATTGGAACAAACTCTCGTGCACACAAACGACACACAAACACAAACGGCATTGTCTGAGAGAGGGAGAACACACAGAGAGAAGTTCCCCGCAGGAGAGAGAATAATTGTATGTGTGTGTGAGACAGAGACAGACAGAGGTCGAGAGGAAGAGAGAGACATTGTAAGAGACTTGCCTCTAAATAACAGAACCGCTGAGCCGTTTATCCAGATTCAAACAGTCATTCATGCTGAAAAGGGATTGGTGTTTGACTCAGTTCACCACGTGGGCATCGTTGTTCAGTTCTTACATCACTTACTCATAGAAACAAGGAAGTCTTATTTGATTCCACTTTCTGTCTTTAAGCATGATTAAAAAAATTTGTTAAAACTGAAGATTATTCCAGACGCACACAGCCTGCCATGTTGAATAACTGAAGTACCGAATGATAAATGATCTCATTAGATCAGGAGTGGGATCACTGACTTTTTGGATAATTAACTGTAGGATTTTTTTAAAATCGGGTTTGTAAGAAGAATTGTGGAATTTTTTAAGATTTTTTGAATTGCTGTTAATCTAAATGCATGTTTTTCTTAGTAGTGGGTGTGGTCCAGTGGTTTCGGGGTTTCAGCAATAATTGCTAATATTTAATCAAACCAATTGTTGAGATGGAACTGTGGTTGTCTTTCTAGGTTTGGTGTATTATTCTTTCACAAATTCAACAGACCACTCCCTACAAGTCATGTTTCAAGTTTCAAGCAGCGGTTCAACTAAATTACCCAGGATTCCCCACTATCCTGCTTAATTAGAAAATTCATCACCCAGAAAAGATGTAATGAAAGAAGCACCAGCCAAACACTATATGGTGAATCCGGATCTGGGACATTGGGCGCAGGGTTGGGACTCGTCCTAGACAGGGGACGACCCCACTGCAGGCTGCAGCAAGTTTAGAGTCACTAATTCACCTTGTCTACATGCTTTTGGGAAACTGGAGAACCCAGAGGAAACCCACTCCGACAATTCACATCATGCGGCATCCTAGCTTGCTGCAAGTGCGCCCCAGGCTCACGTTCCTGATATGAACACTTTCTTATCATTCACTCATGTTAATGAGCATCTCATGAAGCAGCTTTTGATGATGACAATAGTGAACAAAGCAGCCATGAAGGTAAAAAGTGGTGACTCAGAAAAAAACAGATTCATCAAACATACTTCACTTTCTCCTGATACAACAAATACTAAATACATTTCTTGCATTGGATTATTCAAAATGGCCTCCAACTTTGTCTCCATAACCTCCATTTGTGACTGGTAATATACAGTAAACAAAATTCAACTGTGTTAATGACGTTAATGAATTTTAACATGTTAATTTGTAAAAATTTGTCCCAGCAATTAGCATGTTCATTTTGACAGCCTTATGAAAATATGACATTTTTGTTTTGCAAGGTCAGTTTTAGTCAGGCATGTATAAAATGCGTGTTATGGTGCCTTTGACGGAATTTATGGTGCTTGCTGATTCCTACGTGCTGTGGGGCTGTAGTCATTTTACACCGGGGCTTATAAAACCATGAGCGCGTCTACTTGTGCACTGGTGTGTGTAGGAGAATATGCGATGCACCCGAGCAGCCCATGCAGTCCATTTCCGGCGCAAATCCGTCCGCGGGCCGTGCCGCGGTGACAGTGTAAATTCCCATAAGCCCCTAGCTTGAGTGCTGTGCCTTCCAAAAAAAACTACTTTCTGTAAACATTCATTTACTCTCTTCCAAAGTGGAATTTGTTCCCTCCCTGTAGAAGTCCTGCAGGGGGGGGGGGGTCCAGGTGTTGATGTGGGTGTTGTACACTGACGCACTTACCCTGCAGACATCACACTCAGCATGAGTAGTCACTGTGTGTGTGTGTGTGTGTGTGTGTGTGTGTGTGTGTGTGTGTGTGTGTGTGTGTGTGTGTGTTAAAAAGCAAGAAATAGGACCAGGCCTCTCTCTGGAGACTAACTCCCTCAAGCGCTAATTAGTCTCTGATCTATCTCTTCTCTTCTTGTCTCTCTCTCTCTCACACACACACACACACACCATTACCTTACCTGTATGAAATCAGTGGTGTGTGTGTGTTTTAATAAATGTTAGGTTGAGGTCTTTTGACCCTCTTTCTGTAGCCGGTGACTATGGTACCCCTCGTCACATTAACACATCGTTAGGGGTTTTTCTGCATTATTAATAATCCTGCTGTGGGACAGAGAGGGGATGAAGGTTTGTTTGCGAAAAGAAAAAAAGTCATAGTACTAAAGCAAAGGGGCTTATGGAAATTCATCTGACTCATTCGGGTGCGTGAGTTTGTGTGTGTGTGTGATCAAACGCATGTAGCGGACACTGATCTGTGCTTAGTGTCAGACCCCTGTGTGTTTAAAGCCATTCTAAATACGCTCACACGCACGCACGAAGCAGAGCTGCATTTCCACCACAGGCACAGTACGCTCTCTCCAGTGCGCCCTCTACTGACCCAAAAGAGCTTGTCACGTTCCGGAGCCTCTCATCTAATTAATGACAGGCTAGAATCATATAGAAGAACAGTAAATAAAGATATTTTACAAGAGGATTCATTCTACAGTGCTGGGGTGTGACAGGCAGGACGACGGGAAACTTTTCCATTTCGCTGCGCAGCAGAGCGTAGCGTCTAAAGGTTCGGCAACAACAAAAATGGACAGGTTGTAGATGTTGTTATTTTGACATAATACCGTCAACATTTGCATACGTTGACTCTTTCATATGTTTTATAATTATACACACGTATGCACACTTGCCTTCTGCACTGACCAGTTCATTGTCATGACTGTGACTAATCTGTCTACGCTGATCCCAGGTATCCTGGAGACCATGCGACTGGACATCATCAGAAGCCGTGGCACCATCGATCAGAAGTTTGGCCGCGTGACGTACTACGCTGCCGATTTGCCCATCTGGTGGCAGGTGCCCCAGTATGTCCTCATTGGCATCAGCGAGATCTTTGCCAGCATAGCAGGTACGCCAGCAGTTAATGCCATAATTTTTTGCCATAGTTGGAACAACACGGTGTTTCGTTGTGTTGATAGCACATAGCTGAAGAAAGGTCCTTCATGCAGCCACTGAAGGGACTAATGCAGATCAGCGGCGTTTCTGCAGCTGTTGGCCAGAAATTTGAGTTCACAATAAAAAAAACAAACAGTTCTCTTCCTTTCAAAATTGACATACTAGAAAACAATATGGACGTAAGTGACATTTTGACTTGATCAAACTTTGGGTCTTGATTTCATTTTTTAAAAACACATTTTTTGAGCATATTGCTGGCAGTATGCAATATTGTGCATTGGTGTGTGGGGCAATGGTGGAGTACCGGTTAAGGAAGCGGCCAAGTAATCTGAAGGTTGCTGGTTCGAATCCCGATCCGCCACCGTCCCCACACACTGATCTCCAGCCGCCTGTCATGGCTGCCCACTGCTCACCAAGGGTGATGGTTAAAAGCAGGGGACACATTTCGTGTATCACAATGACAATCACTTCACTTTCACTTTTGTTCAGAATTTTTATAAAAAAAAAAAAAACACTAACATATTTTTGGCTGCTTCTATATGTTTGGTGTTTTGTATTTGGTGTTCTTGTTTAATTACTCAAAAATAATGTATCTAATTTGTTTGTATCCTTTTGCCAATAGAAAAAGCCGACCGGGAGCTTTCATTTGAGACGCATATCTCAATTTCGTCCAAAATGGATCTCAGTTATGCCTATATGGATTATGGAATATGGATTAGACTTTTCTAATGTTTTCATGTAATAACAGTTTGAAACATTTAGTAACGTTGGATGGGCCCAGACAGATCAGTTTGTGTACATCCTGAACTTTTCTTTGTAACAGTACTGGATATCAATATCCAGTATTGACGTTTATGATTATTCTCTTGCAGAGGACAGTTTTTACTCATTTTACAGTAAAGGGGGTGAGCAGAGACCGCTGCTACTTTAACCCCACTGCGTCCAACACGCGTGCAGACCTGAGATGGTCGAGTTCAGCGTACTCTGCTTTCCTGACTTCTCTTTTAATAAAAGGGAGAAAAATGCTGCATTTAAGTTCACGTCTGAATTTAATGGCACAGGCCTGCAGTTCGTCCCTTTTGCTTTTATTCTGTGTAGCATGGTCAGAGACTTTTCCCCAAAGGTAACAAAAAGAGCCATTTTTTAACAATGATGCATAATCATCACCCTGTTCTTTCTTATCCTGAGCTGTTTAATGGCCATCTCTTTTTTGCCAGCATTCAATTGGACTAAATGACAACCAAGACTGTGTGTGTGTGTGTGTGTGTGTGTGTGTGTGTGTGTGTGTGTGTGTGTGTGTGTGTGTGTGTGTGTGTGTGTGTGGGATTAATGTCTCAGCCCACGATTGTTCATCTGGTCTAATGACCCGCCAAATCGATACCCTACCTTTTATACTGCGCCGAGTGCCCGAGCTCGCCATGCCTTTGTGGAGTTTCCTCTGATCCATACGTATCAATAAGCCACAGTCAAAGCCCGATGCAAAGCGCTGTCCTGAACGGGATGTGAATCCTCTTACCATTCTTCTGTAACCAGGTTTTCAAAGGACACGTCGGGGAGATCCGATTCCAGGAGAAAGGGACGTCAAAAACAGTTCCGTTCTGGAGCTCTATGAGAACTCTTGTATTGAGTACGCATTCTGTAATCATCACGCCATTTCTACAGAGAAAATATGTTTTCCCAGACCAATAAATGGGAGCATTCCATCATCATCATCATCCTCAGTAACATTGCTTATGTAGCTTGTGTCGATAAAATATTACGTTTTTCGGCAGTGCTTTGTCATTACTTTGACCACACCCCTTGAAAAAGTCCACAGTCGTGCTTCTCTGTCTTGTTTGGTGAGTTGTGGCTGAGCTTATAATCAGCAGGACATCGTGTGGAAGAAGGACATTGAAACACAAAGGAAGCTAAAATGTCAGCCTCCGCCTGATCCCAAGTCGGCCAAATTGTCTCTGAGGGGGTCCCGGGGGCGGCTTTCACACTTTTAGCTGCCGTGCATTAGACTCAAGCACCTCAGAGCAGAGGCTTCTGCTCCAGGCCTACACACGCTGTACACAGACCACCCTCAACAAGGGTCTGCAGGGCGTGGGGAGGTTCTCTGTGGTAGATTAGAGTAGACGTTGATCATCTTGCCTTCAGTTACCAAGGGAACAGAGCAGGATTACACCAACGTCCTAGTCATTCAAACAAAGAAGCCTTTTGCCGGCCCGAGCAATGATCATCAATGATCATCTCGGCTGACGTGGGTGCATGTGCACCATTCATGCCACCATCAGCAAGGAGGATCATGGGACTAGGGGCGGTAAAGAGCATTTGGGGGTCCAGGATCACCATCTGCATTAGTATGATTGATGTCGCTGCCACTCCCTCGCCGTAAAGTTTTTTTTTTTTTTTTTTTCATCAGACTCCTCGCCTAGCAGCTGAAAAAAAAAATACAGATGAGGATGTGAGAAATAGTGCAGCGTAAATGTTCTCCTCACTCTCGTTCGTGCCTCAGAGTTCATGTCCACAGTTTTTTCCTTTTTCCTTTCTGTGAGTGCAGTTTAGATCAATACTTCAATTTCTGTCCACTTCTGAAGTTCTCTTTATCGCCACATAGCCTGTTACAGGGTGGTTGTGATGGCTGAACACCGGTGCATTGCAAGGGTTTCAGGGACACTCAGCTGTGCCAGGTACTGCAGCTTACACGGTGTTTTGGGATAAATCCGTTTGTGCCACAGATGACTGCCCATGCGTTTTGACTGTGACCCTACTGTCGCATTTAATTGCTCACTTGGGATGTAACGATGCACTCAGCTCGTGACTCGGTTTGATTTGCAGTTATGAGTTTACATTGTGTTTTTTTAATGTTATAGTAATGAGCAAAGTATGTTGAGCTCTCAAAATAACAAGAAGTTTTTTTTTTTTCTTCTACGGACCATTGGAACATAGAAGAGAGTGTTGCAGCCAATATCCTCGTTTCAATTAAACTATTTACAGAATCATGCATGATTTACATTTATGGCATTTATCCAGAGCAACTTACAATCAGTAGTTACAGGGACAGTCCCCCCTGGAGCAATTTAGGGTTAAGTGTCTTGCTCAGGGACACAATGGTAGTAAGTGGGATTTGAACTGGAGTCTTCTGGTTCATAGGCGAGTGTATTAACCGCTAGGCTACTACCACCCATTTAAATTTCGTTTTAAATGTATTCAATTGTCTTATCTTCCCCCCAATTCTGATTGGCTGGTACTTAGACATACCGGAGACACTGGTTAGTGAACTAAAAATGTAAAGCCCTGATGACAGTGAATATTTGTGTATTTGACAATCGCCATGTAGAAGTGTCATACCTGCATTCCAAACATGTATTTTATGTATATTTATGTATTCTGAATACATGTACAGTAATGGAATACATGAATGAATGCATTTTCCAAAGTATTTTGCCCAAACCTGCATATAGTTGCGTGTCTAGGATGTGTGTCCTTACCGCCGTGTCCCACTGAGACACGTAGAACGGCTCCTCCAGGCGTGTGTGTTCTCGACCACGGTATGCAATTCAGAGGCATGGACAATGGGGAGCCCTAAAATAAACCTCATCCATCCACCCCCATCTTGCTTCTTCCCTCGGGGGAGCCACTGTAGAGCAAATCAAGAGTACCGCCATTCTCAGGAAGTGACAAATGGCCTCAGATTACCCCAAAAAAATGTGTGTGCGTTGGGTGGGGAAGGGGGGTTGGCCTTATTCTGTTAGAGTAAATCCTGTCTTTCCTCCTCCCACTTTGCACAAGTCTCCAGAGTGAAGGTGTCCCAGGTGGCATCGGGTTTGTTTGGGGTGGGGAGTCCAGTGGCACCGCGGTGCGCCCCAGGCAGGTGAAGTTACGTATCCCGCTCCTTCTAAAGGTTAAAGGCTAATGTTGTTTTCCAACAGAGACAAACTTCACCCTCCAACACAAGGCCTGCAAGGGGGAGACAGGAGAACATTAAAAAATGCTGTAAAAACTGGGGGTTGCCTTTAAATAAAGGTTTTGGCACGCTGCTCCAGCTGCTTTAACCCAGAGTCACTCCACCTCCTCCAGACAGAGAATTAATTTGTCTTCTGTAACATCCTCGTCTAGGGGTGTAGAGCGGTTTCCCAACCATGATCCTGGAGGAACATCTGTCAAGACGTCTTCTCTCCAACCCTACCTTAATTAGGCTCTGGTGTTTCTTTATAGCCTAATAATGAGTGAGGCAGGTTGTGAAGCCATGTTGGGTTTGAATGAAAACTTGCTGGCAGACGTTCCTCCAGGACCAGGGCTGGGAAACACTGGTGTAGAGGAACGTGACCATGATGGGTTTGGGAAAGGGGTAGTGAGACAAACTGTACAAAAGTGCATTTTCTTACTGCGAGGTGAGCCATACGCTGAGGTCAACATGGTCCCCAGGGTTTTCTTTGGTGGAGGAGGCATCACCAGTCAGGTTATTTTACATGGCCCAGTCACTGCACGTTCTTACCTAAGAGACATCATAGAACCCATCATCATCCCCCAATTCCGCCAGCACACCCCCAACTTTCTGTTCATGGATGATAATGCTGAATTGTCACAGCTCGACTTGGAGTTGGAGTGCCTCATATGGTACGTCCATAGAGCACGTCTGGGACCAGTTGAAGGAGAGACTGAATGGTCGTACCCCACCACCACGTGACCTGGCAGAACTGCGTGTAGCACTAGTGGAAGAGTGGAACGCATTGCCTCAGAACAACATCATGACGCTAGTGAGGAGCATGAGACGTCACTGTCAGGCTATCATTGCGGCAAATGGTGGAATCACCTGCTACTGACATTGAGCTCTGCTCAATAATCTCTGTTATTGTCTATATTTTGGGGGTAAAAAATATTAAACTAATGTAAATGGTGTTTCCTGTCATACATTATTAGTAATATCAAATGGAACTTTTACTTAGTTCATTAAAATTCAGAGCAAATTGGAAAAGCACTCATGCAAATAACAATAATCATTCTGCTATTCAGACTTACAGACTTATACTCTACCTGCTGTGTCTCTGGTCATGTCAAATCAGCAGAAATCCTTTCTCCGACTGGATCCCAGTAAAATGGTGTGACGCCGAGTTCAGGGAGGGTATTTATTCTGTGATTGTGGGTCTGAAAGAATGAATTGATTAATTCCTCCCTTCCCCTCCTCAGCAACGTTAATACAGTCTGACTTGCGGCGGCGAGGGCTCTCATTTACAACATCACAGGCCTGCCGCAGCATGAAATTAGTTCTACCTGCAAGCTAGACCACTCCACACCCAACCCCATTCATCTCTCTGTTTTTGTCGTTCTTCCACTCACCCATGATTTCACTGATTCTTCCCTCCGTTTCTGCATTCTTCGCATTCTGCATAATTATTATTTTCGCTCTGAGGAGAAGGAGAATTCACACTATGAGTGAATATCCAGGGCTGGGTGTGCTACAGTTCCGGGAATTACCCGGAACATTTTTCTAAAAACATTATGAAATAATGGACTAAGCAAAACATGACGATCACAGGTTATTAGGACCCTATTAAAGTATTAGGGCCCTCTTCCATTGAGAAGACTGAAGAAGGTCCATAAAGTTTTTCAAAATATTCTCTCTGCCAATTTGAAAAAGAATAGATGAAATAATAACCTATTTCCTAGGGCTCAGAAATAAATGACAGAAAATGTGATTAGAATTTAATTTAACAGGGCGAGCTAATGAGCCATGTCTGTGATTTAACCTTAATTGTACTGAAATAAGCAATTCAATTAAATTATTCTCAATGGGTAAGACCTACTCTATCAAAATACTGTCTGTGTGTGTGTGTTAGTGTGTAATTATCATTATTATCATTGCATAATAGTATTACACCATGTACATTTAGTATGTTACTTGTAAAGCTGTTGCTGCACAGTGGTTTTTAAAGGTTACATTTTAAACTGAACTTTCTGGGGTGACTTCTTCTCATTGGAATATGAGAACATGGTTAATGATCTGGATCTGTTGCTATGACTTCCATACTTGCGTTGAAGATTGTGTTCTTATTCTGTCTGTGTGTGTGTGTGTGTGTGTGTGTGTGTGAGACAGGGCTGGAATTCGCCTATTCTGCTGCACCGCGCTCCATGCAGAGCGCCATCATGGGGCTCTTCTTCTTCTACTCTGGGATTGGCTCCTTCGTGGGCTCCGGCTTGCTGGCGGTGGTCTCGCTCAATGGCATAGGCTGGATGTCTTCACACAAAGACTTTGGTAAGAAGCGCCGATCCCCAGAAACAGCGCAGTGATGCCACAAAACAACGCTCACACATTCGCTTCCAAGAGAGTAGTGAGAGCAGCAGTGCTGTATGGCCTGGAGGTCAGGCAGGAGCAGATGAAGATGTTGAGATTTGGTTTGGACACATGCAGAGGTGAGATGCTGAGCATGCTGGGAGAAGGATGCTGAGGACGGAGCTGCCAGGCAACAGGAAGGCCTGAGAGGTAGAACTGTAATCCGGTTTTAAGAAGTTAGAATTCGCCCGAGACCGTCGTAATCCGACCTGACCTGACCCGACCCTCCCCAACAAGTACAGATTTTTACAAGACTAAGAAGGAGAGGTAATGTTCGGGGGGGAAATCGCAACAACGCGCAAAACACTTTTACCAATCAATGATACAAATGTACGAGCAGCGAATCATGCGGAAAGGATCGGTATTAAAGACCGGATCATTTACCACACGACTCAAATGGTGGGCCGGGTCAGGATTTACGGCTCTACTGAGAGATGACGTGGTGCCAGAGGGCCTGCAGGGGGTTTGGTGTGAAAGAGGAAGATGCGGAGGACAGAAGGACGCGGTCGATCCGCTGCGGCGACCCCTAACAGGAGCCGCGAAAAAAGTACGGTGATTAAAATCACCTTCAACGGCACACAAAGTTGAAACTGACAGATTCCATGAACGGCAGGAATATTACTGTTCTGTTACTGTTTAAAAACGCTGGCTGTATTGCTCACTGGTTTTTGTTAAAATTAGAATAAAATTTTAGTTTGTTCATAATTTTAACGAATGTTAATGTAAAAAAAAAAAAGTGAAATTGTATTGTTTCGTTTAGTCACCTAATAATTCTGCACATTAATATTTGCTTAATAATTGTGCAGACATCTTTTCCTCTGAGAATGTTCACACCTACCTTTCCTTAACAAAATAATCTTGCTTGAGGTGAATGAACGTTTTGTTTTATTTTACGATAGATCCTCAACGCCGCCATAACACACGGTGTGTTTGGCCACATATAGGTTACACACATCAATCAGAAGCAGGATGTACACACTCAGAAGCATGCGGGCGGAGGCATAAAAGCCCCGAGCGCGAGCAGCAGCAGACGCGGGCGGAGTCGCGCGGCCTCGCCGCTGACAGCCGCACCCTTTTATCACCGGCCGACTCTCTCTCTTCATTCATCTCCCGCTGGTGGGTGGCGCTGCGGGAGGGTTGGAGGTGCTGGTGTTTCTCCGGCTCGTGACAGCGAGTGGAATAAACAAGAGATCGGTGCAGAGGCTGCAAAACTCACACACACACACACACACACACACACACTCTCTCCATTAATCACCACCTGCGGGGCTTGATTACACAGCTATGTCCTCGCAGAGTAAAGCCAGGCTTCACACACACACACACACACACCCCACATGCTGGCTATAGGTGTGTGTGTTCTGCAGCCTGTCTTCTCGTGCGAGTTCAGAAGCAGCTGTAAGAGCCCTGACCCTGGAGGTCCCCTGTCTGCTGCCTCGGGAAATGTCAGCGTTTTAATGCTGACCCCCGGGGGCCGGGGGAGGAAGTGACAGGGACCAAAAAAAAAAAAAAGGGACCGTTGAGTAGCAGCTGCTCCATGTAGACAGACAGCGAAGCGGACGTTCGCTCGCATGGGTTTCTGCTCATCGCCGTGGTGCTGTAAGGTTCTAACAGGCCAGGTCACTTTCATCATCGTGTTCAAGAAGTCCGGAAAGTTCACAGGCCTCAACCAACAAACGCAGACCTTCGTTTTACAATCCACAGTCAGCACATTCTAAACCAATTCGGTGAAAATTAGCTTGGGAACAATGCAATTATTTTTTATTATAACTATTATTCAAAGAACCACACAGATTTAGAAACCTTGTGTACTAGAACAGTTCTTTTTTTTTCTGTCCATTGCGTGCTGTAAATATAACGGTACTGGACACTCCTGCAGCGTGTCTATGTGCCGATGGTTTGGTTTGGTGACCAGCGCGCCTCGTTTTTCCTGTGGAGTAATCGCCTCGCCGTTTAAGCACTTGGCATCAGACAGCGTGTTAACGTCCAGGTTTCATCAATCATTACGGAGGCGAAATGGCGAACCTTGCGTTTCCCAGCAGCTTTTCTCTGTCTGGGTGTGTTTTACTGATAAGTCTTCATATCGATTGGCACCCTCTCCACTGACAGCTCTGTGGAGGCCAGAAATGATATTTTAAGGCTGTAAAGTGGCAAAAACGTGTGAATCTTGTGATTGTGAGCGCAGTCTGCTCTTTTAATGAGCGCTCTGAGCTCTTAATTGTGTTCACCGCCACCGCTACTGCTGCATTTTTTCACTGACAAAAGCTTGTTAAACAAGTAACGGTTAATCATGATTCATTCATCGATTAATACGTGATTATTTCATTTCACTGATTAATTTTTACCAGTAAAGTATACAAGAGACCACAAAACGGATACATTTTCGCTGAGCCAGAGCGAGCCAAATAAATAAAGACTCATCCTTTCACCCTCCTGTTTTCCCAACTTCTCCTGTTTTCCCGCGGTGTTCACCTCCATTTCTCTTCCTGTCACCGCTGCCTGCAGTTCATCTTCTCCCCTCCTCCTCCATCCGTCTCCCTCCACGCTGACGGGCCCTGACACTCTCCCATCCCTCTCTCCGCAGGCAACATCAACGAGTGCAAACTCAACTACTACTTCTTCCTGCTGGCGGGCATCCAGGGCCTGACTCTGCTCCTCTTCCTCATAATCACCGTCAAGTACGACCGGCAGAAGGCTCGCCCCGCCGGCAGCCACCGGCCCTCGTTCAGCAGCTCGTCGTGACCCCGCCCCCATTTTACCGAGAGAGGCGGTATAAATCTCACGGCTCGTCGGGAGCGCCGGATTATTTTTTATTTTTTTTAGTGTGTTTGCACGGTGTGAACAAGAACAGTTTAACTGTCAAATCCGGACTGGGCGAGGATTGTGTGTGACTGTTTGTCTTTTTATTCTTGTATTTTTTAGTACTAATGTCAGCTTTTTGGGGGTCATGTTTTTGCTTATTTGGTTGGAATCTACTGAAGATTTTTAAAGGTTGGGAGGCCGTGGCGAGATGGTGAGCAGGATGCTTCCAGATGTTCATACACCAGCACTCCAAGGTTCATCCTTAACTTGACCCCCCTGACCCCTGTGTGAACTTGTGGGTGGATTATCCTTGAGCCGGTTCCAGACCTTCGGAAAGAGCCTAAACTGGGAAAGAAAGTAAGTCACCTGCAACCAGGATGGAACTCAAATCAAGCCAGCGTATATACGAGGGCTGAAGTGCTTCCTCTGCGGTTACTCTGCCTAAAGAATCGTTGTTAAAACCCAGACCCGTGCCTCACTGTGTTTCTCCCACAACGCTGAACACTGTACACTGTTCCACGTGGAACCAGAAGCAAATGTTCTAGGTCATAAATGCGTGTTAATGCGCTCAGATCTGCGTTTGTGTTTTTGTGTTTTCCTTTCGTGTTGATTTGGCTTGGATTTGTGGATGAATGAAGTGGCTCAGACACGCCAATAAAGTGCAAGTCTGTTTATCTGTGTGTTTAACTTTGGTGAGAAGCTTCACCAATCAGAACTCTCAAATTAAAGCGCTGATTATCTACCTGCATGCTTGGTTTTGTAGAAGTCGTGTTGCCAGGTTGGGCAGTTTTGAATTAGATTTTTTTTTAATATAGCTAATAAAGAGTGGGTAATTTGTGTCACATTTTTTTGGACTGTGACATATCTGGCAACTCTTTGTGTACTAAACTTGCACTTGTGACATGGGAGAATATTTGAATTGTCAAGAGTGAAGAAGTCAAGTCTGCAGGCCTGTCCCATCTTACAGTTTGTTAAAAAAAATTAAACGTTCAAAGTTAGTCTTTCAAGTTACATAGATATAATGCACAGATAAACTACCAATGTGTCCCTGAGTAAGACACATAACCCTGAATGTCTCCAGGGGGGGACTGTCCCTGGATAAGGGCATCTGAGAAATGCCAGAAATGAAAATAATTTCTGGTAATGGTAGCGCTTTGAAACAGTCAAGGTGAGAAACCAGCTTCCCATCACCGGAGCTTCATTCTGTTCTTCACTCCACAGTTTGCTGAAGTCCTCTTCTTTCAACCCCACCTCGTCTTGGATGACATGATCTCTATTTTCTGACAGGGTGGTCTGTCATTCCACTGAGACAAAGGAATAAATGATGATAATTGATCGAGATCAGCGTCATTACTGAAAGCATGCAGCACCAAACAAGAACAAAATACCAGAGGACTACGGGAGGAAACCGGAGAGCCGGAGGAACCCTGCACCAACACAGGGAGAGCATGCAAACTCAGCTACATGTTAAAGAACAAAACCCCGTAACTCAGGGTTCTTCCGATCCGGCTGGAGTGGTAACAGAGGGGCTCCGTAGACAGCAGTGTGGTGCTATGTCCAAACATGGACATGGGCTTTGTCTGGAACCTGGGACTCCGCTGAAGTCTACTGGTCAAGTAATGTTCTCCTCCCCTCAGAATCACCTTCATTTACTTCCTTTCAGCGTCATCATTATTGTTGTCATCTTTGTTGGAGGAGATTTTGTGCCTCAACTCCAGTTTATAGCCACACCCACGACCCAGAAGCTCCCAGAACTCTGCCTTAAATCAACACGACGCATGACATTGCACACTCTCTCACACACACACACACACACACACACACACCAGTGTCCCATCAATCACTCCCAAGCGTGATGGCCAAATTCCTCCCCCGGCTCCTCCGCCCTTCACAGCTCAGAGGCAGCGTTCTGACCACGGTCCCAACAGACCGTCCAATCAGCCCCCCCTGCGCAACGAGGGAGAGAGCAGCCATTTATCACCATGCAACAGAGACACGAGCAGACGCAGGAGAGCAGGACGGGGCAGAGGGGACGACATAACATGCCACGAAGACAAGGAAGTAAAACACCGACAGTCACGCCAGTGTTCAGGTTCCACTGGGAATTTAGCACGTGGGCCCGGGATCAGGGGTCTTCGCGATTCACGGAATAAACTGTGGCTGCTTGCTAATTATCGGTATCTTGGAATAGATGCCTAGAGAATAGAGAAACTAGAGGCCCACCCAGACCTTTTACAAAAATGACTGACAGCTTTCGTGCACCCTTCTTAAAAAAAAAAAAAAAACAGACAAACAAGATTTCATACAAACATGCAAAAGAAAAATGTCAGTTCTTTTTCCCAAGAAGGACGTGTTTTTACAAATCCTTTGACAGAAAAATGGCCACATGCGCAAAATTATGACAAATGTGGCGCAAGGCCACGCCCCCTCCCTTTCAACCTCATTTCCCTATGTAATCTCTGTTAGTTATAGACCTCTCGGGACTATGTTCATCATTCCAAAATCGCTGAGCGTCCCCAAAGACCTACTTGCTTTCGCGAGACCTGAACTTCTGTGTGCCGATTGGTCAGTCGGACTCCTTTCGGTACCAAAAGCACTTTTCTGCTCAGTGTGTCACCCTTGACACAGATTATCTGATCTATATTAGGAAGGAAAGGATTTGTCTCTCATGTTCCAAAAGCAGTTTAATCCACAGAGATCAGCAACAAAATGACGACTCACTGGTTTTGGAGCCCAGCAACTACAGTTCTGCACCTGAGCAAGACCATCATTCTGGAAATGAAGACTGAAAGAGGGATGAAGATGATGCTCAGCATTATTCATTTACACCCTGATCATCAATTACAGTAAAACAGGCGACTTTAAAGGCAAAGTCCCATTTGCTGGATCTGAAGACATGATTATGAATTTATGTCCAGGTTAGCTGGGCAACATTGGCGTTTATTCTGTGAATAATTTAGCTTGGAGGATCAGAGTGGAAATGCCACATTAGCATGGAATAAAAATCATTATTTTGTCCTTCTGCCCTTGGCAGTATCGTGGGCGGAGCTTTGGTGGTTGGGAGGCTAGTAGCCAGCCCTAGAACGTAAATCTTCAAATTTGCTCCTGCATCACGTGATTGATGAAGGTGAGTGTCGCAGCACTCGGCATGATGCCAGGTTGGCCAAAATTCACAGGGCAGAGCCTTTGTGGGCCACCAGCACAGGGATAAAAAGAGCTAACTTTTACATCATGAGGCTTCGTCCATTAAATCAATTTCCATGGTCCATAAAATAAAAATTGTCTTTTTAATTTGATTTGTAATTTCATTTGTAGAAGCATGCAATTTAAGTGCTTTTCTCTGATTGTGCAAAGCATTATGGTATAGGAAGGACCAAGAAAGGATTCGTCATATGAGTCCTTCTTGCTTGTCGAGCAACTTATGTGACATTTGGTCTTCAGATGCGTGCTTTGAAGAATCTGACCCCCAAATTAGAACTTTAGAACTAAGTCTTTACGATTAAATTAGTTATGACTGAAATGTGTATAAAGGGGAAAAGTAACAGGCTCTTCATTCTCAGTTATGTGAATTCATCTTAAAGTTCAATCTGTTAATTTGTTTTATGGTTTTCATACAACAGACACACAATGATGACTCGAAACTATATTTTTCTATTATCAACAAGTTTCCATTTAATCAATATTTTAACCTCCAGTACTAATATAGTACAGTTCACTGTAGTACAGAGTTTTTGGTTTCTGAGCAGAAGAAGCTCTCAGACTGAAGATGAAGTAGTTCGGCTTGCCTCTTCCAAAACAAATAGTCAACATACCACAAAGAGGCTGAAAATATGGTGTTAATAATCCATCAGGCGTTACAATCATCGGAAACATCGGAAACACAACGACTTTCAACATCTGCTCATGGGTCTACAATATTCTTATTTATCACGTGTTCAGCTGAACTCCTTCAGGCAAAAAGCTTATTGTGGGTTAACACATTCTCCTATCTCATAAAACTCATCATAATCCATAAATCCATCTACCAACATAAATAACACACAGAGAAATATTATAGTGACATTATTTGTTTATTCAGGTGGCTTCATAAAATACCAAACTCTTTGGAGATTTACGTTTCTACTTGCACATTTATTTACTTTTAATAACAGACAGTAAGGTCTAACTGTGGTAGTCCTTCAGATAATTATCTGTATTTTTTTTTCATTAATATTGCATTTCCTGCTGACTAGCCCACTCCTATTGTGTGGATATCCCATAATAGCTTTTAAAAACAGCTTTTATTCATATGCAAGGAATTTGATTCTCAAAAAATGATCTGACTGCAGCACATTGTCATTTGTAATTAATTTTTTTTTTGTTGGAATTTGTGTGCATGTGTGTGTCGGGGGTGGGGGCAGGGGTCCCTTTTGAAATTGACCCTCTTGAACATCACAGGAATACTCGGTGGTAACATCTTAAATGACCATATTGTCCCAAATATATTGCATGTGTGTTTTTCCAAAGTGTGTCTGAAAAAGTTGTGCTACCTTATATTTGCAATATAGGTAGATGGCACCAAAAACAATGTTTTAATATGCTGCATGCTATAATATTTAAAACTAGTGTGGGAAAAATGCTCAGGATTTAATAGTTTGTTCACACATATATGGGTGATGTCACGCGATGTCAAACTGAATTGTGGGATTGTCGCTTCGCTTTGCTTGTTTTGCTCGGGGCAGAATATTTCAAGTACGGAGCAAGCGCCAGCCAATGAAATTTTACATAACAAACGCGATGGCGAAAGAGTCGGGTTTATTGCGGGTTAAGCGGCTCTGTTGTCATGAGTGGGAAACAGCGATTGGTTGCCGCTCCTGTGCTTCCTGCATGACAGACACGCCGTCCTCAAGCATTGACAAGACGTTTGAGTGAACAGTAAACAAAATGCAGCTACGTTAATGGTGTTCATTTATTTTAACAAGTTAAATATGCTAAATTGATCACAGCGATTAACATCTTAACAGCCCTAGGTTTAATATATCTGCTCACGTTCAAGCCAATAAGGTACACGGTACACGGTGCATAAATGTTGTTGCTTTCTGCATTACATTTGCAGTCTTGTATTTTTGTTGTGTGTTCTGTTGTGATTTTGGTTGTGTTATTCCATACTGTCTTGTGAACGCTGCACAAAGTCATTGATCTCTATTTCAATTTCCAACTGTTTCCATTCAGTTACTTTATGTGACTTTATGTTCTCACTTCTTGTCACCTTATACAGTACAGGCCAAAAGCTTGGACACACCTTCTCATTCAATGTGTTTTCTTTATTTTCATGACCATTTACATTGGTAGATTCTCACTGAAGGCATCAAAACTATGAATGTTCATCCAACCAATCTAAATGTCAGGAAAATCAAGAAAGCTAATTGAATGAGAATGTGTGTCCAAAACTTTGTCCTGTACTGATAGATGCTAGACTGATAGAGCGTTGTTTAAAGTGAAAGTGAAGTGATTGTCATTGTGAAACACTGCAGCACATCACATGGTGACACAACAAGATGTGTCCTCTGCATTTAACCCATCACCTAAGTGAGCAGTGGGCAGCCATGACAGTTGCCCATGGGGCAGTGTGTGGGGACAAGTCATTGGCACCATTGGCACCTCAACCTTACGTTTAAGGGTCCACTTCTTTACCTGCAAGGCCACCACTGCCCCCCCCCCCAAAAATGGCATGTATTTTTAGAATGTCATGTGGCTTGTTGTTAAATGTTTTGTGACCTTTAAATGCAGGTTAAAAAATTATATTTTTCACACCATTCTTTTAACTGACCTTCGTTAAATATGTTCACGTTTCTGTGAAGTCTTAAATGAGCAAAATATAAATGGGAGCAGAATGTGGCATTCCTCGAATGCACGCCATTCACATTTTTATCACATTTGAGCATTTCTCTTGTGACAGACTGAGACTGAATTCTGCACATGAACCATTTTCAGGCAGACAGTACAGACCATTCAGTTTTATGAACAAACAAGTTAACACTCAGACAAAAAGAATAGCGGCCGATTTATTACAATAACAGAAAACGAACGAGCGTGAACTAGTTCATTTTCATTTGCATGAACTGCATTTTAAGCTAGTTCTTTTGCGAACTAGTGAACTGGCGCAACACTGCACATGTACAAGCCTTTCTCTGTCAGAGTTTGGGAAAGTCCTCGTTGAATCTACAAAAGAGACAAATAGTAATTCTACAGTAGTATAGAAAAAATAAGGAGCAACTTTGTTTGCTGAATTGTTTTGTGTGCTGCTCTCGGTATATTTCGCTTTAAATCCTCGCTCTCTGATCTGAAAGCCATTTGAGTGACAGCTGCAGTCAGCATCTTTTTTTTAACCGCCACTACGCCACCTCTTTCGGTGTGCTGTCACTCAGCCTCTCCATGTAGGTTTGCAGCTCTTTGGATTCTCCAATGTTCAGGTCAGGACACACCCACTTAATGTCCATGTCCGTCTCCGGGCTCGTGCTCTCCCCCACCACTGTGGTGAAGGTGGTGAACTTCACCCGCTTCCTCTTGCTGGTTGGCGAGTCGCCCTTGGCGTCCTTGCGTGCGGGGCTGCCGTCGGCCGGGCTGTGCACCTGGCTCTGCACGTGTGTCTGCACGGCCGCCCCGTTGAGGAGCTGGCTGCCCTCCTCCAGGCCTCCAAGGGTGCTGTCCATCATGGTGGCGCCCTCCTCGGCCTGCGGGGAGGGGCTGAGCTCTAGCTCGTTGCCCAGCCACACCCAGTCGTGGGCGTGGTGGTTCACGCTGTCCTGGCCTTCGATGGACAGCTCCTTGCGCTGGTACTTCAGTGTGTAGGAGATGCAGTTGATGAGGAAGACCAAGATGGCCAGGCAGAAGACGCCCAGCAGGGCGTACATGCCGATCTCCAGGTCGCTAAGGCCATGCTGGGTCTGGAGCAGGTCGCTGCTGCTGTCCTCCTGGTTTATACTGTGCCCCCGAGGCAGGTCCACCTGGAGAAGAGAAACAATCACCACGATGACACCAAACTTGGCCATCCTGGAACATACACACACACACACACACTCACTGACACACCTACTGTCAATGGATGGAGAAACATGAGAGCAGGAGAAACTGGAGAACCCAAAGAAAACTCACGCCAACATGGGAAGAACATGCAAACTCTGCACACATTGAGAATGTAAGGTCTGAGCTGAGATAAGAACTCACAATCTTGGAGGTGTGAGTCCACAATGCTAACTGCTGCACAACTGTGTGGCTCCTATTTATCCACACCTATCAGGCCCAAAGACCCAGCCCATATCTGAAAACTTTTTTTGTTTTATTCACATTTTTGTGATTACAAGGTTTACAGCAAGGTACCGTAGAAATACTGATTCAGCACACTTTTTTTTAACGAAAATAGTTGATAATGCTGGAATAAATCCTTATTTCCTTAAGACAAGCAAAAAAGGCTGACAGAGAGATAAACTTGACATTTCTGAAGGATATCTTGGGTTTATCTTTTAGAATGGACGCGGTCTTTGGTAGCGATGGTCACAGGATGGCGCGGCGGTTAATGTCCTGGCCTCACACCACCAAGGTCATGAGTTGTAATCCCTTTTCTGGCTTTGTGTGTGTTTCCATGCTCTCCCCGCGTTGCCATGGGTGTGAGTGACTATGAGTGAATGTCCCAAGGGGGGCTCCGGAAGCCGCGACCCAGATCTCGATTGAATGGCTATGGACAGAGTGAGTGAGTGATGGTCAGAGATACTGAGGCTGAGATTGGAGAGATGATGTAGGGTAAGACGCTAATATGACCACAGCTGGAAGTGGGAATGCTGATGTGAAGGTCAGAGAATGCTTTTAATTTTGGTTCCTACAGAACAAAAGGCTTAGATCTAATTAATAACTGGTTTGAAGCATATAGAAAAACAATGATGCAGTCATAAACTTTTTATTGAGATAAAGCTGAATGTTACATTTTATTAATCGTCTATATTTGATTTCTCTCTGGCACTTTTTAGCCTTTAGAAAATCATATATGAACAGTCTTCCTATAATGTATAAATGTAAAGGGAAACGTAACGTAGACATATAATAAATCTTAACACTTAATAAATGTTGAAAAAGCATCAAAATATATCTGAAAATATATTTTTAATTATCATCAATAATATTTCAAAAGAATAAGATAAGAGGGATAAGATGATCCTTTATTAGTCCCACAAGTGGAAAATTATTGGAATCATAAACAATGTTATTTACTGTTCTTCTTGAATTTGAAATATTTTTTCCTCTCCAGAACAACTCAAATTGTCTCTGTTTAAGTTTGATGACAAAAAAAATTGTATTTCTTCATTTTGGTTGTTTTAACGGCTTTAAATCCCTGGAGAAGCTTTGTAACCACGAAAATCTGAGAGAGTTGGGGAGTTTGATATGGAGAGATGGCAACCAGAGGAGTGGGAGATTGGAACGTGGCCTCACCTGAGCTGGGAAGTCAGAGTTGATGGGAACTTGACTCCCATCGTCTGACAGCTTGTCCCCGCCGGGCCTCGGTATGAAGGTGGTCTTGGTGGTGGTGGTGCTGAATCTTCTCATCACCCTGTCCTCCATGTCGGAGATGGAGCTGCCGTAGTAGTGCGTGTCGTGTCCCGGCCACTCATGAGGTGGTGAGGGGAGCTTAGGTCGTCTGTCTCCAGACCGGATTTCCTGCTCATAGCCGTCTTGTCCGTAGTCGTTATTGCCCCCAGGGCCCTGTGCTGGGATCTCGCTGGGGCCAAAGTGCACGTGGATGTTGTAGTTGCTGGAGGCCAGCAGGCTGCGCCGGGGCTTGACCTTCTGGCAGGTCTCCCGGACGGTCATGTCCACGCGGAGAAGGGGACCCAGGCCCTCGGATTCAGCACTGATCGCTGGCCAACTCCACCCACCCTCTGTTCGCACTGACACAACATCCCCATCCAGAGACGTGGCAGTCAGTTGGAAGGTTTCATGGTCGTACAGGTCCAAAGGTGCCATGGAGCCATCACTGAAGTGCAGCCAAGCACTGACCAGCGCCTCCTGCAGGACAGACAGGTTATCCACATTACAAAAATGAGCTCAACATCGCCCCAAAAATTAGACGACGCTCCTTTTTCGAGAGAAATGTTTGAGTAAACCATCCTTTTATACTGGAAACTTCTTTAACCATGTAGATTTAAGTCACATTTAAAATGATGTATCATGCAACAGCAATATCATTTTAACAATATAATGCCAATAAATGCACCCTTACAATCGATAAATGAAGGCACAATTAATTTTGGAATAAAAAGTCCAAAGAAACTGCATGTAAACTATGTGAATTCTACTAATCTGGCAATTTGATTGGCTCATTTAAAACACACATTACAAAATATCATATTGGCTATTTTGTTTATACATTTATCCAGATGAACTTCAGTTTAAGGAGAAATATGAGTAAGTGATTAAGTATCACACATCATAAGGATATTAAAAAGAAGTCTGTGTGCTAAGTTAATCTTTTAACCATCAGATTGAGTTCAGGTTTAATCCACTGATTTTTCCATATCATTGCTGTAGTCTGGGAGCGCAGCAGCAATGGGCCACAGCACTGTTCATAGATGAAGAGACCTTATAAAAATGTCCCCCAGTGCTGGAAATGCAAATGAAAAGAGGGATTAAGCACACACAAAAACACACACACACACACACACACACACTTTCTAAAGCCCATCCTGGCTCTTCACTTAAAATGAAATCCCTGTGCAGCTGTGACAGCAGTAAAGAAATCCCACCACCCAGCCGACGGGAACACAATGCAGAGAAGTTCTGCACGAGAGAGACAGATGCGATAAAAAATAACTTTCCTCAAGGTCTGCGGGTTATTTGCTTAGATCTTATTCCTGCAAATTAGGAACAAGTTCACCCACACAACTAGCGATCCATGTGCCTAAATACCAGACACAATCGGAATTTAGAGCACGAATTCCTAAAAACAAACTGTATGGACGTAATAATGGAACAGCGAAATTCTGCACATTGTCAACAGCAAGACCACCAGCCACATATTCGGGCTTGTAATGTTTCACAAGGGTTTTTTTTTTTTATACAGCATAGAACAAGCCGTTCAAGAGCCACGTTTCTTCAAAAATCTCAATCAGCTAAAGTCAAAGACAAAGTCACAAATAAGATGTAATTCTTGGCCCGTAGCACGCGCAAAGAAAGCCAGGCTTTTAAAAAGCTTTACTTGTCGGGTCAGCTCGGGTTCGAGCCAGTACAGCAAAGTAAAAAAGTACAAGCAATCTGGCAGCAATGTAGGTTGTCTCACTTAAAACACTCACATTGTATCTACTGGTATTCCTTTATTTTAGTCTAGACACATGAATATGAGACAACACAACCTTTTCAAATGTAATTGAAAACTACAATTACAATTAATACTACAATACACCCCTGTGATGAACATTCATAAACATTCCACCTGTTTTTTAATGATCTGTTGTCCATGTCCTAAATGAAAATGCACTCCGAGTTCTCAAAAACACAAGCACTGTATGGGGGGGGGGGACTGTGAAGGGATGATGGGACATTTAGACCTCCTGATACTCACACCTCTAAACAGGAGGGGTTAAAAGGTGAAAGGCTGAAGGCTGTTTTAACATGAACATCGGCACTGGCACTAATTAAATCCATTCCGAGCTCAAATCATGACACAATAAAATGTTAAAAGGTCCTGTGTGTGTCTGAGAGAGACAGGAAGACATACTTAATTACAGAGCTCTCAGCTAGGCTCCTAATTTACCTTGACACTGGTTACCAAGGGCGACTGCGTTTCCAGGCTTAATAGTTGGAATATGAGCAAAGATAAATATGAGCAACCATCAAAACCTGATGAGAGAATAACCGGAATGAATTCAATTCAAGTCCGCAGCGATTTTTATTTACCACGCTGTTCTACATTCTGTCAAAACCCATCGTACAAACAAAACGAAAAAGCAGCAATGAAGGCCTGACAAGCTCAGTTTAGGGTCGACAAGTCTCATTTTTCTCAGTGGTACCGGTGTCGGCATGACCTGCAGATATGGGTGGTCTTTTGATAGAACAACTGTCTGAAGGCTGAATATATCCATCAGTCTTTTGGGAGCAGTTGGCAGATAAGTAGATGAAGGTCTTAACAACTGTAACTGTTTATTTGAGTATTTCAGGCACAATTTGAAGGAGCTAAAAAAAATTCAAAATGATTCCAAGATAGCAACCTAAATGATCAGGATAAAGAGACATCTTTGTGGACCAAAATGAATGATGGTTATCAGTAGGACTATGACTCTCCGTGTCACAATTCCTCATATTGGATCTCATAATAAAAATCAGTCACCATGATTCTGCATGTAATAAATGCAAAACATTAATGAATATATAATCAATTTATTATATAAAGGCATTATGTATTTGCTATATATTAAAAAATATTTGTCTATTATAAAATATTTTATGTGTTTATAATTTAATGAATTTTTAAAAATTGTCAACATTTTTGTAAAAAGCATTTTTTTTTATTATTCATCTGATTGAACAAACAGTCTGGCCTGACTGAGAATATTACTTCATGAAAAAAATACTGTGACACTGGTCATCGCTGCCAGCACGGATTTTTGGACAGAACTGTAAAAATCTGTAAATCCTGAAATGCAAGTTCGAGGCCAGAACTGGCAGGAAAGCCAATAGCTGTGGTGTAACATCTACTGACACCAGCAGTGTCTGCTCTGTAGACAGTGATAGTCATTATCATGTCTGCCGTTGTCAGTTCAGTTGATTTTTAACGTGCAATCTGAGCTGCTGCGGGATTTAAAATGCTCGCCGAAGCTGAACTCGCTGACCTGTTTGGGCCTGGTGAGCACTTCCTGTGTGGTTGCCGTGGCGAGGATGGCCCGGTTGCTACCGGGGCTGAGCTGCAGGCCGAGCGACAGGCCGCTGACCAGCTGCAGCCCCAGCTCGGTGATGCTCACCCTGTTGTCCAGCACCCGCACCGACCTCTCCGCCAGGATGGAGTCAGACAGCGGGGAGAGCACCTGCTTACACACACATACACACACACACACAGACATGTTTTCAATCCTCCTTCTCTTTACCGAATCTAACCTGGGAAGAGGCTTTATTAAAGAAGAAATTTGTGAATTCTCTAAATTTCTGATGTTTTGATAATTGTGCTATTTTAGTCCAGTTATTTTTTCCAGTGTTATTTTATTTGGCTGGTAAGCACACAGACACACACACACAGACACACACACACACACACACACACCTGTATAGCAGTCATTCCAGTGTCCAGGCCCACGAGTCTCCGTCCCTGCTGCAAACGGGCGATGCGGGGCTCCTCCACCTTCAGGAAGTCCCAAACCAGCCCCGTGATGTCCACCTGCCAATCACTGCCCAGCATAAAGAGCAGGTCACCGCGCCCGTCCCCCGACTCCGCCACAAAGTGCGTGAGCACCCGCACCATTGCATTCTGGTACTGCAGTGTGCAGGTCCTCGCTCGCCGGTCTTCCTCATCGTCATCCTCACTGTCCCGTACTAACCTGGGGAAAACACATGGACTTCATTAACTAACGACATGCACAAAAAACATTTGACATCAACATTTGATTTATTTCTATTTTATAAAATGAGACCAGTGCCAAGACTTACAGATTAATTAGGTCTAACTGGGACGATTGCTTCAAATACTTCAAATATTGGTGTTTGCTGACAATACTGACATTCGATGGAGCTGAGCAACCTGTGGATGACTTCAAAAGATTTTCTAAAATAAATAATATATATCATTTACATTTTACATTAACAGCATTTATCAGACGCCCTTATCCAGAGCGACTTACAATCAGTAGTGACAGGGACAGTCCCCTCCTGGAGACACTCAGGGTTAAGTGTCTTGCCCAGGGACACGATGGTAGTAAGTGGGGTTTGAACCTGGGTCTTCTGGTTCATAGGTGAGTGTGTTACTGACTAGGCTACAACCACCCCACCATATATCAGTATTGTAGGATATTATGTAGTAAGTAGCGCTGTAAAAATGAACTATGTTATTAATATTTAACACATTAAAATAACTCCTTCACACCATTTGCATAAACTGTTAATCATTGCTTAAATACATAAATCAGGAACATGTTAGATGGAGATATTACCAGTTGCATAGACAAAAAGGTCCACATGTCCACTAATGTTTTCAATTTTTTTTTTTGTGCATTTCTCAATTCTACAGATTTTATTTAAACTAGCTTTATATTTTTGGATTCAATATTGCTCTAGTGTCTCTCCCTCTTTTTTTTGTGGCAGTCATTACATAAGCAATTTCCTCTGAGGTTAATACAGTTTTCTGATTCCGATCCTCTGGGCATGATAAAGAACCTCTGGTGCCGCAGCGGTGTCATGACGGCAGTGACGGAGCGTGGAGTGGCAGGAATTTATGTCTTTAACCCGCCATCCACGCTGTTCCACGCTGGATAGCGACGACTGGACTGGAGAACGTGGGGAGATAAGAGCGGGTCCGTCACAGCCGACTTCACGCCCTGTCGCTTTATAAACACAGGCGATTCCGTTCTAATTTTCCCCCTTTAAACTCACATAACGTGGAGTGTGAGACCATCTGCCATTAATGCCAGTCCAGTGTGGTTCCTGTACTGTTCTTTAGACAGACCACTCAGTGAACTCAACAAAATGGCATAAGGTCAGCATAAAATAGAAATATTTGTTCTGATAAAGCAACCTTCTTTCACTGCAGCCCCACCTCCATCCACTTACTAAGAGATTTTGTTTTAGTTCATTTAGGCAAATTCACGCTTTGTATTTACTATAATTATTTTGTTTAAATGCTATTTGAGTTGCTTTTCTGATAAAAGAGAAACAGAAAAAAAGTTTTATTTATCAGTTTGCAAAAATAAAGAAATATTTTCAATCATAATTTGACTGAAATGTAAATCGTATATATAAAAAACAAGTTTAGTGCATCATCACATCCTTAGTCTCTAGTGTGTGTGTTTGTGTGTGTGTGTGTGTGTGTGTGTGTGTGTGTGTGTGTGTGTGAGACGAATGGGTGCTCCTGGCCCGCTAGGTGGCACCCATTCACATGCGTGCTGGGTCCTAATCCCCCACAGGTTTTGCCTGGTTGGTAGGGGTGATTAGGATGCTTTAAAGGTCAGTCTATCCCCCACTACTGGGTCCGACAATGTCTGAGGGTGATGTTGACCCACGTTGTGCCGTGATTTTCTGTTTCCATCATGCAAGACGGTTTTCTTTCAATTGTTAAATGCTATCACGTTCATTCACAATGTCATCGTCTTTTACCCTGCATGGCATGACGGAATGCAGGGCCAGAAAGACACGCGGCCAACATCAAAAAAGAAGATGGCAAAGCGGAATATAAAAAAAAAATATGGGAAAAAAAGGGTAGAGAAATGCGGACACAAAAATTCAAGAGAATACACCACAAAACTTCAGACCGCCCGAAGCATTCAACAATGACATTGAGGTAAGTAAAGACATTAAAGTAATGTAAGTTTCTGTTTCAGAAAGCTCATGCCAACTGTGGTTAACATTAGGCCAACTGTGGTTAACATTAGTTTAGGCTAAGATTTTAGCCCGTTTTATTCCACTTGGAATACATACTTTCTATAAAGCAAGCTAAAATAAAAAAGCTAGACAGAAAGAGTAGACTAAAACTAACATAAAAAACAACTATACCCACCACCACCCAAGACATTTGTTGGGTGCCCTTGGATGATAGGTAGGGTTGAATAGGACCTTTTGAAAGTTAGTCTATCTTACACCCCCATTTTTGGTTTCTGCATCTGTGTTTTTTGTGGCCATTGTTCCAGGTTTCTTTTGGTTTATTAAAAGTCAGTTTTCACCCCTCATGGCATGACAGTACGTGTGCAAGCCACAAATGTAATACACCACAGCAGTAGTGGGGCTAATCTCAAATCTTATCTAATGCACAGAAATCCCAGCGGCCATATCAAATGGCTCAAATCTTCATTTTCTTTTTCGTGGCCTTCCTCTCTCCTCCTCCTCTTCTTCTTGACTCAACTCAAACGAACCCAATCCCGATACAGGAAACGTAAAATATGACGCAAACAGCATGCTAAAGATGCAACGCATGACCTTATCTTTAATTAAAAGCCAAAAATAACAGGAGCTGGGTTGACTCATACTGCTGAGCAAGAGGAATATAGTTTGACTGGCATTTTGGATCATTTAGGGACGTGGCGGGGGCAGTTTGGCGTGGGCGTCCACTCGGGCGCTGTCACCTTTCACAGCCTCGGCCACTCAGGGCACCGAAGTGAACGGACCCCCATCAGCAAGGTTACTCCGAGCAATCCCTGTCTCATACATACATATTTCTCTTGCAATGCATTTCTTCTGGGTGGCAAATCTTCCACATCCCCATGTGAGGACAAACAGTAAGTACCACAGTAAGTACATATTCTAAATGGTAAAGTGGATTTTTTTTTTTTTACATGTATACCATTTATTTTTAAAAACAGTATTGAGCGTAAGTAGACAAAATTCAATTGCCCCAGTGGAAGTAGGGGGAAAAAAAGCACAGTAACATGTTATTTCTGATTTGGTCCTAGTCACTCTTGCACCTAACCCCAGCAGCACCTTCCATGAAGAAACTCTCCATGTTGTAAGAGCTCGTTGAACCGGCTGCCCTGGTATAGCTGTGTCAGGTGTCCATCTCGACGAGGACTTCATTGTCCCGCCTTTCAGCAGAGGTCCTGCGCAGGGGCACACTGACAAGGTTCATTAGCCATGGCAGCCACCCACATCGCCGGGTGATTGACAGGCTTGCCGTCATGCCACAATGTGACTTGCTGTCGTAGGGTGTCACGACTGCTGGACGATGCTGCCGTTAGCGTTGGCAGCAGTCAAAAAAAATGCAACACACCCCATCAACTGGGAGCACAGCTAAAATGGTGCATGTCCATCAACCAGACATGCAGTTAGGAACCAAAGCAGAAACTCAAACCATCTTTTCTGTGTTGTGTTGTTGGTGTGTTCTGTTTTAGGTTGTTGGACGGGAGGAGCACGAGATTAGATTGGAACGTGACATTACTCAACTAGAAGTACAGAATATAGGATAGAAACTGATACATGAATGCATAAAAACTATGCTTAAGTACAGTACTTAAGTATTTGTACTTCCTTACTTCTCTTAACTTCTTACTTCCTTACACACTTTAAAAAGTAGACTGAATGTGCCCCTCTTGTCTTAAGTGTACTTAATTTAAACTTATGATGAAATATATGATTTTACATAGTACATTGCACATACTTAGTATGCTAATGTTGTATCAGTAGTGTATCCTAAATATATTTAAGTGATACTTAAAGCCACAATATATTTAAAGCCACATTTCATACACCCAGTATACTGCAGACATACTAAGAATAATAAAAAAATATATACCATGCATCCTGGGCCATTAAATGGACCGTCCACTACAAAAAAAGTACCCTTATAAAGTAGGCTGCTTAAATAATATATATTTTAATGAATCAAAATGCACTATTAAGTAATAAAGTAAAAAAACAGTTTCTAATTACACTAAATTTGAATCTTTTTACTGCTATTGATCAGTGTACTTATTTATTGAGTATGAAGTAGATATGTAATAGACATGTAGTATATGAAAATGCACAAAAACTATACTTTTTTGGCACAGTATGCTTTGGCACAGTATGCTCTGAATGCCATATGATTTCAATTAACATACTGCTCAAAAAGAAATGCAATTTTAATCCATCATACTTAAAGACAAAACAAATATGATAGAAAAGTACCTGATGATCTTAAAGTGCAGGGCATTTCACTTTATTTTCACCTGGTAAACTGGGTTCCTCCAGTTGGAAAGCTGTCTAAAAATTCCTCTTCTGTGAGGAACAAGCAGACAAGGAACTCTAAACCCAGACGCCTCTCCGCTGAGGGAGAGAGAGGGATTTGTCTCTGTTTCAACACTCCATTTATTAAGTACAGTCCCCTACGGCCACTCACCTGGGACCGCACCCTGCCCACCGCTCGCCACGGCGACAGCACATTCAAACTCACCGCACCCCATCCCCACCCGCACAGGAGCGGCAGATTCAACTCCAGACGGTGGTTATTATATGTTTCTTCTGTCCCCAGGGGATCCGACTGCTCCCGAGGGACGAGTTCTGATACCTTCAGCTTCCATTACAGAAATGAGAGGAACCCAGATTTGCTCATACAGACGGTACGATGTGAAATCAACATGCTTCTGCGGATGCATGTTTGCCATCGAACCTTTACAGGGCTCTAGACTAACATTTTGCACTGGTTGCATTGGTGCACATAAATTCTTTTCTTAGGTGCACCTGAACCAAAGTTAGATGCATCAAATTATCGACGGCATCGCATTGAACTATGCAGTTTTACAGGTTCACATTTTCTTTTTAAATCGCTGTCCATACAGGCAATATTGAAATGATTAATTAACAATCTGGTTAACATAAAATAACATAAAGGGAGTATTTTATAGAGGCATTATGCATTTTTAGCGTATCATTTCTGTCATTTTACTCTGGCTTGGGCTTGCACAGTATATGGGTGGTCAGGGAGTGTTTCGATTAGCGAAAAAATCTGAGGTGAGGAAAAAAAACATCTGCTGCCATATTAATGTTAAGCTGTAAAGTTCTTGTCGGACCCAATAAACAACTACAGTTAAGTTATACCTAATAGACCTAATTCAGTCTTTTGCACTTTAATATGTTTGCATAGTACCACCCACTTATGCAACCAGGAGCCAATTAAACGCAACCTCTGTTTTAACACTCCAACACCTATGGAGCGTTCTCTGATTAGTAGAGTGCAGCAAGATTTTTTTAAGGAGACCAGCCAGGCTGGAGATCCGTAGGATGATGTACTCATCATCACCATTTCTTGTTGAAGTGTGCAGTCTTTTGTGTGTGTGTGTTTGTGTGTGTGTGCACTACCCACCGCTGGTTGTCGCCGGTCTGTATGGGGATCCTCCAGCCCTTGATCTGGCTCAGCTCGCTGTCCGAGAGCTCGATCTGCAGCGGAAGCTGAGGGATCCACACACTCATCTCCAGCTGGGCGCTCAGGTAGCTGTAGGTGAAGTTGACCAGCGTCCGGACCCGGCCCTTCTGCTCCTTCCCGTTCACGTACACGTAGTCGCACCTGTCCGACACCTGAGAAGACAATCCAATCCACAGTAGGTAAACTTTAGGTGAATAACTTTTTGTTTCCCAGATAGACTGAAAAAATTTTAATTTGTCAGACTGATCCCTAGAGCAGTGGTTCCCAAACCCTGTGATCTTTAGCTCTTCCCACAGGGGGGAGTAGTTTCCATAAGCTTTTATTTCCATGTTCTTTACTTCTACTGTAACTCATTCATAATTGTTCACGTGAGCATACGCACTGCTAGTCCGACAGCATATTTAATGCAGCTGCTGTCAGGCTCACGTTCCTAAACACGCAACACCATGACCAAGTTTTCATTCCATTTACGGCATTTGGCAGACGCCCTCATCCAGAGCGACTTACAACGTGCTTTCAAGTTACCATCGATGAAGTGATCAGTTCTGGTTCTCTAGGACCCCCAACTATGAATACATCTATTTTATTCGCTCTGTTGTAGATTCTGCACATAAGTCAGGCAATAAGAAGGTTACAAGTTAATCTAAATATTCTCTAAAGAGGAAGGTCTTGAGCTGCCGTTTGAAAGTGCTCAGTGTTCTGACCTCAAGAGGAAGTTCATTCCACCACCGAGGGGCCAAGACGGAGAAGAGTCTAGATGAACGTCTTCCTTTTACCTTCAGAGATGGAGGGACCAGGCGAGCAGTACTGGAGGCTCGGAGTATACGAGGTGCAGTGCGAGGTGTAATAAGGGCTGTGAGGAAGGAGGGTGCTACTCCATGTTTGGCTTTGTAGGCCAGCATCAGTATTTTGAACCTGATGCGTGCAGCTACTGGGAGCCAGTGGAGGGAGCGTAGCAGAGGGGCGGTGTGGGAGAATTTGGGAAGGTTGAAGATCAGTCGTGCTGCTGCATTTTGTATGAGTTGTAGAGGTCGGATGGTACTTGTGAAGTGAAGTGCTCTGCCCGTTCCCAGTCAGATGCTTCACACAAAATTCCAATTAATCAGCTTTGTTTTAATTCCAATGCTGCAGCAGCCACAGTTCCACGAGCTCGAGGCTCATCGTCGGTTGCTGAACCGAGTCAGTTGGCTTTGCTATTTGTAAAAACAAATGCTTTTAGCTGCATGTAATCCCAGGAAGTGACCAGCAGATGGTGCCACGTGCCACACCCATCCGTGGCCTACTAGCCTTTAAAAAAAAATTGCACACGTATGCGCACGCACATTCTCAGACACACAACAACACAAACAGTGTGGGCTGAATAGCACAGCTGCCGCATCATCCTGAGCCCGGCTCGCTCATATTCAGTATAAAATCCCCGACAAAAGCCTTTATGCAACTTTAAATGCCACTACGCCGCTGAGACGAATCACTTTCTCATTTCACGTCCTTCTCCTTTCATCACGGCCTGCCTCTTTGTGAAAGCAGCACATCCACAGCTGGAGGAAAAAAGTGACTACTTAACTTCGGGTTTCGCGTTTTACGGTGAACAAGAAGGAAAATAAAGCTGAGCTGAACCAGGAAGTATCCCAGGATGCCGTACATCCTTTTCTCTTTCTCTCAGAATATGGGATACACATATGAATGTGCAAAAACAGTATTATTAAAATGAATAAAATGATAAAAAAATGCAATTAAATGCAAAATTTTAACTATATTCAATGTATATTGAATTTAGAGATATATTTGACTGATGAATATCAGTCATTGTGATACACAGCAAGCACAACACACGGTGGCAACAAATTGAATCCATCAACCTTAGTCATCAACCATGAAAGGCGCAAGGGGAGCAGTGTGTGGGGACGGTACCTTGATCAGGGGGACCTCTGTGGCACCTTGGCGGTACGAGATTTGAACCTGCCACCTTAAGGAAGTCCACTTCCTTAACTGGTCGATGTTGGTCCAAAATCTGCTTGCTAACTGTGCAGATTTCTGTGAAGATTCTCAGTCATCCAGTCATCAAACTTGTCTGAAAGTGTAGTCATGGCAACTGGACTCTCTGGACCTCTAGTGTTAATGTAGAAACGTTTCATTTTGCATCCACAGAACTTTGTCACCTGTGCAGATGTTATGGACACACCCACCAAGTATGCTTTGCTCTATAGCTCTATAGCTTAAACGCTTAATGTAAAGAAATTCATCAAACCAGTTTCACATTCCATAAAGGCCAAAGACCGCCCCTCCTCTTGTCCCCTGTGAAGTTCAGGATGTTCCGCACAGAGCCATGATGCGTATGCTGATGTGAGATCAAACTGTCACATCACAGGTTGTGGCTGATCCTGAGGATTATTCACACCTCTCCAAACACCTCGGTGCACCACAAAAACAATTGTCACCATGAGGAGCGGCCCACACCAGGGACAAGAGCTGTGTTCACAGAAAGGAAACAGTTGAACAAAGAACAAATGAAAGAACGGGAATATGAATTTGAGTGCACGTCCACGTGGGTACCCAATGCCACAGGACACCTTCAGAAAAAAACTGGGCTGGTGGTTTTAATGTTATGGCTGTATGTGCGGACTGAGTTTAGTTGAGTCTAATACTGAGTGAACCTCATCATGTTCCGGCTCTTATAGTATCACAGGCGCACAGGGATCCATTAATCAGCCTTATTAAGAGCTGGGCAGGAGGACGCTTAGCCAGAACATTAGAGCTGTCTCTGGACGGAGCGCTGGGAAATTAATGACACATCAGACAGATACAATCAGGAGGCAACATGAGCGATGAGCTCGGAGGGTGTGAACGCGCGTGTATGCTGTCTGCATGCTGAGCACAGGACATAATGAAGAACAGCAAATCCATGCTTCTCCCGTCAAACCGCCGAATATTTTTTTTCCCCCAAACACCCTCTTGCATATTAGAAGATGACTGCTGAAAACGTGGATACGGTACAGAATACTTTTTTTATTTTTCCGGGCGGGCCAGGGCTCGATGATGGTCTCCGCCCCTAAAGCTATATTCTATTAGCATCTATCACATGTTATTACACCTGCTGTTACATTAGACACTTCTCTTAAGGGCAGTGGTGGCCTAGCGGTTAAGGAAGCAAATTAGGAATAAGGAAGCCATTAAGGAAGCAGGGCCGTAACCAGAAGGTTGCTGGTTCGAATCCCGATCCACCAAGGTGCCACTGAGGTGCCACTGAGCAAAGCACCGTCCCCAAACACAGCTTCCTGGGCGCCTTTCATGGCTCCCCACTGTCACCAAGGGTGATGATTAAAAGCTGAGGACCCATTTCGTTGTGTCACCTCATGCTGCTGTGTATCACAATAACAATCACCTCATTTTATATATGTAATGTGACTGATATATGGTCACAGGCCAGCAATTGATCAACCATCAATTTTGCCCATCAAGAATTCTGAACTGGCAAACCATGTAGTTTGAAGAAGGCATATGATAAGAGCCTACTCTAACATGTCTAATTTTGACACATCATGTCCCCAGCGCGCAGTCTGTGAACGGTGAAATTGCATGACGATGAAAGACTTAAAACAACGACATCAGCCTCCTTAACTCAGGCAAACGTAATCCTTACCAAGCCTCGGCAAACCAAAGGCCTTTCGCGTAGTGTGACATCAGATGTGCAGACAGATAAACAGCTTCAGTCGGCTCCCCGCTGAGAAGCACACAGGCCATTACGGTAAACCAGCATGACACATTCCTCTCAGTGGACCACAGCAACAAATCAAGGATCAAACATCTTACAAGATTAAGAGCGAAAAAAAAAAAAAAAACCTCTTTCTTCAACTGCATGGGCGGGTCTTTGGTGTTCCTGTCTGGCGAACACTGTGACGCCTCCAGGAACCAAGAGCTTCGTACAGACGCAAGTCACCCTGTCACCCTGTCACCAAATGTACACCAGAGATTGGCAGTGCAATTTTTTTCCCATTTTAATTTAGTGCTAAGTGCAGCGCTAATGCTAAACGCGGGGCTTGTTCGCTAGTATTAGGCCAAGGAGGTCATCAGGATTCAAGTAATGAAGTAGATAAGACTGGCGTGACTAGAACTAGCGGCATGTTCGGCCCACCGCAATGACTGCAGGAGAACTGCAGGCTGCGAAACTTCATGGCCGACCCCTCGGCCCCTCTCAAGCTGGTCTGCAGTGGCCCCGCCTCCAGGCTCTCTGGAGCTGCCGCCACTTTACCTGTCAATGCAGATTGGGTTTAAGCTTCATAGCCACTGCTGAGAGTGCAGAAGACCGATTGCCTGATCAGATTGTGCTTTTAAAACACAAGGAGTGTAATAACATGTTTACGGGATGCATAATGGATGCCATTACTCGCATCACCATTCATTTCCCGACGCTCCTCTAAGTCAATTATCTGAAGCTTGCACCATCTAAATTAGTCTAAATTTAATGTGTTAGATCTGGAATTCCAGGACGGAAAAGGACATAAGAAATCAAGTGTGACCTTGAATCAGGCCGACAGTTTCCTTTCTGAATGGAGCCCTGCTGACCTGTGCTGGGTTACTTTTCAGCAGAAGCCGCCACCTCATTCGAGGCTGGGATGAGCAGAGCATTGTGAGACTGTCAATGTTTGTGATAATGAAATATAAGTGGAGACAAAGGTTGATTTCCGAGAACCTAAGGACTCATTATCATGCAAAATACCCAGTAGTTGTAACGACTGCACACTTTCTTCCGAAGCTTAACAACACCTCTGTGTTGTAATATGTTCTTATCTGCTGAAAAAACATGGGGCTTAGGTCCATCCAACTCAACTTTTCTCTAGCGCAGCCAGAAAAAAGCTGACTTCATTCAGAAAGTTAAAGCAGATTCACACAGGACATGGTCCCAATACGAAATCTTCAGATCCATCAAAAGAAATCATTCAGAGTACTTATATAAACATACAGTCAGTGGTGGCCTAGTGGGTAGTAGCCTAGTGGGTAACACACTCTCCTATGAACCAGAAGACCCAGGTTCGAATACCACCATTGTGTCCCTGAGCAAGACACTTAACCCTAACTTGCTCCGGGGGGGGGGGCTGTCCCTGTATTTACTGATTGTAAGTTGCTCTGGATAAGGGTGTTTGATAAATGCTGTAAATGGGTAAGGAAGCAGCCCCGTAATCTAAAGATCTAACTGCCAAGGTGCCACTTAGGTCCCGTTGATGAAGGTACCGTCCCCACACATGAACCAGGGACTGTCCCTGTAACTACTGATTTCAAGTTGCTCTGGATAAGGGTGTCTGATAAATTCTGTAAATGCTGCACACTGCTCCCTCAGGGAGAGATGCAGAGACCACATTCCACAGTGAGCACTGGGTGCTGTGCTGTGTCACTTTCACTTCACATAACCACAGTGTTGTCTTCACTCCATTGGATTTCAATGAACTTTTTCTGCTGATTGTTTGGTTCTACTTCACATCCACAAAGTGAGTTTATCTCAATACTCCATCACCCACTCTAAACCCTTCGCTGCCGTGGAAAGGACCTTCTTCCAGTTCCTCATAAACAAGGTCAAATCTGGGATAAAAGCACTTGTTTGTTCAATATGTAAATCTGGCCTCAGGGGTTTAAATGAAAGTCAAGCGATTGCCATTGTGATACACTGCCGCACAGCACACGGTGACACAACAAAATGTCTCCTCATCACCTTAGTGATCAGTTGGCAACCATGAAAGGACCTTAGTGACCTTGGCACCTCGGAATTTGAACCCGTGACGCATCGTTTTTCAAGTTCACTTGCTTAGGCAACCACTGACCAACACATATATCAGCAGAGAAAACGCAAGAGCAGCTTTTACTCAATATAATCAATCTATAGGAATGATGAGGCCAGACATGTTCAGGGGTTCCCCTAACAAAATGTCTTTCTTCCCTTATGTGCTTTCAACTGGCCACATTCATTGTTAGGTTCTTAATGATCAGCTGATTCTAATTAGGCAATGAAATATGTGGAGACAAAGGTTGATTTCCGAGAACCTAAGGACTCATTATCATGCAAAATACCCAGTAGTTGTAACGACAGACTGCACACTTTCTTCCAAAGCTTAACAACACCTCTGTGTTGTAATATGTTCTTATCTATCTTATATGTGGGTGGTAGTAGCCTATGAACCAAAAGACCCGGGTTCAAACCCCACTTACTTCCATTGTGTCTCTGAGCAGGACACTTAACCCTGAGCGTCTCCAGGGGGGGACTGTCCCCTGTAACTACTGATTGTAAGTCGCTCTGGATAAGGGCGTCTGATAAATGCTGTAAATGCATCTATGGGCTAGAGTTGGTAGAACGAAGTGTTAATTGTCTGGATATAATACAATTTCAGAATGACTGCGTGTTACGGCGGCGCAGTGCGCTCGACTGCAACAAAAACAGGACTTTAATAAACAAGACGGGATACAGACAGGGACCGGGGCCGCAAACTGGAGACATTCGGGAACATTTATAACAGAAAACTGGTGCAAACTATTGGTGATCGGGAACGACGAACACAGCACGCTGTGACACTGTGGTTCCATTCAGCAATGTAATACGACAAAAAGGGTCCAGCCTGTATTCGTCGTCCATGCATATCTGTGTTTTAAGATGCCGTGTGGATGTTGCTGGAACTGCCTTTTTCTACCCACCCCAAAAAAATTACCACGTGCGAGCGTAAAGAACAATACATGGGAGTTTTGTCAACTCCTTCTCTCAATTTCATTTTGTGCAGTGCGAGAGTTAATGGGAAAACAACTTCTGTTGAGAGGTTAAAAAAAAATGCACTGGCTGGAACTAAAGCTCCAAAATTACTTTCCGAACCTGAAAGTACACTCATCTGCATCGGACACAAAAAAAGTAGACATGCTATTGACGGTGAGGGACAGAACAGAAGACCAAGATTTTTCTTTTTAGGTTCTGAATGCAACACCATGCAGTCTGCACTCTACTGTTTGTTTCACGTCTTCTAGAACAGATAGTCCGTTCATCTCACTGTGGAAATATCATCTGGAGTTTGGGCCAAGGAGATCAGTGAAAAGTTCTTTGTGTTAAATACGGATGTAAAACCCCTCCGGGGAGCAGCCCGCAGTGCAAAAACCGACCGGAACAGTCGTTAAGGTGAAAGGTGACGGACCTCCTCTTGAACAGGGATATAGAAACGCGTTCAACTCACACAGCGGAGCTCAGTTTTTATGACCTCATTTCACACGTGCACAAAAATGTGACCCTTATGCATTCCCAACTAGCACATCGTGCTCAGAGTAGGATTGAAGAAGAAAACAAAACGAGACCCAGCGACCTCTCAGGTCGTGATCAGTGTTTACTCCTTTGAAAACATGACCTTCACACATTGCAGCGCTGAGACACTTTAAATATGGAAATGAAATGGGAAATGAACGTGACTGAATCATTATAGGCAATAAATGTCTGTATGAAAACTCTGCCGTGATAATGTGAGCCAAAGCCCTTTCTTACATCTAATTACATCCAGCCGAACGAAAATAGAAATCTAAGCCAGACACTTTTCATGAAATTCAGATTTTAAAATAACAAATACAAAAACAAACAAATCTTTGCAACACGAGGCCATTGGTTGTATTATTTGACTTGAGCATCGTGATGTCAGCTGTCTCTCACCTTCACCACGTCCTCGTCAGTAGAACTGCACTCCACCAAGTCGGACACATCCGTCACGGAGCTGTCTGCTCCCACACTAACCACCTTCACGGGAATGGCTACCGTCTTGCCGTTCAGAATGGCCGTGTTCAGGATCTCTGTTTCCTGAAAGAGAGAGATGGATTTCAGTGAGACACAGAAGTCCTTCCATTATTTAATTCTTCACATCCCATTTACACAACATCGACTTCTTGTTCTCTTCATCTACCCATGCAACGGGGCAACCAAAAAAACAAAGACTCTTCCAAGAACAATGCAATCAAAAACTACACACCACACCCAGGGGGTCCAATGGCTACAATAATCTTCTACATATCATGGCCTCGTGCTGATGTCTCCTCCAGCTTTCTCCGCGTGGATGTCATGGACATTTATGGCAAGGGCTTGTAAGCAACTCAATAATAATGTGTCTCAAGGGGGACTATCCCTGTCCCTACTGACTGTAAGTTGCTCTGGATAAGGGCGCCTGATGAATATAAATATATGCAATGTCCTCAATGAAGATCATTTAAGATAGGTTGGCCCTCAGTAAACATGGTTCAGTTCATTCCTTCAACGTTCTGGGAGATTTAGGGTTCTCTCTGACACCCACGTTTTTCTGCAAGCATAGACGATCAAGACGTATTTTGCATTAGATTTTTTTCAACCTTTAAAGAGGGGTATGAGGCACAGAAATGTCACTGTATGCTGTAGCATTAATATTCGACATCTTAAGTGTCACAGAAGTGCAGGGCAGGGAGGACGCAAACTCACAATTCCAAAACAAAGCAGGAATTTAATTAAAAAAAACTTTGCACGGAACACTCATCAGGTGACAAGACTAATGCTGGACAAATTCAAATGCTGGACACTTATGCTAACAGACAGGTGATAACACTCAAGGATAATCACAGTAGACACAAAGACATACGGAAATACTGGCTCAGAGTGCCAGGAACAGTTTGGACAGTTGTGGCAGTAAGACTAAAGCTTTCCAAGTGTGGGAAAGAGGCTCAGACAGGGAGTGACTGGGAAATGATCTGGTCTTTTTAAAATACCTCAGTGTTTCTCACTTCTCTTCAAAATGAAAATCAGTACTGAATAAATGACCTGAAATGTTGAAAAAATGTACGAACAAAGTTAAACTATGGCTAAAAATGAAAATGTAGGTCAGCACAAACCATAGATATGAGTCATTGTTCGGTGCTGGGTAGGACATGGAGGACACATTCACACGACTTACATTTGGAATCTATTACAACGACAAAAAAGAGAGAACACATCATCACATAAGGCAGGACATACAGCACAATGACTGGACGGTGACATGATACAAACAGGGCAGTTTTATTCAAAAAGACAGACACACACAATTGGGAATCAGAGGATGACAGTTCACCATAAACTCCAGTCCAGGAGCAGATTCGGAGTACTCCACAAAGTCAGTTCATGACAATATGATTACAAATGCCAATTCTTGTAATGGCAATTCAAGTAAGTTCATGGCGTCCCAACTTTTGCCCCAAGCACTTAACTGTCTTAAAGCCACACCCTCTGGAATAGAGAGCTGCACAGGAACAATTTCTATTGAGTATCACTAGCAGGATGACGGGCGGTCAGAGAATTTCCTTACTATTTGCCACAATGGGCCGCTATGCCAGGGAATAGATGGACAGAAAGTGAGACATGAAAGTGCAAAGTAAATGGACAAAGAAAGACGAGCAGAAGAAAGATATTAAGGGAGGTTTTGTAGAGGCCCAGCAGGTCGGTGGTGGAAGTGGGACATAGGGCTGGTGTGAGGGGCTGTAATAAGTCTCAGCGGGATGCAGGAGTGACCTACACAGCCAGATACACACTCACACACACACATACAGTCATTAGGGCCTGAAGGATCAGCTGCCTGGGCCACAGTCACCTGGGAAGAGGAAAGGGTCTGTGATGACCTGATGCTTGAATGAATCTGCCATTTTTTGTGCAGGAAAGCTGCTTTCAGAGCCTGAAACTAATAGTTTCATAAAGATCAGCATCACATTGTACAATTTCAGCAAAGAGTTGCCTATTAACTGCTCAAGCCTTCAAAAGAAATAAAGGCGATGCTATCAGGAGCCCATTAGGATCCAGTGCAACCAGAAATGATTAGTAAACCTACCCCTTCACGAGATGTTCCTGCATGCGGTCGTCTAGCCCCTAAGTTAGAATGCAGGTCGGAGTTGCCGGGAAGCATCCCTGTCCACAGCCTAATCACTGCCCCGTCCTGCATTCATAGAGAATAAGTGAGATTTACCATGTCAGCACGAGCTTCTCTCCCCTCTTCCTGTCTACTACTGCTCTCATTCCCTATTCTGCTGTCGCCAAAAATCATCCCACACCCACATTTTTCCTTCTGTCTTCTACGCCACACAGTTGTTTCCTAAGATTCTTTTTAGTACAACAATTTATACAAAGGAATAAAACAATATGAAATGAGTAATTAGAAATAATGATGCAGTCAAACATATGTTTGCTGATGCACTAGATACTCAACTTGTGTTGAACTAAGATACCATTGAAAATGGTTTTCTATTAATTTATTGTGCTCTTAAAATTACGTGCCTGCATTGGTGGACACAGCATGATTCCATTGGACCTCAATCAAAAACAAGGACATTTCTAAATGACCCCAAACTTTTGAAATCTAGCCCCCTCAGTACCAATTCAATTGTCCCCCCAGTTACTAAACGTACCAAAACTGCACTAATTTTTTATGACGAAATATGCACTAAAATGCAAAACGTCCAATACGTGTGTCCATCCAATCATTCATTCATTGCTTCATTCAATCAGCCAGTCAATTAGTTTAATCTTGTTGATTCCACCCAGCGTCTGATCTTTCTGATCTTCCATGTGACACATTGAGGAGTGAAAGTGAAGTGAATGACATTGTGACACAGCACATGGTGCACACAAAGAAATGTGTCTTCTGCATTAAACCCATCACCCTTAGTGAGCAGTGGGCAGCCATGACGCAGTGTGTGGAGCAGTGTGTGGGATTTTGGGGTGGGTGCATTTTCATAATTCACTCTTGGTCACTTCCCGATTGTAAACCGAATCTACATATCTACATTCATCTACTTTATTACAGCAAAAAATTAAAGCAATTCAGCTAATTATAGACTTGTTACATATTCCTATGAAGCAATATTAGACCATGTCCATTTTTAAACTGCCATTTTGCACAAAAACCACTACGAGATGGAAAGGCAGCACCTTATAATGCCTGATCTGAAAACGACAAATGGATTTAATGAAAATGAAAATCCAGAAAGGTTGCCAGGCTCATGTTGTCTGGACGCAGTGCACGTCCCTCCTGTTGCATTCGGATTCTAATCACAGTGTAAAAAGGGCGTGCACCCTTACAATAAGCAGCGTACAGCCTTCATCATACATGCATTTGTTCCGCTGTGAAGCAACGTCCGTGCAGGTACATCAGGGTAATTGACCAGCTACACCTTCTCTGTTGGTTCCCACAGGATCAATGCACTAGAGAGCAGAGCGGGATAATAAATCATTATAACCACCCGCCCCACCAAAAAACGTTGGCTCCCGCTGCCTCGTGGTGCTTAACGAGTGCCTTACCATCAGCTCGCGGTTTCATACGGTGCAGCACGGCGATGCTGCTGACATTTTCCCTCCCAGCCCACACGATGGGCCTTTAATTGGGCGAGGAGCTGACACGGCCGCGAGATGAAGAGAGTATGAAAAAGGACGGAAGGAGGACAGAGGAACATCAGTGTCATGCTAATGAAGACGTCTTCTCCCTTTATTCTGCTCTGTTGTTAAATAAGAAAAAAAAAAAGGTGTGAATAAGAAAAGCTGATACACTGATGTGTTTCAAACAGTTTTCTTAACCACAGTTACACATCCTGTACCGTAGTCAAGACCAAGTTCTACCAGTCTAAAGTTGGATACACTTACTCTATGGAGGCTATGGTGACTAGGCTATTTTGAAGAATCGAGATGCAGGGGCAGGGGGGGTTGAACCTGGGTCTTCTGGGTCTAGACTACTACAACCATAACTGCCCTGTACACTACAGTTGCCAACATGAGTGAAGGATCTATCTCCAGGTAACAAGCTAAATATGCTCGTGCATATGCACATGCAAATAAAAGTGTATATGATGTCCATATGAGGGGGGCACAGACCCTCAACATGGTGAAGAAAACTTTTAATAAATAAAAATAGAAACACATTTCAATGGCCAGAAATATACGCACACTGTCAGTTTGTGGCACAAGTAAGAATCAATGCAAGACCTGATCAATTGTGACTAGTAGTGTGTGATCAGGACACAGCGCACAATGTGAAATTGGTGGCAGCTGTCGAGCCCAGTGGCACATAGACATCACAAAGGTCTTTATGTTTAATCATCTTAATTTCAGATCTCCTGCATTAGGCCTCCTTCAAACGGATGTCTGAACAGTGTGCAGTGTGTGGGGTCGGTGGCACCTCAGTGGCACCTCAACAGCACCTTGGCGGCTCGGGATTCGAACCGGCAACCTTCTGATTACGGGTCCACTTCCTTCCGCTAGGCCATCTACAGCCACATTTGCAATGCCCCATTCTCCATTCATATATATTTAAATTACTTATTTACCAATTACACATTTCATGCTGCAATTTGCGGAAATTATTAAATATTATTATTATTAAGTGTCCATGGCTGGGCGTGTGTGTGTGTGTATCTATACATGTATTGTTACGTGTACAGTAACACCGAAAGACCTGCTCAGGTCTCACTAATCAGTCCAGGGAACGCAGTACTGGTTACAAGCTCATCAGTGACAGTGGGGGGGTCACCAGGTTTGCCAGTGGCGGCATGGTCATCAGACAGTCAAGTGTTCATAGTCATGCAGTGAATATGAGTGCCATCTGTGGAATTCTCTCTCCAACGGTGAACTGGATCTCATGAGGCACTCGAACCATCAGTGAGAGCCTCATTACTGCAACCCTTCATTCTCTCTTTCCCCCCTTTCTCACCGGCTCTCCTCCCATTCAACTCCATGAGCGGCGCAGGGGTCAGCGATACAGTGTGTATTTCTGTGTGCATGTCGTGTTAGAGAGAGAGAGAGAGCTCACTAATGACAGTTCAAGCTGTGCGTTCAGCGCTCCAGAGTCATCAGACAGCAGTAAAAACGCCAACTGATGGCCTTTTAATCCCCCCCTCACTCGTTGTCGCGCTTTTCACTTCATACCCGGAAAATCAAGAGGAAAAACATGAGTCCCACCTCCACCAGCTCCCATTTTTTCCATCAATTACACAACTATGTTCATAGGCTCCTCATCAGCCTCTGGGCAAATACATTTTGGTAGTCACATCTCCATTAACCTACAAACTGCACAAACCGAAACAGCGATTAGTAAAGACACCCATTAGAAAAAAAATAGAAAACAATTTTTATGCTCAGATCAGGTGGTATTTGAAGCGATTTAGAAATGGCAGGTTGGGTGTTTTTTTTTTTTTTTTTTTTTTTTTACAACATTTTTTTTTTCATTTTTTGTTGTCTTTAGGGAGACTTTTTAAAACGGCATTTGAAAACAAGCATTATGAAAACACTAAATTCCAAGCAGCAAAAAAGATACTACAAAACTGCCCAAAAAATAGCAAAATACCAGTAGATGGCATGAAATACTTTCTAACAACTGGCTTAATTGGTCTTGGAACAAAAAAAAAGTTGAGGGCACGGGGCATGTCATTTTATAATTGGACTAAATTATATTTATTAAAAACTTCAGGTTAACATGACATAGCCTTGTCATTATAGGTTCTATAACTGCTGTGCATACTATTAGGAATAATGACTGCAATAGAACCATGCTGGTTTTGAGCACCTGTTGCCATGGAACGGCTGATCATTAAAAAAATGATGTTTTTTTTAAAAAAAAACATACTTGTAAAGTAAACGCAACTAGTGAGGAAATATTATTGTAGTAAAAATGACACATCCTGCTGTAGGCCAGATCGACAGGCATGTAGACGGACTTCTATACGTTTCCTGTTCTGTGGGTTCTTTTGGCACAAGCAGGCTGCATAATTGGCCTGTTGCCACTTAAGCACCAGATGAATGGATAAGAAGCCAGGATCCACGCAAGTGGGAGCTTTAATTGGTTTGATTAAAGATTTAATTAGCCCATTATGAAGTTTAATCACTCAGATGAGGGGTAACCCAGCAGGACTCCCTCTGTATTGCTTTCTGTCTTTCTTATTCTCTCTGACAAGCAGTCTGTGGGCGTGGCCTTCTCTGCGGAGTCAAGGTATAGTGAATCACTACTCGTGTGTAGTTACAGGGCCAGGTATATAGTTTTCTCAGGATTAATTATTTCACTCAAACTGAATGTGTTGTTTAAATGACTGTTAAATAAATTGATTTAAATGCCTTTTTATCGTTGCTGATACGCCACCATGTTGCAAGAGTAATAACGAGATGGTGGATCTCAACTGCAAGAACGTGATCATGACCATTTCACATGATGATGAACATTGTACTGAGGTCACTGTACAAGCTAGAGAGATAACCATTAGAAGCGATTTCTCATTTAACCATTTCCAAAAGATTACTCATTGACCCTCGAAACATCCAGTGAACAATTTATTGAACAATTCTAACATTTTAACAAATTTTCACCAATTAATTAAAATAAAAACAAATATTTCAAAATAAAATTACACTAAAATCTATGTAACACATAAAAATGAATAAAAATACTATTATACAATCCATGAATAATATTAACGAATTAAAGTGAATGTGCAGTGTCTGTCCATATCGTTCCACTGAAAGTTTCTAGCACACAAAATGGAACACTGCAAAACAATTGTTATAATGTTGAAATAAATCTGTGTGTTACGCGGATGTTTGTCACTTTTAAACTCGCTGTACGTATAACGCATCACATAGAGAGTAAGCGTAACAGAAGAAATGTTCCACTCCCGATGAATTTGAGGTGTCAGGGGAGCTGTGGTACTGCTGGACACAGACTGACGCCTGTTTCTGCCATAAAAATGTTGTCGTCTTGGCATGAACTGAAGGGCCGCCACAGTGCGGAATTTGACTTGAAATCTGAACTAATGCAACAAGCCTCATTTGACATGTGTGGAAAACAAGGTACAAAACGTTGGATGCGGAGCGTGGGCGTGTGGACGTGTGGGCGCTGCGGACTGGGAGAAGTGACAGCAGCAGTGGGCCTGGCGGCCCTTCTCCTGGCTTGAAAGGTAAAGCACGGGGGCGGAGCTTTAGCAAAATGACAGCTATGGCCTTTGTGCTTCGGAGCTGTCCGCGCAGTCAGCTGTCATCGCTTCCGCAGCGGTGCAGTTGGCTGCCGAGGGAAGTGCATGAATACAGGAGTGTACATGAAGGAAAGAAAAACGATGCGGCAAAGCGCCCATTTTAACAAACTAGACCTTCCACACTGCAAATGCAGCACCAGCATGTCACACACGGGGCAGTTTTCTTCACAAGAAAAGTCGTTTATTATGGTGTTTTACTGGTTTGTTAATAGGGTTATATCGACGACATAAAATTCTGAACATAATTTAAGGTGCAGCACATGTTGCATGAACATTAGAACGTTGGGAAGAGTGAGGAGCAGAGTGACATTTTGCCATCTCATTCGCAGTTGTATGCACCAGAGACTAAAGGAATGAGCGAGCGAGGTGGTTGTGGTTTTTGCCAACAATTATTGTTTTTTTTTTGTTTTTTTTTCAGTTCATGGGCAATGTGCTGATATGCATATTAATATTCTCTTTTCACATTGTGTATCCACAGTTTTACTCTACCCTAACATCTTATTAAATGCCAGTGTGATTTCGATTAAAATGTCAAAAGTTAAAAATGACTGACGCTGCAGATTTGGAGCTTTGTTTGGAGCTGCTGTTTTGAGAAATGCTGTAACCCTACTGACCATTTGCAAAAAGTCACACACGTTTCTTGTGCCATCAAAAGCAAAATGTTCTCAATCAGCAAAAATCTTGCTTTCTGCACGAAAGTATTATTTTTAGAAGGTTAAGAACCTTCAGAATGCATGTGTTTGTGTGTGTGTGTGCGAGTTGACACATGATTTCTCTGGTCCCCATCCACAAAGAGCTCAGCAGTGGTGACAGAGCACAGGGGACAGGGCCAAGGTTTGGCGCGTGATCATCCCAGCCGCCATACAGCCTGATCAATGGGTCAGAAGGGAGGGCCAGAGCTCCCCTGCGGAATTTCAAGGAGTCGCTGCTGTCACCGTCCTGTCCACAAGGTGCCACGGTCAGCATCAGAATCATATCATAGGCCGCACCACCATCAAGGAGCAGCGAGCTGAAAGTCTTGAAGCCTGAAATGTTCTTAAAGCATCCTCAGATGTTTGCCAACATTCTCTCGTGGCCCAGTGTGCATTTGTTCTGTGTCGTGGTTCTTTAATGTGCTTTTACCCTGGACTGTATGGGTAAGTGGTAGGACCTGGCTCAAGGAATTAAGCATTGATACGTTAATAAGAACTATGCACTGTGCAAAAAAGTAGCATCCAGACATCTGATCAAAAAATGATCAAATTGCACTCTGTCCAAGATCAAAGTAGAAACTCCAGTCTTGTTATATCAATAAAAAACTGTTCCAGTGAACTATTCCAGTTTGGTAAATAGTAGTGTTGGTTTGTCATGATCAGAATACTCCAGCTCTGCTGTTTTCATGCTGTGCTCCTGATTGCCGTGATTGTGTATAGCTCTGTATGAGTATAAATGTATGCCTATTGTATCGTGTCTCCGTCAGGTCATGGTCATTCTTCTGTCTGTGTATGTGCTGGTGTTTTTTGTCGAAAAACCATGCATATGCGTCCATCCAGTGCCACGTCGCCCCGTGACAGTCTTAAAAAAGAACTTGAGGAAGCCTGCACAGACCCTCTCTCTGAGCTGTTCTACGGGTTCACCATCAAACACATCACCAAGCTGGTTACATTTTGCCTCCTGAACCAGGAAACTTTCACCGGCTGAACAGGGAAAAAGTGAATATCTGTGAGAGCAAGTAATGAATTATTCAGAAAAGAACTGCATCAACACAGAAAACGTACAGGTTTAAAACTCAGCGGTGTGTTTTAGTTTTTATACATACATAAATATTAGGCATGTCGATACATATATATGTGTAGGGGCCTGTCAAAGCCCCTTGAGACATAATCTATGTGATTTTGGGCTATATAAGAATTAAATGTTGTGTGTGTGTGTGTGTGTGTGTGTGTGTGTGTGTGTGTGTGTGTGTGTGTGTGTATATATATATATATATATATATAGTTATTAGCATAGTTATTAACATAGCGCTAATTACAAGCCTTATTAAAAGTGAAGTGATTGTCACATGTGATACACAGCTGCTGTGGGTCCGCAGCTAAACCTCCCTCCTCTGATGCTGATCATCATCACTGATCAGCACGCCTGTTTAAGAAAGTGTAAGAGCCCTGATCTCCCGGGGCGCCATCGATCGGTGCAGAGATCACGGCCCCTGCTTGACCCGCCCACGACCCCCTTCTGATCCGTTTCCCGGTGTGCTCCTCGCCCTGCCGACCTCTGCCTTTTCCCATCCGCCGAGGATTAACCGCGCTTAACCACTCCGGGTCGATGTGCACCAACTCATGTGTCTGGAGCAGCGGCGTATGCACGTCCAGCGTTCAAAGAAGTGAAAATAAAAATAGAATCATTGACTAACTAGCACACACATTTTAAGGCCGTGTCCACATGAGGACGCTTTTCTCTAAAACGGGACATTTTCTATTCTAGCCTTGCATCCGCATGGAAAAGATTGTTTTCAAAAAAGTTTGTGTTTTTTTTTCCCCATAGCACACCAATGACACCACACACACACACACCACATCTTCCATGTTGTCCAGCTAGGGACACCCAGCGTCCCCAGCTTCAAAAACATCCCTCTCATCTAAATAAGAAAAAAAAAAACTCCTCATCTAAATAAAAATTGAGAGACGCTCTGTCAGCAATTTCCTTTCCTTCCTTGGGGCGAATAAATGAATAGAAAGCGAGAAGCGAAATGAAAGGACATGTGGAGGCAGGCAGCTCTGTGCGGCTGCTGCTATCTGTCGGCTCTTGTGTCTTCTGTGTACCGGGGGGCTGGAATATCATAAGCAGCACGGGCCAACTCCAGCCCCATCTCTTCCAATGGCACTCGATTCACTGAGACGAAGGGGCGCTCAGCTGTCTGCGTCTTTACTTAACAAAAAGGCGAAGGACGTTCTCTATTGGCTGCTCTACTGCATAATTAGTGCAAATGTGCATCAGTCAGGGCCAATTAATCCGTTGTTGCTGTGCAATTAAGACGTCTGTGTGTGAGATCAGAAGACGAAACAGAAGCCCTTATCCAGAGCACCTTAAAATCAGTAGTTACAGGGACAGTCCCCTCTCAGGGGTTAAGTGTCTTGCTCCGGGACAAAATGGCAGTAAGTGGGGTTTGAACTTGGGACTTGATAACAGACATTAATTAAAAAAAGAAGAATCTAATGCAAGGTGCTTATTCTTTAGGATTCTAGTTATATAATATCTCATACACTTAGAAATAGAAGTCTCGTTACTTGAACTTTTACATTTTTTTTTTAATGAAGTCCTGTCCCACTTACATCTGTCCAATACCATATAAAATGCGGATATGAGCTGATTCATGATCATTAATGATTAATTTTTAAGCCTTGATCAGTCGCTTCCAGACAGCGACTGACTTCAGATCAGTTAAAACCACCTTTATAAAGAGAAGGGTTCCATGGTGGGTTCTAACACCGAGAGTCACACTGAAGGAGCCCTTCCATGTTTCAGTGATCACTATGGCAACTGCCAAGAGCGTCCTCCATAATGAACAACAGAGTTGTGGGAAGAGCTTCTTCACCCTCGTCTTCCTTCCCACTTTCACGGCAACTGGAGAGGTTGCGTCAGACGTCCTCGTGGCAGCAGGTACACTCGGTCCCGTTATAGCACACAACTGAGCTCCGTAAGCACTCAGCAGAATACAAGCAAAGGATTCACTTAGAACCAATAACTGGAACAAGTCACACACACATCATCATCATCATCATCATTCATCCAACTGTTGAGAATATAGAGTTAACACGTTAATGTGTACGCACACACACTAAAAGACCACCCACACATACACACTCACACTTTAATGTCCTTTCCAGCTTCCGTATATTTTAGGAAAATTCTAGAAGACGACTGACCAACACTCCCCACACACACTGAATCTTATATAGTGCAGCAAAAATTTGGCCAATTGAGTTGCAATTAGGTAATAAAATTCTAAAAATTATAATGCACACAAACCATTTACTAATGAGTATGGCGCAAGTGTCAGGCATATGTATAAAAATAGCATTAATATTCTCGAGAAAAGCACTAAATGATGTAACGGAACACTGGAGTCAGGTGATGCAAGAGTGAGTACAAAACACACACGCACACACACACACTCACACTCGTCTTCCTGACATGTTTGTCTGGTAGATGAGAAAGTTGGGGAACAGCCCCCTTATGAGTGGGTGACCCTGCGCACTCCAGACCTCGTACTACACACAACCGAGGGAAGAGCCGCCCAGACGGGATTCACGCATCAGAACTGATGCAACAGGTGCAGCTGAAAGTGCGAATGGTGGTGCAGCCTGAAGCGATACGGTTCTCAGAACCTCGGCCAGCTCCGGCTCAGAGGAATTCACAGGAGTGCACTCATTTTTTGTTAATGGTCACAATCTGGACATTGCAAAGTCCTGTAGGGACCCAAAACTGGCCCCAAAAGTCTGGATGCATCTTAAAACGCTGAACTCCAAAACCTTAACGGCTGAAAAAATATTTTCCTCACGCATTTCTGTCCCACGAGAGACCGTGGTCTGGATCCGTGGGATCTGGCTAACAGCTGCGCCAACCCACAAAATCCATTGCACTCCCCTTTGTTTTAATTGATTAATAGCAAGGACGCGATTAATTGGAATTTTTCGGGGAAGTGAAAGAAGTTTTCTGTCGTTCATTAGCTTTATTAGGCTCCAACCTTGGATGCTCGGTCACTTGTGGATTAATTTTCCCCTCGCGGTGTAAACGGATTATCCCCCCCACCCCAAATTCAATTACTGCATTCTTCACGACAGAAGACAACCCGGCCTGTTGGACTAATTAAGACTCATCAGAGATGAAAGCGTCGTCGCCGAATCAACAGATGCCGGCTTCTCTGGAGACGCACCATTCAACCATTGACACCGGTTTACACTAGGCTCAGACTGAGAAGGACGATGAGCTTTCACCAGATGATGAACCTCCAGAGAGGGACCTCCTCTGATGATAATCTGGATCCTCGTCTATGAAGCTCCCCCTCAGCACATACGAAAGTAAAGCATCTGGAGAATGAAGCTGAGGAGCGATTTCTCCGAGCAGGACGTTCGTCCAGCCACCCCATGGAGAGGCAAATGAAGGGGTGAGCAAATGAGAGGGAGAGAGAGATGGTGAAGCAGAAGCTATATAGGAGGGGGAAGAGAAATGAAAAGGTGATGAAAGAAAGAAACAAGTATGAAAATAAAGAAGTGGAGGACAGGAAATGTTGCTTTCCCCTCTGACTGAGTCAAGCAGAAGCTTCTTATCTGACTCAGGGATCCTGCAGCAGGAGGCGGCCTTTTCATGCTGCGCTGACTGCAGCTAATCTGCGCCACTGAGTGTCGGTGTGTACGTGTGCGTGTTTTCATTGCCGCGTGTTTTTTGCAATGAAACTGTGGTCTTGATCACAAAACATCAGCATTTTTTTATTACAGCTGTGGAAAAAAGCGATGAAAAAAAAAAGCAGAAGATTCGGAAAAAGAAAATGTTCTACTTTTAGAAGATTTCATCTGCATAACATATTTTGAATTAACACATAACTTTGTCTAACCTTTGTCTTTGTTTTGCATTTTATAAACACATTAAATCATGCAAAATGCCAATGCCACCAGCATGCCTGCAGCCAGAGATACAAATGTTATTCAGTGCAAAACTTTTCAAAAGTGTTAAAAATATTTCAACAAAAATTAAATATTTAACAAGTACGTAAACAATTCAGATGAAGAGCTGTTAACAAGAACCCACCAAATCTGGCAACACAGAGCAAGGACAAGACGGGACAGAATTGGCTGTCCACGGTGTCACATGACAGAAATAAATGACTATTTGCCTACCACGTAAGATGCATCCATCTTCAGCTCACCGTAACACACATTTTAAACTTGTATTATCGTAAACGTGACACGCACAATTGTACCTGATCGCCAGGCTTGTAATGTCCTTGCACATGATTAATAAAGCGACGGTGATTAATCTCAAGGTTTATTCCAGGGTTAGGAATCTGATCGCTTGCATGGATAAGGCCATTTATCTCTCGTAAGAGTCCCTGCTACAATAATCCCTTCCATAAGCGGTCCGGCCGACCACAGATTCATTTAATTGCTTGATAATTATGACGGATCTATGCACCAGTTGAAGGAGCTTTAAATATCCTCTTGGTCATAAATCCACTTTGTTCATTTAATTATGGATGAAAATGAATCAGACTGCAAATAAAGAAGCAAAAAGGTCAGGAGGTGAAGTACTGGTCTAATTGAAACATAGACTTTCTTTCCAAAGCGCGCACACACACACACACACACACACACACAGCACCCTCGCTATGGCTTCTAGCTCATTAGACGCCTCGTTGTCCCTTCCTGGCTCGTATTTAGGGCTTTCGTCCGTTCTGCTCTTGTTTTTCATAACGTATTCACTATATTTAAATTTCTTTGGAAAGGCCGCCGTGACCTTCTGTCTTCGGGAAAATGGAGTAGGAGTTCGTAACTGGAAATTTACTGAGAAATGATGTGTGTGGGGGGGTGGTGAGATGAGAGAGACCGAACTGCATGCCCAATGGGCTGTGATTTTTACCGCGTGCTTTATTTAAACTCAGGATTAATGCAAACTGATTCAAGGACAGAGAACAGAGGAGCAGCGGCCCGATCGTGGGGTGAACCGATGGACACCTTTATAAAGATGATGTTCCCTTTATTGAGTTACAATGTGAGAATGCTGGTCTGCTTTAATTGCATTGCATAATCTGTCGTGGTATGGTGGACTTAAAAAAAATATCAAATTAAAATTTTGAAGTCAAATTAAAATAAAAGGGAGCTCTTCTAGCTCAGAGTTAACCTCTCTGGTGTCTTCCTCAGATAATATGTTGCTGGGATTGAGGTGTGCAGCAAGCTAGTTTCCTTCTGCACACTATGCACACGGGCCGCACATTTATTATACACAGATGTATTATACACAGACACGGTCTCACCATGGCCAGGGGCACGATGCCACGCAGCTCCCTCTGTGCCAGTCTGACGGGGGTCTCGATCTCCGGCGCACCCCCTCGGCCTGCTTGGTACTCCACCGTCCAAGAAATGGAGGGAGTGCCCGTCCCTCCCAACACCTCTAGATCCACCTGCATCACCCGCTGTAACCCCGCCTCCAACCTGAGAGAGAGAGAGAGAGAGAGAGAGAGAGAGGGTGAGGCTGATATCATCACACAGTACAAAAACGGGACAGATGATTTATGACTGTTGCGAATTTTCATATTCAAGTGATGCCAGGTGGGTTGAGAGGGGGGGGGGGGGGGGGGGGGGGGGGGTTATTACCTTTCCAAACGACAACCGCCACTTTAGTTTCCGTGCATTTTTGGTTTCCCACTGATTTACGAGTTGAATATTATTACCAATGCCAACGTGTTCAGATGTGAATTGCACCACCACGATGACAAAGTGTCTTTAGCTCAGAAATGTGTGTAGACACAATGGAACAATGAGTTTGCAACATGCAGTGTGCAGTGCATTGATAATGAACACGGGGAAAAGGTGCGCTGATTTACCGACCACATTAAAGGTGATGGAAATTACGTTCCAGATGCATCAAAGTGACGTTACGTGCAGAAACGAAGACCATTCAGAAAACGTTCTATGTGCAACAAGATAATACGAGCGCAGGACCTATGCAGTAGGAGTGTTCATGGATTGATGTGGATTTTAATTAGATGATAAATGATCATCGTTCAAGTTTATTGTAACCAAAAGCCAGCCAGAAAATACGAGTCATTAATTTCTCAACGCTGCGCACCTCCCTCAATTTCAATAATGCATGCTATACGTCGCCTTTAAACACAGCACAGTCGCAATAAATAATGCAGCGCTGCAGCGTTTTGACTGAGCATTCTGCTCTTATCTAGACGTCCGTGTCTGTGTTTGCACCATTTGCGTTCCCAGGAAAAGGACGGAGGAGGAAGTGAGACAGAGGCTGTCTGCGAAAGGAACCAGAGGCTTACTAAATATTTAAAGTGCAGAGAGGGACCATGGCCACGAGTTCCGTCATCTGCCCCATCTGCATCAGCAGGCAACATCTAGTACAACAGCAGAGGTTCTCTTTTGCCTTTTTTGCTTACGTAGACGATGATGATGGTGCAGCAGAGAATGCAGCTGGAACCGAGTTGCTCCACTTTTACAGTATTCCAAGGTCAATACAAACGTGTTATTTACTGAGATCATTTTTTTTCGTTTTGCAGAATAGTTGTCCATGTTGTCATTCGACCAGTGATTTGTAATGTTTAATATCATGCTAGATTTAATCCAGCCAAAATGATTAGTCATGTAGACAAAAAAATTATGATTATAATAATGCTAGTAAGGCCAGAATAAAAAAGTGGGAGAAAGAGAGAAGGGTGGAAAGGAGGAGTAAAACCTGATGTCTCATATGTCCTTCATATGAGATGTGGTCACCATAAAAGCGTTGCTACTGACCAATCAGAATGATCATTGATTGATCAGTCGATGCATCTTCGCTTGTGTGTGAATTATCTATGTTTCAGTAGTTACACTTGAGGAGAAAAAGAAATGGAAACTGTAGACACTTACAGAGGACAGTGAGCACTGCTCTGCACCAACACCGTCACACTTACACACATTAACACATTAAAGAGCGGCAGTGACAGGACGCGGTATGATCAAAGAGGATAAAAGGAAGCCGGCGTCTCCTCAAATCAGAAGGAGTGTAGTGCCCTGTTGCTCTGGAGGAACGTACAATTTCTCCATGACTTTCATCCGGTTCTAACACAGGGACGGTCAGGCCATCACAACGGTGAAGTGGACGTACGTGTCACAGTTAAAAACTATCATCATTTAAAAAATTTCACATTCCAGTACCCACTGTTTACTGGGTTTGGTGTTTCTAGACCAGACGATCAAATATTACCTCCAAAAATAGGTGGAGCGGGTTTTTATTATTTATTTATTTTTATTATTATTTCTTTGACATTTCTGCCACTGCTTCCTCCGTTCTCAGCAAAGTGCTGCAAAAGCACAGTACGACCCATCATGTTGTTAATGGAGGAGTGTAGTGCACAGGAAGCCAATGTTGTTAAGTAGGGTGCAGTTTCCCACTTAATCTTCATTTTTTGGCCACTCGCTTCACAAAGTTGCAACACTAGTGTGGGGCTAAAACCATCGTTAACAGTCAAAGTCATCATTTTAAACAATATTAAGAAGTTTATGTTTACGTTTGAATTAATAAAAAAATATTTTCTCAGATAACTACAGATGAGGCTGTGCTGAATATAAACTCGTGTAGGCATCAGTCTGATGAATATTTTCTATAAAAAAGCAAAAGCAATTTGAGCACATTTTTAGATAATGCACATAAAGGATATTTTGAAATTATATGACCAGGGAATACATAAATGAGGGAAAAGATGACACCAACTCAACTGAACCAAACCAAACCAATGCCAGGTTACAGTACTTTGGCAAAATGGTCCAAAAGCCATTGTGTAATGTGTTTGACTAAAACACATTAAACTAAATACATTACACTAAAATACATTTTCGCTTTTGTCTAGACAAAAAAAAAAAGACTAAAATGTCATCAGTTTTTGTTGACTAAAATAGTCACTTTTAGTAAACTGGAACTTGACAAGACTGAAATGAGTATGGACTATATAAAAACTAAAAACTATGAGTATGACTAAACTAAACTGATAGATTGACACAAATAGTAGACTAAAACAAAAATTAAGACAGGTCACAATAAACAACTATACCTCCTGGCAATGTCTGATATGCAAAACAGCATAAGTCTTGCCTGATAAGTTTTTAACTCATGCGACTAATTAAAATAATTAAATCAGAATATCTATTCCCAACAAACATTTAATTCATTAGTGGCATTGGAACACTGACCTTTCATGTACACACGCACACACTTCTTCAAAAATATAAGGGCAGTGATGGTGTGTGTGTGACCGAGAAAAAGAGGTGCATCCATTATTGGAAAGATGATTGCAGGAGGATGTTGATGCAAAGTGGAGCTCCAGTGGACGCTTCACTGTTACCATGGAGACAAGGAAAACGGTCTCTTCCTTGGAAACATAATAAACTCCCATATCTTATTATCATGACCCACCATCAAACTCTGCTTCACACTGATCAGGCTCGTGATGATATCTAAGAATCTTTTTTTATATATTTGAATAATGTTTAAAAAATGCAATATTTATACCTATTAAAATTAATTAGGTCTCATGGAACATTCATATCAAGGCTTGTATTTGTATTTTTTGTGTCAGCCACATATTGACCTTTCCACCTAGTAGTTTTCTGTCCATCTGTGTTTTTGTTTTAACGTGAAATTATTTGAAAATGGATCACTGGCTAAAACTTTGCTCAAGATATTTGTGATCCGTTTGTCCCTTACATAGATGTGCAGGGGAGCATATTTCAGAGGACAATTACCAATCCTTTGAGTTTTGGGATCAGAGGCTCCTTTAGTGTGTACCTCGTCACAAGGTCTTGTTGACCTAGGGGGATACTTTTGTGGGACTACAATGGCTTTGGCCTTTGCCCCTCCATTTGAAATTATTTTACCCATGTTATGGATATCAAAAATTAAACAAAAAAGTCCCTCCTCTTCAGTGATTATTTCTGTGAATCTGCATGTTGCTTTGGATGAAAGTGCCTGACAAGTGAAAAGAAACCTAGAGAACATTGATTTAATGTGATTGAACATGCCCCATGAGCTGCCTCTTATATATCGCCATGAAAATGAGCTACAGTACCTCTCGTGCAATTCCCTGAATTCTTAATATTTGCTCTTGTTGTAATGAAGCTCATAATGAACCTTGTGGTGTTTCGCTGGGGCATCTGCACCAGAAAAACTGGGAGCAGGACAGTGTAGAGAGACTATGGACCCTGGAAAGCTCACTTGGCTCTTGAGTTAACTTGGCTGCCTACCATCCTTGGCAGTATTGTCACAGGGACCTTCAACAGAAAGTCACAGGGAATGTTCAGCTCTTGGACCTGATGAACAGGCGGACTGAATCAGTGGCTACTGTCAGTTGGGTTTTTATGCAAGATAGTTGCCAAAACTCCCAAAGATCCCACCTTACTTTTCCAAGATGGTACCATCGGTGCCATGTACTCAAGCCAGGATGCAAAATGACATCCAAAATGGCACCTAACCCAGCTAAAACTATGCCAGCTTACTCAGCCATGATGATGTTTGCAGAGAATCCCATGATGGCAGCCATCATGTCTCTCTTGACAGCGGCTAGCCCTGCCAAGATGGCGCCTGACACAACTTTTGCTGATCCAACCAAGCAGCATCCTTTGCCACAAGTGAGAGTGTGCCAATGGGCCTGGGGCCCTCGACACCCATAGTCATCTGTCCCCATCCTCTGATGTTCCAATCTCTGAAAGGGCCATTCTCAGGCATTCGGCCTGTTTTTGCCACCACTCAAGTCCTTACAGTTGTTAATCAATACAACATACAATGGTAAGCCATACGATTATGACAAGTTGAGAGGTGAACAGAATAACATTGATGACCTTGTTGCAGTGGGTGGCATATATCAGGCATGACTGGCAGTGGTGGCCTAGCGGTTAAGGAAGCAGCCCCGTAATCAGAAGGTTGCTGGTTTGAATCCCGACCTACTGAGGTGCCACTGAGCAAAGCACCGCCCCCACACACTGCTCCCCGGGCGCCTGTCATGGCTGCCCACTGCTCACTCAGGGTGATGGGTTAAATGCAGAGGACAAATTTCACTGTGTGCACCATGTGCTGTGCTGCTGTGTATCACAAGTGACAATCACTTCACTTTATAGTGAACATTATGGGGCAGTAACCCATTCATTGACCTAGTGTGCTAGTGCTAGTGTGCATGTGTAAGTGTTAGATTTGTCTGAAATACTTTTTGAACAAGTGGGTTTTCAACTAATCGCTTTTAGCCTATGAAGCCACTCTAACAAGGACCCAATTTGGGATGACTCACAGGCTGGGTCTTTGCTCTTGTTGAATGTTCCTGGTCTGCAGTGTTACTAGGAGGGTCAAACCACATTCATACTCAAAAATGAAAGAAAGTAGAAATTTGGTATCTGAGCACTACACACGACTGAAACGTCAAAATACGTTTGTGCAAAATAAGTCCCTATGTTATTACAAATCCATATTCACAATGAACATTTTCCTACTGATTCAGTATCTGCACATCAGATCTGTTAGTGGTCATAAATTAAATAGTGGCATTAATGTGCATTAGATCCCCGTAAATCAATAATTTACTAAGCGACCCCTTTCAATCACATGAAAGTGAATTGATTGTCTTTGTGAAACACTGCAGCACAGTACACGACGACAACAAAATGTGTCCTCTGCTTTTAACCAGCACCCTTGGTGAGCAGTGGGCAGCCATGACAGGCACCCGGGGAGCAGTGGGGACGGTGCTTTGCCTATGTGGCACCTTGGCGGATCGGGATTCGAACCGATAACCTTCTGATTACGGGGCCACTTCCTTAACCACTAGGCCACCACTGCCCCACCTGCAACGGCACCCCCACCACATGCCTGAGCAGCACATTTCCTGAGAGGTGAAAAAGAATAGATGAGTGAGATTCATTATAACGTTATAATGAACTGAATCCTGTTTATGCGTGTGTGTCTGTATGTAATTTGGTGTTATATTGAAAACGGTTCTGCAACAAATGGAAGCAGATGCAATAATTCACACATTCACACACACACACACACACACACACACATACACAAATACACTAAGCAATTACAAATTTAATCAGTACAGATCAAGTTACAAAGCATAAAAGAGAGACACACACACGCACACAGAGCGGAACTGTCTGAAAAAGACTACACTTTCCAAGCAGGCCTGTGTTTCACTTTCACATGGGGCGTTTCCAGAAGCTGAATGCTTACAGGAAGCAGCCATTTTACCGTGTTCCTTTCAGCAGATATTTATGTCTACGAACCAGCAAACATGGAATCGTTTTCAGTAAATTGAAATAACTGCTGTCAGCTGTCAAAAAGATACTGGAGGACATGGAGAAAGGAGCCTGACTGGGTAGGAAACCACTGCTGTACTAAGACAATGAGCTCATTTACTCAGTACAGACCTTCTCATTGTGCAAGAATAGGACGTTGCAGACAACGTGTTGCACATCAATAACGCGTGTCTCTGACAATGGTGGGCATTGAAAATGGCATCAGCCACTCTGCCACATCTGGTCCTGTACAAAAAGAGTGCAGCCGCGCTGTCCTGACATGTTTAGACTGAACAGAGAATGGGTTCCAACAGGCAACAAATATCTAGCAAGCAGTGTTTTTTTTTGTTTTGTTTCTCCGAGCTTCGAATTGAAAGTTGATGTGATATTAGTTCCCTGCATATTACGTCTCATATAAGACGTAATAGGGAAAATTGGGTCCTAAAGGTGTAATTCTTCACATGATTTAATTCGAGGGGGGGCTATAATTCCTAACTGAACTTGATGTTACACTCATTGTGACCAAAATAAATTATAAATCTGTTATGTAGTTGTTATGTAGTTGCTGGTGGTGGATCCTAGCAGATGTTTGACATATCAGACATATATCATGTATCTGACATAAAGCCCACCTACAGTAATGTTTCATAAAATATCCCTTAGCATTAACAAAAAAAAAATCCACTATTAACGTAACTCTGAGTGCATGATACTATAAAGCGAATGATCTGAACTTTATGACAACATTATGACTGCATGCATGCTTCATTATCAGACTCTAACTGAAGAAGCCATCACCTCCTGCAACCAGCACCTTGCTATAAAGTGTAACTGAACAATGGATGAGTTCGCTGGAGAGACACATCCTCCACCACTTCATCAAAGATGGTAACATTTTCACAGTGAAATTCATGCGTATATGTGTGTGTGCTCATCTGTGCTTGTGTGTGTATATATTATTTATTGTTTTGTTGTTGTTGTTGTAATTGTTGTTATTTTAGTTATAGTCTGATTTGTGGATTTATTGTTCATTAATCTTCAGACACCAGACACATTAAATATAAGAAATATGAACAGACAAACACTGTGTTAACTTGTGTAAAATTGTCATGACTCAAACTTTACCAGGTTTTCCTGGTGTTTTGGTGTCTATTACCCTGAATGCTATCACCTGTATATTATTATAAATAGGACCTGAATGTGTCCAGAATTCATACCAGCAGTGGTGGCCTAGTTTGTTAGGAAGCGAACCCATAATCAGAAGGTTGTCGGTTCGAATCCTGATCTGCCAAAGCGCTACTGAGGTGCCACTGAGCAAAGCACCGTCCCCACACACTGCTCCCAGGGCTCCTGTCATGGCTGCCCACTGCTCACCATGGGTGATGGTTAAAAACAGAGGACGCATTTCATTGTGTCACAGTTTTCATTGTGTGCTGTGCTCCTAATAGAAGGGAGTAATTACTGAGCTCTACATTTATATTTAATTTTCTTATCAGGGTTTCACAGAAGAGAAAAGCATCTTCTGCATCCAGCAGTTTGTCATGCAAGAGTAACTGGTCAATGGATCCCCCCGAAAACTTCAGTGGAGAGCCACTTCCTGCACATAAGATCAGGTAGTGTTTATTGGAAGATTATAGCATAATTTTGTGACCCTAGGAGCAATTGCTCTGTTTCCAAAGTTGACCTTACATATGTGACAACAAGTTTGGGGTGGGGCAACTGACCAGGAGGGACCATGTACTTAACCCTGTGGCACACTATTTTCTAATCCTTTCTAGAAAAAGTAAGTAATCAGCATCAGTAATCAAACCAAGAAAAATATGTTACACATATACCAATTAGCAAACCAAAACAATAAAGAATTTCAGTCCTGATCAGATGACAGAAGGAGGCCATTCATCCTTAAGGCAGTTTCTGTCTACAATTTATGTGCACACCTGGGGATCGACCCGTCATGGCTCGACCGTCTCGGCATGTCACGCCGCAGAAGGCCCTGACCCCAACTGGTCCACATAAGTGTCGCAGTGTTGGTTTGCTGCCCATCAGGTCCTTATAACAGGGCTCCAGCCATGTATGCCTCGTTAGCCACACCTGTCCATGTCTGGAGCCCTGCTGTCAAGCTGATTGGTGCCAGCTGTGTCCCCAGCCAGCCGTGACAATCAGATTCCACTCTGAATAACTCCACAACTCCTCATTTATAAAACTTTGCATAGAACTCATACTAAAAGTGTATGTACGATCAAAAGACAAAACTGTGAGGTACACAGGTGCATTGTGTTTGTGCTAGTATGCTTGCAACCGTATTGTGCATAATCTGTAGTGTGTACTCCTTGAGCCTGCAAACCAAAAAAAATTAAGTAATACGTGTATATAGTCATCTGTTGAGTGCAGATCTTCCCACAACCTTATAAAACGACGCAAGTATTGCATCTGTATCTGTTCCATTATTTTTTTAATATGTGCACAAATCTGACACAAAGCACACAAGATACGGACCACAGCTGTACATACATACATATGTACATAGTTAACAGCAATGTTACGGCCAACATACCACCTCCAGCCCACCAGAGGGAGCTAGATCTTTGTTGAATTTATTCCCAGAGATGCTAGCCTTATTTACCTACGCCCAACTGATTGTAGGGTGATAGTAGCCTAGTGGGTAACACACTCGCCTATGAACCGGAAGACCCAGGTTCAAATCCCACTTACTACCATTGTGTCCCTGAGCAAGACACTTGACCCTAAGTTGTTCCAGGGGGGGACTGTCCCTGTAACTACACATTGTAAGTCGCTCTGGATAAGGGCGTCTGATAAATGCCGTACATGTAAATGTAAATGTACCTTGTGACCACGACCTTTGCCTGTATTTGACCTTGAGCTTTGCCTGCCCCTTTTGCTAAGGCCATAGTTCATGTTACCCCACCTTCCTGCCACCCAAGACATCCTCCCGTCCAGCCTCATCCCCTCGCCTCCTTCCCCGCTACTCCCCACGGAGCCAGAGTTCCCTCCCCGCTGCACTGCGGCATGTCCACTGCTCCACTCCTGTTCCCACTCCCGTTCCCCCCTCTTATTGGCCAAGCACCTCCGGTCATCCTCCCCAGCTCTTCCAGTGTCCTCTCCCTGTACGACGACTTGTCCCCTCGCTCCAAGCATGTCTGCAAATGTGTCCCCGAACTCGCACGTCGACAAGCAAGTATTTTTCAGCCATAGTCATGTGTTAACTGATTCAAAATGAATCAGTATTAAACTCAATATGACACTCCACGCTACTGAATGGTGACATTGAATGAGCTGTCCATTTATGCTTCATTTCTATTTTCACTCAACATATGTTTTCTCATCAGAGCTTCACTGAAGAGAGAAGCATCTCCTGCACCCAGAAGTTTGTCATGCAAGAGTAACTGGTCAATGGATCCCCCCGAAAACTTCAATGGAGAGCCACTTCCTGCACATAAGATCAGGTAGTGTTTAATTGAAGATTATAGCATAATTTTGGGACCCTAGGAGCAATTATTCCAAAGTTGACCTTACATATGTGACAACAAGTTTGGGGTGGGGCAACTGACCAGGAGGGACCATGTAAAAAGGTCCAAGTACTTAACCCTGTGGCACATTATTTTCTAATCCTTTCTAGAAAAAGTAAGTAATCAGCATCAGTAATCAAACCAAGAAAAATATGTTACACATATACCAATTAGCAACCCGAAACAATAAAGAATTTCAGTCCTGATCAGATGACAGAAGGAGGCCATTCATCCTTAAGGCAGTTTCTGTCTACAATTTATGTGTACACCTGGGGATCAACCCGCCATGGCTTGACCGTGACCCCACTGGTCCACATAAGTGTCGCAGTGTTGGTCTCTATAACAGGGCTTTATGACTAGTTAGCCACACCTGTCCATGGCTGGAGCCCTGCTGTCAAGCTGATTGGTGCCAGCTGTGTCCCCAGCTGTACCCAGCTGTGCCCTCTGAATAACTCCACAACTAATCATTTATAAACAGATAAAATGATAAGTGTATAGACACTCAACCCTACTGAATGGTGACAATGAATGAGCTGTTCATTTATGCTTCATTTCTATTTTCACTTAAGATATGTTTTCTTATCAGAGCTTCACTGAAGAGAGAAGCATCTCCTGCACCCAGCAGTTTGTCATGCAAAATTAACTGGTCAATGGATCCCCCCGAAAACTTCAGTGGAGAGCCACTTTCTGCACATAAGATCAGGTAGTGTTTATTGGATGATTATTGCATGTTTTTGGGTCCCTGGGAGAAAATGCTCTATTTGCAAAGGTGACCTTACATATGTGACAACAAGCAGTCCTGCTTTCATGGAGCTACAAGTTTGGGGTGGGGCAACTGACCAGGAGGGACCATGTACAAAGAAAATTAGAAAGGCCCAAGTACGTAACCCTGTGGCACACTAATTCTGTTTTGCATCAGTAATCAAACCAAGACTTTCAAGAACCAAGAGGTTGTTACACATATACCAAGTACATTTACATTTACAGCATTTATCAGACGCCCTTATCCAGAGCGACTTACAATCAGTAGTTACAGGGACAGTCCCCCTGGAGCAACGTAGGGTTAAGTGTCTTGCTCAGGGACACAATGGTAATAGGTGGGATTTGAACCTGGGTCTTCTGGTTTATAGGCGAGTACTAGCTTTTCTAACCAAAACAATAAATAATTTCTGTCCTGATCAGATGACAGATGGAGGCCATTGATCCTTGAGGCAATTTCTGTCTTCTGTCATTGACTGGAATGGAATGTTTGGGGCCGTGGTGGTCTAGCGGTTAAGGAAGCGGCCCCATAATCAGAAGGTTGCCGGTTCGAATCCCGTTCCGCCGAGGTGCCACTGAGCAAAGCACCGCCCCCACACACTGCTCCCCAGGCGCCTGTCATGGCTGCCTACTGCTCACTAAGGGTGATGGTTAAAAGCAGAGGACACATTTCATTGTGTGCACCGTGTGCCGTTCACTTTAACTTTTACTTTTCATTTTCCTATTGTCCAAAAATTCTGTCCTCAGATCTTATGATAGTATTTTAGCTACATAACCATTTTGTTGACATCCCCAGCTCCACACTACCAAATTTGAAATTAATTTTGATTGTAAGACTTCACAACATTTTTTAATTGTTAATTTGTATTTAAATAGCACATTCATGTGCAGAACTTGTGGTTTCATTGTAACTACACATATGTTTTCTTTTTAGGCCTTCAGAAGGGTTTCACATCTGCTTGTCCACTGCTCCTGCACCCAGCAGTTGGTCATGCAGGAGTGACTGGTCAACGGATTCCCATGAGACGATCGGGTAACCAGTTTATGGGTTTTAGCATATTGAACGTTGTGAAAAATTGTGGAGTTATTCAGAGGGGAATCTGATACATGGAAGGCCGGTGCAATCAGTCAATAATAGAGGCTCCTCCCATGGCACCATACTGTACATCTTTATTATTGAGAGGTCAAAAATCTGCACTGACTCCAGGCCTCCATAGATTGGGTTCCCTACCATGTCTTTACAGTAAAATGTTGTGCAGAGCTACTTTAAAACAAGCCTTCAACTCCAAAAGGTGAGACACAGATACACAAAAAAGCAGCCACCATAATTTAATGCAATTTTGTGCACTAAAGAATTGTTTATCTATTTTGCATGTTTCTAATCAGTGCTGAATTGTTGTGATGGTGTACAATTACATGATGTGATGGGGTGGTAGTAGCCTAGTGGATAACACACTCGCCTATGAACCAGAAGACCCAGGTTCAAATCCCGCTTTTTAACTACTGATTGTAAGTCGCTCTGGATAAGGGCGTCTGATAAATGCCGAAAATGTAAATGCTTGATGGATTGCAGAGGAGTAATGATTAGTCCTGTAGCTGGGCTAAGTCACTAACTTTTACTGTATCCAGTGACACCCATGTCATCACAAAAACAAAATTATCACAGACACAGCGTTGAAAAACTAAAACTACAGTCCTCACGATCAGTGCTCTTATGTTATACACTGTTATACATAGCGAGTGGAGGTGGCTACAAAATAATACTGGGGCTTTATAGTGGTGGCCTAGCCGGTAAGGAAGCTGACCCGTAATCTGAAGGTTGCTGGTTCAATTCCCGAACTGCCAAGGTGCCACTGAGCAAAGCACCGTCCCCACACACTGCTTCCCGGGCGCTTTTCATGGCTGCCCAATTCTCACCAAGGTGATGGGTTAACCTTCATGTTGTGGGGTCTGATGGTCCTTGCCCTGAAATTCAAGTGAGCTGAAGCTAAGCAGTGTGTTGGCACTAAAAGCCCACAAACTGACCAAGAATCCAAGCACTCAAAGAAGAGCTACAACTAACACTTAACCTGTGTGTAAATATGTCATTAACAACATTACTGTACACATGTTAACACACAGAATCCTGATTGAAAGAGAAGCTTCTCCTGCACCCAGCAGTGTGTCATGTAAAAGCGACTCATCAATGCAGCACCCTGTGAACATCAGTACACGTTCAGAAGACTTTTCTTCAAACGAGAGAAGGTAATCATAACATGTTTAACTTCCTGGTTCTGATCATATTTCCATCTGGCCAAAGAAACATTAACTCGTAACTGAAAGGTTACCAAACCACCAAGGTTCCACTGAGATCGCCTTGAACTGCTCCCTGGGCGCCTGTCATAGCTGCCCACTGCTCACCAAGGGTGAATGGTTAAATGCAGAAGACACATTTTTAGGGTGATAATATTTTATCTTTGGAGTGAAACTTGAGTGAAAAATGAACTACTAATATGTCAACCCTCCTGCATTTTCGGACACAAGCATCCATTCAGAGCTGTGCAATGTGGTCCATGTACAGTACAAAGTTAGAGCTGCATATGCCAAAGATAATCTCTTCCATTTATGTCTAAACATATTTCGCAGAAAGGAGTCTGCTAATGTTCACTTGAGAAAGATGACTGTCTAACGCTCTATAATTTTTTCTAACTCTTCTATTTTCTCTCAGTTCTGTTGAATCTGAAGAGGTGTCCTGTGATTTCTGTATTGGAACGTTTCAAAGAGCTATGAAGTCCTGTTTGACCTGCACTGCCTCCTTCTGTGAGATCCACGCCAGGCGCCACTACACAGAGGAAGCACTGAGGACACATAAATTGGTGGATGTGACTGGGGACATGGAGCAGAACCTCTGCCAGATGCACCATAGAGCTCTGGAGTTCTTCTGTGGCACTGAGAAGCTTCGTATGTGCTGTCTATGTGCAGTGCAGGGACATCAAGGTCATCAGATTTGTGAACTGACAAAAGTATGTCTTACATTATATCAAAAATCAATTTGACTATGAATGATCTTTAATAAACTGAACAAAATATGCATTTAGAGACTGAAAGCCAAAATCCTTACTAGAACCTAGCTGATTGTTTTGATTCTTTAATGTAATATAAAAGTGTCTTATGATTTGTTAAAAGTTTGAAATTAATTTTTCAGGCGGAAGCCTTGGAAGGATTCCATGTCGAGGCCCTCAAACACGAGAAAGTTGACGATCAAGGGGAAGAGCAACCCCTGGAACTGAAGAACGCCACACTACAGCAAAACAACAGTCAACTTCAGAGGAAGATCTTGGAGCTGAAAGAAATGCTAAAGAGCCACAGAAAAGAGAACTTCAGACTGACAGAGTTCATCAAAGAACAAAAGCATTTAGAACAAAAGAACTTCAGCCTAAATCGCAAAGTTATTAAACTAATTCAACAAAATACCCAGCTCTGGAAATGCATGACTCCTGCTGTGGTTCCGACCAATCGGACAGCCTCACCCAGTAAGGCTTGGTGCCTTTTCCATGCATCCATGATTAAAAATTGACATTGACATAATCATTTAAGGAAGCACTGCTGATGGTGAACGTTGCGAAATCAATTTAAATGTTAAATAAGTGAGCGAAAACAACTGAGCAAAGCACTGTTCTCACACGCTGCGCCACTGTTCACCAAGGGTGATGGTTAAAAGCAGAGGACACATTTCGTTGTGTGCACCGTGTGCAGTGTATCACAATGACAATCGCTTCACTTTCACTTAAATAATCTAAATGCGTTGATTCTGACAGAATATCATGGCAATCGCAGTGTAAAATGAGCAAATCTGCCATGATTGCTGATTCCACCGTTTGTGTCTCTCCCTTCAGGAACGTTGACTCTGGACCCTGACACAGCCCACTCGTCTCTAATCCTCGACCCAGATGGGAAAAAGGTTCAGTATGGAGATTCAAAAACCGTTCCTGATCATCCATGGAGGTTTGATGAATGGCGCGGCGTCTTGAGTAACGAGGGCTTCAGCTCAGGGCGACATTTCTGGCTGGTGGAATTAAACACGGACTGGAAAGTCGGCGTCACCAGAGAGACGGCAGACAGGAAAGGCTTCTTGACCGCCACTCCAGAGAACGGTTACTGGTACCTGGACTATAGTCACTGGCTTTCTTTCTGCGCATTCACCGTCCCCCCAACCAGTCTCCCTGGGGACTCTCTGCCCAGGGTGTTGGGTGTGTGTCTGGATGTGGATGAGCGCTGGGTAACGTTTTACGATGCAGAGTCCAGAGCCCACATCTACACTTTCTATAACATGACCTTCACAGCGGGGGAAAATATCTACCCGTTGTTCTACACAACGGATTACGAACAGGCACTCGAGATCAAAATGTAACACTATTGCACATGAAATTGACCGCATTAACTTTCCTCATCATTACCAATACCAACATTCCTGCTACTCCACCAACCAAGTAGCAAAAGATGTATCTCAGAAATAGTGATTTTAAACTACTTGATTGTTCAAGCTTCTAGATTTTGAGCTCTTTAAACATCTTTAAATAAGGTTGTGGGGTAATTTTGCAGTATATAGATTTATATATATATATATATATAGTTATGATTATATGGACCGTTCTGTGTAGAATTGTTGTACTGTCTATGTTATTAACCATCATTAAAATTGCATACAGCGTTCAGTTTACCAGCTTTACCCAGAACTTTAATCATTAAAACTAATTAAAAGTAATTAATCATTAAAAGAAAATGTATTAAATAAAATCATGTTGACACCCAAAAGTAATCTGTCTGCCTGATTTTTGAGCTTGCTCACTGTATTAAAATAAAAAAAATATCCAGATCCCATAGACAAACCAACTAAAAAATTAGACAAGTAAAAACATTGTAGGCCGATTCATAGTTTCCCACAAAAAAACTAAGAAATAAAGTGGTGTCATCTTACATTTGAGTCTAGACCATAAAGGGAATTGTAATAGAAATTATAGATATGAATTATTGCAATTTTTTGTACTTTTTAGCCAATGTGTAAATCCTCAGATTAATAATAATAAAGTGAAGTGATTGTCACATGTGATACACAGCAGCACAGCACACAGTGCACACAGTGAAATTTGTCCTCTGCATTTAACCCATCACCCTGAGTGAGCAGTGGGCAGCCATGACCGGCGCCCGGGGAGCAGTGTGTGGGGACGGTGCTTTGCTCAGTGGCACCTCAGTGGTACCTTGGCGGATTGGGATTCGAACCGGCAACCTTCTGATTACGGGGCCGCTTCCTTAACCGCTAGGCCACCACTGCCCCGTACGGTAATGGTATGGTATAGAAAACAGTGCACACACCTCCCACTGCAATAGCAAGTAAACCGAGCAGCGGTTGGTTCAACTCCACTCCTAGGTGGTGGAATAAACTTCCAGTAGATGTTCGAAAAGCTGAGTCATTAAAGCTCTTCAAACGCAAGATAAGAGCTCTTTTTAGTCCTAAGAAGAAAGGTTTTTATGTACACGTTCTTCAACTAATTTCAGTGACCGATATGTGTCATTTGATATAAATGTAAAATGTATGTGTTCTGCACACAGGGTTGGTACAAGGTGTGCAATTCCACAAAATACATGCTTTCTGTGCCAAATTTGTGAAATTCTGTCATTCAACCTCCTGTAGTGATCAGACCCTGGAATGGGCATTCGCTGTCACATGGTGTCACAGGTGTATTACTTCAGACATCAAACATACCAAACACATTCATGTTGCTCTCCAACATGAATATACAGTGGAGGAAATAATTATTTGACTTGATTTTGTAAGTTTGTCCAATGACAAAGAAATGAAACAGTATCATTTTAATGGTAGGTTTATTTTAACAGTGACAGAAAGATAAAAAACTGATTTGCATTTCATTGAGTGAAATAAGTATTTGAACCCCTACCAACCATTAAGAGTTCTGGCTCCCACAGAGTGGTTAGACACGCCTACTCAACTAGTCACCCTCATTAAAGACACCAGTCTTAACTAGTCACCTGTATAAAAGACACCTGTCCACAGAATCAATCAATCAGGCAGACTCCAAACTCTCCAACATGGGAAAGACCAAAGAGCTGTCCAAGGATGTCAGAGACAAAATTGTAGACCTGCACAAGGCTGGAATGGGATACAAAACCATTAGCAAGAAGCTGGGAGAGAAGGTGAGAACTGTTGCTGCAATTGTTCGAAAATGGAAGGAGCACAAAATGACCATCAATTGACCTCGGTCTGGGGCTCCATGCAAGATCTCACCTCGCAGGGTCTCAATGATTCTGAGAAAGGTGAGAAATCATCCTAGAACTACACGGGAGGAGTTAGTTAAGGACCTCAAAGTAGCTGGAACCACAGTCACCAAGAAAGCCATTGGAAACACATTACACCTCAATGGATTAAAATCGTGCAGTGCTTGCAAGGTCCCCCTGCTCAAGAAGGCACATGTGCAGGCCTGTCTGAAGCTTGCCAATGAACACCTGAATGATTCAGACAGTGACTGGGAGAAGGTGCTGTGGTCAGATGAGACCAAATTTGAGCTCTTTGGCATTAACTCAACTCGCCGTGTTTGAAGGAAGAAAAATGCTGCCTATGACCCCCAAAACACCGTCCCCACTGTCAAGCATGGAGGTGGAAACATTTTGCTTTTTGGGGTGTTTTTCTGCTAAGGGCACAGGACAACTTCACCACATCAACGGGAAAATGGACAGAGCCATGTATCATAAAATCCTGAGCGACAACCTTCCCTCTGCCAGGAAATAGAAAATGGGTCGTGGATGGATGTTCTAGCACAACAACGACCCAAAACATACAGCAAAGGCAACAAAGGAGTGACTCAAGAAGAAGCACATTAAGGTCATGGAGTGTCCTAGTCAGTCTCCTGACCTTAATCCAATAGAAAACCTATGGAGGGAGTTGAAGCTCAAAGTTGCACAGAGACAGCCTCTTTTTTTTGTTAGAGGGTTCAAATACTTATTTCACTCAATGAAATGAAAATCAGTTTCTATGTTTTATTTAAAGTTATTTTTTCAATTTTCCTTTTGATGTGCTATCTGTCACTGTTAAAATAAACCTACCATTAAAATGATACTGTTCTGAGACTTTTCATTTCTTCGTCATTGGACAAACTTACAAAATCAGCGAGGGGTCAAATAATTATTTCCTCCACTGTAGATGCAAGATCCTTGATGTTAGTACAAAAACGATCACAGATATAATTATGTGAACATAATTAAATAGAGTACTAATGACGTAGATTTACACCAAAACCCCATCTTCAAGGCAGGAACAGCACACTCTATCCACCAATCACACTACTGAACAGAGCAGGGAGGACTTCACCATGGAAACACGACCCAAAACACTTCACTATTGTAATCACACCAGGCTGATTCAGTGTTTCTCTGTGATCTCCAAACCGCATCCAACCAGATGCCCACAAAAACGTGCTGACAAAAACAGATTCATACCAGATGTAGATTACAAAAAAAAGATTCATGATTCAGTTGATTCATGGACTAATTCTGGATGAATCTACAGAGTGTTGAATGAAGCAGACAGAGAATTAATTTCTCTGGACTGAACATGCAGCTCATCATTCTTGGATGATGGTATAAGACCTAAATTTAAACTTGTTAACCGGCTAATTGGCCAACTGGTACAAAACATATGGTTTCTCCATATGAGGAAAAAACGATGTGAGGTCTCGATGTGGAGACTAGGACTGAAACACACGTGATCTGAAAACACACACACACATATGATGGGGCTGTAAATCTCTTTTATTAAAAATTAACTAATTAATCACACATTTTGCAATAAGTCAATCATGATTAATTGCATCCCTGCAATAGATCAGAACACACAGAAAAAAAAATTGTATTTGTATTCATATATTTTAACATGCCTATAAATAATGAATGAATTCTGTTTAGGATAAATTAATATAAAAGTATATAAATTAATAAAAAAATATATAAAATATTTCCTTCATTGAAACAGCACAAACCTAACTATATAAACAGAGACACACACACACAGCCAGAACATATTTCATTTTTTCAGGCAGAAATGCCAGTTTCTTTTGATTGATATAGTGCAGTATGGCTTGTGGACATGCAGGTCTCTCCTGAGCATCCCAGTGGAATTATTAACAACCACAATTAAGTCTTGCTTCTTGTCACATCCCTGCCCTAGTGGCCGCCTGCTACCAGTGGCTGCTATTTAGACACATGACTTATTCCCTTATTTTCCACCATGATTGCATAAGTTGTCCTACATGTTCCTCATTTCCTCCCCTTCATATAGTGTTTCAGTGTCATTACTTGGTCACTTTCAGTGTCATTACTTGGTATTACTTTTAAATAAATGCCTTTCTCCTTGCATTTGCACCCAATGCCATTATGCCGGCTGACATTTAAGTTTACGATGCGTCATCCTGGCCAGAAATAAAGTTCATGGGCAGAATGCACTATAAACAATTATCACTGAAAACATTATAGCAAAGCACATTTGTTTTGCATTAAACTAAGAGAGAGAATCCTTTCTTAAATCATCCTTTGCTCTTATGTTACTATCATGTTACTACCTGTAATTCTCTCAGTCAATAACCATGCCTAAATGTAAAGGAATTAAGTTCTGTCACTGTCCGTAAGAGTAGTATTTTGTGTGTATGTGTGTGTGAGTGCTTTATGTAAATCTTTATATGGACCTGTATAATATACAATAAAATTGTACCAGTGTGAGCCGATAGATACCTTTAAAAAGGACAGAGACTTTCTATCCCTCTGCGTCCCTGGAGTCATCTCTCCACATGTGATCTGAAGAGCTTCATGAATGGACAGCTGTCCATTCATACAAACAAACTGTATTAAACTGAATTTAGCCTTTTCCACCTACCAAAAATGCAGGTCAACACACCTCATGAGACAAAAATCAGAAACAGTATGTCTCATTGGGAGATTTGTCCAAGAAAAGTCCAATAGGTGTGAGAGCAAGGTTGGTATTAAATAGTCCAACATGGTGCCAGAAATATGCAATGTTTTAATTCTTGAACTGTAATGAAAGTGTCTGAGGCAATAAAAAACCGGCCATACACTGAAGACAGCAGTCACTCAGTGGCACCTCAGTGGCACCTTGGCGCGTCAGGATTTGAACCGGCAATTATGGGTCTAGGGCACCACTGTTTACATCGGTTGTTGAATTCTTTCATTTGCTCTGAGAAAGTATTCTGGGTGACCTGTGACATTATTTTGCACTTATGTAAATGTCATTTTGTAATTATGAGTTTAAGCGCAATAAACATGAATTGGAATGTTAAGAAATTAATGCTTTTTCACTCATTTGACTAGGTGTTCATAGCTGTGCCAATGATCCATTAAGAGAACCAAATTACACCTGTCACTTCAAAACTCTGATTTATGGAGTTGTTGCCTGTTCTGTGAGGGGAAATGATGACAAACAAGGCTGCCTCCATAATTACCACAGCAACTTGTTTTCATCTGGCGAACGGAATTCTTATTTATAGGATTATTTTAAGTACAGAGACCGCTTACAGATGGGAAATGGCCAAAAACAAATTCTATATATATTTTTAAGTGGTGGTATGCTCAGTGGTGTGGAGCTGTAGATGGGCACTCAGCATGCTCAACTGTGGAAAAAAATTATTGCTCATGAAGTAAGCCGGACAACAGGCTGTCAGTCAGTATGAAATGGATTTAATGCTGGATTAGCACGGAGGGCTTAAGACCGAACGTTGGGAATGTAAAACGTTATCATCGCAAAAAGGCTCCGCCCCCTTCATGTACAGTGGCCTTTATCCATCTTCTGGAACAACATGCAGATGGAAAAGACTGCTGGCTGACTCGACCGTTCCTAGTCTTGAATCAAGTTCAGGGCTAAGGTTCATGTAAGGTTGCAATGGTTCATGCAGTAGTGCCCTTGATTTAGGCTACTACCACCGTGTACCCCAAACCACACAGGGTAAGAGAGTGGACAGCTTCCGTTACCTCGGTGTTTACATCACGCAGGACCTGTCATGGTCCTGTCACATCAACACCGTGGTGAAAAAGGCCCGGCAGCGTCTCTACCACCTCAGACGCCTGAGAGACTTCAGACTGCCCTCCAAGGTGCTCAGGAACTTCTACTCCTGCACCATAGAGAGCATCCTGACGGGAAATATCTCAACCTGGTTCGGGAACAGCACCATGAAGGACAGGCGAGCACTACAGAGGGTGGTTCGATCAGCCGAACGAATCATCCGTACCAAGCTCCCTGACCTTCAATCTATCTACAGCAAACGGTGCTGCACCAGGGCCAGGAAGATAGTGAAGGACCTCACCCACCCCAACAATGGACTCTTCTCTCTGCTGCTCTCAGGGAAGCGCTTTTGCTCCCTGAAGTCCAACACAGAGAGAATGAGGAGGAGCTTCTTCCCGCAGGCTGTCCAAGCTCTCAACAACAGTACATAGAACTCATACACTTTCACCTCCAATCACTCCGGACTCTTTTGCACAAATCACTTTGCACAAAACCACTTGCACAAAATTACTTTGCACAAAATCACTCTGCGCTTTTTACCTTACTGCTCTTTTTTTTTTTTATGCCTCTTTTTCTCTTTTCTTTAAACATTGTCTGTAACCCATTTGCACACCTTCACCCTACCAGTTACACATATTTTATGTTAAAGACGTAAAAGTGTAATATTTGGTTATGTTTGCAATATTTGCATATTGATTCATTGTTTACTTGCAACATTTGCAATACTGTGGTCTGTAGCAGTTGCAGAAAGCATTTCACTGCACATCATACCGTGTATGACTGTGTATGTGACAAATAAAATTTGAATTTGAATTTGAAACAGCAGCCTCACCTCTGTCCGTAGATGGATTCTTTCCGTCGGCAGTGTAGAGTCACAACATGATGACCTTCTTTTCGGACGTCCTGGCTTACCATCCACAGCGTGGGGTTGCTTGGGCGAGCCCCTAAGAAGGCCATGCCCTCTTTTAGCTTGACCCTAGAGAGGGGAGAGAAAACAGTGAGGGACTTCTGCTACTTCCTTCAGAAGACTGAGACAAAGAAAGCGTAAAGAGAAACGAATACAGTTCAGATGCTGGTCTGCTGACAGAAATCTTCTTCCATCTGTCGCACTGGTGACAGTGCTGCTGCATATGAAAACACAGTGGAATTCAGTAATTGCCCTGATCCTGAAAATTCTCTCTCAAGATCTGAATGATCAGGGCTGGGTCAAATATATACCAATGGAAATGTCATAGTACATAAACAATAATGCATTCAGAATATTTTTACACCTCACAAAAAAAAAGTAACTTTTCATACATTGTCAACATTGTTTCATTTTTTAATAAATATACAAATAAACGTAGCAACCCTTTTTCATTACAAAGGATCTTCGCTTAAATATCATGACAATATGTTTAGTAATGGGCACACCTGTGACACAGACCTGTGACAAATATAATATTGTCCATACAGCCCTTTCATCCATTCATTCGTTAGTTTTCCAAGGTGATCTGTCAGATTCTGTATAAGCCCTTAATATGTTTACAGATGCTATGGGACCAAACCAACATTTATATTGTTTGAGTATCATTAAATGACAGAAGCGGAGAGCATTGGGCAATGTTTCGGAGGTGATAGAATAATTTTTTTTTTTAAATGCACCGACTGCATTTTTAAATGCACCGACTGGGGGAAAGTGACAGACAGTTCGGTCCACACTTCTGTCTTGCTGAGAATGATAAAAGCTCAAACTGTGGGAAAGGTGCAGGACAGCAGCAGACACACAGATATCCATCAGGCATCTCGTCTGCACCCGCTACTTCGGGGGCTTGAAGGTGCTATCACATTCTAAAGTGTTATTACAATCACAGAGGTCTCTGCTAAGTATGATACGCCAGCTCATATGCTTTTGATTACGCACCGAGCGTTTGTGTTTTATGACACTCGGCAGTTTGCTGAATTCGCATCCCCTTAAAATCAGTCTGTCTGTCGGCGTGAAACCGCATGCTGTGTTTGTGTATGTCGCTGTGTGTCTAGTAAATGTAAAAAATGTAAATATGGTAGTCGTGGATGAAGTACAAATACCACGTTACTCCAAAATGCTCCATTTAAATGTGAACTTGGGTAAAACTATTTAAGCATTTGCCAAGTATCAAAAGTAAAAGCACTCTGATAACAAGGTTTGAAATCTGGCACAATTTCAGTTTAAACTTAGATAACTTAGACAAGGTGACTTACCGCTCTACTTCCTCATTTTGGATGATTGAAATTACATCACAGTCGTGCACAAAAAACATACATCTGACAACTATCTGATAATTGTTTAACGGCTGCCACTACTTAACATACATAAATAAATGAGATTCCCCAGCGGTGGGGCAGCGGTGGCCTAGCGGTTATAAGGAAGCCTGCCATGGCTGCCCACTGCTCACCAAGAGTGATGGTTAAAAGCAGAGGACACATTTCACTGTGTCACCGTGTGCTGTGCTGCAGGGTTTCACAATCACTTTCACTTTCCAATCCGCCACGAGTGAGGCTGCTTTCACGCAAGAACTTTTTCCTCTAAAACGGGAAAACGTTCACCCCCCCCATCCGCACACATGCGATGTTTGCAAACCCCCGCCCCCCCCCGAAACTACAGTCTTCACTTCACATCAGTCGCCCCACCCTGTGCACTCCTGTGCGCCCCACCCTGTGTATACTCAGTTCACCTGGCGATGTCACATGTTATTACATGTGATTAAAGGTGCATAATCTCATTTTTGAGCCTGAACTTCTGGGGAACGTCTAATTTTCAGATGGAGAGTGCAGATGGCCTGTTTGCCATTTTCGTTCCATTTTCTTCACCTGGACGATATTTCCAGGGAGAACAGCGTGTAGACATATTGTTATGCAAACACAGTAATATGTGTGAAAATTAGGAGGTCTCTCCAGCAGAAGTGTGGAAATTTGTAATGCAGTGAGACGCGCTGCCTGCTTCAGGCAGTAAATGCTACTCTAACTGGACAGCAGATCCGAATTTCCTCAGAAAGGGGGATCAATAAGCATGCGTGCCCCAACTTCTTTTCAAAAATAATGTTGAAATTCAAGAGTGTGAAGTTTGACAGATCTACGTTTATATGTGCAAGTTTTAAACATTATAATTTAATCCATGCATTAATAAACATTAATTTATCTCCTCTCTCCATGTGTTGTTTTATATGCAGATATACATTTATTATTACAGTCAGCCACAAAAATGCTATGCACTCTCATGTTTGGTAAGAATCGTTTACAGCATCTTGCCATTGATTCAGAAATGTATGTGATTTGTTTCAGTGGAGAGCTGGAAAAATTACGTTTTACTTTTAATTCTTATAGTAACTTCAGACCCAGACCGCGAGTTTCCGGGTAAATGGGTTGGGTTGCATCAGGAAGATCATCTGGTGTAAAACTTTTGACAAGTCTTTTGTGTGAACAAACTGGTTGATCCGCTCTGGCGAAGCTGAAAGAAGACAACAGGGTAACTTCAAGAATGTACTGTATAAACAAGGATTCTGCTGTCCCCACAAGGCACAGTTTTATTGAAGAAATGGTTTATGCATCGCGGCATCAAGCTTATATCAGCAGTTATCCCTTTTTATTCAGTAATTAGGTTTGTGTATATGTGTGTGTGTATTTATTATACAGTTTATGTGTGTGTACATGCATCCTGTATATATATGAAAGAAACCCTTTGCACACTGTTTATTATGTGACCATGTTTTTATTATATCTGCACCCAGACAAGATGACCCTTACAATGACAGGAAGACTATCCTGAAGTGGAACTGAACGAGAGAACAGCTTTTCTTTTTTTGTGAATAAACCTCTCTCTCTCTCTCTCTCTCATTTCCTTTGCTTTACTTTCCATGCCTTCTGTTTCCAGACTAAACTACATGAAGTCGACTGAAGTTCAAAATTCAAGGTTTCTTATTCATCACATGCATAGTACATGCATAGTATAACAAACCGTGACATGCATCCTGAAATGTGCATAGATAAAAGATATTCAAGTAATAAAGTAAATTAAAATGCTAAATGCAAGGAAATATTCATGTTCAAAGATTCCACACAGCCACAGACTATGAATGGCACTGAAAAATCCGTAAAAACAAAAATTTACAGTGTAGAGATTCAAACTAAAGTTCATTGCGAGCATGAAACCTGAGAGAAAGCAATTAGAATTCAATTCCAATACATTCTAGCAGAGGTTGAGCGTTTGACAAAGTGATGGGTGGTCAGAACAAAACAAACTTTGAAAACCATGTGAGGGTGCAGGGACATGGACAGAAATCCCCTGCTATCTTCTAGGGATTAGCAGAGCAAGTTCGGCTACTAAAGGCCATTGACAGCATCACCACAGCCACCACATGAGATGCTAACAGGCATGGAGGAGAGGAGGGTGGAAGGAAAGATTAGCTTCATTAGATTTTGCTCATACTCCCAGCTGCTTTGGTAATCCCTACATAGCCCCAAGAGACCGTGTTTATCAAGGCCAGCGAGCACTGGCCCTGACACACACACACACACACACACACACACACACATAATGTGTTGGAGCTCAAGCCTCGGTGCTGCGTGTTTGCGAATACCCAACATGCAGCTGGAAAGTCAAAGAGTGGCTTTACAACCAAGAGCTTAACGTCACAGCAAAACCGCCGGCACAAGTGGTGCAGTCATTAAACCAAGAGAGGTTGCATCCCATCAACAGCTCAGCATGGTCCTGATGGGGGGAAACTACACACACACACACACACACACATTTTATCCTGGGATCAAAATGACTATTATGCATTAAAGGGCAACAGATCCGCCCAAAAAGGGCAGCGGTTCTGTAACTCGGTTTGTTTCTGCTAAGAGTGCAGAAAAAACACTCTGATGCTAATTAAACCACAGGAACATCCTGACATTTAAATCCCGTCCCGACACACACGACCACACACTGGCTTCGTTTTGCAGTTGGCCCGGGTTACGCCAAAATCTCACGAGCCCAGAAAGTCCATGTCATTATGTTGATGCAATAAGCACAACATCCAACACGCTGAACTTAACTTCAGGTATACATTGCTAGTAGTTACACAATGTCCCGACAAAGATGTAAAAAAGTGTGTGTGTGTGTGTGTGTGTGTGAGAGAGTGTGTAACAGAAACAGAGGGACAAAGCCAAATAGAAACAGAAGGTGTGCAAGAGCTCATTGTGTCCCTTGAGTCAATGAATCTAAAGATGGACACACAAGTGCTTTCCTCATCTCACCCAGTCCGTCTGAAACAATGGGCTTCTGATGAGAGCTGGACCTGGCTGAAAAGAAAGGTGAATTCAATATGTCCTCCAAGCTGGTGTGTGTGTGTGTGTGTGTGTCGGTGTACATTATGTAAGCAAGAACCTAAAATAATGTGGCTAAGACCCGCTTAAATGCTGAAATGCTATAGGTTTGCAAGTGTCTGCTGGGGATTGGTGGATAAAACGCAGCAGAATGGCCACTTTAGACTGCATTTTGTGTGCCGTGCATCTGATCTGAGAACTGATATGCATCATAAACTGTGGGTTCTGCTCGAGCGTAAGTAGTGTGTGTCCATTATGAAAGATGCCTGGTAATTTCTACAGACCATCAGTCTTTCCACTGCTCCACACTGGCAGGTTATGATCTGAACAGGCCCAGAGGGGATTTGTGGGTCTTATTAAGTTCAGTTGGACCTTCAGCCCAACCACTTCCTCCTACGAAGAGGCACGGCCAATCAGATACAGACTCCCATCTGCAGACGGCTTAAACAAACAATGCTGGGATTTGTAATGTGAGCCCCGTGATGCAAGGAATATCCCCTGTACCATCTGCCACCGGCTTTTAGCATTTCTTAAAAGCACTGGTATTAAAGTGCTTTGCTGCTGCCATTAATGTTGAAATATTACACTTATTTACACATGTAAACAAAGCGAGGTGGACTCCTCGTGGACTGAGTTCGAACACACATGAAGCAGAATACACTGGCCACCGGTGGGTCAGATCTCAGTCCGGTTAATGAAGTGAAAGTGTCACTTGTCATTGTGCTACACAGTTTAGCGCAGCACACGGTGACACACAACAAAATGTGTCCTCTGCATTTAACCCATCACCCTTGGTGAGCAGTGAGCAGCCACGATAGGTGCCCGGGGAGCAGTGCTTTGATCAAGGAGGCCTCATTTGAACCCGTGACTTCCTTAATCGCTAGGCAACCAGTTCCCTGTTACTGGGAACCAACGAGTGGAGATGTCTTAGAAGTAGGGCACGGGAGAACGCAGGACACGAACATGATGACCAGATTTACGCATTTGTATCAAAGCGCTAGAAAAAAAAATTGAACCCCCGGAACCCTGCCGAATGTAAAAAATAATGCCGTGGAAACACGTGAGTGTGGGTGAAAATGACATCCTGCAGTTCTGCAGTCCTGGACACGCCTAGATTGCCCCCTGTGAGAGTACTGTAGTTCGGGGGTCCACTCTACGACAAGCTGCAGTCATCTGAGGTCGGCCTTATGCCTCATATTTGGGGCTGTCAGAGTGCTGTTGCAGGACCCTGGCTACATCCGATGTTTTTTTTTTCCTGTTGTCCTTCTGTCAAGCTGGATGACCTGGTGGCCCAGCGGGAAAGGAGGTGGACTCGTAACCGAAGGGCCGTGGGTTCAAATCCCGAGCCGCCAAGGTACCACTGACGTCCCCAAGATCAAGGTACCGTCCCCACACACTGCTCCCCGGGCGCCTTTAATGGCTGCCCACTTCTCACCAACGGTGACGATGGGTTGAATGCAGAGGACGCATTTCGCGGTGACACCATGTGCTGTGCTCTGTATCACAATGACAAATGGCAAATGGACAAAATCAGGTGAATAGAAAAGCTCTGTACAGGTTATACGCAAAAAAAACATGTAGAGATGGACAAAAGGAACACAGCGTAAATTATATCAGAGGGGAAAAAGACATTTGAAACTCTAGCCACCAAATTCTCGGCAACAACCAACTGTTTAGGGGTCACTAGGGCCACGACACCACACAGTCCTTATTATTAAAGACCTGGATGGTTGCAGGGAAGAAGCTGTTCATTTCAGGACATTTCATGGAGCCAAGAAACTGAATTTATCCGGTAAATAATCTTCTTTTTAGAGACTGGGGTTTTACAAGAAAATGTATAGACTAGGTCATTTCAGGAAATGAAGAAAAATGGAAGAAGCGTTCATGAATCCAGGTTCTCATTGTTCAAAGCTTTTTTTCAAGGCACCATATGGAAGTGAGCAGAAAATCTCTCTCAACGGCCCACCTGACAGCAGAAGCGGAGACGATGGACTGTCCGTAAAGTCCCCACACGTCCTGCATAATTCATTCATTAAGTGCCTCTAACTTAATGAATAAGGCCATCAATAAGTGCACGTGATTTCAGAAGGACACGCTATTCCCTGATGAGAGGCTGAAAGTGTGCTAGAAGTGTCCTATTTCCCATATATGCTTGTATGAAATGGCATTATAATATTGTGTGTGTGTGTGTGTGTGTGTGTGTGTGTGTTTGTGTAACTGCTGCTTATTAATCTAAGAGTGTAACTGGCCGATCCTCTATTCCCATTTCACCCATATATTCACTTAAGTAAAAAATCAATCAAATTTATAGTTCTTTGAAAGGGACCGTGCACTCTCTGGCCGCCTACTTCCATCATTCTTTTTGCACAGGCATTTATATTTGGATTCTCCAGATCCAAATATATTGAGATTAAGATTCTCTCACGAGAATGCTGACTAAATTCGTCTCTGTGAGTCAAAAATATGTCTCAGATATGGAGAAACGTGAAGATGCTGTCCACATGCAGCTTACTCTGAACTAATAGAACCTGGATTTAGAAGACTTGTGTTAGTAGATCTCCCGGTCTTCTCCGGAGGAAAGGAGAACATGCTCTTCTCAACCTTTCTGTGCCGCTTTTTCCTGCCTGAGTCAGCTGCTCCCACCGAGCAAGTGACAAAGAGTGCTGCCCTCCCTTGACACAATGTTTTGGCAGCTCAGCTGCTATATACTGTATAAAATGAGGGGGGAAAATGTTTTTTTGTTCTTACTAAACCTCCATATTTCCATTTCATCTCATATGATCCACTGAAGCTTCAAGACCGGACATGCTTAGGTCAATACCTGTATTATGTTATAATTATTATTATGATAATAATTATCAATTATTATCAATGGCTCTGCCGCTGTAAATCTTTTTGTTGGCACACAGCTGCCAGTGCGGTCTACTGGCCTCCAGTGGAGGCCGAAATCATTCCTGGTGGCACCAAAAAAACACATTTACCATTTGCCAGTTGCTCTGCTAACTCCTTCAATCCATAAAAGAAAAAAAATCTGGCCTTATAATATATCAGATGATATGATGAAAAACACAAAGGCCATCAATCCCACCAAGGAAGCTGCAGATGGATTTGGATCTATGGAGTTGACTGGAGTGGATAATACACTGTTCGGCTGTAGTTGTGCTCCCAGTGTACAATGGTTTGTGACCAATAAGCAAAAACAGCGCTAATATCTCATATCAGGATCTGGGGCCTGGCAGCGATCAAATCTGGAAGTGCAGTCCATCCAAATTGGAACTGCTACTGAGAAGATCCGTCAGTCCAAAAGCAAGCGAGAGCGGTGGTCGGGGTCAGGCGAGGTCGCTAATCCATAATCAATCAGGGCCAATGACAGTGACAAAAACACCAGTAGCAGTACTCAACATGGGTAATGAATGAGCGGGGTCCATGCTCTTTTTCATTTCCCTTTCTTCATGGTTTTTGTGGCCGTTCGCTGTTACAATCACTGATCATCTCCAGCAGATTGAGTATTAGAACCTCAATGAAGTTCTCAATTCAAAAACTCTTCTAGGAGCAGGTGTAACATGGGAACCGGAAACTGACCCATATTATTAAATTAGGTAAAACGGTGATACTAAGATTGCATGATTGCGGATTGCATGCATTATCATTATCAAGCTGTGAACTCGTCCTCGCTCCCGTACCCAGGGAAAAAACAGCGGGTGAACGTATCCCGTCAGAACCTGGCGCGTGCCTTGCGGCTTGCCGTAGGACAGCCTGGCCTATCTTTCCGTATCAGCAGGAAGTGTGATGGATGACAGGTGTAGTGAGTGTGAACAAGGCTTTTCAGGGCCTGTCAGCCCTGAGCTCACTGCCCATTACTCTCCCATTTCAAACGGGCACCGGCTCAGCCAGGCAGATCGCAGATAGTCCTATTCAGCAGCTGGGGATGAATCCTTAACCCTGGCCTTTGGTCCAATATCCCCTGGATCACCACAAAAGCAGCTCCCAGAAGCACAAGAGGAGAGACGAGGTGAGGTAGGGGTGTGGTTATCATGACTTGATGCTTTTGAAAGTCTCCCGCTCTCGATGCCAATATGCTGCAGATAGACTTGAGATGGGGAAAAAATTGGCAAAAACTCTGGTCTTATTCTCCACAGTGTGTTTCAGTGGGATTACAGATCACCTCAGTGGTCCAGTAGTAAGTCATGCATGTAACCAGATGCAGATCGGTTTTGGGCACTGCATGTTAAGAGAAGAACTTGGTAGTCGGTGCATGGAAGACGTGCAAGTTAGTTTACTAGCGACATTTCAAATGCATGGTTTTTCCGACTTCGTTCTCATCCAGTGGAGTCATCAGCTTCATGCCATTTGGCTAAAGTGACGCCACATCCACTGCAAACACAAGGAAAGCACTCAGTTCTGATTCAACAAAATAATGCGCACTGCCTCTAAATGATTACTGAAAGACCCTAGAACGCCCTGGGACGTGTCCTCAGCGATATTCCTGAGATCACTGGGTGTTTTGGGTCTTTCAGCATCAGACACCGTCCCTCGGTGGCCCAGGCTGGGTAAATCAGATTGGTGTCTGAGCAGCATTAGCCCATGAATCCAAATCCATCTGCAGCTTCCATGATGATCTTGAAGTCCTTCATTTTTTCAGCCCCTCAGATAATTTTTTTTAACATCATATCATCTCATATATTTATTTAAGGCAGGTTTTTTCTATTATAATGGTGGGGGTGGTAGTAGCCTAGTGGCTAACACACTTTCCTGTGAACCAGAAGACCCAGGTTCAAATCCCACTTGCTACCAAGACACTTTTTGGGGTTTTTGGGGCAGTGGTGGCCTAGCGGTTAAGGAAGCGGCCCCGTAATCAGAAGGTTGCCGGTTCAAATCCTGATCCGCCAAGGTGCCACTGAGGTGCCACTGAGCAAAGCACCGTCCCCACACACTGCTCCCCGGGCGCCTGTCATGGCTGCCCACTGCTCACTCAGGGTGATGGGTTAAATGCAGAGGATAAATTGCACCGTGTGCTGTGCTTCACTTTCACTTTTAGGTTGCTCTGGATAAGGGCGTCTGATAAATGCTGTAAATGTAAATGTAATGTCAATCTAATACAGAGGTCAGCACCAGTGGTTGGGGCAGAGGTTGGCCTAGCAGGTACCCATAATCGGCTCAAATCCCAAACTGCCATGGTGCCACTGAGCAAAGCACCGTCCCCACACACTGCTCCCTGGGCGCCTTTCATGGCTGCCCACTACTCACTAAAGGCGATGGGTTAAATGCAGAAGTGTGCACCATGTGCTGTGCTGCAGTGTTTCACAGTGTTAATCACGTCACTTTCACTTTTGCTTATGGCCATACCACCCAGAGAATGCCCAATCTCGTCCGATTGAGGAAGCAGGGTCGAGCCTGGTTAGTACCTGGATAGGAGACTGCCTGGGAATACAAGGTGATGTAAAGACACGTTTCATTGTGTGCTGTGCTGTGCTGTGCTGCAGTTATTCACAATGACAATCACTTTACTTCAGTATTCATCACCATATATGGTTTTGTACTGTTTCAACAGGAAAGGAAATAAAAAAATCAGGAGATTGCCTTGTTGGTGACTAGTTATGGGCATTCTGGAATAGTTGAGTGAATCCAAAGAGAACGGCTATATTACATGTTTTGAAATATTAAGACATTTCAAAGAATGCTCTTTCATACAAAATTAGGAAGGTAAAATAATGTATTTTTATATTTTCCGTTTTTTGCTTAATTATGTATATTAGTAGCACCTACTTAGAGTGAACATCTCCACTTTTACAAGAGAAGACACTCATTTTTTTGTTTTTGTATTACCTGTTGATCATAAACCTCAGGGAAGAGACGAGAGCACAGTGAAGGTCCCCACAGGGTAACAAAGATGATGACAAACCACCTTTTAGAGCCGAAGATTAATGTCCAGCCTAACAGCAGCACAAGCTTAACCATCTGCACACTTCTTGTAAAGTTGCAATATCACCAAAAAAAAACTGTCCACTTCTATTCTAAGGAACAAAAAGAAATCATCAGTGGTGAACATCAGACATGTATTATTTTGGGGGGAAAATAATACTAAATAAAATACAAACAAATAAAAAAAAACAGCTAGTATAGAATATTGTTTATATTATAATTATGTTACAGACTTTGCTCAACTGCTTCTAGTCGTGCATATACTGTAAATGCATCAAAGCTGTGCATCCCAATGTAACCTACCACCCTAGTTTGTGGTCTTCATCCAAAATATACTACAATAAATACAGTGGGGCAAAATACAAATACATTCTTTAAAAATCATACAATGTGATGGTATTTTTTTTTACATTCTGTCTCTCACAGTTGAAGTGTACCTATGATGAAAAGTACACTTTTTAAGTGGGACAACTTGCACAATAGGTGACTGATGCACATAGATGCAGAATTAAATACCATACGCACACTTCAAGCACCTAGCCAGAGACAGAGATGCTAAAGAAGCACTGGAGGTAAAGAACAAGGAATTCAACTCAATTCTGTTGATGACTCCAGTTATTTTTTTTCAGTGTTTAAAACTAAAGCGCATGTCTAAAATAATGATTTTTCCAAATAGCATTCCGCAAATCCATAGCAAATCCATCTACTGCACAACCCGAACAGAGGACCCGGCTGAGTCGAGCAAACTGCACCAGGCGTCATGTGAATGGACGCTCACGGACGGGAAAGCAGGAAGAAGGCAAATCAAAATATAAGACAGGTGGAACATTTTGACTGGTTCCTTCCTCCTTCTGCCCCTAAAACCAGTGAAAACGTGGCCACCGGACTTGAGGTTATTGAAAACTGGGGTCAAAACATTGGAAGACATTGACATCGGAGACAAGAAGCAGCAAAGGCCGTGACCTTTTGGAAAATGTCAGGCCATTAAACAAGCTGGTGACTTTTTGGATGAGTATGTTAAATGGCATCGTAATGCACGGCGTCTTGTCCTCTCTGCTCGTCCCCAGGGTGGACAGTTGCAACAGTGACGCGGCGACGCCCACCCTGATTTCAAGAGTGATGAAGACTGTCTCTCAGATATCTGTCCGTAACATCTGGTGCGTTCGTAACAGAAGCCTTGGGAGTTAAAAATAAAGGACGATAACGCTAATCCTCTTCCGCAACACAATACGCACAGGCCCAGGTCGAGATCTTATTCCAGCCCGAGTCATCTCGGAAAATGGAGCGGCTATAAGCTGAAGGTGAACTGCACCGTAACATGAGAGCAATTAGAGTTCCATTTTGCTTTATTATCTACCGTAACCTTCTCTCAGAATAAAAATACCCCAATCTACAAAAGTGATAGAAAAATCTATAGCAGACCGGCTTCCAGTAACAATCATCACAACAACATGTACCATTTCACTTTAACAGGGCCTGCATTGGCCTCTTTTGTGCATGGTAAATATAAATGTAAGGCAAAGAAATGAATCTGTCAGTAACTCTCCATAATTATGAAATTACTGGCCTAATATTTTGGTTTTTTACGCTCCAGCTCCCCAGACGCCTTCCGCATTTCTGACAGGCCGCACCGACAATCAAAGGTCATGCGTTACCAGCAGTCATAAACAGACGTGGCAGGTCTAATACCATGCTTGTGATGGGATTATTCTGGCTTTACGATGTGGGTCTCAAGGTTTAGTGCCATCTGCTATCATTCTGCCCTGTGGCGTACACATCTTCAGACAGAGTATTTTGAAAAGGAAAAATAAACCGGGCAATACCGTTACTGCCCTTAAACCTGGCAGTCTTATATCATTTATCCAGAAGAGTCTGGATGAGTCTGAATACGGCTGATGTGCAAATAATTTGACATTCTGATGAAAGAGAGCATCTTCGGATGTGAACGTCACAATTCAAATGTTCTTTTAAATCCAACCAAAAATGTGTCCTTCTTTTAGCCAGGGAAACGACTGATTTGTCAAGATGAATCTCTCATGGTCAAACTATCCCATAAAACATATTTCATGTGTTTCTAAAGGAGGACATAAAATAAAAAAACACATTTTATGATCTATTGAAATAGTTTGTAATGCAAAAGCTACAACTGGAGACACCAGGCCATCTCACACAGCAAACCAAGTGACCTTCATAGATCCAGGCCCCAAATTCGCACATGCACCCTATATACGATACTATAAGCACTGAAACAGTGGGACTCATCATCGTTGAATTGAGGCATTTCGTTCAGAACCAGCCCAGCACTGTGACAGGATGACACCCTTGTGGTAAATCACGTTGTAAAATTTATTCCCTGCTTTCATCTCGTTTTGTTTTTTTTCCCAGGAAAAATCATGTAAAGTAACGTGACCCTAGTCCACATATTGATTATTAACATTTTGGAGGAATAGAAGTGTACAGACAGCCTGGTGGTGGGCATGGAGGCTTTTGGGAGACGAGGTTACGTCCTTGGGCTTTTTTTCCTCTCCCCGCCACATTGTACACCCCCATGACTCACTCCTCCGAGAGCACTAAGAACGGATTAGTGGGAGTAAATCTTCCCAGTTATTTCATTTGTGCCCTAAATTTACTCGCAATCACAGAGCGGTTAGAGAACGTGTCTGACTGGCTGATTTAAAGAAAAAAAGAGCGACAGATAGAGGTAGATAGCGAGAAAGAGAGAGACGGAGTATGTTCAATGCCCTTTCTCCCCACACAAAGACACTAACCCAACAACAATCCAACGGCTAAATGCTGGCAACTACATGCGATTGAAGGGTTTAGTGAGATTAACTTTATAGGTGAGAGTCAGGGAACATTAACACAGGAGCGGTGTGTTTTTGTGGTTTGTGTAGGGTGGTAGGAGCCTAGTGGGTAACATGTTCGCCTATGAAGCAGATGATCCCACTTAGACACAGACTGAACAAACCTTAAATAGTGACAACCGTTAAACAATCAAGCTAATGCCGAGGAAACAGCAATAGAAAGCAGCTACAGCTCATTTATAACCACTGCGTACACACAAAATGGGACCTAAAAGATGCATACCCCTCTTCCTACGCATATATACAGTACAGGCCAAAAGTTTGGACACCTTCTCATTCAATGTGTTTTCTTTATTTTCATGACCATTTACGTTGGTAGATTCTCACTGAAGGCATCAAAACTATGAATGAACACATGTGGAGTTATGTACTTAACAAAAAAAGGTGAAATAACTGAGAACATGTTTTATATTCTAATTTCTTTGCTGTGATTACTGCTTTGCACACACTTGGCATTCTCTCAGTGAGCTTCAAGAGGTCGTCACCTGAAATGGTTCTCCAACAGTCTTGATGGAGTTCCCAGAGGTGTTTAGCACTTGTTGGCCCCTTTGCCTTCACTCTGCAGTCCAGCTCACCCCAAACCATCTGGATTGGGTTCAGGTCCGGTGACTGTGGAGTCCAGGTCTCCACTTTTTGTTAAGTACATAACTCCACATGTGTTCATTCATAGTTTTGATGCCTTCAGTGAGAATCTACCAATGTAAATTGTCATGAAAATAAAGAAAACACACACATGATCACTAACACAACCAATGAAACAACCAATCTCATTGCTGAAAATGAATAAATACCGCAATCAGACTTGTGCATAATGTAACATACATAATTGTTATTGTTTTATGAATAATTTTAAATCTGACCACAATTTCTTTTTTTTTTCGGTCACCATCCTGTTTGCTGCACTCATTTCATTCACTGCATTCGTTACCTGTTGCTACTCGCTTCCTTTTTTTGTTCCACAATTTTGCTTTCCACTTTGCCCACAATCTATTTTAGTTTCAGAAAAATGTCCTCTAGTTTTTATTGGCCATGATGCCGTTATTTTCAGTTTTACATGGAAGCATAAATATTCATGAGGTGATTTGCATTTACCATGTATGGCTGAAGGGGAAGGGTGGAATGTGCGACAAATCCACATGAGAGAAATCCCACGTAGAGTGCAATTCATAAAGTGTATATTGCGTGCAGATGTGAAGTGATTGTCATTGTGAAACACTGCAGCACAGCACACACTGCTCAATGAAATGTGTCCTCTGTATTTAACCCATCAGCCTTAGTGAGCAGTGGGCAGCCGTGACAGGTGGCCGAAGAGCAGTGTGTGGGGACGGTGCTTTGCTCAGTGGCACCACAGTGGAACCTTGGCAGCTTGGGATTCAAACCGGCAAACTTTTGAATACGGGGCCGCTTCCTTAACCACAATTTAATAATTGTTTTTTTGCGTACATCATTTTTTGTCCCGTGAATGCATGTATACTTTTAGTATGAGTTCTACACAATGAGACCCCTGGCCTTGGTCGAGAGTACTAAGCATGTACTTGACCACCACACGAAAGTGCCAGAATCATAGATAGCTTCGTTCCAAAGGCACTTTACACAATGTAAACTGACACAAAGTATATAGACTCAGAGATCAAAAATCTCCCTGAATTAAGACAGGAAGAAACCTTGAGAGGAATCCTGAATAAAAAAAAGGGCACGTCTTAGATCGCCTTTTGTCACAAATCTGCATGCCTTAAAAAAAAATAAGTCAGATTTGAGAACAAATCTGAATTGAGCACTTAGTCTTGCATTGTGGACATAGCCTAAATCCAGATGGTAGACAGACTTCTATTGTGGTTTATTTACAGCATGGCGAGAAGCATGAAAGAAACATTTGTATAAATCAGCAGAAACACTGAAGCATAATGTGTTTGATTTAGAATTGCCTTAATGCATGTCCCGCTGTGTAACTAATTGGTATTTGCACACTGCAATAACAACTGAGGAAGAGAAAGACGAGGAGACATGTTGCTACATGCTGAAATCATCCACATTTCTGATAGAATCATGAACTCATTTCTGACAGAAACATGAACTTCAGAAGACCTGAGAGAGTTGTCGCGTGCACTGACAGTGCAACAGGAGGGAGAAGTCACTGCGTTATAATTTCCAGAATTGGCTCAATTACCATCTGAACCAAATATCCAGCCTGGGCTCGAGCAGTACTACAAGCTATAGCTCGCCAAGCAGTCCATTTTCTTTCTTCTTACCCGACGGGGGCTCACGTGCGTTCTGCTTCTCAAGTGAATATTGACCAAGAGTGAAGACTGTGTTTCCCACCAGGGGAACGGATGCTAATGTGGTCACTGAGCGACGATGAGTTTTTTTTCTTTTTTCATGACCCTGACCAAGTCTAGTTATTGTATTACTACACATCTTTCTGACTTCGAACCACATGACATGATCTTTAATCCCCAACTGGTCCAATGGGTTTCCAAAAAAATTCAAAAATTGAGCCCTACAAGTTGTCTGCAAAATGATTAGTTCCAATGAAATAAAAACACTCCTCAGTCAGTCACACACACACTGACTCACATTCATTACAGTGGCCAGTGAGATCATGAAGGGACGTGCTCAGCTGGATTTAGGCAGGCAAAGCAACATGAATCAGCAACATGAATCCTCTGTGCTCTCATCCATTTTCCAAAAATAATGTGTCTTGCTGCAAGTAGCCGTAGCCGAAAAATGGATCGGGAAGTGGATTTAGTCAATTAGTCCAGAGTTCCTTACAGGATAACTCCCATAACCAGTCATTTAAAAACAGAACCAGTGTCCCAGAAAGAAAACCTTAACAGGGTGCACTGAGATCAGAAGGGTTTAAAGAAGGCAAATAACTTGGAGTTGTCACACGTGAATGTATCAGAACAAAAACTGAAACCCACATCTTCCTTACAGCATATACAGTATATACAGTATGGTTAAAAAAAATCCCAGCAATGTGTGTACTACGGCAAGATGCCAATTAACAGTCAAGAGAGGGATGTGATCTTGTAGGGCACTAACTGCCAATGGCAATTTAAAAATTTTGGACAAAAGTCCCAGAATTGTGAATGTGACAGGAGCCCACATCGATAGAAGAGCTCCCTGTAGGACAGAACAAATGTCAAATATCTGATGTACAAATAGCTGTGGGTGAATTCTACGTGGGTCATGAAACAAGAACAAAAGTTTGTTTCTGCATTTTTTCTTTGTCACCCACAAACAGCAACAAATGTAAGAGTTGCCAACATGTCAGGCCTATTGGGCCTTGGCCACTAGGAGCCGCCACTGCCAATAGGACATCTATTGGCTGATTAATTAGTAAAGTTTAGCAGTTTCCCATTGTGTCTTTTTTCTTAATGTTTCCTCTGCACCTTGCTTTATCGCATTACGCTATCAATTAATGACCTATGATGATTAAATGTAGCTTGTAAGAGAGCTTCAGTATTTGCCTTTTGGCGCCCTCTACTTCCTGTTTTTTTTTTTATTTGTGTGTTAGTTATTTACATTATTTACAGCCTACATGCTACATTCTATTCAACTAGGGATGGGTCCGATCCAATGTAATAAAGAGATATTTGCTCTCCAGAAGAATAGGTTCTTGTATAATAAAAAGGAGCATGCTCACGTCCGTCTCACATTGATGAGACATTCAGTCAATGGCAAGATGTCATTTCTTGTCTTTTGAAGAGCCACCAGTACTAATGAAACCTTTCCATCCCATGTGTCCCTATGGAACAGAATTAACTTTTTATTGCTAATACCGCCATTAATTTTCCAAAATTACAGCAATGTAGATCAACTATGGTAAAGTTGTTTTAAATTGGTATATAAAAGTCACCAGCATCCTGTGGATTCAAAAACTGCAGACCTCCAAACTTTCTCTGGCATTAAATGTCAGCACAAACAGTGAGTACCGGGGGCTTCTTGGAAAGGGTTTCCATGGCCGAGCAACCACACGAAAGCCTCACATCGGCGAGGGCGCCGTCAGGCTTCGGATGGAGTGGTGTGAAGCCCGCCACCACTGGACTCTGGAGCGCCAAAACATGTTCTGTGGGGTGTCAAATCATGCTTCTCTGTCTGGCAGTCTGATGGATGAGTCGGAGTTTGGCAGCCGGGCTCGGCTGAAGGGAATTACAATTTCTGCAGCATATCACGGCATTCTGGACGATGCTGTGCTCGCGAATTTGTGTGCACAGTATGGAGGAGGCCATTTTCTGCTTTCTAGGTCCCTAAAGAGATCCCCACTGCAAACTTGAGATTTGAAAGTGAAGTGAAAGTGAAGTGATTGTCATTGTGGTGCAAAGCAGCACAGCACATGGTGCACACAGTGAAATGTGTCCTCTGTATTTAACCATCACCTATAGTGAGCAGTGGGCAGCCATGACAAGTGCCTGAGGAGCAGTGTGTGGGGACGGTGCTTTGCCAGTGGCATCTCAGTGGCACCTTGGCGGATCGGGAACCTTCTGATTACGGGGACACTTCTTTAACCGTTTTTTTTTTTTTTTTAAACAAGAGCATGGAAAAACATATAAAACCAGTGGCCCAGACAGTGATGTTGTGACCCAACATCAGCACCACATGCCTTGCAGTTTGTCATTGGGAAACAGGCCATGGGCTGAAGTGGTTGTGTTGACGATGGAATAATAGGCTGGTCAGTGTAAATTCGAAAAATTTGAGGTGTGACTTCATTGATCAGAGCGGCTTTACCACCTGAAGACGACAGGCCTCCACAACAACATTTGCACTGTTACGCCCCTAGACTCTTAGGCCCGTAATGTTCTGTGCTCTCTCAGTCTGTCTGTCTGTCTGTCTGCCTCTCTGTGTGCTTTCTCTTTTAGGCAGGACAAGGAGGAGAAAATACTTGGCCGACTCCACCCTCTGCAGTGTGACTGGCCTGCGGGGAAGCATTTCATGCAGTCTCAGTCTGGAAGACAATGACCTAGAGCTCTGGGAGGAGGAAAGAGTGGTGTTGTAGTAGAGGAAGAGATTCCCCACATTCCACCATTAATGAATTGTGTGTGTAATGAATAGGGTGGTAGTAGCCTAGTGGGTAACACACTCGCCTATGAACCAGAAGACCTGGGTTCAAACCCCACTTACTACCATTGTGTCCCTGAGCAAGACACTTAACCCTATGTTACTCCAGGGGGGACTGTCCCTGTAACTACTGATTGTAAGTCGCTCTGGATAAGGGCGTCTGATAAATGCTGTAAATGTAATTGTCCATGTGACAGGACAATAAATTAAAACACAGGTACGTATGCAGGTCTTTAAGGATGCATGTTAAAGCGGCCATGTTCAGAAATGCTCCAACTGTTTCCAATAAGCGGTCAATCAGCGGCACTGCCCTGCACTGACGGCGATGGAGGAGAGAACGCGCTTGCATCGATCTATGATCGAATGATTTGGGTGCAATGGAAGTGTGTGTAGAGTAAGTAGGCCATCCGCACTCCAGTCCCCAGGAAAGCATCGGTTTATATCACATTCCGCGCATTTCCCCAGGATTTCATTTGCATAGAAACCATCTTATTTGGGGCCATAATGAATTATCAATGGCATGTAACATCTTAATTACAGCACGGCAATGACTGCTAAAAAACGAATTATGTTAATCAGTCCAGATTGCTTTTATTCGCATGATTTATGCATGCCTTTTTCTTGCTGTTACAATCAAGGATATGATTTTAATTCTTTGAATACATTGGTGAGGTGAAACATGAAGGCGCTTCAGAGCTTATTCTCTTTTTCATTGTACTGTTGTGTAGTGCATCATTGTTCGAGTTAGAGAGAGACTGGACAAAAGACTTGGCAAGAAAACAAAAGAACTCGGCTACAGAGAGTTAATGAAGTCACTTTTTTTTTTTATTAAATAGTTTGTGAGGAGCTTGGCGCTAGTGCTTGACTGAAGGACGGCTCCGCATAGCCGGCACTCAGATCGATAGAACTGATTCTGCCTTATTATTTATCAATATGATGCGTACTTGGAGCCACGCTGGGTTCGCTCCTTACAAATCTGCAGCGCAAATTGATTCCGTCCCGAGACCCTTTTTTTCCCTGCGAACATCAATATCTCCCCAGTCCACAAGCTCACCTTACAGTGGACATCGGTCTGACATCGGCCCTTCGAGAACAAGAGCGAATTGCCTGAAACATGCGCTCTTGAATTCTCGAGTCTAACGAATGGTTGCTCTGGTTTCATCTCATTTAAAAGGAGAGAAAAGTCCTCTACTCCATCAGAGTGTTGCACTTTCATCACAATACACCTAATCATGTCACATATTGTGAGATTAGTCCTGGTAACCCTGAACGAGTGCATTGCAAGAAATAGAATGAGAATTAATAAACTAAATAGACTGGTCAAGTATGTGAAAATTGGCAGCTGGTTAAAAAAAACAACAACAAGCATCTAAGAAATGAAGAGAGATTCACGCTGTGAACTGCACGGTGCTGATAACTCTTATTTTTGATTTGGCTGTCCGCAGTGGGGTGGGGTGATTTAGATATTTTTCCACAGTGCTAATGACTGGCTGATTGGAATTACATTCCATTACAAAAAATAAGTGTTTTCCTTGTTGCTGGTAAGTCTTTACAAGAATCATGCTGATGGATAATAGACTTTATCAGGTTTGTTTCTATTGCTGCAACTGCACTGGACACAATTCTTCAACATAGAAGGCAACACAGGTGTGTAATGTCCGATATTTTGGACGGGCAAGCCCCTTATGAGGGATTTCTGGGGCCGACGGAGGAAAGGAAAAGGAAACATTTTGCCCATGGGAGACATTCTGTCCCTTGTACTTTGGAATACGATTGGACTGATTGGAATAAAAATGTAACCTTAAAACTACATCTTGCATGCAGAAAAGATTAGCATGTGTTCATTAGGCGTAAATTGTATTTGTTATTTCAATTTGCATAATTCGACGTTTAACACATCCTGGAAGACATAATATGACATCAGAGTCAAGAGTTGTAATGAGTTGTACTGGTTTTCACTAGTATTTTAGATTTTATATTACATTAAAAGAAGTGATTTTAAGATATATATATAGTTTTATTCTGGTTTTGATGTATTTATGCAGGACTGGGGTTGCAGCAATTCATGTGACTTTTTTTCCCAGCCAAAATTAAAACATCACAGCTTCATGTCACAGGTAACTATATATATATATACACATGAGTAAACAGACCCTGACTGACAGATAAGGGAGCAGGGCGGTTCAGTAGATGTACGCAACATCTTAAGACAGCCTTAATATGTAAGTGATAATAAAGCAGCGTGAAGAGATCAGAGACGTTTGGCCATAAGGGTTTTGGTCTCACAAGAATAAATACACACACACACACACACACACACACAAACACTACAGAAAAGCTTATCACCTGTGCACATGCTGGCGCCCAACAGCATTTTCATATCAGTGCCACTAAGCTCTCACACTACTGAGGGCTGCAACACTTATACACACACTCCAGGGATCTATACAAACACCCTCACACACACCCTACGGATATACAGATTACTATCCCCATAACACACACACACACACACACACTCCAAACATGCATCCAGCGTAGTCCCATCATTTCATGTATATTTACACACACATGCACCCAATCAAACACACAAATCTGCACCTCATGCTGTGCACAGACATATTGGCCATAAACACCAATCAGCCATAACATTATGACAGATTATGTTATTAACACTGATAGCACCTTACAAATCACAAGGACAACACTCTGAAGGCTAGACAGAAGGGTCACAGCATCTCCAAAACTGCAGCTCAGGTCTAATGTGGTCAAAAGTTGCCAAAAGAAAAGGCTATTGGTGAATTGGTAACAGGTTCATGGGTGTCCAAGGCTCACCGATGTCCACCGATGCACTGCAGTCTTGCAGGACTGCTAATCCAACAGAAGAGCTGCTGTAGCTGAACTTGCCGGACGCTGGTTCTGACACCTCATCTGGTGGGATCTGCTGGCGGCTGCTTGAAGCCAGACACCACAGGGGCTGAAGTTATTTCACTTTTGTGTTGGCTGACAAATTGGCTTGACCCCCTTGTCACAGCCCCTTTTATAGTTTATAAATGTTCTCCACCGCTGTAGGGTTCCTCACTCATTAGGCTAATGGAAATGCATTTTAATGAAAGGCATCCCTGTTTGCAGTGTGTGATAATTACGCAAATCACTTAGTCGTCCGCAAAAATTCTAATTAACAGAAAGAGCTGATGGTGACTCCCAAACAGTGGGAGTTTGTTCCCTGAGTCAAAACATAAAGACACTCACACACACACACATACACACACACACACATACACAAAACCAGCCTGGAAAACACTGTCTGTTGAGGGGCGATCAGGAGTGTGAATTCATGTGACTAAAAATAGCTGAATATATTATCAGAACATATTCAGAAGTCAAAAACAATAATAATACAAGTCATGTCTGTGTATGTTCTGGGCAAATGGCTTCATATAGATCCACTGAAGACTAATGAGCAATGAGTTCTGATTCGGGGTTTACTACCAACATTACTGAACATCTGGAATCATCTGTTACTGTGATAATCCTTCAGGATTCAGGCTCAAGGTATAAGCGAACCAAGCAGCTGCAAAGCCCCCCTATGGGGACCCCAAGAGCGCTTGAAAAAGAACTAAGGTGGTGGTGGGGAAGCCCCCAAAAATCTAATTCAGCTAAGTGGCCCATAAAGCCTTGTGCCAGCCTTGCGTGTAAAATGCATTTAGAAAGCCCACTAAAATGTATCCTGCTATGGATCATCTAGGATTATGTCCGAATTGTTGATTGTTGATGTGAAACGTGAAATTATTCAGCATAATAAAGTATGCATGATCTAACTCATTCACTCAGGCATGCCAGCATTACAGACTACAGACGTGCACAGGTAGCACTAGAGCTGTAAGCCCGAGCCAACAAACCATCTTTTTTTTTTGCGTGCTTTCCTAATAGGGAAAGGAAATTTGGCGGGAAATCTGCCGGTTTTAAAATGTGATCACCTCGGTTTCACCTCCTTTTCGCATCTCCCTTGTGATAACTAAAACGCATCATCTGATGCCGGTGGCAGAGAATCGCAAATCAAATGAACGTTTGCACAAAAAAAAATTACATTTAATAAAACAATTTTACAACATGCGAAGCACTTTTACCAGTCACTGAAACAAATGTACAAGCAGCGAATCATAAGGAAAGGACAGGTACTCGTGTTTGCTGACTGAACATTTACCGTGCAAGCTTGACCCGACCCGACCCGACTACAATGATAGACATTGAACCAGAACCCAGGTTGGGAGGGTCTGCCTGTGGGTCTTAAAAAAAACCCCAGTATGATATGTATTGAGATCCTACTGCTCGGCCTGAAACCCCTTCATGTTTTGGTACTAGAGAAGATTCAGCCGTGACCCTACCTCAGGGTGAACACCTCCACCAGGGAGTAGGGTGCGGCAGCAATGAAGGCAGACACAGTGTCCTTCTGTCGGACCGGTGGGGACGGCACCAGAACCACAAAGTTCCCATCCAGCCGATGCTCCGCCAGAGGCAGTTCTGTGGCGGCTCGGTACAGCCTCACGCTGCCGATCCTCTTCATGGGTGTGGAGTTGGCCGAGCCGAACATCCCCTCCTGCTCCTGTGATGAGTGAAAGCTGCTCCTCTGGGACTCCTCTGATGGACAGTCACCCACTTCGGACGACTGCAGCATGTAGTACAGCTCCACTGGCGTTCCTTCGGGCGATCCTGGGCTCCTGTGGCGACCAGGGACGACGCTGGGTGGTCCAAACCAGCCTGCCAACGGCTCCAGCTCAGCCACACACAAGCCCATCTCCCCCTTGAGTTGGCACGTGCCTCGTACTTCCTGCGTTTCGTGGAAGGCAAACATCTGCACACACGGGAGCTTATCAACATTGCTGTAGTCGTCCCAATCGCGTCCTGAGACATAGAACAGCACCTGGACTTTGGGCTGACTCAGGTACACCTTGTCCGTGATGATGAAGGTCTGGGCCTTCCAGTTGAAGGTGAACATGGACGAGGCTACGAACTCCCCAGGAGTCTGCAGCAGCTCGAGAGGCACAGGCTGCTCCACCAACAGAGGGCCATAGCTGGCTTGGACGGAGGGAGTCCTACGGGACCTGTGGATGAAGACCGACTCCGTGCGGGACAGCAGGCTGGAGTTGCGCATGATGTCCTGATTGGCTTCTTTGAGGAAGAAGGCGGAGTCTGCATTTAGCATCTGGAAACTGACAGGCAGGTAGGCGGGGGATGCCGAGTAGCGTTGAGGGACTTCCAGGATCCGACATTCGACAACTACGAGACAACAGAGAAGAAGATCAAGAGTAAGATACAAGAGTATCTAAGAAAGTTTATAAAACTTATCACTACCTAACAAGGGTTCATTAGAGGATGGAGGAATGGGTCCAGGGTGGGTAGGGCACAGGCACTTTATACTAGTTTGCACAGCATTTTGTCACTTTGTGCCACATCTATAATACTGCAATCATGTGACACATATAAGTTGCCAGATGCCTATACTGTCACATCTGGGGCTGGTACCCACTGGTGACACTGTAACCACTGCGACAGTGAAGATGGTGCAGCAACATTTCTCATGGGACTGAGTCCCTCGAATGCATTTTTAAATCTCCGCCTGGTATGGGAACAGCTCCACCTACACCCTCCAAGAGCTAAGTTGTGCGGTGCAGAGGGGGTGAAGATCAGAGGAGGTAGGCTTCCGTCCCTCCAGGATATCTATTCTATACCAAGCGGTGCCTGAGGAAAGCGAAGAAAATCATCAAAGTCACCGCTGTTCAGGTTGTTTTCACCAGCCAGATGGCACTGCAGTGTCCTGGTCCTGGACCAGCAGATCACTAACACACATATTGATACTTTAACCACTCGTTACACTTTTGCACCCTTTGGACATTATTTATAGAATTTGCACACCACACAAACATACCACAATTTAGAATTGTCATCTTTTTTGATAGACAACAGGATTTATAAAAATTCCAGTCCAGACATTGTTATGTTGCAAATGACAATGGTTGCTGCAAATGGCTGTTAATTAAGAGAATATCTCTTAATTAACAATTAGTCTTGAGTACCACTGGAATGATGCCGTCTTCACTAATGCAACATGTCTCTCCGAAAGCTTGACTGATTCTTAGGAACCCATTTTGTATTTATCATGGTAGAGCTGAAAACAGTCACAGTGATTAAAGAAGCAATAAAACTGGCCTTCTTCACACTAGCTGAGTGTCTGGCGCGTCAGGAGATGTGGGTTCGACTGAATCATTATTTCTAACTTTGTCAATAACTGTTTCTTTACCGTTTTGTCATACTTTCGATTAAACTCAAAATTTGTTTCGCTTTTGCATCTCGTGAAAAACAAGGGGCATAAATTTCTGAGAGGCTTTGCGCCTGTGCAGTAATGGCATGCGGTGAGACAATAACAGTGATTTGATTTTGATTTGGTCACAGTGCTCCACACTTCCTCCCTCAGCCACAAAACCGAGTACACAGTAGCATCACCTTGAGTGAATTATTGATTAAATATCCAAGGAATATTTAATTAACTGAAAAGCTCACACACCCCCCAGAAAAACACACCCAGTCTCCAATCAATCTTTAATCTCTGACGGTTTAAAATGGCACAACAAAGAACCCTTTGGGGTTCTACATAGAACATCAAAGCGTTCTCCGGCCCTGGAAAATAAAACAGTCGTATTAGCTCATGGGTATTTATTTCTGTCGTCTTGTCTGTGAAGGGGAGGTTCCATAATGTCTCATAATTATAAAAGCATCCCGGTGCCTTCTAGACAGCAGAGAATATTACAGAACATTACAGAACATTGCACAGCGCATTTTTGATTTTTGAGTTTAAGAGTCTACTTGTTCTCATTATGTTTCATTTAGTAGGGCACGACAAATTCATACAGTAATGCATTGTGATCACTTTCTCTTTTGATTAAGGATAATTACACAAGTGAAAGTGAAGTGATTGTCAGCACCGCACACGTTGACACAACAAAATGTGTCCTCTGCATTTAGCCATCACCCTTAGTGAGCAGTGGGCAGCCATGACAGGTTTTCGGGGAGCAGCGTGTGGGGACGGTGCTTTGCTCAGTGGCACCCCATTGGTACCTTGGCAGTTCAGGGATTCGAACCGGCAAACTTCTGAATACGGGTCTGCTTTCTTACCCACTAGGTAAGGACGCCACCACTGGCCCAAGTGTAATGGGTTTTTTTTATAATCGTGGTCCAATTTGTAAAGGGATCTGACAAGTCATTAGATTTAGCAGCAGTCACCTACGTTGGTAGCAGTGTGCCTAGCACCAATCATACAGTCAAAATATATTTGTGCTATCGTCTTACATTTGCTGCCAAGCCAAAAAACACAATAAAAAATATCTATATTTTGTAACAAGTGTTACAAGTGTCATCAGTCTCTGGAAAAATGGGAAGTAGTCTTATTTTCGTCCCAATATCATTTTGTGAATGAACGTTGGAACGTTGGCGCTATATTACTGAGTGGACCGGAGCATCCGTAATAATCATCTGCCACAATTGGACATAGCTAACTTAAAGCAGGTGACATTCCTTTAAGGTCGCCTGGCCATTAATATACAGAGCCCCCCACACACAGCCTACAGAAAGAGGAAAGCACTCAGCGGTGCCCAGAATGAAATTGGGACAGATTATGTGTGGGCGCATAAAACTTCTCATTGACGCGAACACATGAACACACACAGATTCCTGAAGAACCGTTTAAATCGGTTTTTGCCCGGGACCCAAGAGATCTAGAGAAAACCACCAACTACTCATCTATGCGCTTTATCAGTTATTATTAATGTTATTAATGGGATTTTACTGGGAGGAGGCAATGCTGCATTTTTATGTTTTCAGTTTGCATCTGGAAGATGCTAAGAAGATGCTAATATATATCGCTGGGGGAAAAAGCTACACATATGGACCACAAATCTGTCTCTATAGTACACACACACATACAAATTCTTAAAAAAAATTGGGATAAGTCCCAATCACAGCAAAGCACTGCTAGATTAATCCAGTGCCTCTCCAGATGGACGTGAAATAAGCAATTTTCCAGCATCGGGACAAAGAGTAATGCACAGAGCCAGGCAAATGCCTGCCGAGAGCAAAGCCAATAAAACATATGCATCGCCGCAGGGACGTAAATTCATTTTGGACTTTCTCTGTCCTGGCACACTCACTGTTGGCATTTGTTGGCGTGCGTTTATGTAAATACGAGGGTTACGGGGATCTAACGCTTTACGGGAGAAAAAAAAACTTTTATTGGGTTGTTAATTATTAAGATGATGCAAATGTTGTTTTCTTGTTAACTCACGGATGAATGTCAAGTCTGGGGGTTGTGGGGGGACAGAACCACAGCAGCAGAAACCAATGCCAGAGTCCACTTCAATGTTGCAGCACTGAAAGTAGGCTGCAGCTCTCTCTTATGGAGCTCTAGTCAATCAGGCCTTAATCAGGCGTCTTGTCACCTGCTGTGATCGCCCAATGGCCCCCAGGCGCCCCCCTCAAGGTCGCTGCTCCAAGGCGACCAAGCACCATCAGCGGCTGTGGTGGGGGGGAGACGCCTCTGGAGGACCCGGATCCTCGGGCTGATCCTCTGCCATGGCGGCGGCTCTGGCCCATCGGGCCACCTGCACACAAGAGACAGGCATATGCCATCCGGGCACGTGTAGTCCCTGACACTGCATGTCCCTTGTGATGCATCCTATGTCCCTCCCTGCGTCTGACAGGAAGGTGTTTCCGAACCACCTGGAGACCAGTCTCCTCCTCCTTAGAAAGGGAGAAATATATCGTTTTTTTCCACACATGCAACCAGTTGGGAGGATCTCTCAGTGTGCCATGGATGACAGTCATTTAAAACTGAGCTGGTCATGCGTTTTAGCCACGGTTCCCCAGGACAGGTTGCTGGTGCAAATCCCATAAAATTCAGGGTGCCCTCAGCACCGCCAACAGAATGGCAATTAGAACAATGCTACAGTGTGTGATCTGTGTGATCTATATTAGGAACTCCATCCCTGGGATGGGCGAAGCACCCTGGGATGGGAGATGCATGTGGGAGCAGCAGAAGATGATGCTGCTGTCACAGTGAAACTGATTAATGAAAAAAACAAGAAAATAAGACAGAGCAATCAGGGAGGAGACTCATCCAAACACAGTCTGATGAGAAGAGGAATGGTTTCTCTGTCTCACACACACACAAACAGAGAGAGAGCTGCAGGACCAAGAAAACAAGTCTACTTCTATGAAAAAAAGAAGCTGGTTTACTGCGATTTTATTGCATGTACATCTGACTCCACACACTTTTTATGTTTTTATGTTCTGATTAACAACTTTATTCCAACATGTCTCATTCTGCATTGCTTAGATAAAATTAGCCGTGCATCCATTCTGATGTTCTACTCCTGTGTTGCAATTCATGGTAACAAGGATGTGAAAAAAAAATTGTTGAAATGTAAAAAATGGTATCCAATAAGAAAATGTACCCATAAAATGTTAACATTATGGAGATGTGTTGGTGTGTTTCACAACAGAAATGTTCAGTGCATTTATTGTATCATCAACTGCCTTCCCAATTAAGTTCACACCCCTGTATACTTTTATACTTAAATGATGGGTTCCTCTACAACCCCATAAACCACCTTGCAACATTTTTAATCGTTGTGTTAGAGAGTACATTGGTATTGTGTGTTTGTGAATACCGTTATTATACGTCACTTTTATAGTAGGGGTGATTGTCCTGGCTCTAGGTCCTCTGGGACAGGTGTCTATTTGGACGAAGTAGTGTGGCATGTACCTGCTTAGAGAAGCGTGAGCAGGAATTCATTGTAAAAAACGAGACGGTGTGAAGAAGGAGACAGAAAAGAATAAATAAGCTGGACAGGGGTGGACAAGGACAATCTCACAATTTCAGCTCTTCCATCCCGGCCATCCACATGACCACCTTTCCTAACGCTCATAAGAACAGAACAAGGCAATCAATTGTTCTCAACAAATGACTACCTCCATATTCAGCATTAGTGGTAATTAATAAGGCATATCGATTATGTGCCTGCACGTCAAAAATAACATATGGGGGCTTTCACTTTCACAGTTATCACTCCAGCATGATGTCTGCAAACATGTCAGAAAATGTCAGAAAGCTGTTAAAGCGAGGGGGTGACTGAGTCGGAGGGATCAATACGTAATACTGCATTTCGTTCATTTACGCACTCCATTCAAATGAACAATGTTGAAAAACGAGCGAGGACTGCGACTGTGACCCCGACCTGTAATGCAGGGTCAGTCAAGCAACGCCTGATGATAAGGAACATGACCTTCAAGATTATCAGTTAGTGTCTCATTGCTTCAGCTCATGCATTTTGACAGCATTATAATATGGTATGATCTGCAGTGAAATGCTTTGGCGACTGCTACAGACCACAGTATTGCAAATGTTGCAAGTATACAATGAACCAGTATGCAAATATTGCAAACATAACCAAATATTACACTTTTATGTCTTTAACATAAAATATGTATAACTGGTTTGTGAAACTTGTATGTGTACATAATACCGTCTGTCAGGATCTGGCTCGCCCCGCTGAATGGCCGCTCCTCACCTTCAACGCCGCCAGACACGGGACTGAGAGGCAGGGGTCGGGACCCTGCTGAAAATGAAGCCATGGAAGGCCAGGGACAAGGAAGCTGGCGGCGTCCTCCCGGCGAGTCGCGGCGGGGCGAGCCGGAGACTGACAGGGAGCGGCGGACGCATGCGGACGGCGGACGAGGTGCCGGTACCAAACTGGCCCGAAGCCGTCTGCGCTGGACATCCGCCGCTCGTCCATCTGAAATACTGGACCATTCATTCATTCATTCAGTCATTTATCATTCCTCTGTTCATCTCATCCTTTCTGGTTTACGAATCGATTCCGTTCGATTCCTCCTGTCCACTCGGACCATTTAAGACCGTGTATGGACTTTTCCCCCCTCCTTCATGGACTGCTCCGTCTGGCCCGCCAGGTGTCGTGCCATAAAAGGGGGGATTCTGTCAGGATCCGGCTCGCCCCGCTGAATGGCCGCTCCTCACCTTCAACGCCGCCAGACACGGGACTGAGAGGCAGGGGTCGGGACCCTGCTGAAAATGAAGCCATGGAAGGCCAGGGACAAGGAAGCTGGCGGCGTCCTCCCGGCGAGTCGCGGCTCCTCCGATCTCAGCGGGGCTGCGTCAGGTGGCGTCCAAATGCGGGTCAGGTCTTTCTGTCACGTCCATGCGGGAATGACGCGGCGGCTGATCGGAGGAGCCGCGACTCGCCGGGAGGACGCCGCCAGCTTCCTTGTCCCTGGCCTTCCATGGCTTCATTTTCAGCAGGGTCCCGACCCCTGCCTCTCAGTCCCGTGTCTGGCGGCGTTGAAGGTGAGGAGCGGCCATTCAGCGGGGCGAGCCGGATCCTGACAACCGTCATAATAGACTGGTCTCACGATACAATGCGGTTACGATTACCAATGCCGCGATTATCCATGTATCCCATAAATGACTTTACATGAAGTTTTCAAATACATGAATGAGATGAGAGTTAAGGCCTCGTTCAAACAGATCATCTGAACCTGGTGTTTTTCAGGCGTTCGTGGTGTCAGGTGAGCGTACACTGAACGGTGACCATTTTTTTGAAGCAAATCAAACCATCTACACGGGCGTTCAGCACCAGCGTTCAGTCAGCTGCGCGGTCGGATGGCCTCAAATAAATGCCACATGCAACGTTTTCTTGCTGTCGATTTCTAACAAAATCCTGATGAATATTGAACCGTTTGTTACGCTACAAAGTGCAGCAAAAACTCATCCGATGCTCAGAGGGCGTTCATTTCAAACGTCCGTGTGGACAGAGCCAAACTCCTACCCCAGTGGCGCTGTAGTCAGATCAGTCAGCCACAGTCACTACCGGCACTACTTTTTAACTAGAATTACCATATGATCAATTATGTCCTGCACTGCATCTATTCAGAATCGTCCACGTCTACATTGCGATGCATTGATCATGAGATTAATTTCAACATTCTGTCACAACCATGCTGGCATGACGAGGCAGGTGAACGGAAGTGATGACTAGGGGGTGACGAGAAGACGAGGAAGGAAGGACGCAATCACATGACATCACGAAAACCGGGGACATTACACAGGATCACAGGGGTTACTCCGGATCTGGACTGGAGTAACCCCTTTTCGGACCAGATCATGACACATTCCTAATACCTGTCATTTAAAGCTGAGCTGATGTGTCATTCTGATTACATGTTATGCCCAAAATACACCCTTGAACGTCACAATGTGAAAAGAACACCAAGTGCACACAGTGAAACGTGGTCTGAGGAAACAATGGGTATTCATGACAGCTCAGTGGCACCTTGGCGGCTTGGGATTCGAACCGGCAACCTTCTGTTTACGGGGCCGCTTCCTTACCTGCTCGGCCGCCACTGCCCCAAAACAATGCCTTTTTTTTACAGTCAAAATATGACCATTATTTTGACGGCGTATGACCATCGTGTCAACTCCAAAAAATATTCATGAACGTCCTTCGGCATTTAGTGAGCAGACACATTTCTAGCACCTCATGTCCATTAGTGATGCCTCCAATAAGAATCTGTTTTATGTCCTGGTAATAGCTGTAATAGATTTACAGGTCTGATGGCAGGTCGTGCACTCAGCAGTTTAGGTCCCTTTAAGGACATTAACAACAGCGCAACCCTACAGCAAGAGAACGAGTCTTTGGCCCGTAACAGGAGGGCCGGACAAGCACGCGTTTGTCCGCGCATCAGTATTCCTACACCGGCGGCCGCTCTGCCGAGGCCTTTAGAGAGCTGCGATGTTGTAAATCACTGCGAACACTGGGACTCTTTCTGGGAAAGCCTCCGACCGCTGGCCTCCCCTGCGCCGCCACCTCCAGCATACACGCTGCCGAGTTGCGGCGGCCAATTTCGCTCCCTCACTTCACACCGACAGCGGTGGTTCAAACATCAGGTTCTATTTGAACACGCCGCCGTTGTCGTAGCCACGTTATTAGGCCAATTATCCACATTATCCCCACCATCAAGGCAGCTGCTGGCGCTGCCAGGCAACAATAGTCAATTAATGAACTGGTTGTTGGTGGAGGGGGTCTAACATTTATATGGATGATTATTCATCAGAGTTCTATTTAGGCTTTGGGATCACATCCATTCACAAAAACAATAGCCAATCAAAGTAATCTTTTTTTTTATAAGTATATTGTGTTGCATGGAGACTCTTGAGCGACAATAAATGAGAAAACTGACCGTATATTACATTGCATTATATTATATTATTTATACAATGTCTTGATCCAAGCCCCAACAGGCTCCATTCTAAACATATGTTCAAATTACAGTCCATAAGTGTATGGTGTAAGTGTGTCAGTGTCAATGCATGATTTAATTCCTCCACACCCATGAATGGTTGATGATGAGCTGATGGGCTACAGACCTCCAGACGTTTGAGTGTGTGGGTTTTTTTTTTCATGATGATGACCATGGAATACACTCTTCAAATCAGTTAACCCTTAACATCTCAAGGGCTCGCCCAGATTCCCATTCATTAAAAGAGCTGTATATGGTTCTGATGATCCCAGGCTAATTGAAATTTGCAGTAGAAAGAAGAACATGACTGCAAATTGCAAACTGACCTCGCAAACTCAACTGTGCAGGCCGTCCTCTTATAGGATGGGAAACCGCCCCGGGACTGGTAACACTTACATGTTTGAAACTGGAATGGAGGATCGGCTACAGCATTAATAAAATAAATGCAGGTCCACTGAATAACTGGACTGTTTCTTTTTTGGTCTCTATAGCAACCTGAGCTACTACTGGGTACGTCTTCAGAGAAGAGAGAATGACAAAACTGACAGAGAAGGGGTGTGGGAATGTTTGCGAATGTGTGTGTGTGTGAAACAAATGGTCACATCCTGGCGCTATACTCCAATGCAAAAATTAATACGGCAGAAACATGGAACGTTTATCACAATATGCAGTGGAATTTAAGTACATGAAATGCCTGTCACTCAAATACCAGCTGACCAATTACAGGAAGCCCCGCCCGCACATGAGGTTTGTGTCAGAACTCAAGCAAGCCGAGAAAGGGAGCGGCGTAATTGAAAATCTAACACCAAGGAAGTAAAAGAGCGAGCTGTTACGGTTACAGTTACATAAATACTCTGAATGCATCTCAGAAGTTTTCGTTTCACTTTTGTTCCACGTCAAAAGTGTACCAAATAATTTTGGTACAAGTATGTTTCCATAAAAGACGTGTATATGTAATGGGATTAACACAACATTGCATCCTTAGTTCAGTGTTGCCGTCATTGGTGTGTGATTTTATTACTGTTACCAACAGGAAGCTCTTTCATGGATGCTGCAATAGTGCTAAGCCAATGGTGAATCACGCACCTGCCTGAAACAGCTCTACGTTAATGCAAAAGTGTGGTCATTGACGCTCCTGTATTATATCCCTGTTTCTTTCAAATATTTACACGTGCCATTCTACACACCTTACCTCTGCCTCACATGCACCTCCTCGAGGATTCATAAACCTCCTTCAAGGTTACCCAGAGGCAGAATCATAAATTTTACTTTGAGCTCTTTTGACAGGTTGTGTCCAATCGAGCACAAAGGCAGGAGTTCAGTCCCTCATTCACTTCACACACACACACACACACACACACACACGGGCATGTAGCCATGTTCGCTGCTTTCCTTTGTCTGCAGTGCAGTGCAGCTATACTGACTCTTTTGTCGGTTTAAATTTGAGCGAAAACCTGCTATTGCACATTTTCTCCTTTCTCACTCAACTTGTGCTGTCCACAGAGAACAAGAGTTCTTAGATTTCACCATAAACCTGGCATCTTTATTACGGTTGTAGATTGAGCAGCTCTAAATTGGCCTCAGAGACACCAGTCAACATCCATGCTTAAGCAGATTAAAAAAAAGAGCAAGAGAAGAGTCTGAAGGACTCAAACGGACTGTCTGGTCAAAGTTGGACTGGCTTTATTCCTAGATTACCATCAATATGACGATCATAAGAGAGTACAGTGGGACCCAATACACAGAAGCTTTTTATCAAGCTATTACATTAATGTTACAATTAATCAATATGTAATCATGGTAGTTCAAGCTGTTGCATGTCCATTATGCAGTTTTGGAAAAACCAAAGTGATTTTGAAAAAGCAGACTAGCACCAATTGCAAAATGAATGCAATTCTATTCAATGATGTTATGCAATGAAAAATGTGATAAGTCATTCCTTTTTACATTTCCATTATACTATGTGAAGTGAAAGTGAAGTGATTGTCATTGTGATACACAGCAGCACAGCACACAGTGACACAACAAAATGTGTCCTCTGCTTCTAACCATTACCCCTGGTGAGCAGTGGGCAGCCATGACAGGGACCCGGGGAGCAGTGTGTGGGAACGGTTCTTTGCTCAGTGGCACCTTGGCGGTTCGGGTTTCGAACCGGCAACCTTCCTTAACCACTAGGCCACCACTGCCACGCTATGTATATCATTAGTGGCAAATACAGTACCAAAGAATGAATGAGTATCCAATGAACACAACTATCACATCCACGGGCTGAAATGGGGGAAGGAAGCGCAGAGACGGGACATACTGGGAAACAATGATTTATTATCACAAAAAAAGAAAAAAATGGAACGAGGGCCTAAACTGGGGAAAACAGCAGAGGTCTAAACAGAAACAAACCTGTAGGCATGTGCCGATTGCCAGATCTGAAAATGACTATACACATAAGTCACACGGGCCACAGTAATGTCGCACCGTTGGTCTGCTGCCCAACAGGTCCTTATAACAGGGCTCCAGCCAATCTGCTGCACCTGTCCACGACTGGAGCCCTGCTGTCAACTGATTGGTGCCAGCTATGTCCCCAGCTGTGTCCCCAGTTGCAACCAGCCATGACAACAACGCCGTATCCATGGATTATAGCAGTTGTATCAGTTATAACACAATGTTAGTACGTACAGTGGAGGAAATAATTATTTGACCCCTCGCTGATTTTGTAAGTTTGTCCAATGACAAAGAATGAAAGTCTCAGAACAGTATTATTTTAATGGTAGGTTTATTTTAACAGTGACAGATAGCACATCAAAAGGAAAAACAACTTTAAATAAAAGATAGAAACTGATGTGCATTTCATTGTGTCAGGTTTGACTACAGCTGGGCTCAACACCGGTGGCCAATCCTGACGGCGCATAAATGCCGAAGACTTCCGTCCCTTTGGAATCTCCGGCATTTTCGTGCACTCGGTCATGAACTTACATTTACATTTACATTTACAGCATTTATCAGACGCCTTTATCCAGAGCGACTTACAATCAGTATTACAGGGACAGTCTCCCTGGAGCAATTTTTAGGGTTAAGAGTCTTGCTCAGGGACACAATGGTAGTAAGTGGACTTGACTTCAGTTAGTTAATGAGTTTATGTTTTGAGTTCTGGCAATCGCCACATGCCTACGGGTTTGTTTCTGTTCTTTATTTAAGTTAAACTGTTTTCGGCCACCGAGCCGCGTTTATGTTGATTTATTGTTTATAAATAAAACCCCTTCCCAACATGTAAGCCCGTAGTCGTGACACATATTGAGTGAAATAAGTATTTGAACCCCTACCAACCATTAAGAGTTCGGGCTCCCACAGAGTGGTTAGACACTCCTACTCAATTAGTCGCCCTCATTAATGACACCGGTCTTAACTAGTCACCTGTATAAAAGACACCTGCCCACAGAATCAATCAATCAGGCAGACTCCAAACTCCCCAACATGGGAAAGACCAAAGAGCTGTCCAAGGATGTCAGAGACAAAATTGTGGACCTGCACAAGGCTGGAATGGGATACAAAACCATTAGCAAGAAGTTGGGAGAGAAGGTGACAACTGTTGCTGCAATTGTTCGAAAATGGAAGGAGCACAAAATGAACAACAATCGACCTCGGTCTGGGGCTCCAGCAAGATCTCACCTCGTGGGGTCTCAATGATTCTGGAAAAGGTGAGAAATCATCCTAGAACTACAAGGGAGGAGTTAGTTAATGACCTCAAAGTAGCTGGGACCACAGTCACCAAGAAAACCATTGGAAACATATCACACTGGATGGATTAAAATCGTGCAGTGCTCGCAAGGCACAAGAAGGCACATGTGCAGGCCCGTCTGAAGTTTGCCAATGAACACCTGAATGATTCAGAGAGTGACTGGGAGAAGGTCCTGTGGTCAGATGAGACCAAAATTGAGCTCTTTGGCATTAACTCAACTCGCCGTGTTTGAAGGAAGAAAAATGCTGCCTATGACCCCCAAAACACCGTCCCCACTGTCAAGCATAGAGGTGGAAACATTTTGCTTTTCGGGGTGTTTTTCTGCTAAGGGCACAGGACAACTTCACCGCATCAACGGGAAAATGGACAGAGCCATGTATCGTAAAATCCTGAGCGACAACCTGCTTCCCTCTGCCAGGAAATAGAAAATAAGTCGTGGATGGGTGTTCCAGCACGACAATGACCCAAAACATACAGCAACGGCAACAAAGGAGTCACTCAAAAAGAAGCACATTAAGGTCATGGAGTGGCCTAGTCAGTCTCCTGACCTTAATCCAATAGAAAACCTATGGAGAGATCTGAAGCTCAAAGTTGCACAGAGACAGCCTCGAAACCTTATTGATTTAGAGATGATCTGCAAAGAGGAGTGGACCAAACTTCCTCCTAAAATGTGTGCAAACTTGGTCATCAACTTTTTTTTGTTAGAGGGTTCAAATACTTATTTCACTCAATGAAATGCAAATCAGTCTCTGTCTTTTATTTAAAGTTGTTTTTTCAATTTTCCTTTTGATGTGCTATCCATCACTGTTAAAATAAACCTACCATTAAAATTATACTGTTCTGAGACTATTAATTTCTTTGTCATTGGACAAACTTACAAAATCAGCGAGGGGTCAAATAATTATTTCCTCCACTGTATCTGTATTCTGTGATTCTAACGTGTAACTCATCAGGTCCTCCTAAGTTCCCAAATTCTGTGTTTTATTCTTTATTTTGGTGATTAATGGTGATTGATTCATAACACTAAAGCTAACTTTGGGTGGGGAAGCGACTCAGGTGGCGTCATGTGCCATGAACTGAATTGTGACTTGCTCGTGGCAAAAAATTTAAAACTTCAATTTTCCTCAAAGGCAAAACAGAAGCCACAATTAGTTGCTGCTCCTTGCATGACAGACACATCCACCCTCAAGGGTACAGTTCACAAAACATTGGCATGTCAAAAACTTTAATTTATGTCTACGTCTTATATATTGCAAACGAATCGACCATTCTTCCCGACACAGATGGTATCACTGCAGTGAATATGTGTTGCCACAAGGCCACATCCCAATCTTGGAAGAGCGCTGTCGAAAAAAAAAACAGACACACACACACATGTGGGAGGCAGGAATGACATCTAGAAAGAAAAAGGGGAAAGACGGGGAGAGAGGTGGAGGAGGATGTCAGACTACAAAGAGCACTCTGTGGTTTTTAAAGGGTTTTAGGTGACAGTGTCCTCCACCCACCCGCTCGTACGTGTAACTATTTCATCTCACCCAATAATGTGCTGGACAAGGCAGCAGAGGAGGGGAAGGAACGAGGATGAAAGTACACTTCCATACTTCAGCCGACTTGGAGTGCAAAACAGAGCTCCGCCAGTGGGTGCCCTTGTTTTAACGAGTTAAGTTAAGAAGGCTTCGTTCAATTATTTTGTTAAGATTTTTTGTACTCAGGAGACATTTGGAGATTAAGAAGATAAATGACTGCATCAGAAATCCCTCATATGTGGAACAATGACGGCTAGTGATGTTGATGTAACAGAAATAAGTGTCAAAAAGTTGACGAACCATCAGAAAACACACTTCCTTTGCTGCATAACCTGAAATTCGCAGTTTACTTTATGTCAGTATTCCAGTATACACCAATTTAAAAAAATGTGACTATTGTGATCTGGTGGTAGTTGTCTAGTGGGTAACATTCTATGGACACACTAGCCTATGAAAAAAAAGACTCAAACCCCACTTACTACCATTGTGTCCATGAGGGGGGACTGTCCCTGAACTACTGATTTTAAGTCGCTCTGGATAAGGGCGTCTGATAAATGGCATATGTGTCTGCGCTGTATTGAGGGAATTTACAGAATCAGAACTCAAAACATTCAAGACGACATGTGTCATTTGACATCATTTCTGAGTAGGGTTGTCACGATACTCATTTTTAAGAATTTTAAACACAAAGCTTTATCCAGAAATATTAGCCAAAGCTTGCATAATGTTACCCGACTAATTGGTTAATAGTTAAACGGCTAATGATAAACTGTGGGCCAGCAAAGTTACTATTTAACACTTCAACCTTGAAAAAGGAGCATTAATTTCATTCTGTCATGTGTTGTGATAAGTTTGTAGTGCTACTTGACTTAACTGACCACTGCTCACCAAGGGTGATGGTTAAATGCAGAGGACACATTTCATTGTGCGTATCACAATAACAACAAAAAAAAAAGTTTCTTTCTTCACTTGCCATGTTGTGCCAGCGCGTTGTGGTGTTTTGAACATTCTCATGTTCCATTACTGAATATCGAAATTGATTAAGTATAGATGTTTTTAAGTTCAGAGATGATTCTATGACTCGATAACGTCTCATGTCATTAAAAACCAGAATATTGCGTAGCGATGATTTATGAACGAGCACCATGAAAAAAAGGAATTCCTATTACCAAATTCCCTCATCTGATTAATTAAAAGATGGGACTCTCCAGGAGGCGCCTAGTACTTTTTCATTTTGCTGTCAAATTTGTGTCAAAACCCAATGTGTCAAATTAAATACAAGCAGAGCCAGCGCCAACGTTTCAATTTATGTAATAATGCCGTTTTACCCCATGGGCTGGAACGCTTGGCAGAATCTTCCGTGGTGCATGACCACGTCTGGGAAATGATTTAACAGGAAGGTCACAGACCTCTCCACACACCCTCCCTTCGTTTCCAGGCACCGAGCAGCTCCTGCAGCCCAGGCACACACGTTTGTGCCCCTTTGGTTAAAGTGTCTCCTTGTGTGAATAGTTAAGTGAGCTTCTACAAATGTTCCAGACCATAATTGGCTTATTGAGATATGGCTTCATTATTAGGAAAGGTCAGGTGGTGCAGATTTCAAACTTGTAGAAATTCAATGTCCCTAAAATCAATATCCATGGGTTCCTCGCATCAAATAATTATTAGCATTCAGAAAAACGTATAAAAATTGTGTCACGGCGGTGGCGACATGGCATTGATGAAGGAAGCAGATGCACAACTTCACAGGACAGGGATTACTTACAAAATATAATACAAGAACAATACACAGCAATACAAGGTAGTACATATAAAGACCGGGCAGCGACACAGAACGATCAGGAAATCAGGAACACAGACGCAAAATACGAACAAAATACGACTGGATCAGGGGCCTCTCCCAATGTCGAAGTCCTGACATATAGAAAACCTTTGATGCTTTCAGGAACCCGCGGCAAGAAGGAAACAAGGATGCAAACGTACAACTTAGAAACAAGTAGATTTAATAAATTAAACAGGGCATGGGTGTCCTCGCGCAGACACAAGACATGAACACATGACACACGGGCAAAGACGACAAATGACAGAATGAGGACCGGACATGGCAAGCACACATTTATACTAATAATCACAGATAAACAAGAAACACAGATTCGAAATTCTAATTTTATTTGTCACTGTGTATGTGACAAATGGTATGTGCGATGGTAACTTGAAAGCACGTTGTAAGTCGCTCTGGATAAGGACATCTGGCAAATGCCTTAAATGTAAATGTAAATGACAAATAAAATTTGAATTTGAAATTGAAATTTGAATTTGAAACACAATCAGGGCTCATACGACAAAGCGGATGCCAAACTCCGGTCGAGAAAACACAGAACCGGAGTGCCGGGAAATGTCTGGGATTCTGACAGGCGCCCCCCCCCCAAAAAAAGGTAGCAGAAGACTACAAGAACATAGCAAAGCAGTGAGGCTTTTAAGGCTTAAGAGGAATTGTGGAGGGAAAGCTGAGGTCTGGGCAGCCAAGGAACTGCAGGTTGAATTGCATGGTAGCGGCAAGACTTCTGAAGACTGTCTGAAGTGATTATCGTTAGCTGTTTAGCAATAAGTCGGTAGCTACATTAGCTGGCAGTTATCTTACCGTTACAGTAGGAGCTAGTGGCTACGGCTTCAAATAAAATGCTAACGTTAATGTGGGAGTAATCGTTCTGTGTTTCTGTTAAAGTCCTCACAGCTCCGTTCTACCTCAGAAAAAAAAAAAAAATCTACTGATATTTTTGTCTTGGTCTTTTGTTTCTGGTGGTATTGTTCTAATCCCTATTGTGTTGTTGTTTCTATTGTTCCTTGACATTGTTTTCCCCATGGTGCGGAAAAAGGTATAAAATAAAATATGAGGGCCGTATAGGAAATATTTCAGACTTTTGTTAGACCAACACATGTGAAACACATTCAGACTTGAAACTGACAAGCATGCATTTATACTACTGAAAACTCGCACACAGTTCCACATGTAGAAAATTAGCATCCTTGCTTGCATTTAAGTGGCCGTGGCTTTAATATTTGATTGGTGAGCATGACTGTCTATTGGACACGGTGGGTGGCACACACACACACACAAAGCGGGACTGGAGGGAGAATTATCAGCATTTAAGTGTCCAGAAATCTACATCTACATGTCATGATCGCTATACCAGAAGTTTAGAAAACCACAGCCATTTTTTGAGAGGAAATGTAAATCTTGCCCACACTCTGCCCATTCGACAGCATGCGCCATTCGCCCGGTCCCGTTCTCCCCACTGTGGCGTCGCTGCAGCTGCCTCTCTTCTGCATCCCCAACGGCCCAGGGGGGTCACCAGCGCCCCAGTCTCTCGCTCACTGACTGTCTTCCCGCAGCAACCCTGATGAGTCTAGGATTTATAAAATCGTGTTTATTCAAATCGTGATTTCGGTTCGAGTTTGGTTATATAGTTCAGTCCTAGTATGAATAAAGCAATTTTTTAACCCTAACTCAACTCTGACCCAGGGGCATTTCACACATATTATATTTTGCCAAATTTTACCTGCACACACATACATTCATATGCACATTTCCATATAAACACAGTAAACCCCATAGACTCAATGAAAAAAAAAACAGAGGTCCTTTAAAAGACTCTTGTCCTGCCCTCCTTTATACTTTCACCCAAAAACTCTCTCTGTCGCTTGCGCTATTACACCACAAGTTGTGATCAGCAGTCACACAGCCCCAGTGCGTTCTGGGAGATGGCTCTTACGGGACTAGTTCAGATCGGTACCACTAAGCCGCTCAAGAGCCACCTCCCAATTAGTCTCACAGGTAACACCCGCCGGAAGATTTGTGTGCCCTGGTGGAGCACTACCCACAGCTCCGGCCTTTTCCAGAGAAGCTGCACTCCACCCATAATGCAGCGCGCAAGCGGGGGGGTGTTGTGTGTTTTACTCTTCTCACAGAGGATGATTAATTACATGCGTTTGGCCCACATGCGGGATGTCTCGCTTTTGGGTTCGATTAAAACAGGTGAACGCGGGAAGTTCATTAAGGAAATGAGGTAACAGGACCAACCATTACAGGCTGCGAACCCCCCAATATCACTGCTTCACACTGACTCCGTTTACAATTACATTTTCAGCATTTATCAGACGCCCTTATCCAGTGCGACTTACAATCAGTATTTACAGGGACAGTCCCCCTGGAGCAACTTAGGGTTAAGTGTCTTGCTCAGGGACACAATGGTAGTAAGTGGGATTTAAACCTGGGTCTTCTGGTTCATAGGCGAGTGTGTTACCCACTAGGTAACAAATCATTCCCATCAGCAACATTCATCTTATTCACACACACACACACACACACACACACACTTCATTCTGCAGGCCTGTCTCTGTATATTTTTCTGTTGATATCATGATAATCAGCAGTACACACACACACACACACACACACACAGTCACATTATAGCCAGATGCAATGCCAGCTACAGGTTGAGAGAAGGAATCTGTGAAACACAACTTGCATAAAATGTGCTTGGTAGCATAAAATACAATGCTCCATGCACTGTTTAACATTTGCACAGGTTATTACACAGGTTATTAATGTCTGTATGCACTATACAGACATTATTGTTAGAAATGTTATTGTTGGGCGCTAAAGTGGTAGACCGAATAGAACTGACTTTCCTAATCAATATTAATAATATTTTGTACATGATTAAGAGACTTCAGAGTTCCTGTTGCATATCGCAAAACTGAAGCAATATTTATGCATGATACCCAGCATACTACATTAATAAAAACCACAACTAGTGCTTCTGATGGAAGATCTTCCTGTCACCTGCCACCTGATCGTTCCTCTTAGTGAGTCCTGAGTATCAGCACCCCCATGTAGGACTTTATGTAGGACTGGAACAGGTGAGGTGTGTAATTATGATTATAATTTTTTTACCTGTGTTGTTGTTCTGCTGTTTCTCATCTTGAGGGTGTTAAAACCACAAAACATATTGTTAAAGAAAAAAAATGAATTAGTAGCAATTTCACACTCATCCTGCCTAGAAAAAGCTCAGCAGAGTGTAGTAATGTGCTCTAATGTGTAGTAATGTGGGAAGATCGTTGAAGGCGAGCTTCCCTCCCTACAGGACCTCTACACCAAACGCCGCCTGAGGAGAGTGGGGAACATCATCAAAGAGCCCAGGCACCCGAGTCACCAACTCTTCAAACCGCTACCGCCGGGCAGACAGCACGGCAGCATCCGGTCCTGGACCAGCAGACCACGGGACAGTTTCTTCCACCGGACCATCAGACCGTCGACCACAAACCGACTCATAAGCACCAAATTCATAGCCCGTAACCTCAACATGCCCTGTTTGAACACCAGAATTTAAATTCAATTAGCTGTACATACATTTCTGGGTTTATTGTTCATTGTTTCTGCGTATGCACATATTAGTATTATTTATATAAATATGTTTATTGGTTTTTTTATCGCACCACTTCTGTGTGAGAAGTGTTGCACACAATAATTTCTCTCATATGCACTATACGCACTGTGACAATAAAAGCGATTTGATTCAGTTCAATTCGGTTTAGTTTTACCATGTTTTCCACTACGAAGATAGAGCCTTTCATTGCAGTCCAACTCAAACTGATCAATTTTGCCATCAAACGCGACTATCAATCGTAACACTCAGGAGTGTTTTGTTAGCAGTGAAAGCAGCCTGTCACGCTGCCTTTTCTTCCACCACGCTTACCTCTTTCTGCCAAACGGGCGCATTTTCAAAATCTCTACAGCTGATGCTGATGCTGATGCTGCTAAAATGAGCTGTCCGTTCAGCTGACTTCACACAAACGCATCTCAATCCCATTCATCACTTTCTTTGTGCTTTTGATCAGTTTTTGGTGAGGAAATTTCTAAAAAGACAATTTTTTAAGATGGCTCTACACGCTAAGAACAGTGATGCATGTTGAGCATGCGGCTTGTTCGCCACTGTAAGGTCAAAGACGTCCTTAGAATTAACAAAAAACAAAAAGATCGAGCCAGAAAAAAGAACGATCTTTAATTATGACGTCACCCTTGGTGAGCAGTGGGCAGCCATGACAGGCGCCCGGGGAGCAGTGTGTGGGGACGGTGCTTTGCTCAGTGACACCTCAGTGCCACCTTGGTGGACCGGGGATCCGAACAGGCAACCTTCACCGCTAGGCCACCACTGCCCCCTATAAGGAAGAGGTCTGTTTCAACCCGTTAAAATTCATTATAAATTCATTATAAATTCTGATTGTGCTACACACCGACAAAAAGGTGATTATTTTCTCCAAAAGAGGTTAAAGAAAGTGGTTGTTTTTGGACTTATCTATGTATTCAATTCCAAGCAAGCACCATGCTTAGTGTTACACTTTTGGCCCGTTCAAAAAGTTCTGTTAAAAAACACACCTTGTGGTGTTCCTGTGGTATTTTTTTTACCCCCTCTCTTCTTTTTCACACTGTGATCTTGTAAATACCTCACCCTAATCCTCACGGCAGGGGCTTCTCAGCCTCAGTCAAAGCACTGAATGTGCGAACGACCCCCCCTCTTTTCCGAGAGCTTCCGAGGTCTCATCGCGGAGCTAAGTCTCATTGTTAGCTTGCAAACACATCCACTCCAGTGGGTGGTTCTGAGTGCAGCACTCACTTCGCCAGAAGCCACGGACTAAAGCCCCCAGCAAGAAGCAAATTGCTCTGCAAATCAAAGAAAAGCAAAGGGTGTCAAACGGAAGCACGACGAGAACAATGACGCTGCCAATCATCGGCGGAGCTCCAAGCGCGACTCGGTGGGCCGGTCTCATCATCTCAGCCGCTGAGCCATTTAGTCCTCATCCTACACGAGCCAGGCCTGCATCCCGCCTGATTCGGCCTATTTCTGGAAATCAAATGACTGAGCAGGAAGTGTCTAACAACATGAGCGAAATGATCGATTTCAGCACCGCCATCTTTCCGGCAAAAGGACAGATGCATACTGGACATGCATCCAACAACTAATCAGCACATGTGAAGAAATGTAGTATTCTTGAGATTTCGTGTTCAAAAGAATGGGATGGGAAGAATGGGACCGACATATAACATAAAAATATATTTAGCCCCATTTTTTTAATCATTTGATTATAAAGTTGTTGTGCTCAATTAGCTATTTTTGGTGGAAAGAAACAAGCTGAAAAGGCGCGCCAAGTATTTCAAGGTCATTTGCAGTTTGCAGAATCCCAATGCACTTGCTGCGTTGTGGTGCATATATATTGTCCTTTGTTTTTTTTCTTTTCTTTTTTTAGAAGACGCAAGGGTGCATTGAAATGTTGTCAAAGACAAATTAATTCTCAGGTTCTAATCAATACTAATCAATTTAGGACAGGTCCAGAAAAAAAGTATTTTAAATCCACACCACTCAGAATTCTACGCAGAGTTTTGAAAGGGGAGTAAAGTTGTAATCTAAATATTATATGCAATACTGTTGAAGTACGTTAACTATAAAAATGGCTGTGTCTTCATTTCTCTTTCTGAGTAAGGAGTGCTTTTTTTTGGCTTTTAAAACCTCAAAATACACTTATTTCATTTATTTGTTTATTTATTTATTCGATAATGTATTTTTTGTTTGTTTTTTTAATCCATGTATGGATTTATTATAATATATATATATGTGTGTGTGTGTGTGTCTGTTCTTGTCACGACTACGGACTTACGGGGGAAGGAAGCGCAGAGGTTTGACATGCTGGGAACGGGGTTTTATTAATACAAACAATAAAGAAATACAAATAAACAGCGGCGCGGTGGCCGAAAACGATTTAACTTAAATAACGAACTGAAACTAACCCGTAGGCGTGTGGCGATTGCCAGAACTCAAATTATAAGCAGTGTTACCAACTGAAGTTCACGAAAATGCCAGCGACCCCGAACGGGCGAAAACTTCCGGCATTTATGGGGCGTCAGGATTGCATTCCGGTGTGGAGCCCAGCTGCAGGCAATCCTGACAGAGCCCCCCCTCCAAGGGCTACGTCCTCGGAGCCCCAACAGTACCATCAGTGGAGGCGGCGGGGCGGACGGCGGCAACCACAGGGCTCCTGCCCTGCTGTATCCTCCCCTTGGAGGACCCGGTCCTTCGGGCTGGCTCCCCGGCGTGGTCAGGCGTGGCGGCCCCGGTCCCTCGGGCTGGCTCCCCGGCGTGGTCAGGCGTGGCGGCCCCGGTCCCTCGGGCTGGCTCCCCGGCGTGGTCAGGCGTGGCGGCCCCGGTCCCTCGGGCTGGCTCCCCGGCGTGGTCAGGCGTGGCGGGCCCCGGTCCCTCGGGCTGGCTCCCCGGCGTGGTCAGGGCGTGGCGGCCCCGTTGCCTCGGGCTGGCTCCCCGGCGGGGTCAGGCCTTGGCGGCCCCGGACCCTCGGCCTGGCTCCCCGGCGTGGTCCCGCTTGGCGGCCCCGGACCCTCGGCCTGGCTCCCCGGCGTGGTCCCGCTTGGGCGGCCCCGGACCCTCGGCACTGGCTCCCCGGCGTGGTCCCGCATGGCGGCCCCTGGACCCTCGGCCTGGCTCCCCGGCGTGGTCCCGCATGACTGCCCCGGACCCTCGGCCTGGCTCCCCGGCCGTGGTCCCGCATGGCGGCCCCGGACCCTCGGCCTGGCTCCCCGGCGTGGTCCCGCATGGCGGCCCCGGACCCTCGGCCTGGCTCCCCGGCGTGGTCCCGCATGGCGGCCCCGGACTCCCGTACCTGCACACAATAATCAGGGCCGATCCATCTGGGTACGTGTGGGCCCTGTCTCCACATGTCCCCTCTGACACGTCTAGTGTCACCCCCTGCACCGCGCAGGGAGATTGTCCCAGAGCCTCCGGCAACTGTTCCAGGCACCCCAGGCTGGTGCCTTCTGGGACTATGCAGCCCCTCTCGCTGCACGGCCCTGGTGCCAAGGGGGGGGCATTGCCAGACCATCCGGCTAGCCCCTTCTGCGTCCGTTGGGACAAGCAGGCCCTCTTCCTGCCTGTCCCAGCTGGGTCCCCATGCCTACCCGGGGGCTCTATGGCGCTCCACCCCTCTGGAGGCAGACGCAGGCCCATGCCTGGCCCGCCCTCCTCACTGGCTACCGGAGGACCCAGCTCCATCGCTTCCCCACCTCCCCTCCCCTCAGGAGGAGTCCCCAACCCGAACTGCACCCCCCGGCTGGACTTAGGGGTACCTTGGGGCTTGTCCACCTCGCCTTGGACCAGCACATTCGGGTCAGGAACCTCCTCCCTGGGGTTCGGCTCCGCGGCTGGGTCGCCATCTGGTGGACACAAAGAGGGGAAGTGGGGGCGACATACGGACACATATGCCACACAGACACACACAGACAGAGACAGACAGAAGAGAGGGTCGTCTGGCTCCCTCTCTGGGCTCTCCGGGACCTCCTCAGGGGGCACAGCCAGGATCTCGGGAGGAGCGACCTTCTCGTCGCCCACCAGTGCTGGGTCTTCTTGCCCCGGATCCTGACTGGCACTGGATGTGGTGGAGGGGCAGAGTTCGATCCCTGGCTCAGGCCGATCAAACTCCGCCCTCAGTCTCTGTTGGAAGTCCCGAAAACTCCTGTCTGTCTCTCCCTGCTGCCAGAGGGTTGTGCTCCAGCCCCATGCTGATCCAGTCAGACACGTGAGGATGGTAGTGATCTCGTCTGTGTCTGCTGCCCCACTGAAGGGTCCCGGGACAATTGGGCGGTCCCACACTGGGCTGGGCACGTCGCTGGAGATGGTGGTAGGTGTGTGGTGTGGAGGGGGGGTGGACGTCTTCTCCAGCAGGTGTGGGCGCTGGTGCTGCGCTGCCATTTTGCTGGGGAACGTCCGGGCAGAGGGAAGGCGGGTCGGCGACTGGAGCAGGAATGGAGGATTCCCTGCGAGGCAGTCCCGGCAGCGCAGTTGCTGGCTGGCGACCTCCCGTCGCCCTCTTCCACCAGCTTTCCTCACACTGCTGGGAGGGACGTGGGTCTCCACGGACCTCGTGACGCTCCTGGATGGGCGCGATGGGCGGAGCCATCCCGGCACCGACTGCCCAAACGGCGTCATCCTGGTCGTCGTCCGTGTCCACCTTGTACCCCTGGAAGTCACATGGGTCATCACGGACGCCGCGATGATCTCGGACGCGCACGCTGGGCGGAGCCATCCCGGCACCGACCGCCCACCGAAAATCCACGTCATCATCGCTTTCGTCATCCGTGTCCTCCCACCGGTGACTCCGAGGGTCGTCCACCCTGCGGACATCCTGGACCCATGGCGCGATAAGCTCCCATGGGCAGTACTCTGGCCATTCGGGCTGGAGGCTGCCCACCTCCTCGCTGGAGGAACGCCGCCGTTGTTGTTGTTGCCGCTTCTCACCCCCCTGGAAGTGACGTGGGTCCCCACGGACCTTGCGACGATCGCAGACTGGCGCGATGGGCGGAGCCCAACTCTCGTCTCCCGTGCTCTCGTCGTCGTCCGTGTCGTCCCAGTCCACGGGGAGCCTGGCCAGCAGAGCGCAGAGTTCTTGGCTCGACATGGCGAAGATCGTGGGGGTCGCATCTTCTGCGCTCGCTGCCCAAGTCACTTCCTCGCTGCTGCCGACGCCAACGTCCTCGCTCCGCCCACTCTCCCGCCGACGTTGTCGCTTCCGGGTTTCGCGGAGTTTCCCGGGGGTGACGTCATCACGCGGCGCCGCGTACCACGGCTTCTCGGGGAGAAAACGCTCCACCAGAACGGGCGGCGCGTCTCTCCCCTGGCGTCCGCGTTCGCCGCGCCGGGCTGCGTCCTTCGCGGCGTTTCTTCTCCTCTGCTTTCCACCTCTGCGCTTTTGGGTGGGTCGCTGGCATTCTGTCACGACTACGGACTTACGGGGGAAGGAAGCGCAGAGGTTTGACATGCTGGGAACGGGGTTTTATTAATACAAACAATAAAGAAATACAAATAAACAGCGGCGCGGTGGCCGAAAACGATTTAACTTAAATAACGAACTGAAACTAACCCGTAGGCGTGTGGCGATTGCCAGAACTCAAATTATAAGCAGTGTTACCAACTGAAGTTCACGAAAATGCCAGCGACCCCGAACGGGCGAAAACTTCCGGCATTTATGGGGCGTCAGGATTGCATTCCGGTGTGGAGCCCAGCTGCAGGCAATCCTGACAGTTCTAAAATATTCTTTCCTTATTAAAAAAGTTCCTGTGTTTTTTTCTCCCCCTGTAGTACTGAAAATAGTATCGAGGATTGGTTATTTTTTTTTCTGAGTACCATCAGTATTAGTATCGAGTTTGAAAGTTCGAGATTCAGTATGGTGACAAGCCTCGTGCATTTTGAGAAAATGAGCAACATGCTTACAGAGAATTGCAAAGGATCTGGTGTACGGGCTCGTAAAAACTGTGCCTTCGTCTTCGGTTACAACTGTCCCAGCATGAGGCATCTCTTTTTTTTCCTGCACCACTCTGCACTCAACCTCCTAAACTCAATCCCTCGTAAATTACTACTACGAAAAACGCAACAACTGACAACCAATCGGTAGAAAGGATCAATCATGACCAAGTCCTACAGACGACCATAACGAGTTGACACAAGATTATAGATGGCGATAGAATGCAACATACGTAGATTATAAATATAGACCCAGATGTCTGGACCAGGCGGCGCTAAATGCTGGGTTCTGCTTCTCAACCTGTAAATGTAAATGGTAGTAGGTGGTAGTAGCACCGTAGCACACTCATCTATGAACCAGAAGACCCAGGTTCAAATCCCACTTACTACCATTGTGTCCCTGTGCAAGACACTTAACCATGAGTGTCTCCGGGGGGGGACTGTTCCTGTAACTACTGATTGTAAGTCGCTCTGGATAAGGGCGTCTGGTAAATGCTATAAATGTAACCTGCATTTCATGCTAGAATTAATTTTTTCATGTCTTGTTCATATATTTTTTCTCCTGTGCCTTCTGTGTGTCTCTGTTCCGTTCATCTGCAATACTCCAGATGACACAGGAACTTCAAATGATGAGACCCGCTGCAGGTTGGCGCTGCGTAATGACTGGTCTCTGCTCTCTAATGAGCCGCTTCTCTGTTGTAAAATGGCCATGCTGACCAGAGTCTGAGTGTTTCCCTCAGGGCCCAGTGTCTGTGCGATGCTTTATGTCACACCGGGCCACTGCACCGACTGAATAAATTGTCATTAGTGTGCAGTCGTTACGATACACATGTGCATTTTAAACTGAAGCATTCAGAACTGCTGACAGCTAGAAATACAAAAGGAGACACTTAAAAATGAGCATCTTCAGCAAATCATCAACCGGCAATTTCTAATAGTTGTGTCCTGTAGGTTATGGCATATAGTTGTTTACTAATTGAATAATATACAAATCATATAATACAAATAATATAATTTCTGAAAATAAAAATGTTACACATATCACATACACATATTCTAATTCATTTGTATTAATAACTGAGAGTTTGTATTTATTTAATGATAAGATCTTGGCTTATGGTAAAACATTTGTGCATCAAATTAGTACGAACTACTTGGGAATGACTAATCAAATCCCAAATAAGGTAAATGTGGTTACTCGTGACTAACACTTTATTTACATTATAACTGAATCTTTTTTCTCCTGGACTCATTTAAAATGAAATTAATTTGTGGCCCCTGGTCCACTGCTCTCCCTCTCTTCTCATTACAGCCAGTCTAACATTTTAAATTTGTTTATCTGGAAACTAAATCTGTTTAAACAGGAGAGTGTAGTTCACAGAGTGACTCGTTCATTCAGGCGTGAGTGAATCGTTTCAGGAAGTGATTCGGTTCAGTATACGCCCTTAAAAAATTTTACGAATCGTTCGTGAATGCAAAACTACTAAAGATGTGCAGTAAGCATTAAGTGTTAGGCCTTTGTCAGGTAAATGTAAATGTAAATGACATGTAAAGAGATCATGTGTTTTTTGTTTGTTTTTTTTTGTTATCATACATTTGCATGCAACACCAATGGATTCACCTTTGGGCCTATTCCTGATCAACCACTTATTGCGTAAGCTCTTTCATTAAAATACATTTTCCATCTGCCACCGACAGCATCTGAAGGAAGTTCTAATTAGGAACCATGTAATGACATTTCACTGGAGTGAAACTGCACGTTAATATGGACGGATTTCATGGTTTACAGACTGAAAAAACACATTTAAAGATTTCTATAAACTATAAACACAACAAATCTCATCATTAACGTTTAATGACTAACGAGTGATACTTTCTAATGTGCTAGAACAGTGCTCTGTTTATTGATTTGCTCATGTTCATTCTACTTTATTTTGTCAATCGCAAACCGTCCGTTATTCACACTGCAAGGTGCCACCAAACGGTCAATATTTCCGTTATGGTACATGACCATATTCATTAATGTCTGACCATAGAATAAATGCTCAGTTCCAGTGTGGAATTCACATCTGCAGAAAGATGGAGACGGAGAGGGAAGGAACTCATATTTCCATATTGCCAAATGTGTGTGAGAACAAGACGGAGCATTGGCAATAACTAACACGCAGCAATTAAATCAAAGGAATTGCTGTCATGTGGTACCATAATATGTAGCAGGAGCAAGAAGACACTCACAACAAGTGTTCGGTTTCAACGTGGACGAGAACAACGGCCATTATGTGCAGAATAGATACAAAAGCAAGTGGAGTCACGTCAACAAGCACCAAGAGCAGAACCGCTAGAAACGAGTGAATGGCGTTCCGGTCAGAAACTGGGACAAAAGTGGTGAGACGGGCTCTGAACTCAGGGTACAAAAGGAGCTGCCCGTCCTTCCTGTCTGCATATGCTGAAACGTGTCCTCCGTGTTTAACCCATCACCCTTACCGAGCAGTGGGTGGCCATGAAAGGCACCCAGGGAGCAGTGTGTGAGGACGGTACCTCGATCAAGGGGACATCGGCGGCACCTTTGCGGTTCAGGATTCAAACCCGCAACCCTTGCCACCGCTGCCCCCTGGGACCTTTTGCAAATGCAGCGCTTGGATTTAATGGAAGCGCTGTCCATGGTGTGAGACAAACATGGCCAAACATCGTCCATGCACCGAACTAATAAATAAAATGCTGAGAAGGCGGTCATGTCTAATAACAGAATACTCGCTGATCCACTCTAGAGGGACAGACTTGTGTAGATATCACAGCCACTTCATGCAAAAATGAACTCTGAGCAAAACTTTGGCTCAAGGGGACGCTGTGGAAATTTCCTTTGATTTACATTTACGGCATTGATCAGATGCCTTTATCCAGAGCGACTTACAATCAGTAGTTACAGGGACAGTCTCCCCCTGGAGACACTCAGGGTTAAGTGTCTTGCTCAGGGACACGATGGTAGTAAGTGGGGTTTGAGTGTGTTACCCACTAGGCTACTAATACATGATTTAATGTTCATGACTTTAAGTTTCAAGACTACAGTGCAACAAAAAGGAAAAAAGTCTCAAGCACATTTCAACTGCAAAAACAGAAAATTCCGTGTGTCATCGAAATGCTTTGGGGGTGGCACGGGGGTCGGAGCTGCGGAGCTGGATTGCACCACGGCCACGCCCGGCAGAATCCCAGGAGGAGTACCTCGAAACTCGTGCCGGTAACGAGAATAAATAGAAACTGGGCAGGTGGCGGAGCATTCTTCTACACAGCTCCCGTGCTCTGAAGCAGCCTCCCTGCTCAGGTCTGGAAAATTAGGCACGCTGTCCACATTTAAGTCCAGGCGGACAGTAAGGCGTTCCGCCAACACACACAGTAAGGCGTTCCGCCAACGTTCCTTTACTGTTCTAGCAGAGCCACCAAACCACTGATCAAACATCACAAACATACTGTCTTCTTTCAAGCTACTTTACAACCTGCCATTGAGTTCAACCAGATTGGCCGCCGCTGAGGTGCCACTGAGCAAAGCACCGTCCCCACACACTGCTCCCTGGGCGCCTGTCATGGCTGCCCACTGCTCACTAAGGTGATGGTTAAAAGCAGAGGACACGTTCACTTCACTTTTACTTTTTCACTTTCAGTTGAGTGCCATTGAGTCACCAAATGACCCTCTGAGGTTCATTTATGATCTGTTTAAACAAGACAGGCAGGGATACTATCTCCACTCTCCCTTTCAAAGGTTTTGCACTTTTGACTGACACCTTTCTTCCCCAAATTCGACAGATCGCTTCCTACCAGGGCCGGTGCGTGGCATAGGTAATATGCTAAGGACACGTCGTCCAATGTGAAACGAACAAGAACATTGCTTAGCAAAGCCTATTAAGTAGAAGTAGTAGAAATGATAACGATATTTATCTTTCCTGTGAGGCCACAGCACCCCTCCAGAACAGAGCCAATAATCTACAGAATTCTTAACACATTTTTAAAGTTAATGCTGTAGCATTTTGTTGCAAGAAAATTAAAATGCTGTTCAGTCCTCCCCGACGCCATAACTCCGGTTAGTGGCTGTGGCAACCTACATTTGTAAAAAAATAAAAAATAAACATATTACAAAGCAATAGCCACATCTTAACATTCCCACATATTAAAAAATGTTAATTCAAATGAATTCTTTCATAAAGCAAAATGTGAAAGGGTTCTTCAGACGTTTTTTTTTTCCATGTACCTTTCCACCTTTTTCACCAATCTTCTCAAGATCGACACACAGAGCTGAATCATCATATCTATCTCCGAAATATTGGGAGTTTCACTGCAGATATGTAGTCAACATGAGAAATGTGAAAAAAATGTCCATCCCATAAAACTCTGCTCGCCAATGGACGTTCGATTGAGCAGAAGACAACCTTAGGTCAGCATGGCCACATCTCGACCACCCTCACGCACCCTGCTTCCTCATCCTGGCTGATTTAAACCCGCTCCTGACAATGCATCACACTGGCAAGCGGTGTTGCCAGATAAGAAGCAAAACGCAGACTTATCCACAACAACCTAACCAGGGGCGTGTCCAGACTTTTTTGTTTGGGGGTCCAGGTGGGGAAACTAAAGATTTAAAGGTCCCCTGACATGAAATTTGTATTCTTTGCTTTTATATCGGTCTTGTTGGTCCCCTAATGCTGTATCCGAAGATGCATAATTACAGACACTTTGATCCGGTCCCACAATGATTCTTGTGAATTATTATTGGACTGAGAGATGTTATGTAGAGATGGTATCTACAGATCGGGTCCTAGTGACCTAAACAAGGGATTTAATTGATGGATATTTAAAGCACTTGTGTAAGTCACTCTGGTGCAGACAGTTTTTCCAGAAAAATACAAAGCCCCTTATGACAACATAACAGGCTAAAATCCAGATCCAGCTTCTGTTCTCTCATATTAATGTTAAATCATCTCACAAAGTAAAAAATTTATGTCAGGGGACCTTTAAGGAATGGTCGATTGTAGAAGATGGTAGTTGTGGTAGTTTTTTTTTTCTGGGAAAAGAGGAGATCTGATCACCCCAACTTAGCATCACTATGATATTAAGCAGCTTTCTGAAACGCTACTCTAATTTTACAAACCGATTAACAGATATGGGGGTGTGGTCAGACGGTGGTAGTAGGGTGGTAGTAGCCTAGTGGGTAACACACTCACCTATGAAGCAGAAGACCCAGGTTCAAATCCCACTTACTACCATTGTGTCCCTGAGCAAGACACTTTTAACTTTAAGTTGCTCCAGGGGGGGACTGTCCCTGTAACTACTGATTATAAGTCGCTCTGGATAAGGGCGTCTGGTAAATGCTGTAAATGTAAATGGTGTGGCCCCTTTGTGGCCACGCCCCTGATCTTAACGTACTTAGATATGAATTTAAAGAATCCTCAATTTCTCTCCTCGAACCAAACACGCCGAAAATCAGCACTTTTATTCAATAATTCAATGCGCGTCGAATTGCGCGTCGAAAACATCCCCGTTGCGTTCAACTTTCCAAATGAAGATTTCCTCTATAAACCCCAACTCGAATATTACAGGAATTCAAGTCTGATTAAAGATTATAGGAATCACGAAGTCCTCATCGTGGGATAACGGGTCGTTTTGAATCTCTCCGTATATCGGGGTTACCGGGGTGGAGATCGGTTACGCGTGGAGCTCCAGCTGCGCCGAAGTGGCCACCTCGCGTCCGACAGACCCCACGCATAAAACCCACCCCCGCGCCACAACTCCCGTGCCGGAGCGGCAGGACACACACGAGCCGGGGACGCAGTTCCGGGGCGAAGCGGCGCGTCTCACCTCCGAGCAGCGCGCAGAACAGCAACATGTTCGCCATCCGAAAGTCTTCAAGGCGGACGAGGTGGCGAGCGAGAGGGGTGGAGATCCGATCACGGAACCGTGCGCCGAACTTCCGTCCTTCCCGCCGTCACGGGCCGGTCCGGTCCGGCGCGCCGCGCGCCGCGGTTCCCCGCCACGTCGCCATGTCCGCGGGACGTGGATAAAAACCGCGGAAAAGTTGAAGCGGGCCAAACTTTCACCGCGTTCCGTCCGCGGTCCGGCGAGGACGCGCCCGGTGGCGCGGTTCCCGGATCTCTCCAATCTCTCCTCCTTCGCTCCCGGTTCTCCTCCTTCACTCCAATCTCTCCTCCTTCGCTCCCGGTTCTCCTCCTTCACTCCAATCTCTCCTCCTTCGCTCCCGGTTCTCCTCCTTCACTCCAATCTCTCCTCCTTCGATCCCGGCTCTCCTCCTTCACTCCTGGCTCTCTTCTCCTTCACTCCAATCTCTCCTCCTTTACTCCTGGTTCTCTTCTCCTTCACTCCAATCTCTCCTCCTTTACTCCCGGTTCCCCTCCTTCACTCCAATCTCTCCTCCTTCGATCCCGGCTCTCCTCCTTCACTCCTGGCTCTCTTCTCCTTCACTCCAATCTCTCCTCCTTTACTCCTGGTTCTCTTCTCCTTCACTACAATCTCTCCTCCTTTACTCCCGGTTCCCCTCCTTCAATCCAATCTCTCCTCCGCTCGCAGATCTCTCCTCCTTCACTCCCGGCTCTCCTCCTCGCCGGTGCGATGCGCATGAGATGTCAGACCCCCTTCCCCGCCGTGCAGGATAACGGTCTTCTGCGATGCGCAGGGCTTTTGGGCACCAAGTAAAATGTACACATAGGAACTTCTGAAACGCAGCTGTGGCTTTTCGGTGGAGCTTCTTGTCTCCTTCCCTCCTGAGCACTTGCACGTATGTGTGTGAAGCCCGAGTCGTGCGCGCACACGCGCTCACCGCGCCGCACCGTGGACGCGCCCGACGCATTATGGAAATATAGAAAAAATATAAACATTGCTCAAAATTACACAATAATTATAAATTGAAATCAAATATATCAACCCATGGAGGTTTGGATTTGAAAAAAAAAACACACTACAGGCTGATCCAACTTTGATGTAATGTCCTTAAAACAAGTCAAAATGAGGCTCAGTAGTGTGTGTGGCCTCCACGTGCCTGTATGACCTCCCTAAAATTCCTGGACATGCTCCTGATGAGGTGTCGGTCTCCTGAGGGATCTCATCCCAGACCTGGACTAAAGCATCCACCAACTCCTGGACAGTCTGTGGTGCAACGTGCCGTTGGTGGATGTGTGAGACATGATGTCCCAGATGCTCAGTTGGATTCAGGTCTGGGGAACGAGCGGACCTGTCCATAGCATCAGTACCTTAGACTTGTACGAACTGCTAACACACTCCAGCCACGTGAGGAACCGCACCAGCATTTGGTGTCATAAGGGGTCTGAGGATCTCATCTCAGGTTTTAATGGCAGTCAGGCTACCACTGGCGAGCACATGGAGGTCTGTGCAGCAGAACCAAATTCTCTGCCAAATGAGAACACGTGCTGTATGGAGTTGGGCTGTCATTTTGCAGGGCAGGTGGAGGTAGCGGTCTTGCTGCTGGGTTGTTGCCCTCCTACGGCCTCCTCCACGTCTCCTGATGCTCTGGACACTAAGCTGACAGACAGAGCAAACCTTCTTGCCACACCTCGCACTGATGTGCCATCCTGGATGAGCTGCACTACCTGAGCCACTTGTGTGGGTTGCAGACTCCGTCTCATGCCACCACTAGAGTGAAAGCACCGCCGGCATTCAAAAGTGACCATAACATCCAGAAAGCATAAGAACTGAGAAGAGGTCTGTGGTCACCACCTGCAGAACCTTATTGGGGATGTCTTCTATTTGCCTTTATGTCTGATGTCTTTTTGCCAGTGTCACTCCGATGAAATGTATTTTAATAATTATTTATTAATAATGTGTATATCAATATTTTTTTTAAATAAGTCTTGATACTCACATTAATAATTAAAAAATCTTACAAAAAAAATACATCTATATAACGTGGCAAAACTGTTTATATATATATATATATATATATATATATATATATATATATATATATGTTGCAATCAGAATGCAATCATATTGACAAAGCTAAACTGCGTTCTTTTTGTGGCCCAAGATTCTGTTTAATAAAATGATTTACTGCATCTACACATGCAGTCTGGGATCTTCTCATTTCCTCAACCTGCTCTCCTTCTGTTTTCTACTCATAGGAAACTGATGAGCTGCTATTCATAAGTCCAATTTCAGCAATACAATAGCGAGCCCTTGTGGAGGCTTCACAGGAGCCAAGAGGGCATCCTGGGCATCTGCATCACAAGCCCTACACTCTACACACAACCTCCCCCTGTAAAGATCGAGAGGGTAAAGTGAAGTGATTGTCACATGTGACACACAGCAGCACAGCACACAGTGAAATTTGTCCTCTGCATTTAACCCATCACCCTGAGTGAGCAGTGGGCAGCCATGACAGGTGCCCGGGGAGCAGTGTGTGGGGACGGTGCTTTGCTCAGTGGCACCTGATTCGAACCGGCAACCTCCTGATTACAGGGCCGCTTCCTTAACCGCTAGGCCACCACTGCCCCGGGTAACCAGCATGGTGAAAGCTGTGCTCCTGGCCTCGTGTTCATCTATACTAGCAATGTGGCAACAGTCCCCCAAGGGCCACAAGGTGCCCTCACACTTCCGGCTGGCATGGGCTCAGGATAATCACCCCTCCATTCAAGGACATTTGGCGCTCTGGAAAGCATCCTGTAACGGTCCATGGCCCTGTCCCTGCAAGGAAGGCCGCTGTGACTGCAGCCACTCTGTGTGGTACCCCAGGTACCACACAGTTCTGAGCGCGCGTGCAGAATCAACGTCAGTGCCATCGTTTACAGATACAAAATACAGAAATGATGATAAGGGCCTGAAGCAAACGTTTGGGCACCTAACTGTGTTGGTTATCTGTCTCTCTTCTATGTCACTATTCATTACCCAGATCTCATGTCTTATAAACTCTGTTTCAAAATTGGGGAAGCCAGATATGTGTTTATTTTTCAACCCATAATCATTTTCAACCCAAATCAATCACATATGAAACTGGACACTATCAGATATTTTCCTACTGCAACTAGTTAACTCACTTAAGTAAGAAATTGTTTTCCTGAATGCCTGCATTAAAATTCAACAACCACCTGACCTGGCAACATTGAGCACAAGGTCCATACTCTTCCCTTTCTCCTCTGGTGACATAGATTTTTTTTGGTTCGTAAATTATGTATCACAAAAACATGACCCATGGAGGAGACACACATAAGCTTTTTCGGCATTCTCCTCTCAGAGACCTCCACCAAGTACAAGTGTGTATAAATGTCACTGCGCGTTCTGAACGTTCTGACTCAGTGGGGTCCGAAGAGGAGCCCAGGACAGAACCGGCACTCACGATCCATCTCTTACCGTCTCCTGCCTCTCTCTGCTCTCCCACATCACCCTGCTGACCAGTGCGTAGAAGACTGCAGAAGGCACCAAAGCTTCACAGGAGGTCTGTAAAAGGAGCCCGTCTGCAATATGGCTCCTCGCTCACAAGAACAGCTGCTGTGTGCATTAAGAAGTCCCTCCTGCATTGAGACTGACCGTGGCTATTTCTTTTACTAATTCATTTTTCAAGGCATGAAAAGACCATAAGAACATCTGCTAAAACATTCCGGCAGATCCTGCCACTGCACATATCTTGTGAAGTTTGCCGGCTGCTGTAGGTCTGCATGGCGGCTCAGGGAAAAGTGTTTCTCAGCCTTTCTTTGTATAAATCCACGGGGGGAGAAAATGTGTGCGGCATTTCTGACTAGATGAGCTCAGAAGAGGTGAAACCGTCTAAAATATCAACCAGTCACGGATCAAATGGAACCGCACCACAGACCCATGCAATTTATACCCGAGATGGGTTTTATGGCTATTAACAAGATCAATCTGCTACAATCAAAAAGCATATAAAGTTACGTTCATTGAGGTACGATCAACAGAATGTGCAGCGGGCGGCAATTAACAAGACAGACAGAAACCCTCATCCAGCAACTGTTTTTTGGCACACTCTACTGCATTGTATTGCATTGCAGTTGGGTGAAAAGTATCTGCAGAAGATACAATTTGAACTTGAACAGGGAGGGGAAACCTTTACTTTGTTCTTCCTACCTTCTTCGTCCTTTTCCGCAATATAAAATGAACTGGCTTTCAGATTTTCATCAACATAATGAAACGTTCTTTACCATATCATGCATTATATATGAAAAGCCACCATGTGATGCATTTACATTTACAGCATTTGGCAGACACGCCTATCCAGATCATTGAAATCCCCGCTGTGATTCACTAACTCAGGACCCAACCTTCTTTAAAATTAAATATACGTAAGAGACCTATTAAATCGAAATAGTTCCTTAAAAAGGATGTTTGGACATCAAGTTCATTTCACCACCTAGGAGTCCAGACAGCAAAGAGTCTAAATGAATGCTTTCCTAGTACCTTGAGAGATGCAATGTAATGTAAAAAAAAGGTGCTGTTTAAGCTCTTTGTGAAATATTCATTCTTCTAAAGGGTAAAATAATAAAGTATCTTACACAAATCTTACACATCGTGCACATATCTTCGATTATCATAACTTTGTCCATTGACAAAAATCCTCACAGGCATTTTGAATGAGTGTTAATACTGTTTGTCCCATTAAATGCCAAAATGTGCTGTTGTAGGCCTGAAGTTTTCATCATTCTTTTAAAGGGTAGATGTTTCAGAGTAGAACTGCTTTGGACGAACGCTTAAAAAAACTGGAATAATAAAAGTATCTTATTTCCTGCACAAATGCTTTTTTTAACCATAACTTTGTCCATTAACTATTATGAATAAATAAATAAATTGATCCCCAAACCTCACATGCATTTTGAACAAATGTTAATGTTTGGAGCCAAAAGGTGCTGCAGCAGAGGTTTCCGAGGGAAACATCTGGTTTTAGAATCCCTCCTCCTCCCACAGTCTGATCCACAGGAATAACGAAGTGATTTATTTCCGGCGCCCGCCTCGGATTACCGTCGCTGGATGCAGAGCCCGTTAAAAAAGCACATGAGCTCCGGCTCTGCGGTGCCTGGACCACGGGCGGTGTGGACTGATTTCTGAAGCCTTCTCTCTGTCTACCAGTGCTCTGCAGATCATAGTATTAGTATTTGTTAATCAATTTACTCGACTTCTCGGCTTGCCTGCATTTCTGCTGCAGTTCTTATAAATAACCACAGTCATCTGGTGCCACAAAACTAATTTAGCTTGTACTTGGCCTCTGAGAAGAATGCATGGTTTACCCTGTAATGATGCTTAATTATTGAAGAATAATCTGCTTAGCACTACTATTTTACTCAACTGTAGCATTAATTGTTTACGAATTTAGATCAGTTTGAATCGGACGATGTTCCTCAGCTTAATCAAGGCACAATAGGAGCGGTTGCCTTGCTGGACGTTTTCTGGACGTTTTCTGGCCCTTGGTGACGTACAGACGAAGGGAAAAAATCTGTAAGCAGTAATGAGAAACGAATGGATCTTGAGTTTTAGGCCTTGTGATCCAGTGCAGGTTCACAGACTCGCACTCGGCCATCCCAGACACTGACTGTTCCAGACCTTTGCATTGCTCCGAACTTTCCAAGCTTGAATACTGTCCATTCAAAAGCCACTCTTCTGATGAGCACGTCTTGTTCATTTGTGTTGATCTTATGACTGAAAACGACCTTATCGCTGACGATTTTGCGTGACGTGACCTTTACTGACCTTGACATCAAAATTCAGGATCGGCATCCGTGCCAGTCGAACATTCTGTGATTCCTAGTGTTTTTTATACTCTTCATGCTTACCACTTGACCTTTGGTTAATTGGACTGTTAAAGTCCACCGCGATACATGAAAGTGAAAGGGACTTACAATTTACAAAAGATCTGTTTGTCATTTGAGACAGAAACTTATACCCACAGAGGTAGGCCTAGGGGTTAAGGAAGGAGGCCCCATAATCAGAAGGTTGCCAGTTCGAATCCCGATCCGCCAAGATGCCACTGAGGTGCCACTGAGCAAAGCACCGTCCCCACACACTGCTCCCCGGGCGCCTGTCATGGCTGCCCACTGCTCACTCAGGGTGATGGTTAAATGCAGAGGTTAAATTACACCGTGTGCACCGTGTGCTGTGCTGCTGTGTATCACAAGTGACAATCACTTCACTTTCACTTTATATAGGCTGAATTTATTTATGTACGTTTGAAAAGTGATAAAGTCTACACTTAACAGGACGTGAGATTATTCAAGGTCACACAGAAAATTAAGAACACATTTGATAAATGTGTGCTATGTATACGGTTATAGGCAGTCGAGATTAGTCTGTAACATAATTTAATAAAGTTATTTGTCTATAGATCTGAAAATCGATTACGTTCTACTAAGGACATGATCCGATCCATTGCACGTATCAGCAATTTGAAAGTGAAATTTGCCCTCTGTATTTAACCCATCACCCTGAGTGAGCAGTGGGCAGCCATGAGAGGCGCCCGGGGAGCAGTGTGAGGGGACGGTGCTTTGCTCAGTGGCACCTTGGCGGATCAGGATTCGAACCGGCAACCTTCTGATTACGGGGCCGCTTCCTTAACCGCTAGGCCACCACTGCCCCCAACGCAGTTAGTCTCCATTTTCTCTAAGCAAATGAAGAAGAGCTCGTTTTAAAAATATATTTAATGACGTGCAACTTCCACAGGAAGGTAACTCGGCTGCTGGGTTCACGTTGTGCGCCAGCCGTGTCGCGCACAGCGCCGTAGCGCCATCTCGTGGTGGAAACACGAACGGCGGCGCAGCCCACCGCCGGCCGCGGTGCTCCTCCGTGGGGGGGTGAGCAGTCTCGTCCAAGTGCCTTTTGCGGAGCTTGTTAGAAAAAAAAAGAAGTAAAATAAAGTATATATATATATATATATATATATATAAAAACTCAAATCGCACGACAACATATCTGCTGTCCTCTATTATGTTTGTAAAAAAAAAAAAAATTAAGGTTGAAGGTTCAAGTGCCTCCTCGGCGGATAAATACAAGAGAAGCGGCAGGAGTCGCCAGCCGGGAGGGTTGCTGAGGCGGAGCCGCCGGACAAAGTCTGTGTTTGTAAGTCGATCTCAGAACCTTTCCAAGTATTCTGGTGCAGCGCTTAAGGATCTCTGGTGGTCTAAAATATATATAAAAAAGAAGCAGGGCGGTCGTTGCTTGAAGTTATCTGATTCAACACCTTTCCATGTTGACGCTCAGATAAACAGCGGTGGTCGGATTAAAAAGATAAGAGCTGCTTGCTAGGGGTGCGTCGGTTCACCGAGCCTACGGTTGGGTTTGTATTAGTTTGGTTCGGATCGATTTCTTTCTGTCATCGTTCTTAACCGGGCTCGGTGTTGCCAGATCGGAGGAGTTTTCTTTGCTTTTGAGGCCGTGATTTTGTGTATGAGCGTGACGTTTTTTTAAGTTTGGTTTAATTTCAGTGGTATCTGGCAACCGAATGCCTTCATGTTATTAGGCAGATTATTTTAAATGGGCCAAAAGTGCGCGTTTTCCTTAAACAGCTCGCATAAGGTGGTAATTAAATTTGCAAAATCCATCTTATTTGTCTATTATTCGTTCTCACTCCATTTATTTTCTACAGCTCCACAAATGGGATGCATCAGTACACCTTGACCTCCTAGATGTTCTATAATTTGCAATAGAAATCTTAAATTGACTGAGTCATCCTGTCCCGTGTTTCTATGAGTATTCGGCCTCCTCGGGGGAACGCGCCGATACTCTATTATTGCCCTCTTAAATTAAATTATGCTTCTCTCTGAAATTTCTGATCTTATTACAGGCCCCCCTCCTCCTGTCTGCTATTTCTTTTACTTTTGGGCCGCCTATAACAGGCACACATTTATCTCTTATTGCATTTCTCAGGTTTTACGTATTCCATCCATCTGTCCTCCTTTCACTGGCTTGTTACAAAAATCTTTTTATTTATTTTTTTTGTGACCATGCTCCCGACTTACTGTGCAGGGTATGGAAATTCAGTCCTAAAATGACAGGACGCGGTAGGCCCCGAGGCAGAGCACGTGGGCAGTGGGCTGCCCGCCCCGGACAGGTTGGTATCGGGCGGCTTTGTTTTTTTTTTTTTTTTTTTTTGCTTTGTGTGTGTCGTCTTGCTCTCTGTTCTCGGAGGCTGTGTTGCTTGCTTCGAATGCCGCGACTTCAGGTTGACCTTTGACATGCTCACCAGCAACAAGCCAGGGCTGCACCGGCCCCTCGGCAGTTCGTTCCTCCACGTGAGGGAGAACTGGTGGGCCGTGGCAGACAGAGGAGCACCCCGAGCGCAGTGTCGGCTGAAGGTAGCGACCGTCGTTCATTTTTATTATTTTTTATTTATTTTTTATCTCAAAATGATATGAGTGCAGCCAAATGACCCTTCAGCTGATGTCAAGCCATTACACAGCGGCAGACCACTTAAAATACTGTAGCGCTAATGTGGTTAAGCTGTTGCTCTGTTTGAGTTTATAAATTCGTGATTTTTATTACTGAACCAAGAGACTATTTCCTTGTCAGGAGCCTGAACCTTTTTTTTTAGGGTCTGCTCATTTTGTTTGAATTTAAAAATTTTTTAAATGCCTCTGAAGAACCTAACGCATTCTTGCTCCTGCTTTTTCATCAAGCTGTGGCAGAGATCTCGGCAGGCTTCCAGCAGGTGAAGATTGGGGAGCGAGGAGGGCGTCGCCGAGATTTCCACGACATCGGCGTCCTCACTCGTCATCTCATAGAGCACGTCAAAGAGTCAAAGAGTGGTATGAATGAAGACTTCTGGGACCTTTTTGAGGGGGCGTGACATGCTAAGTGTGTGGTCTGTCATCCATATGATTGGCATGAATAAATAAATATGACAAGGACGATTTAAGGGTTGTTGGTTTAAATCATCCATAATGACGAGGTAGCATGCGTGAGAAATCCTCCCTCTTAAAAATATATAAAGAATTCAATGTTTTCTTTATGTTCATGATCATTTACATTGGTAAATTCTCACTGAGTGCATGAAAACTATGAATGAACACATGTGGAGTTATGTACTTAACAAAAAGTGGAGACCTGGCCTCCACAGTCACCGGCCCTGAACCCAATCCAGATGGTTTGGGGTGAGCTGGACCACAGAGTGAAGGCAAAGGGGCCAACAAGTGCTAAACACCTCTGGGAACTCCTTCAAGACTGTTTGAGAACCATTTCAGGTGACGACCTCTTGAAGCTCATCAAGAGAATGCCAAGAGTGTGCAAAGCAGTAATCAGAGCAAAGAAACTAGAATATAAAACATGTTTTCAGTCATTTCACCCCTTTTTGTTAAGTACATAACTCCACATGTGTTCATTCATAGTTTTGATGCCTTCAGTGAGAATCTACCAACGTAAATGGTCATGAAAATAAAGAAAACACGTTGAATGAGAAGGTGTGTCCAAACTTTTGGCCTGTACTGTGTGTGTGTGTGTGTGTGTATATTTATTTATCTTTTAAGTGTGTGACATTTTTAACTAGCAAGCAGTTCTTTTTCAAGTGTGAAAATAGGGCTCTTTGTGTGGGGGGATTTGTATTTATTTTATTTTCTTATTATGAACATGAATAAGTGGTCTTGTGTTAACTGCATATGATAGCAGGGTTTGGTATCGAAAATTTACCCCATGGTTTTGTTAGTGAAACTTCTCCGAATCTGAAGATCCTTTTGTCTGCTCAGGCTCGTCCGGCTCGGTCATCGAGCTGAGGACCAACTTCGTCCGCCTGGTCTCGCGTCCTCAGTGGCTGCTCTACCAGTATCATGTGGAATTTAATCCGGCGATGGAGTCGCGGCGCCTACGCTCGGCACTTCTGTTTCAGCACGATGAGTTGCTGGGTCCTGCCCATACGTTTGACGGTTCGATCCTCTTTCTACCGCTGCGGCTTCCTAAGAACGTAAGCACAGCAACTGCAATGAAGCGATGTCTTAGGCCGGTACTCCATCGCTGTGCTCATTCATTGTCCTTTAGGAGACGGTGCTGTGCAGTGAAACCAGAAATGGTGAGAAGGTTCAGATTACACTCACTCTGACCAATGAACTGACCCCATCCTCGCCTGTGTGCTTACAGTTCTACAATATCATCTTTAGAAGGTACACAAAAAAAAAAAAAACTAACGTGGAGGTGTGAAACCGTAGCTAGACGTCTCCGTAACCGCAAGGCTCCTGTGTCCTGCTCAGGGTCCTGAGGATGCTGAATATGCAGCAGGTTGGCCGCCATTACTACAGTCCCGACGACCCCCTCAACATCCCCCAGCACAGGTGTGTGCTCAGCGGCCCTACTTTTTTCCTTCACTCTTCACCCCTCACTCCGCGCGTGGTCCACGCAGGCTGACCATCTGGCCCGGCTTCGTGACCAACATCCTGCAGTACGAGTCCAGCATCATGCTGTGCATGGACGTGAGCCACAAGGTCCTGCGCAGTGAGACGGTGCTGAGCTTCATGGCTGCGCTACGGCAGCAGTGTGGAGAACATCGCTTCCCCGACATCTGCACCAAGGAGCTGGTCGGTCTGATTGTTCTCACCAAGTAAGAGCAGTGCAGGCGTATAGTTTAAAGGATTTTCATCTTTTTTTAGGACACATTCTGAGTGTTACTTTGTCTCTAGGTACAATAACAAGACCTACAGGGTTGATGACATTGCATGGGACCACACACCCGTCAACACCTTCAAAAAAGGGGATAAAGACGTCTCCTTCAAGGACTACTACAAGACTGTAATGCCTTTAAACTGCTGTCTTTTACAAAAGGTCTAGGAAATGTGCTGAATTACGTCCATTTAAAACGGTTTAAAGTCTCTCTAAGTGGAAATACTTTATCACAAGTCCATCACTGGATCTTACGTGGCTTGGATCAACCATGTCCCCCGTCCATTAACGTGACTACTCTCTTTCAGAACATTCTGAAATACAAAAGCTGGTTATCACTTATGACAGCATCGACACACTTACCTTTGCCATGTGTGTTTTTATGAAGAAGTAGGTTCTCATTTATTAATGTATTTACATAAAAGAAACTAGTCGGAGGCTTGTAAATGGAAGAGATCCATGAATTGGCACATACTTTGATCAGATATTTAAATTAAGGAATTGTAGAAAACTACCTATTTGGGAGGTAAAGTTATTTATTTTATTTTTTTTTTTTATATATAATGTATAATTAAATTTTTCCCCCTACCTTTCAGCAATATGGTCTGGATGTGACTGACACAAACCAAGTCCTTCTGATCAGCCATGTGAAGAGGGTGGGTGCGGCTGGGGGTCCTCCACCAGGCCCTGCGATGCTTGTACCGGAGTTCTGCTATCTGACCGGTAAGGCCAGTGCTACGATTTGTACCCGTCGGGTACTCTCCTTTTACTTTATCTTTACTGTGATCGTCTTATATGCATTTGTACCTGTTTTAATAAAATGCATTTTCAGCATCTACTGTGCCTTGTATTTCTTTTATAACCCTGTGAATTCACTTGGAATGTAATTTCCTTTTTTCTTTATTTTGTAATTTTAAGGGTCTTATTTGAGGAATTGGTTGTCTGTTCATGCCTGAACAGAAACAAACTGCTCAACTGTAATGTAAATGTTTGTGTCCCTCTAAGGCCTGACTGACAAGATGCGCAGCGACTTCAACATCATGAAGGACCTGTCCTCTTATACCAGGCTGACCCCAGAGCAGAGGGAGAACCGCCTGCACCGCTTCCTCACCAACATGAACAAGTTAGAGGGAATTTTGTGTAGTGCTTGAAGAATTTCAGAAAATAAGAATTGAATTCATTTGTCTACTTATCTATAAAAAAAAAAAAACTAACAAATCAGTGAAACTAACACAGCGGCGAGGAGTTTACCGTGCCGTTCATGCTGTCTGTCCTCATAGAAACCGGGATGTTCAAACTGAACTGACCACCTGGGGACTGAACTTTGAGAGAAGTCTTCTGAGCCTGACCGGCCGCGTGCTGCCACCAGAGAGGATGTTCCAAGGGACAAGAAGCGTATGCATCTGAACTATGTTCTCGAAGCAGTAAAGATTTCATTATTATTTTATTTTATTTTTATTTTTTTTACCCCTAACAGTATGACTACAACCCGTGGGCAGCGGACTGGTCTAAGGAGATGAGAGGCCTGCCCCTGATTAGCAGCATGCCTCTGGAGGTGTGGATGCTGTTTTACACCCGCAGGGACGGTAGAGCGGCACAGTCGCTCCTGCAGACCCTCAACAGGGTGGCAGGACCAATGGGCATCTATATGAATCGCGCCGTAATGTAAGTTCAGACACTGTAGGCCAAAGTGGCAGTTTGAGAACCGTAAAGCAAGTGTGATTGCACTGATAATGGGGGGATCAAAATGTTTTATCAATGGTCATCCCAGCCCTTTTACATGCATGTTTGTTTATGGTACTCACTGGTCAGTAATTGTGTGCAGGTTCCAAATAACCATTTTAATGTAATTGAAACGTCTCACTTTTCACAGATCTCAGTTCAGGTCAGGAAAATCGTACAGGTTTACGGAGTCAATGGCAACTCTGTAGTTTTGTGGAGTGATTTGTGAAGCGCCTTGCCTGCTGACAATAGTTATTCCCTTTTCCCAAGCTCATTTAAATGTGGCTTCCTTTGCACAAGTCCATTTGCATTGAACCCTGTGTGACCCTGAAATGACTGATCCACTTTGCACAAAGACTTTGTACGTTGTACTGTGGAAGTGAGGAACTGAGCTAATGAGGTCATGTTTTGGCAGGATTGAGTATGAAGACCGGCAGGACTCTTTGCTCAGGGCTCTGCAACAGAATGTTGGACCTGGAACCCAGATGGTAATAAAAATAATGCTAATTAATCTAGGAACACAGGTTATTCGTTATTGTTGTGTATGGGTTCTTGAACAAATCAATTCATGTTGTGAAGGACTTACACCACACAGTCCATGCACACACCCAGATCTTTGTAGTTTGATTTGGATTTTAAACTAAGCAAATAAGAATGAATCCAAATCTACACAAGAAGCATAAATGCAATCAGTCAGTTGAAATCCCTCTTTAGTCCATCTGCTTCGCCTCTTACCTTTTGTGTCAGAAAATGGAACCCATGTACAAGCCATTATCCTTCATGGAAATATAGCAGGTCCTAAAACTGAGCCCTGAGGTACCCAGTAATGAACACTGGCTCAAGGCAACATTTCTGCCTCACTACATTTTCATCTTTGAGCTGAAACGTGCTGTTTGTTCACAATGCATGACCATGTGAAATTATATAACTGGAACGTGAGGTCCACCTCAAGACCACCAATTGTTGTTAGACGACACCATTGTGCAACATCTGAGACCTACTTATAACATTTATGTTTGTTTACACTGTTTTTTTTTTTTTTAAGGTAGTCGTGATTCTATCCTCCAACCGCAAAGACAAGTATGACTGTGTAAAGAAGTACCTGTGTGTGGACTGCCCCACGCCCAGCCAGTGCGTGTTGGCCCGCACCCTCAGTCGTCCCCAGGCCCTCATGACCGTGGCCACCAAGATCGCTCTGCAGATGAACTGCAAGATGGGGGGAGAGCTGTGGAGCCTTGAAATACCGGTGAGGCTGCACTGTGCAATGCTGTTCGGTGTGTAGTCAGGAAACCAGCCATCTCCGGCGTGCCGACCTGGCTGCAGAAATAAATGGCTTTAGCGCTGATGATGCTCTGCACAAAGATGCTACTGAAAATGTAGCTTATACTGGGTTTATTTATTTATTAAATCAAAATGTATCATATAAGGGCCTAAAAATTGTCAAATTGGGGAGTATTAACCATGGACACCGCTTGACTATAATGATCATGGTTCTTCATGGAATCTTTCACTATCGGCCCAGTGACTGTCCGTGGTGTGTTTTCATGACTTCTGCCTCCCCCCCCAGCTCAAGCAGCTGATGGTTGTTGGGATCGACTGCTACCATGACATTGCTGCTGGGAGGAGATCTATTGGTGCATTGGTGGCAAGTCTTAACTATGGCATGTCTAGGTAGGTATGTCCATTCATGTTGCAGTGTTAAAATAAATAAAAAATTATAAACCATAAAAAGTATGCTTCAATGGTGAGGCAGATCGCACATGAACATTTCAAATCCACCCTAAATTTCACTTGTAAAAAATGCTTAAAAAAAAAAAAAAAAAAGAAGTTTTCAGATTTGGTCAACTGAAGTTATGTATGTATGTATGGATGCATGCACGTGAGAAAATGCAAAATGTCTGCATATATATATATTTTTTTTTGCATCATCAAATCAGGACTGGGAGAGTTGAGGACATTTGCAACTCTCTGTTTCCAGGTGGTTCTCCAAGTGCGTTCTGCAGAGCCGTGGTCAGGAGATTATTGATGGGCTGAAGGGGTCGCTGCAGGGTATGTATCTGTGTACAGTAACAAGCCTGGTCTAGATTTTCCTCTAGGTTATTTTTTACATGGGATCCGTACTGTTGCCTAATTGCTCACAGGTAACTTAATTTTACCAAAATAAGCACTGTCTAAATGAAGCACTGGGAATTATTTCTTAACAGAAGGCTTCAGGACTGGGCAGATTGAGTTGAAGTGGAAATGATGGTACGTTAAAATCGTGCTCACATCCCCATCTTTTTTTCTCGTTTATATACCCCAGCTGCCCTAAAGGCCTGGCTGAAGCACAACAACTGCCTGCCATCTCGCATCATCGTGTACCGTGACGGCGTGGGCGATGGCATGTTGCAGAGCGTGGTGAGCTACGAGGTCCCTCAGATCATGCAGTCCATCAAGAGCCTTGGCAAGGACTACGCGTGAGACACCGCAGAAACAAGCCAAACTTTGCGTCGATGCGATTTCATATTAAGGCGTCCGAAGCATGCTTGCCCTCTTTCTCGATGCGTATCCACAGGCCCAAACTCACTGTGGTGGTCGTGAAGAAGCGAATCGCTTCCCGATTCTTCACTCGAATCGACGGCAAGCTGTCCAACCCTCCACCTGGAACGGTCATCGACACCGAGGTCACGCGTCCAGAGTGGTGCGTGTTTTCACATTCTGAGCCACTGCTCAGCCTTCAGTGCCAACGCCACACGTGTAATCAGCCTTCTTTGTGTTAACAGGTACGACTTTTACATCATCAGCCAAGCTGTCCGCATGGGCAGTGTCTCACCCACCCACTACAACGTGGTGTTTGACAACAGCGGTCTCAAGCCGGACCACATGCAGAGACTCACCTACAAACTCTGCCACATGTACTACAACTGGCAGGTAACCACCCCTCTCTGGCCAAATGGATGAAAGCTCACCATGGACCTTCTAAATAGCACTGCAATTTTAGGGGTAGTAGTACCCCTATGAACCAGGAGACCACAAAGTCCCAGGATCAAACCCCACTTGCTACCATTATGTCCCTGAGCAAAAACCCCAAAAACTACTGACTGTGTGTGGCTGTGAGGGCCATATGGTAATGCCTTATCATTTACAAGTATTAATTTGGATTCCACCTTTTTACAGGGTTTTTTCTCGATGTTAAACAGGGGTCCGTTTTTCTTTTTAAAATATGAAACTGTAGTTTTTCCAAATGCCCAGTGGCTCACAAAATGCTTTTTTTTTTTTTTAATATAAAGGGGATTGTTCGAGTGCCAGCTCCTTGCCAGTATGCTCACAAGATGGCCTTCTTGGTGGGCCAGAGTATCCACAAGGAGCCCAACATGAACCTGGACGAGTTTCTCTACTACCTGTAGACTGGCTGCAACAGAATGCACACAAATGCAGCATTTTCACACTTCAGAAAATTCTTTTTTTTTTCATTATTATTATTGTTTTTTCCCTTCCTTTTAATCTTGGAGTGAAATATTTAGTTTCTTTTTTTTGAATGAATTAAAGAAACCTTTGTTTCTTTTAAACCCCTTAACACTCCTGGGGCCTGCTGGTGGGCCCAGAATTCCATGTACAAAGTGCAATTGGCTGCACTGCATTTAATAACATCAAACTTCTATAAAATAAAGAGAGGTTGTCATTTAGGCTGATATCTGGAGTGTTGAGGTGTTAACATTTATTTGAGTTTAAGATTTGTGATTCAGGAGATTTTATTTATTTGTTTGTTTATTTCGTCCCGTTCATGTGTAACTTTTTTTTTTTTTTTTTTTTTTTTTTTTCCCCCCCACATGAAATTGCTTAAGATTTTCTTCAATAAAAGCAGCAAAAACATTTTTGTATGTTTGATTGGTAGGGTGCTTGCATTTGTGGTGTTCACACAAATATGACTCATGTCCACTGTAACCACTCATGATCCATTTAATTTCAGTAACAGTTCTTGCTTGTTTTGGAGTCCTATCCAGTACATAAATTTTTTATATATATATATATTTTTTTTTTAACCAGCAGGAGGCATCACTCCACCGCACATGTCTAATCTTCCACAAGAAGAAAGCTATCGTTTAGCATGCTGTAAACGTTTAGCATAATTTAACAAGCGATATTGGAGTGCAAAGTCTTCTCTGGCGGGACTTTTTTTTTTTTTTTTTTTTTTTTTTTTTTTATTAAGCAGTGATCAATGTGTGCAGTGCTAGGGGAACTTGTGTTCAAGTTGCAAGGACCAATAGTCAAGAAACGAATCCCTATAATATTGTTGCATCATTACCTGCATGGCATGAAAGGTTATCATGGAGGAGAAAAATGGAAGGAGTGAGTGAGAGCGGTCTCCCCTCTCCACTCCCCTGAGTTGGGTTGGAATTACTCTGGTCAAGAGAATGGTCAGTCGGTGTACTAGCAAAGCTGGTATCAAAATATTCCCAAAATTGTGAATTGGAGAAAGGATCTGTCCATGCTTGAAGGTACTGATCAGTGCAGAGTAGGCTTATCTGTTCCTGTGTCGTGGTCCACACTGTATGTCCATTAAGCTATGGTGCGTGGTGGCTGTGGTGCCCCTCTGTTATATCTCGAAAGCAGCAGCTCAACATCAGGAAAAGATGTAGTGTAGCTCAGAGAGAGACCGATTAAACTCGGGTGGCTGGGAGTGGTTATGGGTGGACGCCTGTGTAAAATGTCGAGTGCAATGACGTCCCCAGTGGTCTAGCTACTACAGCCTAGCTGAGATGATAGATCATAGTGTATGTAACTTCAACTTGTATATCCTGCCCTTAAACACCGTCTCTGTACATCCAAACATCAGCAGAAACAATATTCCAAGCCAGGGGAGCTCTGTAGAAGAAGATTTACATTTGCAGCATTTATCAGACCTTATCCAGAGCACCTTACAATCAGTAGTTACAGGGACGGTCCCCCCTGGAGACACTCAGGGTTAAGTGTCTTGCTCAGGGACACGATGGTAGTAAGTGGGGTTTGAACCTGGGTCTTCTGGTTCATAGGCGAGTGTGTTACCCACTTGGCTGCTGAGAAGAACCCGGAGTCTTCTGAGCTTAATTCTCAAACACGATTGCTTTGTCTTTGGATAAATTCTTCAGCAAATTCTTTCAGGAATGGTCCCAGTGGTTTGTCGATTACAGCTAAAGTAATGGGAGAAATGAACTGGGGTAAGGTTCGCATTACCATGATTTTAAGTCATGTGGGTTTCCAAAAGAGGATGTCATTTTATCAATAATATTGATTCTTTCATGATAGATACCAACTGCACCTCCACCAGGCCGTTTTGAATGAGCACACTGATCATTTTTACAACCTGGAGAGGTGGACTCGTTCATGGCTAGAAATTCTTTAGGTGTAAGTGCTAGTAGCCTAGTGGATTAGACATTTGCCTATGAATCAGAAGACCGAGAAGTCACAGGTTCAAACCCCTCTTACTACCACTTAATCCAGAGTGTCTGCAGGGGACTCCCTGTAAGGCAAAAAAATAAAAATCATTAATCCTGTCCTGAACGAAATCTTAGCTCCAAAGAATCTTACATTTAACAAACCGAGCTTCAGCTCACAGACTCTGGCGCTGGAATAAGGTTGGGTAGCTATCATTTTAATTGAATGATCATTTTTCTTTAAGATTTACTAACCTTCTGAAGTTGGGGTACAGAAACGGTGTCAGTACTGTGGTGAAAAAACCATAGAGAGCATCCTGACGGGAAATATCTCAACCTGGTTCAGGAACAGCACCATGCTGGACAGGCGAGCACTACAGAGGGTGGTTCGATCAGCCGAACGAATCATCCGTACCAAGCTCCCTGACCTTCAATCCATCTACAGCAAGCGGTGCTGGACCAGGGCCAGGAAGATAGTGAAGGACCTCACCCACCCCAACAATGGACTCTTCTCTCTGCTGCAATCAGGGAAGCGCTTTCACTCCCTGAAGTCCAACACAGAGAGAATGAGGAGGAGTGTCTTCCCACAGGCTAAACCACCACACTTCATAGGACAGAACACTAATACACTCCAGCACTCCAGGACTCTATCCCCCCCAGAAAACTTGCACAATTTTTTTTACTTTCACTTTACTCATTTGCACACCTTCACCCTACCTGTTTCTCCCATTGTATGTTAAAAACATATTCAATGTATACTTGCAATATTTGCAATACTGTGGCCAGTAGCAGTCGCTAAAGCATTACTCTGCATATCGTACCGTGTATGACTGTGCATGTGACAAATAAAATTTGCATTTGAATTTGAGCAGTTTATAATATATGTGGTCTATGTGACGCTCTGGTTGGTCTATCTGCTCCCTGGGCGCCTGTCATGGCTGCCCACTGCTCACCAAGGGTGATGGTTAAAAGCAGAGGATGCATTTCCTTTCGTGCACCATGTGCTGTGCATCACAGTGACAATCACTTCACTTGTCATTTGTTCTTTTTTTGGCACCAATCAAACCGCCAGCTATTTAATGCAAATAATCTGCTATAAATTCCATCTGTTCCACCGTTCCACCTAATTTGAACCCGAGCATATTACTGCCTTTGCTGTGAATCAGGTCACAAAACATGTTCCCTGCAGTATATGCCAGTCCATTCATGTAAGCCTTGCATCAGCGGGCGCAATGGAAGCACCACACCTCTCCGTCGGGCAAACTGGTGGATGAATTGTGGCGTTGGAGCATATCAGGTGGCCTAGCGGTTAAAGCGGACTCGTAACTGGAAGGTTGCAGGTTCAAATCCCCTTGATCCGGGGGCTACGGTCCCCACGCGCTCCTCCCCTGGTGCCTTTCACGTCCCACTGGCCACATTTGGTCGTGTGCACCATGACAAAAATGAAAAAAAAGTGTGTTAAATATGAAGCTGTGCTTGTGTCCGTTAATTAAAGAGATTAATTTTATGGGTGCAGGTTGTCAAGCCCCATGCAACTCCCTTCCTCAACCAATGTGATGCTGTAGCAGCATTTATGGAGTTATTATTTGTATTCATTTTTACTGTGATTTTCATGCAATAAACACGAACAGTGGCCAACCGTGAGAGTCTCTCATGTTGCAACCACATTGAAGACGAGACACAGAGCAGAGACTGTACATCCAAATCCAAGAATACAGGGGCGGTGCATTTATTTCCACGGGGCGTGAAACCCCGAATCCTGTTCTCACCAAGGCGCAGCAGAGCACTGCCCTTTTCTGAAGAGGGAGAATTAGTCAGGGACTTCCACGCAGGTTATTTTTAGCGCCTTTATTTATATATTTACTCGAACATTTTCCCTCTCTTCTCATCCAGGCCTGGCAGGCCCGGTGCGCCGAGCACTGGGAATGTTTAATTAGAGCCGTCCGCGGCGGCCCTGGCCTCGCTGGGATTCAAAAGGCTTTAACTAAACAGGACAGTGGACTCTCCTCCCTCCATTTAAAGCGAGCGAAAAAATTGAAGACGAGGAGTGTTTGCACCAGTGAAAATGCTTCCTCCTTCAGACTGAAGGACTATCGGGGGACCATTCACTTGAGGATGGAGAAGCATTCCAGAACACCATGTCATTTAGGATAATAAAATACATTTGTTGTTTTAGGTTCATCATTTCACTTCCTTCTTTCACATAGATGAGGTTCTTGCCAGTTGCTGTGGAAATGGTGCTGGATGGAGGTGGAGGTTCTCGGCCGTCCTTCCCCCAGACCTTGGATGGAGGACAGAATTGAAACCCTTCCCAGGGAAAACGAGATTTGAGCATTTCTTCACCGCTCTTACTGTTATTTCTCATAGGATGTGAATTTTTTGCACAGAAATGTGGAAATTTAGAATTTTTTTTTGGTGGGGGGGGTGAACAAATTCTCACGTGCAGAATTATGACATTTCGAGAAAAATGATCGTACGCATGCCATTCCCATTCTGTCGGTGCTCAAAAAATCTGGCCCAATAACACATTATCATAGACTGTGCATATTATAGTATGTAATGCAACTTTTACCCAGAGAACAGCGCCTGAACCTACAGGTTTTTCCAAATGTCCCTTCATGCTCACAGTTTTATTGTAAGCGTGGAAAACCGTGCGAGTGCCTCAGCCTTTAAAAACCGAAGACGGACTGTACACACCGAATCTCTCTCTCTTCAGGATTCCTCCACTCTCTACCCTCTCCCTCTCTCTCTCCCCCTCTCTCTCTCACTCTCCATCTCTCTCTTCAGGATTCCTCCACTCCCTCTCCCTCTCTCTCCCCCTCTGTCTCTACCCCTCTCTCTCCCTCTCCCTCTCTCTCTTCAGGATTCCTCCACTCCCTCTCCCTCTCTCTCCCCCTCTGTCTCTAACCCTCTCTCTCCCTCTCCCTCTCTCTCTTCAGGATTCCTCCACTCCTCTCTCTCCCCCTCTGTCTCTACCCCTCTCTCTCCCTCTCCCCTCTCTCTCTTCAGGATTCCTCCACTCCCTCTCCCTCTCTCTCTCCCCCCCTCTCTCTCCCTCTCCCTCTCTTCAGGATTCCTCCACTCCCTCTCTCTCTACCCTCTCTCTCTCACTCTCCAATCCCTCTACTCCCTCTCTCTCTACCCTCTCTCTCACTCTCCATCTCTCTCTTCAGGATTCCTCCACTCCCTCTCTCTCTCTCCCCCTCTCTCTCTACCCTCTCTCTCTCACTCTCCATCTCTCTCTTCAGGATTCCTCCACTCCCTCTCCCCTCTCTCTCCCCCTCTGTCTCTACCCCCCTCTCTCTCCCTCTCCCCCTCTCTCTTCAGGATTCCTCCACTCCCTCTCTCTCTCTCTCCCTCTCTCTCTACCCTCTCTCTCACTCTCCATCTCTCTCTTCAAGATTCCTCCACTCCCTCTCTCTTTCTCTCCCTCTCTCTCTCCGTCTCTCTCTCTCCCTTGCTCTCTCCATCTCCCTCCCTCCCTTTCTCTCTCCATCTCCCCCTCTCTCTCTCTCTCTCTCTCTCCTTCTCCCTCCCTCTCTCCCTCTCTCTCTCCGTCTCTCTCTCTCCCTCTCTCTCCATCTCCCCCCCTCTCTCTCTCTCTCTCTCCCTCTCCCTCCCTCTCTCCCCCTCTCCCTTGCTTCAGAATCCCTCCTCTCTCTCACCGCCGCTGTCGCCGCTTCTGACCTTCTGCTCTCCGGAGTCGCGGACGTCGTCATGCAGGTCGGTCCCGCGCTCCTGCTTCTTTTCGTGTCGCCGTGTCGCGTTCCTCTCGCGCGTTAAACCGCGCGCGCTGTCGCCGGCTCTTATCGCGAACGGGCGACAAAAATGACAGCTTTCCACGTCTCCTCGCGGCCGTGACGTGACCTGCATGACACGCAGTGGACATCGCTCACATGAAATAACACTCTGGTATAAAAAGGAGTTTCCCGCAGGTCAGGCGAGGTCATGTCGTCTGGGTCTGGTGCTGTCACGTTGTCCCCACTGCTCTCTCTCTCTCTCTCTCTCTCTCTCTCGGTATATGTATATATATATTGTTTATCTGAGCTGCACATTGATTTATCGTTTGTAGTAGAATTTGACGTGATGAGTGTAGAGGGAGAGTCTCTGTTCTCCTCTGAGCAGCAGGACCTTGTCCTTCTCCAGCTTTAGACCTTTGCCTTGGTTTACAGTGTGTGTGTGTACACACCGTCTCATTCAACGTGTTTTCTTTATTTTCATGACCATTTACGTTGGTAGATTCTCAGTGAAGGCATCACTATGAAGTTATGTACTTAACAAAAAGTGGAGACCTGACCTCCACAGTCACCGGACCTGAACCCAATCCAGATGGTTTGGGGTGAGCTGGACCCCAACAAGTGCTAAACACCTCTGGGAACTCCTTCAAGACTGTTGGAAAAGCATCTCAGCTGACGACCTCTTGAAGCTCATCGAGAGAATGCCAAGAGTGTGCAAAGCAGTAATCAGAGCAAAGAAACTAGAATATAAAACATGTTTTCACTTATTCCACCTTTTTTTTGTTAAGTACATAACTCCACATGTGTTCATTCATAGTTTTGATGCCTTCAGTGAGAATCTACCAACGTAAATGGTCATGAAAATAAAGAAAACTCACCATAAATATAAAAATCACAAGCGCCAAAGTAGGAGATAAAGAACGTAATTCTAAATTCTACCCATGTGCCTCAGCAGGTACTGTGGTGCTGTCGGTGTCTGCTTTCAGATCAGATCACAGAGTCCTAACTGGCCTCTAATTAATTCATTGCATGGATTTAAAAGTTCTAATTAACTTTTACTTGCATATCGGATGTCATGCGGCCGCACCATGCAGTCTCTCTCACACACACACACACACACACTACACACTCACACACACACACACACACACACACACACACACACACACAACTTAGTCACGTTGCGATTTTCCATGATGAAATGCGTATAAGCTGGATGAGCCAGTGATCTTGGTTTTTGCTTCGATGGTACAATCATCAGACTGTCCAGAGACGTGTTTAATGCTTCTTGCCAGAGCGCAGTTTTGTAACGTAGGGGAGGAAAAAGAAAAATGGAGGAAGAGGTGACGTCCACGTGCCGAATTGCCAGAAGGATGATTGAAGAAAATCCGCTTGGTAACGATTTGCAATAAGCAGAACTGATCAATACAGTCACAAGTCTGCACACACACTCACGGCGATGAGATGCCGGGGTCCTCTGAAATCCGTTTTATTCCTAAGCATGCTGTATATATTTTTCCGTTATAAACATATTTATTCACCATATTTTATCACTATGTGATTATGGAGTGGGTGATTACACAGTAATCACTGTGTGCTTGGGCATTTCCTCTCTGCTTTTGTAAACCAAACACACTCTGCCATTTGTAAAATAAAAGTGCTTCACCTCAACATAAAAAAACGTACCAGATAAACCTGGATTATGAATAAAAGTTGTGGCCACTTGCATAATGAACTGGGACCACGATGATAAAACCGCGCTTTGCATGGCTCGCGCTAGTTCGCTTCTTTTCTCTGTTTCTGATGCGAGTTATTGACTGTACATGGGCGTCACATGTTCGCTTACAAAAGTGGCGTTCTTCCGATTCATAAAAAGTAGTTTGGGTATCGTTCCGCTCGAAACTTAGCACCAAGAGTAGAATTCTGTCATTTTGGGAGGCCTAAATGAACCGATCGGGCGAGTGGTACAGATTCGGCACGGACGTCCTCTTCGCCATCGCCTCGAACACGTGAAACACGTGTAGTGGGCTGCGGTGGCCAGAAACGGCAATTATGCACAATTCCATGTTTTATAGTGGACTCATTCCGTCCGCGTTGCGGAACTCATAGGGCCCTAAGGTGCTGTCACTAGTCAGCTACACACTACAGAGATGGCTCCCTGGTGACCAATAAAAATCTTTTCATGTTATAATACTCATAATAATATTATGATAAAAATGTCATTGTGTGTTGATGTTGCTGTCGGCCATGGCCGCTCGCTGCTTGATTTATAGAAACCTGTGACAGAGACATAAAAACTGGACAAAAGTGCAGCAGGGGTGTATTTTTTTTTTCTTATTATTCCCCATGTCTGAATTAGGCCTATATCGGGTTCAAAGTGAGCACCAGTTTTCAGTTGAACGCGTATGGGTTTTGTGAACTTGAAATTGTTGCTCCGTTCCTGACTATTACGCCACTAATCAAATTAAGCAAACAAAGTATGAAATATCTTTTTTTTTTATTTAATAAAAAGTCTGTTCTTTGCTCTGTTTTGTTGAACTAAAAAAAAAATCCCAATATTACAACCTGCCATGGCACAAGCATTAGTGGCTTCGAACGGCGCAAAACTTTAAAGAAATAATGACTGAACATTAAAATAAAAAAATATTCTGACCTCCTGCCAGTCATGTTGAAGGCATCGCTCCTCGGGTATTAACACGTGTTTGGTGGAGCGACCTGTGACCTCTTCACCTGCCTCTGCTTCCATCACTGAAAACTGTGACTAAAACTGTGTGTAACCAAAAAAGAAAATACATGGACATGAACCCCTCACACTCCACCTAAGCAGGAAGGAGGCGCGCGGCTTTACGTTATTTTCGGCTAAATAAATCATGACTTCGTGAAATCTGATGTACGGCGCTTGTAATCTGAGGTCACAACATCTGCAGGAGCTCGGCAGGGCCCACTGAATCGATTACACTTCGTTTCGTGCGCAAGGGAAGGACACGCAAATGGGAGACGGCAACAAAGTTCCGATTGTTACCTGGACGGAGCAGACGGCGGCTCATGAATAATTTGGGCCTGAAACCACATCCCACAACAAGTGGAAATGAGCTGTCATTAAAAGGGCTTCAACCCCGCCACATGTGTTCCATGTGTCATTTTGTAAGAAAGCTAAATGTATTGATGTATAAAGTAATTTTCACAGACATGCAGCCAATAAATGAAAGAAAATAAACTTAAAATATATAATATTAACCTAAAAAAATGATTCTTCTGTAAAACATACTTTGATTAAAGGTTCCACGACAGATTTTTTTTTTGCTTTTATATCGGTCTTATTGGCCCCCTAACACTGTATCTGAAGTCTCTTTCCGAAATTCCACCTTGGTGCAGATTTACAGCCACTTTGATCCGGTCCCACAATGAGATTTCCCAGGACGCGCCATCTCGGTGTCTGTAGCTTTAAATGCAAATGAGGATGAGGGAGGCCTATAGAAGTGGGCGGTCATTTGCAGAAATTACATCATCAAGACCATCCACCAACCAATGTTTGGCGTGACCATTTTTTCCATAAAAAAAACTCACTTGTTCTCCTTCGCGGGAGAAATTCCAGATCTGATCGCTTTCTGAATGACGAAGCAGAATGTCCAAAGCACTCGTTACACCTATCGCCATTTCTAGCCACTGCAGGACCATGGACAGGGTTGGGGAACTCGTGTTACAGTTAAATAATCTCGCAAAGTGAAATTTTCATGATAGGGGACCTTTGAAAGTCTAATATCCAACCTTAGGAATACTTTCTCTGTAGGCTTTCTGCTGACTGGAAGTTCTCACTCGATGTTCCTCTCTAGACAAAGGCAAGGATCAATGCTCAGTGCTGGTTCCGTACGTCGGGTCTGGGCCTGAGAAAGACGGATGGGCCCTGGTCTGTAAGTGGTCTCCCTGGAACCGTTACGCATTCTGCACTGTAGGCCATGTTCTCTCAGCCTGGGGCTGCTTTTTTTTTTTTCTCTTTTCAATCAAACCGCTCAATGCAGACTCCCCAGGGAGTCACAGTTCTGTATTCATCTCAGAGTAAAGGTACAGACCTCATCAATGGTCGCACACACACACACACACACACACATTTTTCCTTCCCGGCATGCACGCGTGCGTCGCGAATTCGCCCCCCTCTCCCGAGCCGCGCCTCGGCTCCCTATAATACACCCATTCTCATCTCGGAGGAATAAATAGCCGCACACCGTCCACGCTCATCCACACCACGGACCTGCGGTCCACCCACTCGCCCAACCCTCGCTTTCCCCGGATTTTGTACCGCAACATGACCCCGATAAATCTCCTCCGTTTAAAAATGTAAAAACGCGTCGCCTCCAGTACAGACAACGGTGCACGTAGTTCGAAATCCTTCGGGTTCAGAAGTTACGTAAGAGTCTCTCTCTCTCTCTCTCTCTCTGTGGACTTCTTAGAAGAGAGCTCAGACAGACGGAAAATAAAGACGAATCGGGAGGAGAGCTGAAACGAAATAACGCCTGGCGTAGGAGGCCCACGTTGGGAGCGAATTCAAACCGACAGGAGACGAAATGAATGAGGAAGGACAGTGGGCGGCAGAAGAGGAGGAGAAAAAAAAAAAAACAAAGCAACAAATGCCCTCGTTCTCGTGGAGAAGAGAACACGCACGGCTCTACCACAGATGGGAGCTGGACCGAACTCTGGCTTGTGTGTGTGTGTTTTTACGATTCCCATGAAAAAACAGGAAAAACAGAGGATGGATTTGAGGGACGAAGGTTAGCAGCAGGTGTCTTGATGCTGAAAGGTGGTGGAGGAGGAGCACGTGCCGCGTCTAAAACCGTCTCTGCTAAAAATAAACGCACCTCTCTCCCGCTTCCCCTCACCTCGTCGTCTCCCGCCAGACGAGACCCCCGGTTTGAGGAAGGGGGGGGCGGTCTTTATTTCCCTTTTCCTCCGCTTCTGTTTTCGCCGCTGTAATGGCCTGACGTGTGCTCAGGCATGGCGGACGTTTTTCACGCATGACGTAAAGATGCACTTTTACGGCCGTGTGCGTCCAGGCCGCCTGACTCGTGATGAATAATTGATTGAGCCGGAAGCAGCCACGCGCTTCAGAAAGTAGAAAGACCCCCAGTCACCGTCGGCGTGTCACACCGGCCTCCATCCGTGGACGAAAGACATCCTCTTGTCCCACCCACGCGCCCATCCCATAGTTCCCGCACCTTTTCATGCAGAAAAGAAAAAACCGCGGCACTGGTGGCAAACCTAACCTTGGTCTCAAGGAAGCATTACCATTACCATTCATTCATTCATTATTTCACAAAAGGAACATTTTCGGAGATTATTTCATTACCAGTTGCTAATTAAATTTATGCTGAAAGTAGCTTTACGTCCAAGCTGCCACAAACTTTAAGACAAAAAGAAAAACTTTACTTTAATTTTCCTCCCACTCATCCTGGCACAATTCTTACCAATTGTCTCCGCCCTCCGCTAAAAGACTTTGCTTCTGATTGGCTCGTATCCTGCATGTCTTACCCAGTCACTGGCTTCCCAGTCCCCAGCAAAACACGAGAGGCTGAACTCTGGTTCAATATTGTGGCTGATCATGTTATGCTTGTTGGATTTTAAGTGGTTGTACCTTTTCATTGTAATAAGCTATTGGTCATTTTGGACCTACTCTTTGATTTTATCATTCGCTCAGTTCCTACTCTGTGGCGCATGTTTTAAACCCGGTGTTCGTTCCTTTCTGTGACCTCCTGATTGAAGAGTGTGCAGGTTATTTCCTCCTGTGGCCATTATGTAATCCGTCTCCTCTCCTCTCCCCTCCCCTCCTTGCATCGTGTCCCCGGATTTCATTCTTTTCTTCCCATCGATGGCCGGGAGAGTGTCCACCCACCATCCATTTGGATAATTGTTGTAGTTCTGCACTCCTCTGGTCATTCGCGCATCCTTTTCATCCCCCTGTTCACGAGAAGAGCACTTCGAATTTCACCGTAATCCCACGGAGGTTTATGCAGCAGAGATCATGGATTTAGGAGCCAAAGCTTTCATCTAATCAAAAAAACGCCACAGCAGTCCTCCCACGGCTGTAATGAATGTCCGTCCGAATGGGTAAACAGAATTCCGCCTCGTGGGATTAGGAAGAAGATGTAGGAGGGGTCTGGGGTTTGGGCGCAGGTTGCTAAATCCTTCACTACAGTCAAGGTCATTCGTCATTTTTAATCCTGGATCTAGATCCCCCAATCTGTTAGGGGGGCAGAAAGCTCTGTGTTTTGGCCCTTTTTTTTCCAGAAGTCCATACAGTCTTATCTTGCAACGCCTCACCGGGCACACAAGAGCTCATGTATCCATGGAAACACGAGCTGGTAGCCACATCTCCTACAAAACCCCCAAAAGTTACACAGAAATTGTCGTTAACACTGTTCTTTATTGACCTTCAAAAGTTTAGTCAGGAAGTGGAGAGGGAGTAAAATCTGGCAACAGAGGTTTTAATTGCCCACTGAAAACCACACAGTGGGACGGTGTGTCAGCTCAGCCACTGTATTTTCCCCTCCAAAGGAGGAGTTGTAATCATTTCCATGAAGCAGATTGTTCTCTTTTTTAGCATAAGCCAGTTCAAAAGACAATTTTGAGCTACGTTCCTTCACGGGCATCACGGTCCTTACTTTTCGAAATGATCTCCGTTGGTCATTCAGTTGTCTTGAATTTCTTTAATTTGGACATAATCTGTGTCCAGGGGGATTTGTAACTTTTGTAACCATCTTCAGAAATCTCATTTATTTGTGCCATTCTGTTCTTCCACAAACCCCGACTGATCTTTCAATAAAAGTTGTTATTTTTGGGCACGTTTGCTACGCGTTTTGATGGAAATGGTTGCGATTCCAGACATGTCCCGGAACTCTGGTCCCACGTTCTCCTGACTGGACTTCTTCCATGTTTGCCATGTTTTGTTCTCCCCCGATTACCTTGATTGCTATATTCTGTAATTACTAATGTAAATGTACCCTTGCTGTTTCCGGTCCTTCCTCTGATTTTGTTTAGAGCGTTTGTGAGTTGTGCTTTCTTCCCGTACACTAAACCCCATATTCACAATAATGGAATCTTTATTTTCATCGATAAATGAAAACTAGTAACTTGCCATGCACAGTCAGTACTGGTATAAGCGTCCTGGTCTTGTATCTTAAGATGTTTTTGGTTTTGACATTATGGACGATTACTTACGAATGCTACCTGACATCCGTTTTCCCGAAGCCCAGCCTAATATTGCTATTCCGGAGTCTTATTCTGCTCGGTGGAGCTTCTGCTGCTGGTGAGCTCCACGAGTGGTCTCTGGCGTGCCTGGCGGCTGTGTTGAGCTCAACTGTTGCTCTCCTGTTTTTTATTGCTGGGATCGCTATCATGTTATTTATCGTGTCTGGAAGGGTCTGTTGTCCGACCACTGACTCAGACAACGTCTAAGGATTTGAAAGACCAAAATCATGCTGTTTCGTTGTGTTTGACCAGTCTGGGCGTCCATGCTGACCCGTATCCACCAAGGAAACCCTCTACAGTGGTCACCACTCACCTATGAACCAGAAGACCACAAAGTCCGAGGTTTAAACTCCACTTACTACCATCGTGTCCCTGAGCAAGACACTTAACCCTGAGTGTCTCCGGGGGGGGACTGTCCCTGTAACTACTGATTGTAAGTCACTCTGGATAAAGGGCGTCAGGTAAATGCTGTAAATGTAAATGTAGATTCCACCTGAGCATCAGAACTGGACCATGGAACAACTCATTCTTTGTAAAATGTGCATTTAATTACTTAAATGTTGATTAATCAAATTTATTGTGATTCAGATAATTATAGAGATTAATCATAAACGTATAAAATGTATTTTAATGCAGTAAATATTTCAAATTAATCGCTGTGAGTAATTTTGTCAGCTTCGTTTTTTTTTTTTCTGTTCTTATGAATACAGGAACACCGGTGCATCACACTCGCAAATAATGATGTGACTGAAATGCAATCAGCTGCTTCCCTCGTGAATGTACATGGAATAGCAACCTAGACAGAGTTGTCTCCTTATCTAGTAAATCCGTTTTGCATATTTGTTCAGTCTGCAGCCTCCAGACAGTTCTGGAAAAGTTGTGTGCACCCGTCCGGGCAGACATTCCGATAGCCATGCTGTGGCCCTGTGGCGCTCCTGTGGGAGTCGCGTGGTGCGCTGGTGAAGATTAGGGCTGGGATTACATCTACCAGCTGTTCCCAGGCTGCCATCACCACTGCTGTTGACGGCTGAGGTTTTATGACCGACAGCCGTCCTCCTGGATCCTGGTAACGATTATGATGTTATTATTATGTTATTATATTCTGTGTAAATCTAAGCCCAGCACATTGACCTTGGAGCGCTGAAACGGCGATGGTGTTACATGATTTACTGGCAATATTTTGGTATGAACAGATTGTTATGGAGCTAAGCCTTCATTGGCGGTGTTGTGCAATATAAATACAAGGATCAAAGGAAAAACGAACCCATCTTTGATTTCACGTAAAGATTTTTCATTGGTCTGTTCTTCCGTGAAAAACAGCAAGGTTATCAGCATCAATATTTCTGAACATCTGACTGATGCATTTTGATGAATATCTGCGCGTGCTGTCACAGCCACCTTGGGTGTTTTGAAAAAATAATTACAAAACAATGTCAAATATCAATGTCAATGTCTCAACCTTTTCTTCCCGTTTCCTCACCGCATGCCCCAAAGTAGAGCGCTACGTGTGGGTTTGTACTTTGATTAATTGAAAAAAAAAGAATCCATGCCTGTGTCCTCCTCCTCCTCTGTTGTTTTATTGACTTTCAACCTTTGTTTTTGGTCACTGACACCGTTTAAAATCGTTTAAAGAAAATTCAGCTGCTGCCGACTCTTGGACCCGGATTGATCCATGAACAGGAAACTGGCCGTTTACCTTTATTGTCTTTAAAAAGTAAGCAGAATTTTGACAGATTTATTTCTCTCTGACTCAGGAGGACGGAAAAGCGGTGGACGGAAGCATGGTGGGCGATGTGAACGGTGTGGACCGAGGCCCAGGGCGGCCGAAGACTGGCGTGAAGTGGCAGCGGCCGCGCTTCACGAGGAAAGCGCTGATGAAGTGCTGCCTGGTGCGCTGGATCATCTCCAGTGCCGCCTCGCAGGGCCCCGGTGAGCAGCCGCCTGCGCTACATCACTACGATGGTTAAAAGCAGAGGACACATTTCGTTGTGTCACCGTGTGCTGTGCTGCAGTGTTTCACAATGACAACCACTTCACTTTGACTTTAAAACCCTCTAGAGAGCAACCCAGCCACACATGACGGACCGGGTCATTTGGGATGGTTATATGGTGTAAAATTTTTGACCCCTAACGGGAGCAGCCGGAGTCCACAGTCTGGATGTGGATAGTGGTAGATTAGAAGAATATTGTTTGCGAATGGTGAACAATTTAAATATTGGTGTCGTTGCGCCATCTAGTGGTGAACTACAAGAAACGTCTCTGAAGAAGAGCTCTGTCCATTGGATTGGATTTTTAATCATGTACTTTTCAGATTGTTTGCCTGCTGTTCTCCCTTCAGTCTTTTTGACTGTCTGTCCTTATTTTGTAGTTTATTCACTCACTGAAATGCCTAGTAGGAAGTAGCCTCGCCCATGAACCAGGAGACCCAGGTTTAAACCCGACTTTCTGCCATTGTGTCCCTGAGCAAGATACAGGGGGGGACTGTCCCTGTAACTACTGATTGTAAGTCGCTCTGGATAAGGGCGTCTGGTACATGCCATAAACGTTCCTGCAGATTCTGGAAAGGCTTTGAAATTGGCCAAGCTTACTTTCTGTTTACTTCCAGGACTACTAGAACTTCCTGTTCCGGTGCTCCTTCAGAACTTCTTATTCTTTTTTTAATTAGCTGATAATCGAGGGGGCTTGTGCGACCTTTCCCGGGATTCTCCATCTTCCTCATTCTGAACTGAGGTACTGAACTGGATAAGCAGGTCGAGGTGGAGACCTCACAGGGATTTCTGAGAGAGAGACTTCAGCTCGTGGATTGTGGGTGCAGAAGAAAGCGATGCCTCAGATCAGCAGGACAGCGGGATCGGCCGAGACACGGTGGGAATGGGTGGCGTTTCATGTGAAAGGTCGCGGTTAGGTCAGACCCCTTTGTTGCCTCACGCACCTTCCTGTGCATCTGTGGTCAACAAACAGACTGTGCAATGTGGCCTTTATGATGGCTGGAGGCACGTGTGCATGCAACATGGACGTACACACACACACTAACACACACCTGAGTAGTCCTGCTGCCCTTCATCCACTATTTACACCTGTAGCAGCCGCATCACCTCCGCAGTCGGGCGTGGCGCCGAGTGCGTTCCGCTCGTGCGGTGATGTGCCGATAAAGTTGGATACTGGTCAGCGAACGGGTGCTGAACATGGGGGGTGTGATCGCCACCCTGTCCCTGGAGGCGCGCCGCCGCTTCTCGCGGCCCAGCTTCCTGGCCGACTGTCGCCACAGCACCGCGCGTTACCATCGCTCAGGTACTTTTGGCTTTTTGTTCACCCTCTGCTGTTCAGCTTCATCTTCATCCATGAAGATTCCTGAAATTCATTACATTTATTTTCATATGAAATGGACCGGGTTTGGTTCGGGGTTGGGGTGTCCATGTCCCCCAGAGTGCCTTGAAATGGCCCTGGTGCAGCATTTTAGCCGCCTCAGTGTTTCATTGCATATTTTTGCACAGGCCAGAGAGGGTTCAGCATTTTCCACGGTGTGGTGAACATGCAGATCCTCGTTCTGCATCTGTATGTAATTGACTGTGTGCTTTGTCTGGAGATCAGGGTGGTAAGATGAAAGCGTCTCTGTTGTGTCAGCATTCGCCCCATCATTTAAAACCCTGTTAGAGTCTCTAATGGTCTTACTGGAACCTGCTAAAAGGCTAAAAGCTCAACTTCCCTTCCCATCTGGAGGTAATGATCCAGCATTGTGTCCACTGAGTCGGTGTTCAAGACCCTGTATATGGAAGGGTGCTGGAATTGAGCAGCTTTAGTAAAGCCAATATGTATATTTTTCTGTTTATTCTTCTTCATATTAAAGGAAAATATAGAAAGATATTTTATTTCAACGGCTGTTCAGCTCAAATTATTACAGTTATTTGATATTATGTGAGTGTACCTTCGTGCATACATGATGGTGAACCACTGGCAGTGAAAAAAGAGCATGAGTGAGACGTCTCAGGGTCTATTGATTTCTGAGCTTCTGACCTAAAAGTGAGCCGAAGATGAGTAATCATATCCTTTGCATTCTGCTCTCTGACTCTCTGATTTGAAGCCAACAGCTCACATGCTCAAAAAAATGTTTGCTTGATGTCGTGAAAGCATGTTAATTTGCTTAATTAAAAGTGCAGGGCCTAAGAGGGCCATTATTTAGAAAGATGTGCGAGGGACGAGGGTTGAATAGAACTGTGAATTTGGTATCTGGGGGAAAAGACCAGGGAAGGTTTTACAAGCTCGTTTACAGACATTTTTTTTTTTTCAAACGGGTTTTCCTTTTTTGTTGCTCATTAACATATTTATGAACTCTGCTCTGATTGGCCAAAGTGCAATATTTTATATTGCCCTTTAAAGCTTAATATCATGTGTATACGAGATAAATCTAGAAAAAAAATAGATGAGGACACAGAGCACAATTTTACCCAAGACTTCACGTGGTTCACATTAACCTTTTTTCACATTTAACAGTGAGCGGTGTGTGGGGACGGTACCTTGATCAAGGGGTCCTCAGTGGCTTCCGATTACAGGTCTGCTTCTTTACAAGCTAGGCCACCACTGCCCCAAAGGTATGATCCCCACACACAGCTTTCATGGCTGCCCACTGCTCACAATGACATCAGCTTTGGAGGTCAATTCCAAGTCCCACCACTGCCATTATTGGCCTAGTGGCTAAGGAAGAAGCCCTGTAATCAGAAGGTTGCTGGTCCGAATACGGATCCGCCATAGTGCCACTGAAGAGCCACTGAGCAAAGCCGGAGTCAACCAGCCATAGTCTCGCGTGATCTCACAACTAAAGTGGTCTTCCTTCTGGTGCCATTGTTCTTTTTTCACTCTTTATAAGCGCATGTAGAAGTGGGTGCGTGGTTTCACCAGCTTATTTTACACAACAGTGCATGAGATTCAGTGTATTTTTGTTTTATGTGCTGACCTCAGATACGCTGATAGGTAGATGTTGTTGTATGTGCAACTGTTTTATTTCATCCTACATTGGATTGACTTTAAGTGGCTATAAAGCAGATATTGATTGCTGTCAGTGAACTCTATCTTGATTCTAATGGTCTAATGTAGAGTATGGTAATTAGTCCCTGAACATTAATTTTTGTGTTGTAAGTTGAACCCCAGGAAATGATCTGAAAGCTCTGGACCCTGAAAGAAGTTTCTGAGTATAAAGTTAGCCAGTTAGTTTTTTTTTTTTTTTTTTTTTTACATCTTAACTTTACAGCTGAACTTGGTCCCATGTTTTTCTGTAACAGTTACATTATTTTATATGTGGGCTATATATAATGTCCACCTTGTTCACTGTGGTTTCAGTGGTTTTCATATAGCAAGTCATGAAAATTATTACCAAAATATATATATATAAAGGAAACATCTGATCTGAAGCTTTGCTCTGATGGGGAAATCAAATCCCCTTCATTCTTCTTTCCCTCCACTTTTTTGAAAAGTCAGTGTTAGAATGGGCTTTTGTCCTCAAAAATGTATTTATGAAGATGGGAGGAAGTGAGGGAGAGAGAGTGGTAGATATCGGCGGGTTGAAAAGCGAAGGTGAATGGGTGATTGGAGAGGCTTATTATGGCCTTGAAGGGTGAAGGTGTGAAACGTGATGGAAAGGGGGCTGAGCGGGACAGACAGACACGGGAGGAGAGGAAAAGGACGCAAGGGAGGAAGGGATGGGCAGAGATGCCGTGCCCACTGAAAGTCTCTTACAGGGCGGTAGGAGAGAGGTATCGAGTGAAAAGGGCAAAAGGGAGGGAGGGAGTGAAGGAGAGTTGACGAGGAAGAGTGTAAGATTCAGTTGAGGTTGGAGCCCTTGGTGCTGACACAGAAAGACGTGCAGCAGAAGGATGAAATAACGGCCAAACGTCTTGGGAGGAAGGCACCCGGCGCGCTTGTTCTTGGACGACCTCTCGGACGTCTCCGTTTTCGGACACAAAGGAAATGGGGATTTTCCACTAAACAGTTACAGAAGATTACCAACATCAAGACCAACTTGAAAATCTTTAAGTGACTCCGGATGTTGGATACCCGGTGAGCAAATGGATTTACGGTCCCTTTTACGGTTTTTGGATCTGGGGCACTCACGCTCGGTATTGATTGATTCGAAGCTTGTGGTGGGGTGCCTTCTATGACAGTGTCTGCAGTGATCAGCGCAAGGCTGAAACGGAATTCCTTCGCCTTCGAATCCACTCGCTTCGCGCATGTCAGGTCCTGCGTGCTTTCCACTTTTCGCGTTGAGAAACATGCGGCCTCTTCACAAGTCACAACAGAGTCAGCGTTGAAGGAAAACATGGAAAACTGATACCAATGCTGTTTCCACACCGGAGGGAATGCTGCCACGCAAATGGTGGTAGATCAAGCAAATAGTGCCCTGTAACCCTCAAACGCTTTTCAATGCAGGAGAAGAACGACCTGGCAATGACCGACTGAGCTCCTCGCATGATGGAGGCAACCTGAGAAGCATTTTTCATTAAAAACTGACAAGATAATCACTCCTGCTGTTCTCAAGGGTCCCTTCTGGGTTGCCCTCCCATCTCCCCAGCCATGGGGATCCAGGGCATGGAACTCTTTGCTATTGGGGTAGTCGTCATCCTGTTTGTGGCGGTGCTCAAGCAGTTTGGCATTTTGGAACCCATGTCACTGGAAGGTAAGGATGGTGTTTAAAAAAAACGTCTTCTTTTTTCACTTTTTGTAACTACCTTGTGTTTTTGAGGCGTGATGAAGTGGGATTTCTTCCTGGATTCTCCACCTGTAAGTCTGACTTACAGGTGGAGACTATGCGCCATAGTCTTGAGCGGTTTTGGGTATCAATTTATCTATAAAGGACGTCCAGAGGATGTCAAGTCTGCGGTGGCACTTCCAGGATGATATTTGAACCGGAGTGTTCGTCCTCTCGGTTATCATCTCTGAGAAATTTGTGTCTGGGCAGGTGTGCATGGCTGCAGTTATTTCTTACATTTACATTTATTGAAGCCCTTTTTAAGTGAAGTGATTGTCATTGTGAATGTAATGGAAACTTAGAATGCTATGCTTGCAGGATTCTATGGGAAATTGTGAAACACAGCACACGGTGACACAACAAAATGTTGTCCTCTGCATTTAACCCATGTCCACTGGACAGCAGTGGACAGCCATAAAAGCAGTGTATGGGGAGGGTACCCTGCTGTTTCACCCGCTAGGCAACCATTGCCAAGAGGACAGTCCACCTGGAGACACTCAGGGTTAAGTGTCTTGTTAAGTGGGGTTTGAACCTTTCACTTTGTGGTCTAGGCTAGGCACCTGTCACAATCGGTTACCATTGGCAATTAGACATTTGCAGATGAATTTAGAACATCTCCCACCAGCTGTACCTCCATGCCATATTAATCACAGACCCCCACCTCCTTGATCTCACCCGGCAGCTAGCATCAGAAAGACTGCTGCATTTTGTCCTCCAGTAAAACCCAACTTCCTTCTTCCTTCTGGACTGAGAGGCGGTGGTAGACCCTAGTGTAGCATTACCTCCCATTAATTATGCATGTTGTATTGAGCAAGCTTTCTTTACGGCAGCCTAAATATGGGGTCCTGCCGTCTTCCCTGCAGAACCTTGAAGGACACTGTCCGTTCCTCAAACCACACCCAAATATAGACCATCACACTCATAGATGTACACACACACACACACACACACACCCAGACCCACAGCATAATATATAACCTGGTTTCATTCCTTTAGTACGAAAGCCACCATACACTTAATTAATTAAACTGGTGACGTGGATGAATGATTGGAAGCGTGGTAGCTTTAATACAGATTCTTGTAAATGAATCCCCTCGGACTTTCAGGCTGTCCTGGCGAGGGGTCAGGGGTAATTCGTCTTTGAATTGATCAGTAGAGTCATTTCTGGATGATCAGTTCAAATGTAAATTTACCTTAAGAAACACTAGATGAAGAATACTTTATTGACACACTCAGTGTGTGAGGAGATTACACTAATAGACATTAAGTATGGCAAAAATAGCAACGTTTTCTCTGCGCAATGACATATTCATTCGATAAATACTAATTAACCAGTGATAAATATGTGGGAATAAAAAGTACACAATAAAAACCAGCAGAGGGGACATATTAGGCTTGGGCACCAATACAAACCGATGAAATCATAACCACTTTTTAAGCTGCAAAGAAGATGTTAACAGTACAAGACCGCCATATGTCAAACATTGTTCAAATATTGATTTACCTGAACAGTTTATTGTAGAATGTGCTCGTTTTAATTAAAAACAATGACATGATGTGTGTAGAGAAAGAGACTCTGTTCTCCTATTGTTCTCTGAGCAGCAACACAATATTGTTCCGCAGACTTTTGCTTCTAGGAGATTGTTCATTAGTTTGCAGAGTTGGGAGAGACCAACACCCAGTTCTTCTAGCACTCACACACACACATAGACAGACACACACACACACACGCACACACACACACATACAAGGTTGTTTTGGTTTATTTTTAGCGATGGACAGTGTTGTCAGTGAAACCAGAGAAACGGTGGATATGATGTGGGGTTGGGGGACGGCACTGCAGAGGAATCAATACTATCAATTGTGGACATATTCTCACACTCAGCATAAAAGAGAGAGATACCTGGCCATATTTTACCTGTGTTAAATTAGATGTAGTGCATGGGGCATGTTAGTTCTCCAGGTTCTCCGGTTTCCTCCCATCGTGTACAATGGCATGTACACTAGGTGGAGTGTGTGAGTTAATGGTGTGTGTGCAGAGTTTTGTTATTTTGTTATTTAAGCCAAAGCTGTCAACATCTATCATTATATTACACCTATGTAATATTATATTATAGTAAACTGTCAGGACTCGGACATTGGGAGGGGTTCCGGTTCCATGTTCCAGATCAGAGATTGTACTGTGGGTCTATGTCCCTGATTTTCTAGTCGTTCACACCTGCTGCTTCTAGGATACCTTGTTTCTGCTGTGTTGCTGCCTGGTCATTGTATGCATTCCCTAGTCCATGTCTATGTACCATGTATTGTCCCTGTCAAGTCAAGCAATTTCGTCCTCCATCCATGCCATGTGACCAGTGCCATAAGATAAGACAAAGTAAAAGTAAGGTGAAGTCATTGTCACTTGTGATACACAGCAGCACAGCACACACAGTGAAATTTGTCCTCTGCATTTAACCCGTAACCCTTGGTGAGCAGTGTGTGGGGACGGTGCTTTGCTCAGTGACACCTCAGTGGCACCTTGGCAACCTTCTCCTTAACCGCTAAGATAAGATAAGATAAGATGATCCTTTAGTCCCACAAGTGGGAAATTTACATTGTCACGGCAGGAAGTGGACAGTACAAGATAAGAGCAGCAAAAAACAATAGCACAGACACTATGTCGATATTATAAGATTCAATTTATGCAAATAAATAGTCCTAGAAAAAAAATAATACAGTGAATGTGAGTTGTAAAACTAAAATATTTTGGTATATACACAAAATATATATTTGTGAGGATTTTACATATGTACTGAGTGGGTAGATATACACATATTGCACTTAAGAGAAATGGGATGTGTGCTTTAGTCTATGTTTGTATGTGTGGTCGGATGTTGTAGAGACAGCGGTTGGCAGGAAAGACCTTCTGAATCTCTGTGTCCCACATCGTGGGTGCAGTAGCCTGCCACTGAAGGTGCTGCTCAGTGTTGTCAGGGTCTCCTGCATGGGGTGGGAGATGTTGTCCGGCAGGGATGACTGCTTAGCCACCATTCTCCTGTAACTCACCACCTCCACTGGGTCCACAGGGCTTCGTACAACATCCTAAGCATTTCCCAATTGTTTGTGTGTCCCCAGTGTGTGTTGCATTAATCCATCAGATGCACTTAGGAAGGGAAAAGTGTGTGTGTGTGTGTGTGTGTGTGTGTGTGTGCGTGTGTGTGTGTGTGTGTGTTATGGTTTATTGGGTTGTGAGTGAGTTGGGTGTCAATACTGTTGAGCCTCTGAAAACCACGACTGAATTTTTATTTCAGGTGCAGATTTGCAGAACCCTGTTGTAAGACTCTGTGCCTTAGGGCTGTGCCTTAGGGCAGCCAGCAGAGGGCGCCATGGAAGATACAGTGAATTACAGGGAAGAACTGAGGAAAAATACATACATTGCTTTATGATAATTGCATAATAATTGTGTTTAATTTTTAATATACACCATTAATTAATAAGATATAAAAATATTCTTTGTCATCCGCATGTGCCTCTCATGAATCTAGCACTGAATTAACTAATTAATACATCCATACAGTCAATTAAACTGTCCTAAGATGAGAAAATTTTATGAGCGAAGTTTGACCACCATTAGTTTTAGCTGTTTTATGAGTGTGATAGTTCATTTATTAGTTTTAAAGAGTCATTGAACGCCATATAGGGCCACGGAGAGCCACACTTGGACTGAGGACATCAAACACTTGGACATCTGGTGTCGCCTTCAGGTCCAGATTTTATATTTCTGTTCAGCTTGTCCAGGGGTTGGCAGCCTTTTTGGCCCTGTTTCTACAACAGAGAAAGCACCAGGGGGGTTGGAATGGGGGGTGAAATTTGCCAGAACCCCATTTTTTAAGCTGTTTTATTACTAGAACGAATATGCGTGTAGAAATAGATATCTTGATAACTTAGTGCCACTAAGTTAGGGTGCCCAGATCTCCTCTTGTCTGGGTAATTAAGTAATTAATTACCCAGACAAGAGGAGATCTGGGCACCCTAACTTAGTGGCACTATGCTTACGTTAAACAAATTATCAAATTAAAGTCATCATATGCATATCATTAAACACTAAATATTGCAAACAACTATTTACTATCCCCAAGAGGCTTTAGACTTTAAAACACTGCTTAACAGCTCTGGTGGGTGTGGCCAGACAGGACATAAAATTGAACACATTGCATTTTAATGCTACAGGATCACAAAAATGGCAAAATCCCCACAGAAATGAGTTCTGTGAACACTGAGTGTTTCATCAACAACAGTTAACTTCTGATGAACACACTGTGCCTGTTCAGAGAACTGGAAACCAGTGCTGCAAAGGCTACTTATCACACAATTTATGACCAACAGAAGGTTGCTTATGCCCAAATCTCGGATCGGATGCATACTTCATTGATCCTGAAGGAAACGTAGGAAATGGAGACCACTTTAGCATCACCTTGAAACCTTGAAAAAGCTGCAGAAGAATCGAGAACAGACCATAATGACCTCGACACAGCGGGGGACGGCTATATAAGCGTTTATTCATAATATGTCATGAGATGATAATTCTAATTACACACACTCTTTATGGCTTTAAGCTGTTCATATGCATTGTCCTCAGTTGTCTGTAATGAATGGTGCTGTGGGCCTTCAAAGTAGGTTTTGTTTGATGGTTTTCAGGATAATTAGGGCAAATTTCCACTTTTAGGTCTTACTCGTCATTTAGAGTCTGAGTGGCAGGGAGTTTCAATTCCCACTGAAAATAGAGGAGAATTAAAGGTTAAAGAGATTATTTGAAATGTGGCAAAGGAGGGAAAAGCAACGGAGAGGAGACATTGCAGGTTTGGGTAAAGAAGATATGGATTCAAAGCACTTTTAATGGCACAATGGGGTTGGTGTTCATAATTTTTCTTGGCATCAGACATTCAGCTCTGGAGGAGGAATAGTGGGGAAAAATGAGCGTCCGATGGGAGACAGAGGGGCTGCAAACGGTGGGCATCGTCTGCCTGGTCTTTATGTTCCTTAAGCTCATGCACCTGCTGGGACTGATAGACATCACAGAGACAGGTACAGACATTCTAATTTTAATTCCTTACTAATTATGCATATGTGTTTGATGTGCTAAGCAATGTGACATAATAATATTTAATTATACCTTATTTAGTAATGAATTCATTGCTATGAGTAATTTATTTAGTAATAAAAAATTAATAGTGAATTAGCAAACATGAAATAAAGTCTTCAATTGCAGCAATATTTTCTTTATCTTTATGCTGTCACACTCATCACACTCGGGTTGTGGGTGCCAGAGCCCCTCCCAGAATGTTAGGTGCAAGGCAAGGACTCCCCCTGGGTGGGACACCAGCCCAGCACAGGGCATTGCAGAGCCATTAATGAGTATATATGTTTCAATCGTAATATGTTCCAATAAGATAATAATTTGTCACTACTGCAATTGTTGCATGGTTTTATGTAATGGTTTGGATTCATATTATTATATTATTCATGATATTGGGGAGTGTGTGTGGAGAAGTGATTGTCATTGTGAAACACTGCAGCACAGCACACGGTTCACACAACGAAACGTGTCCTCTGCTTTTAACCATCATGGTGAGCAGTGGGAGGCCATGACAGGCGCCCGGGGAGCAGCGTGTGGGGATGGTCCTTGCTCAGTGGCACCTTTGCGGTTCTAGATTTAAACCAGCAACCTTCCTCCACTTCCTCCACTGTATAGGGGACCCAGGTGCAAATACAGGACTTGTTAATGACGAACAAACAAAGAAGGGGGCGTGGCTAAATATATAGGGTCATGTGCAGGCTATGCATAAGAAGAGCTGGTAATAATAAATCAAACATAACAACAAGGGACCAAGAGGAAATGTGGAACAACAACAAACTGAAGAAGGGACAAGTCCATAAGACAAGTGGTGGCCCATAGTGGCTGGGTGTGATTTGTCTGGGACATCGCTCACACTGTGTTGTGATTTATGGTGCACTTTGGGTATTTGAAAGTTTGTTAAAAGCAATGATAGATGATGTTAATGGTGTCGTTATGCTGCAGTAGCTGACATGGAGTCCGTCTCTTCTGTCCTTTAATCATCACTCACTTTCTAACTGCTTTGTATACAATGGCTGGTCTTAACCTGATTCTGTCCTGTTGTGTTTTTTCCTTGATTCTTGTTTCTTCTTTCCTCAACTAAAACCCTCTCCTCTCACACTGTTTGTTGTGTGTGAATGTTTAGATGGTGAGTGTAAGGAAAATGAACTCCAATATTTCTTTTTCACCCCTTCATGCTTTTTTTTTGTTTTTGTTTGTTTGTTCAGCACTTTTTTTCTGTACAAGGTGTCTAGGCTGTTTAGTTGCTCAGATCACCCCAGCATGCATACTCCTCAAGCGGGAGGTCTGAGGTAGGATTCAAGCTCACAACCTTGGAGGTGTGACGTAAGGGGCGGGTTCTGTGCTGGTCACTCGGTGAGCACGTTTGTGACGCCGTGGTGAGAAAGGGGACAGGCAAGAAACGTGACCAGAGCAGTCAGGGTGGCACCGGAGAGAGTCAGACAGGGCCGAGATTTCAGGCAGAGGCAGAAGTCAGGCAGGCAGGGGTCAAAGCGTGAATCAGCGCCAGTCCAGGGGTAACACAAAAAACGTAGAATCAATCATCCATCAGAACAAACGCCTTTTAGCACAGAGAGAAATTCTATCAATGAGCTATAGAGTTCTTACCATGTTTCTATAATGTCGGTCTTCTTTGGCGGTGACCAGGGTTTGGGGTTCCATCCATGCCCTGCCTGCTGGGGACCATGACACAGCATTTAATTATTCCTTTCAATTAGTTATATGGATGGGGGTGTCTGTGTATCAAACAGTTTAAAAAAAAGTGCTAGCATCCTTCAGCTGGACATTCTGTCTTCTTTTTCTTGGTTTTGCTCATCTCCCTCCATTCGCTTCTTTCTTCTCTTCCTGTTCCTTCATCCCCCTCCTTTTGGTACTTGACCACTTTGAATTTGGTCTCTTGTCCTCCTCCTCCCCTGCCCCCTGCTTCCCATGCACTCACCCGTCTCCCCCACCTTTCTTCTCTTCTTTTTCTATCTTTTTCTCCGTCTCTCTTTTTCTCTTCTATAGACAGCAGCGACAGTGACCTGGAGCTGTCCACGGTCCGGCACCAGCCGGAGGGACTAGATCAGCTGCAGGCCCAGACCAAGTTCACAAAGAAGGAGTTGCAGTCGCTGTACCGGGGCTTCAAGAACGTGAGATAAAAGTGTTCATATGTCTCTATTAAGGCTGTCAATCCATTCAAAATATAATAATAATAATTAACTCAGGAAGCGCCAGTCAATCAAATCAATTTCCCTGCGAATGTACTGGCTAATTAGTCACATTCATGCAAATTACCTAGTGTGAGTCTGCCAATCGGTTGGGCTTAAATTGTCCCAAGGGGTCTATGAGCGTAAAACATGGCCACCCTCGAGCATTTACACAGCGCATTGTTTCCTTCAATCATCGACGTTATGGACGACATGACATGACGATACGTGGACGTTAAGAACTGCGCCTCTCTCATTCTCTGACAGGAGTGCCCTAGTGGCCTGGTGGATGAGGAGACGTTCAAGAGCATCTATTCTCAGTTCTTTCCCCAAGGAGGTATTTCACCCTCACAGTCCCTGTTCTAGAGCGACCGAGAACTAAGATCAGTTTACCTGTGGTCCAGTCTGGATATCAGTGTTATGTCCACGTGTTCATGTTTATTGGAGAATACAATTTTTTTTTTTTTACATGGCTTTCATTCTTTTTTTTTTAAAACAGATGCCACCACGTATGCACATTTCCTTTTCAATGCTTTCGACCTGGACAGAAACGGGTCCATTCGGTTTGAGGTGAGACTTTGGAGTTTATGCACGTGTGTGTTTATGCAGCATATGAGCGATCCTCTGCAGCCTTGTGGTCTCTGACTGCCGGGCTCTTCACCACAGGACTTTGTCATTGGCCTGTCTGTGCTGCTCAGAGGGTCTGTGACGGAGAAGCTGAACTGGGCTTTTAACCTCTACGACATCAACAAAGATGGTTACATAACCAAGGAGGTAAAACATGAAGCTGCGGCTCAGTATTGGTGGAGGTGAACAGTAACGAAGTCAATGTAATTTGCTACTGTACTTAACGTTTTCCTGTATCTGTACTTTACTTAAGTGTTTTCCTTTAAAGAGACTTTTTATTTGAACTGCTCTACATTTCAAAGTACAAAATCTCACTTTTTACAGGATTACAGAAATATTTTTGCTGTTAGATCATAAAAATGGGCACAGCAACACAACACTACAACAAGCATTTTGTAACCCTCCTCTCTTCGACCTAATGGACATGGTTTGCCTTCAATGTTTTGTGCTTATAATCATTTTAATGAACGTCAGACAAATGAAAGAGATTCTTTCCAAATTAGTTGATTAAGCAAGAGTTATCTTACAGAACTAATAAAAGAACATCAGAAACATGATAAATACGGTACGTTAATTTTTTGGTACTTAAGTACATTTGAAGGCAAATACTTTTGCACTTTTACTCAAGTGGTATTTTAAAGGGAGGACTTTTACTTATAATGGAACTACATTTTACCTTGTGTATCTCTACGTTAACTCAAGTACATGTACTTTGTCCACCTTTGATAACTGGTTTTATATGATGTATCTGTCTAACTTTCTTTGTGTGTGTGTGTGTGTGTGTGTGTGTGTGTGTCCTCATTTTCACAGGAAATGCTGGCAATCATGAAGTCAATCTATGATATGATGGGCAGGTACACCTACCCAAGTGTACGAGATGAAGCTCCTTCAGAGCATGTGGAGAAGTTCTTCCAGGTACCACACACACAAAAACTTATCCATACAACAGACGTGTGATCATTGCTTCGACCCTCACAAACTACGACCTCTTTCCTAGAAAATGGACAGAAATCGGGACGGGGTTGTGACTATTGAGGAGTTTATTGAGACTTGTCAGAAGGTATGTAAACTGTCAGACTAATAATATTTTTCCTTTTGGGATGGACTGAGCTAATGAGCATTAAATTGCACATTGTGCAGGGCCATTATATATCTGACCAATATTTATGCTACTTTAATGCATACAGATGCATTACAAAAAAAAATATAAACACACAATAACAACACACATTCTGATACTAAAAAATGTTGTGATCATACATACAATCTCCACATACATACAAGATGTAAATAAGTATTTTTTCTGGATTATTATGTTACACATCTGTTTGGATTTACTTCATGATGTTGTGGTACCAAACTTGTTCCATGTTCTCCTGTTTCTTCCAGGATGAGAACATCATGAGTTCTATGCAACTCTTTGAGAACGTCATTTAGACCCAAGTGGCTGTTGATGCCTCACCAACTTCCTCACTGACACCAGTGTTCACACTGTCACAGCCTAAACGTCATCACCACCACCACGTAGCACTAAACACAAGAGCATCATAATAGGGTTGGTTAATTAGACAAATGTATACTGTAGAGATGCTTTTTAAGAATTTCTACACCAATAAAGAGAACGAAGAGGACGGCAAGGATTATTCCTTGGCAGTGGAGAAGCGCTGGTCACCTCCAATTTCCCCAGAAACATATGTGGAACATCCTCCCAATAAGGAGTTCAGCCCAGAGATTGGTTGCTGAGAGATCATGCATGTACAACATGGTTCGATTTTGTAAATTCTTGCGCTGAAAACCTTTGAAACATTTTGGAGATCTTTTTGAAGTTGTGCTGTCTGGTCAGATGGTGTGAGTGCAAACAAGCAGTACATTGTGTGCTCTAGCATTTCAGAATTTAATATATTGACGTGATCTATAAAAAACGCTAAATGATAAAACAGGAAAACTGAATGATTACAAATCTTATCGATGTTGATAGCAGATCAGGCACACTGAGCATCTACTCATGTTTCAACCTTAAATGCATGCAATACTGTTGGACTCAGGTCTGGTGTAAGCATGGCTAGCCTGGCACTGCCAAAGTCTTTTATCTCTAAAGGCAGTTTGTGAGCATTTCAGTTTTGTCAACGATGATGTGAAGATGATGATGACACATATTACATTATTATATATTATATTGTATTATGGCCCTGGCAATGCACCAAATGCTGTTGTGTTCATACATAACACCAATCAAATGTGCTCTTTTACACCTATCTATCAGAGCAGTAACATGTTTAAGTTTTAGGAATACATATTGGCTGAGCTCAGGGACTCATTGATTATTGTTCAGACATTGAGAGATTCCACCCTGTTAGGGACTTACACATAAATGTTAAAAAATGAAATTCTACATCTAGCAAACCTTTCATAGACAAATAGTACTTTTATAACTATGTCATATATGTTTTTAAATGTTGGTTATATGATAAACATTCTACATAATACAGTGCAATAGGGTGGAGCCAAGAGTGGGCCAAGCAGGATTATATTTCTATAATAATAAAACATAAAAGGCAGGAACAACATATCAATTTGCACAGGTAAATTCCTACTGGAAAAAAAGAAAAGTTTGGACACACCTTCTCAAACAATGTGTTTTCTTTATTTTCATGACAATTTACGTTGGCAGATTCTCACTGACGGCATCAAAACTATGAATGAACACATGTGGAGTTATGTACTTAAAAAAGTGGAGACCTGGCCTCCACAGTCAGTGGACCTGAACCCAATCCAGATGGTTTGGGGTGAGCTGGACCGCAGAGTGAAGGCAAAGGGGCCAACAAGTGCTAAACACCTCTGGGAACTCCTTCAAGACTGTTGGAAAACCATATCAGGTGACGACTTCTTGAAGCTCATCGAGAGAATGCCAAGAGTGTGCAAAGCAGTAATCAGAGCAAAGGGCGGCTATTTTGAAGAAACTAGAATATAAAAAGTTTTCAGTTATTTCATCTTTTTTTGTTAAGTACATAACTCCACATGTGTTCATTCATAGTTTTGACGCCTTCAGTGAGAATCTACCAACGTAAATGGTCATGAAAATAAAGAAAACACATTGAATGAGAAGGTGTGTCCAAACTTTTGGCCTGTACTGTATTTCAGTTTCTAAAATGGTAGTCATTTTTGGAAGGTCATGAAGTGCAAACTAACAGGGTGGTAGACTTCAGAGTACACAGTAAAGAAAAAATAAATTACAGGCCCAGTCTAGTCTATAACATAATAAAAATAAAAGTTTTTTTTCATTTTATGGTTTATAGATCTTGTGGGTGTTGGTTACTTTGTACTGAGGACATGATAAATGAATATAAATAGCAATTGATGTGTGTACAATACTGTTTTTAATGTATATGGCATCTGTAATACTTAATAAAGAAGAGATCAATTTAAATCAATTTATAATAAATATTTGACTGGTTTAAGAAAAGATATGAGTACGTAAGTATTTGCGATAGACAATTCACCGCATAACAGGAGCCACATTTGGATTTCAGAGTACAAATTGAGTACAACCTCGGGTGCATAATAAACAATTCTTGCTCCAGCGCGAACTTAACATTTAAAATTTAGGTAGCGTTGACAATTTAAGACAATTAGCAATAAAAAAATTATATTCACAGAGCAAAATTTAACACAATTGTACTCTGTGCCCTCAGTTGCAGTCACAAGTTTGCACACATGATCAGCATGCTAATTTTTTTTATCGTTTTTGCAAAACAGAAACGTACACACATGCAACCAAACTTTTACTAATTTGAGTGACCCTCATCACGTTTGGTGGCATAGTTTTGGCTCTATGTGTTCAAATGTCATTCAACTACTAATGGGGCAGCGGTGGCCTAGTGGGAAAGGAAGAGACCCCATAATCAGAAGGTTGTCGGTTCGAATCCCGGTCCGCCAAGGTGCCACTGAGCTGAGTACCATCCCCACACACTGTTCCCCGGGCGCCTTTCTCACTGGCTGCTCACTGCTCACCAAGGGTGATAGATTAAAAGCAGAAGACACTTTTCGCTGTCACCGTGTGATCTACTAAAACTAAGAGACTCGAGTTTCAGTAGAAACTAAGAGTGCCAGTAGATCATTGTAGATGTGCCACGTTTGCATTTTTAATTCAACCATGTGATTTAATTGGCTAAATGTCATTTTAACCTCGGATTCGAAGTCAGGACCTTGACGGTGAGTCGCCACGACACGTGGTTCATTTAAAAGGAGCGAGGTGTTTTCCTCCGAGCCTGCAGGGGGCGCCGCTCGTATCCCGTCGCTCTCGCCTCCCCGCCGCTTTATCGCGTTGGGCCCGTCGCGCCGCTTCAGACCAGTAGCGAGTCGACATGGCCGCTGCAGGACGCTTGTCCAGCGCTCTCCTGCGCTACTCCCGCTCTCAGAAGCGCCAGTTCTCCGCCGCGGCGGCGGCCCACGGCGACCACTCGAGTAAGTGTGTCGGACGCGAGCGGCTGGCCCCCGGGGTGACTGTGACCGGCCAGGTCGCGGTTGACCTTGCGCCGCAAGAACAGCTAGCGTTAGCCGCGCATTTAGTAGCGACCTCTCGGACGGTTTATCTTCGCTTCGCAGTTTCTGCGGCGGCGCTGTGTTCGTCTCGGCGCTCCGCACCGCCTGGGCTTGGCGGCGGCTCGGCGAGTCCGTCAGGGCCGCTGGTCGTGACCTCGAACCAGGTGACCTTATAGTCGCCCGCGACGCCTGCCTCTCTCCGGAATTACTGAAATGTTCGCGGCATGTAAATCCATTATTTGTGAGGAGCCGTGAAAACGAACAAAATTATCTAGGAATAGCACTCGCAGATCAGCATCTACACTCACACACGCACACATAGAAATATTAAATCTAGGGGTGTTCGAAAATATCGATACAGCAGTGTTTCGCGATATTTTACGGGGTGATTTTGGATTGATACAGAGACATCAAGTATTATTATTGTGTATGTAAATCTTGTCCACGGGGTGGCGCCGTCGAGCCCATTCTTTTAGTGAGGTCAGCATGAGACAACACACCTGTAGATGGCGCTGTACGGCTGTGTACTTTCAATTACTGCTTGGCATTTCAGGCAGAGTGAAATCGCAAAACATGACAGACTGAGGTTGAAGTTTGTCAAAGCACAGCGTCTGGTATTTCAGCTCTGCTTTTATGTTTTCACTGAACGGTAGAATATCGCAGTATGTACTGTATCACAATACATCGTAATAATCAGATTCTCACAACGTTTGGACACTCTTTTTCATTCAATGTGTTCTTAATTTTCACGACCATTTACATTTGTAGATTCTCATTGAAGGATCCTAAAATCTATGAATGAACACATGTGGAGTTATGTACTAGGGCTGCAACTAACAATTATTTTAGTAATCGATTAATCTGTCGATCATTTTTTGATTAATCGTAGAATTGGAGAAAAAAAAAACAGGAAAAGCATTCATTTCCAACCCTTTATTCAAAAACAGAACCAAAATCTTTAGAAAGTGCACAAACATGTTGCTCCTTGAGCTGTTATAATAATAATAAAAAAATTAAAATGGACTAACACAAAAAACATACACATGTATGCTTTACATCTGCCATTTTTTAAAAAAATAAAGTGCCACCTGAGCTGGCAGAACGATAAATCATTTCTAAAGAAAAAAAAAAACAAAAAAACAATACAAATCAGAAAATTTAACAGGATTTGTTTGAATGTCAGAACTTGTTCTCTACACTGCAGGTGCACACACTCGCAGACGCACACACTCACAAACTCTCACACTGACACACACTGCAAAAAAATGCTTTTCTAACTTAGTAGTTATGTCCTGTTTTCAGTCCAAATATCTAAAAAAAAATCTTAACTCAAGATACATTTACTAGACACATGAAATAGCATAAAAACTTGTCATGCTTGTCAAGCTGGATGACTGGTAAACATTTACATTTACAGCATTTATCAGACGCCCTTATCCAGAGCAACTTACAATCAGTAGTTACAGGGACAGTCTCCCCCTGGAGCAACTTAGGGTTAAGTGTCCTGCTCAGGGACACAATAGGCGAGTGTGTTACCCACTAGGCTACACCACCCTCCATCGTCCACACGGAGAACAGTCCGAAAGCTGTATCATCCCCCTCCACACCTGTAGGTGGCGCTGTAAGTCCCCGTCTAGTTCTCCTATGCGGCGAGTTAAACACCAGCACCAGGGATGTTACGTTCCTCACTTCAAAACGGAACAAAAGTAGGATTCTGTAGCGACTTACCCTGCTGCTGAACTCCCTTCTTCCTCCTCAAACACTCCCAACATGTTTGCGTTTCAGGTGCTGGATCATTGCCGTGGTGCTCCCGTGCCGTGCCATGTTGCTTTTGCATATTTTCACGCACATTTCTCTGCCTCCGCCATGTATCTGTCCTCTACCTCTGCTCGTTTTTTTTTTTTTTTGCTCTGCGCTGTCTATGAAGCGCCAAATTCAGCTTGCATCTGTGCGCGAGAGAGACCGAATGTGTTCACGCCGCGCAAAAAAAAAAAAAATTATTTATTTATTTATTTTTAAATAATCAAACTTCTCCGCGTCGCGCGACATAACACGGAGTGGTAGTAGCCTAGTGGGTAAAACACTCGCCTATGAACCAGAAGACCCAGGTTCAAATCCCACTAACTACCATTGTGTCCCTGAGCAAGACACTTAACCCTAAATTGCTCCAGGGAGACTGTCCCTGTAACTACTGATTGTAAGTCGCTCTGGATAAGGGCGTCTGATAAATGCTGTAAATGTAAATAACAAATCGATTACGAAATTCGTTGCCAACTATTTTAGTAATCGATTTTTATCGATTTAATCGATTCGTTGTTGCAGTCCTATTATGTACTTAACAAAAAAAGGTAAAATAACAGAAAACACGTTTATATTGTAGTTTCTTTGCTCTGATTACTGCTTTGAACACTCTTGGCATTCTCTCGATGAGCTTCAAGAGGTTGTCAGCTGAGATGCTTTTCCAACAGTCTTGAAGGAGTTCCCAGAGGTGTTTAGCACTTGTTGGTCCAGCTCACCCCAAACCATCTGGACTGGGTTCAGGTCCGGTGACCGTGGAGGTCAGGTCTCCACTTTTTGTTAAGTACATAACTCAACATGTGTTCATTCATGCCCTCATCGAGAATCTACCAACGTAAATGGCCATGAAAAGTGTGTGCAGAATTATTGTGAATTGTGCTTGAACGTGCCATTCTGTGGTCCATAACGGTACATTTATTTTAAAATGATTGTATGATTTTTTTATGTGGAAATGCAGATGCTGTTTATCAGTGCGTCTGAAGTATTATTGTTATTTATTTTATTTTTTTTTAAAGCAAAGACCTGGAAGATCCTGTCGTTTGTGGTGGCTCTTCCTGGAGTGGCAGTGTGCATGCTGAACGTCTTCCTGAAACAGCAGCACCACTCCCACGAACAACCAGAGTTTGTGCCCTACAGCCACCTGCGCATTCGCTCCAAGGTGAGGAGTTCACGGCTCGGGGGAGCTGCTCCAATCTCCTCACTCCGACCCTACTCCGCATTTCAATATCCGTAATCTCCATAACGACGTATTGGCGGACGGACCCCGTCACCCTACCGAGAAGCGCAGAGCTGCTTTCCCAGCGAGTGTTTCCCAGCGTGGTGTTTGTTTTTTTTTTTTTATGGTTCTAAATGGCCAATTTATACAACGTCTGTATATACAATGCACGCAAAAAGTTGTTCAACTTGAAATGGTTATCGGTAATGTATCAGGATCAGACTTTTCAGTGACATGAACGTGTGCCTAATATCTTTATTTTATTTTTACCTAGCGCTTTCCGTGGGGTGATGGCAACAAGTCCTTCTTCCACAACTCCCACTTGAACGCTCTCCCTGACGGCTATGAAGGTCACGAGTGAGGGCGCCTTCTCCAGGCCGGGACCACGCTCCCTTCTACCGTTTCCTCGCACCCTCTCACCATAAAATTACCTCTTGTGCTGTCCAGCACCCCAGGGGCCACCAAAATGGAAGTCGTTACAACTCCTCCTGGACCATCTTAACTCTGTGTGAACTTAACTTGAAATAAATAAAAACCCCTATGTACTGACTTGCTTTTTTTCGTGGTGATTTTATTCTAGATGTGTGTGTGGGTGTGTGTGTGGAAGTGCGGTTCGGGTGGAGTAGGAGGCGCCCACGTGACCGCCGCCCTTTTTGACCCTCTACGCGCGCCGTACCCCGCTGAATTCCGCCCGCCCCCCTCCCGCTCACATGATTTGATCCTTGTGACCCGCATTCTCCCTCGAATCACCGGACTGCGGTCCCGCGGAAGCTCCGAGGATCTTTTTTTTGTTTTTAATTTATCTTTGTTTGTTTGGTTCCTCCTCGTTTGAGTTGTCGCGCTGTCGTCTCGTCGGGACGTGGTGATGTGAACTTGCGGGAGTTGCGCGTTGCGTCTGAAGTTCTGGAGGCGCTTTGTTCCTGGTCGCCTTCAGTCTGGATGAGGGAGTCCGGACACCTGAAGTCGGAACGTTGCGGCTCTGCCTCACTCGGGTCCAGAAGTGGGGTTCCGACAGCGGTTGTCCTTACTGTGTCTTGTGGGGGTTTTTAACCAGCGCGTCATGCTGCTGCCGCACACGGGACGCGCTCGCTGAAGATCGGCTGCGATGGCTGGAAGTCCGGCTCGTGTGGACAGTAGGCGGTACGGAACATATTCACTTCACGCGTTTACATCAGAACGTGTCCTTTTTAAATGCCCGAAATGAATAAATATAGTTTTTCTTCCTACGTTCTAATTGGACGAGGGGATGCCTGCATCCTAATTTTATGGCTGCACCCTACGCAGATACTTATTGTTCCATTTAGTCGTCTCTTCACATACACTAAAGGCAAAAGGAAGCAGGGATGACTGAATACAGAATATACTGACATAAAACCGAATAGAGAAAGGTCAAATGTACAAAAGTGTAATTTATGTATATATTTTTATGTAATTCAAAAGAAAAAACATTTTACAAGCATGTGCTGCATCGTAATTAGCTTACTTTTCTTTAGCATTACTGCTGGACAGTGAATGTGTCTTTTTGGATATCAGGTTTTTTTTTTTCAGTTTTTAGATTTATAAAATATTAAGTGTTATTACATTTTGCAAGTCAGCATTTAGAATGTTATTTTGAATTCTGAATAAATATCACTGTTGCTATATTCTAGGTATCATCACAATAATTCTGTAGAGTTCACTATTTCTATTTGATAACTAGTAGGGTGGTAGTAGCCTAGCGGGTAACACACTCGCCTTTGAACCAGAAGACCTGGGTTCGAATCCCACTTACTACCATTGTGTCCCTGAGCAAGACACTTAACCCTAAATTGCTCCAGGGGGGGACTGTCCCTGTAACTACTGATTGTAAGTCGCTCTGGATAAGGGCGTCTGATAAATGCTGTAAATGTAAATAACTATATCTATTTTATATTAATTTGATTTCTTGTGTTTGCTGTGGCAGTTTTAATTACTTCCTCCTTTATGACGGGTCAAAGGTCAAGGAAGAAGGGGACCCAACCAGAGCTGGGATATGCTACTTTTATCCTGAAGAGGTAGGAGCTATTTTGTCATTTATACAGAATAAAGCATGGGGTCTGTATGAAAAATGTATCAGTGTAATTAATGGTTTAAATGTAGTGATTCCCAGTTTCATCCTGCAAGCCAACTTCTGCTGAAAACCCCCTTCGACCATGAGTTAATGTCACAGACCACCTTAGGGTGATTAGATCAGATGATGGGCTTTAGATGCTGCCTTGAATGTTCCGAGACGTTAACCTCGCCCCTCCAGACCCCCCTGGAGCAGCAGGAGCTGCTGTGTGGTCAGCTGGCAGGCGTGAGCCGCTGTGTGGCCGAGCTCTCCACCTCCCCGGTGCGCCTCCTCCGACTGCGCAGGAGCAAGTTCGCCGTCCGAATGAGGGAGCAGTTCCTCTGGGTGAGTCGGCCCAGGGGTTCATGGGATTGAAACTTGCAATAAATAAAAAATTGTACTTACAATTTTGGCATTTGCCAGATGCCCTTATGCTTTCGTGCATGCTTTCGTGTTACCATCAAGTAGTCAGTTCTGGTTCACTAGAACTCCCAACCATGCATAGCCAGTCGTGCTGCTGCATTTTGTTTTAGACATTCAGAGGTAGGCCTGCTAGAAGAGAGTTACAGTAATCCGGCCATGAGATTACTAAGGACTGAACCAGTATCTGGGTGGCCTGTGTTGCTAGATAAGGGTGGATATTGTAGAAATGGAATCTACATGAGTGAGAAAGATTGGTGATGTGAGTCGAGAAGGAGAGTTGGTGCTCTATAGTTACTCCAAGGTTGCGTGCAGTTGCGGAATGAGAGATCTGCGAGTTGGTCTGTTAGATAACAAGACCATGATGTGGTAAAGAATCTGCTGGAATGAGTATTAGTTCTGTTTTGGTGGGATTGAGATTTAGATGATGGGCTGCCATCTAAGATGAAATGTCATAGAATTTGTAAGCGGCTTGTACATCTGAGGGAGGAAAAGCGAAGATGAGTTGGATGTAGTCGCAGTGGTATGATAACCCATGTGAGGGAATTACCTCACCAAGTGATCTCATAGAGGGAGAAAAGGAGAGGACCGTGTCCTGAACCCTGCGGGACGCCAGCGGAGAGTCCACGTGAAGCAGACACAAATCCTTTCCAAGTCAGTTGGTAAGACCGCTCATCAAGGCTCAGCCCCCGATCTTCAGGATGGACAGGACAGTCTGGTGGTTAACTGTATCAAATGCTGCAGAGAGGTCAAGGAGAAGAAGAACAGATGCTGATCTGGCTGCATGTAGCTTCTCAGAAACAGCCAGAGGGACATCTCAGTAGAATGACCTGTTCTGAAGCCAGGCTGGTTGGGATCTTGGAGGGTTTTCTTGAAGTGATAGCTGATTGTAGACATAGCGCTCAACGACTATAGAAAGAAATGAAAGAAGAGACACTGGTCAGTAGCTGTTGATGTCTGCAGGATCAGAGTTGGGTTTCTTCAGGATTGGAAGAAGCCTGGCTGTTTTAAAGACTGATGGTACATGGCCAGATGTAATGCGATTAGGTCAGGAGAGATTGTTTGAGTATTGTGGAAGGGGAATGGATCCAGGGGACAGATATGATATGATCTGGATTATATGACCTGCATTATTTCATCTGATGAAAACTAAACTATGAAAATTATTCCAGGGCAATCTGCGAGTCTGCGAGGGTAGAGTAGGGGTCGTGGTGGTGGAGACTTGTAGAATTTGTGATATTTTACATTGCCAGGCCCTGAGCAGTTCTGTGGATGTCCCTGACGTTAGCATCTGCGAGTTTCTGGATCAGCTGATTAGCCTCTTCTGCTTCTACAATGGCCCTGTTCGCCAGAGCTACCAGGTACGTGACTGCTCTTTTCTGATTGAGGTCAAGCGAAGTACAGTGAAATCCAAGTTGGTCTTTTGGTCTGATTGTCACTTCTGAACTTGTACTGCAGACAGAGGATAATAACTGTTCCTTAGAAAACCTGCCAGGTTCCATTCATATTTATGCTCTGGTCCATCCTCAGCTCCACAGTCGGGCCGATCTGTCAGCACATTGGGCCAAGTACCTCTCCCACCTGCAGGGCGGCTCCACCGAGCTCCATCACATTTTCAGCTGCCTGCAGACCATTGATGCCACAAAAGTAAGTGTGGATGCACACAGCCGCTTGTACTGCTTCTCCTCGTCTGCTTATCCGGCCCTTCGTTCTGCTTCTCCTCCAGATTGATCCCCTGCTGCTGCTGAAAGCAGCTCTGATTCTGCAGGCGTGCCAGCGGTGCCCGCTGGTTTTGGCTGGGTGTATACTCTACAGGGGCAGGTTGGTGCCATGGACCAGTGGCCAATAAAGTGACATCAGCTGAGTGCCTCAGCTGGTTAAACGTTCCGACATTTATCTGTTCGTGATGTTACCTGTTGCAGGATTGTGAGCACACAGATGCCACCCAGCTTAACGTTAAAGGTGATGGTTCACGAGACTGAAACGTACAACCAGGTGAACAATTCTGCTCGGCACAATACATTTAATTTGGAATATGTAGTGGAAGCACAAATTTCCAGATATTTAAGAAATTATTATCTACAAGAAGTTCCAAAAGTTCAGTGCAAGTGAAATAAGAACTTGATGTGAAGCAGGCAATGTTTCAAGAGGTGATTCGAGACAAATCAGTAGCCTCTTTGTGGAGCCCATTGTGAAGGGGCAGTTGTGCTCCTCGCCCACCCTTCATTTGGAAACTGCAAGTGTAGATGCTACTAGTCTAGGTCATGGATTCTCTATGTTTTGTGATGCAGGAGCACAGGCCCCCAGCTAATGAGAGGAGCACTTTCAGCACTGGAGGCCAGTCAAGCACCATGACCACACCAGTGTTCCTCAACCCTTCTGAAGTCCAGGCATTGCATTGTCCTCCAGTGAACAGGACGTGCAGGTACAACTTATCTCCAGAACATTTACGGAACCAATGAGCTGCTGGAGAATTATGCTGTTTCTTCTCCACCTCAAGGTCTCACTGTTCTCCTCAACCTGACCCTCGAGCGCGCAAGTCACGTCTTCTGTCACGTACTCTCTCCGACACTCCGTTCAGCGAACAAGACCTGACTAACTCCAGCCCATCTGCATCATGCCAGACCATGCCCTGCTCTCATCGCTCCTCCCTCTCTGACGAATCCTGCTTCAGCCCCTCCCCAGGGTCGTCCCAGGACAGTGCCCACTTTGCTGCCACCCACCAATCAGAGGACAGCAGTCATGCTGACTCAGAGTCACATGATTATAAGCTTTCCAATGGAATCACACTGTCTGAGGTGAATGGAGATAGCAAGGAAGCTGTTTTTGGTGATAAAGAGGAGACCATGATAAAGACCATAATTGGAAGTGTGGAGGAGGGCAACAGTCTCACCAACGGGCATCACCTTACACTGGAAGATGAGAAGGACCAGAACCATGAAGATCACGAACGACACCTGCACAGACCTGTGAAGGAGGAGAGGCTGGATGTGGGACGGAGGGTGTTGGGAGACAGTCCAGAGAAGATGTGGAGAGAGGAGAACAGGACCTGCGGAGAGGAGATAGATTCCGAGCTGCTTCCCATGGTTTTGTACGAACACCGTGTTAGAGCACTGGTCCTGGCTCTGCTGGTGGAGCCACAGTTTCCCACTGATCGCACTGCCCCTGAGGAGGTGGTGAGGAGCTTTCTATTGCATTTCGAATCAATATCAATACTGCAGTCAGGCCCACAGCAAGTGATGATATTAAGAAGACCAAATACACTGTAGCCGTAAATATTAACTTCTGGTCACTACCACTAGAGGGAGCCCTGGTACCACAATTTGAGAACCGAGCCATAGTAGATTCATGCAGCCTACACATAGCAACATTGTTAGCCACGGGTCTGAATAGAAAAAAAACTTTTGGTTTCCATATTCAATTTTGACTTACATATTTTTTCTTTCAGTATCACAGTAGTCTGGCATCTCTGAACGGACTGGAGGTCCACTTGAGGACCAGCTCTTCCGGAGCGCCGGGTCCTCCAGGGCCCTATAGCTTTGCCCATTATGACTGCATACAGAACACCCTCACCAGTAAGACACACACACAAACACACACACCAGAGCGACATATTGCATGTAGGCAGTACTAACATGTCACACACATACACAGGATGGTTTATTGAAATAGCACAGAACTGAGGCCCCGTCCACTTGAGAACATTTTTCTCTAAAACAAGTTTTTCAGTTGTCATCCTCACGGAGACGCAGAGAATGACCCGAACGCTGTTTAAACCCCCCTCCACACCAGTAAGTGGCGCTGTAACAACCCGCACTCTAGTTAAACAGCTGCAGCACATCGATGTTCTCCAGCCTTGTCTTGGGGTTATAGGTCAGGTTGGAGGTTGGGCTGATACGTCAGAACATTCACATGAAAAAGCCACTTTACGCAGAAAAGAGAAATTCACTCTGGAACCGTTTCAGAAAACCGTTTCACGCCATTTCAGATAGAAACGTTCCCGTTTCAGAGAAAAACCTTGTCGTGTGGATGGGGGCTGGGTGAGCATCGGTTCCGGAGAGCTAAAGACTGTGCTTTTCTCTGAAGCGGGTCCGAAATATATTTTTAAAGATGCATAAAAAAATAATCTGATGTTGCTGGATGTTGAGAGAGCTCTGTAATTTCTCGGATCTGTGGGGGATTGAGGCCTGTCATCCTGCCTTGGGATTGTCAAAATATCTAAAGTAAGTAAAGAAGAAAAGTTCCTCCAGAGTACAATCAGCATTTTTATTAAAAGCATAATTCCAGCATGATAAGGTGCAGAGACAGGAGTTAACCCTCTTAATACTGGCTAGGACTGTTAACTGCTGTCTGTACCTGACGGACTCCCCTCCTTTCACCCAGGCCGTGTGGACAAGTGAAGTGTGCATAGCGAGCCGGTCAGACAGAAACTGGCGTTTTGCGGGGTAACACACTCGCCTAAGAACCAGAAGGCCATAGAGTCCCCAGGTTCAAAACCCACTTACTTCCACTGTGTCCCCGAGGAAGACATTTAACCATGAGTGTCTCCAGGGGGACTGTCCCTGTAACCGATGATTGTCAGGCGCTGTGGACAACGGCCGTCTGATAGACGCCGTAATTGGACGAGCATACGGAAGATTCATGATGCGCTATGCGTTTTCGGGCCAACTACATGAAACAAACGCCCGGGCTTCCGTTTTGACCCGATCCTGTGTCTGTCTGTCTGTCCTTTTTTCTCCATAGCTAATCTCAGTGGACGATTGCCAGGACCTCAAGATCGCTCATTTGTCAGAGCCACAGCATTGCTCCATTCTCACTTCTCTCACACATACTCGGCACAGGAGGCAATCATCAGGTGTGTAAGTGTGTGTGTGTCATCCCAGGTTATACTATGCTAATTATATATTTAGTAACGTCTTAATCATTACTATCATGTGGGCTAATTAGGCGGAGAACAAAACATACAAAATGCTGTAACTTTTATATGTGCACACAAACTTTTTAACGTACCCATTATTAAATATGCAGGTGAATGGGGTGTTTGTGTTTGTACAGGAGTGCGGGAGCAGCTGTGTACGGCACCCGCAGTGCTGCCCAAGAGACCTTCTTCCTCCAGCATGCGGCGACCGCGCGGAACTCCGGCATTCCCAACCCCCTGGACAGCGCCTTCGCCCTGCCCAATAAAGCCCGGCACCGACTCCTCAAGCACGGGGTCAACCTGCTCTGACCCCTCGGCTGGAGCCCACGCCGTGCTGTGAAGGGTCCTGGTGGGAATGGGGGGGTTGTTGTGGTGCTTCGCAGTGTTCTCTTCCTCTGACCAGACTGAATGTATTTGTCGCTTTGCTTCCACCGTCATGGGTTCTCACGATCGGGTATGCGAGAGAGAAGAGGCCTGGCTTTAAAAATTCATCATTTCATGTTAATAATGCTTCTTAGACTACGTCTGGGAGGAATTTCTCCACACGGGCACACGCCTCTTTATAATGTACAGTTCCAGTCTCACCAGGCTGATCTTATGAAACTATTCTGGAATATTCTACATTTTGTTAAATGCAGAATCCATTGCCAACTCTGATGTACATTTGTAGTATTGCACTGTTTACATGTGTACATAAAGCAACGTCCTATAAATGTGTGCACACATATTCATATAAGGTGACGTAATCATATTTTTGAGACATTACAGATTTGACAGATATTCCACAGAGGAAAAAATAAAGTCTACGTTCGTGTTCTCTAATTCAGGATGTAAAGAACTTTTTGTCCTTCATCTCGCAGACCCTGAATTTGGAGAAAAATAAATAAATGCGTGGACGCACCTCGCGATTAAGAGGAGAAAACGTGGCTCAGATGCCGCCTGCGCCACTCATGTGCAAATGACGCGGGTGGCGCTAAATGACCGGGATTAGAGCGCGCGCTGCATGAGAATGGCGCAGCGCTGGACGTGCCCGGGGTGCCTCATTATGCAGACGCCCCGCCGGGACCGATGGGGGTGCGAATGGCTAATTAAGGGCTCGGACAAACCGGGGGGAGGAGGAGGAGTGTGGGGGTCCGGACTCAAATTACGGGGCGCAAACGCGGAGCGCTCGTTACGCACCGCGCATAACGGGACGGCGCGTCATGGCTGCGGCACGCTGCGTGCGGATTTTACTCCTGGCGTCGGTGCTGGCGGGTCTGCTCAGGGAGTCTCCGTGCCGCTCGCTCCACCGCCCCGGGACCGGAGGGGCCGGCGCGCAACGGCGGCCGCGGAGAGGGGGCCCGGAGGGCCGCGGGTCCGGCCACTGCGCGCCGCTCGCCGCGCCCTGGGCGGAGTCCGTCGGGCCCGCGGGCGACAGGGGCCTGTCGTACCGGGTCCGGGTTCTGCCCGGGTTCGGGGAGAGCCGCCGGCGCGCCGTGTTCATCGAGCAGCCGCTCTTCCGCTTCGTGCGCCGGGTGTACCGCTGCTGTCAGGCGGGTCACCGCTGCGGGGGAGTGAAGGGCATCCAAGGCCGAATGAGTGGAGGTAAGTTATTGGTCGCCCCTACATTACATTTACAGCATTTACCAGACGCCCTTATCCAGAGTACAATCAGTAGTTACAGGGACAGTCCCCCCTGGAGACACTCAAGTGTCTTGCTCAGGGACACAATGGTAGTAAGTGGGGTTTGAACCTGGGTCTTCGGGTTCATAGGCGAGTGTGTTACCCACTAGGCTACTACCACCACCACCACATCTAACCAAACCAGGCCTTGCTCGATGGGTGGCTTAATTTGGCAGAAGCTACAAAAACCCAAACTCTGGTGCCCTCCCAAACTGTTCTTTTTCCCAATTTTTCCAACGATTTTCCGCCCATTCATGGTAGTAGCGTAAGAACATTCTTTGGGATCGGTTGAATTTCGACCGATGTGTTATTTTTTTTTCTTCCTCTCAGACACAGACATGGAGTTTGTGCTGAGTGATGACGTTCTGGCCAAGGCCGTAACCAGGGCTGAGATTCATCTCCAGCTCTCCAATCCCCTGCAGCTGAATGTCTTGCCATTGCTGTCTTACCTGGAGCTCCCAACCAGGTGAGCTTCGCACACACAATGAACAGTCATGGGGACGTGTTCACACTGGTGGTCCCTTTCATTGTCTACTGCTCTTTTTCACAGGTACCATTTGTGGCCCGGGGACAAGGTGCTGCAGCTGAAGGTGGACCTGCTCTTCTTGTTTCAGGCTCTGCAGCAAGTGGCGGGTGGTGCGAGGGGTGGGCCCAGTCTGATAGACATTCGCAGGGTGGGGGGTCTGACCCGGCCTGGGGCTACCAAGCCTCAGGAATGGGACCTGTCCCTGCAGAACACCATCTGGGGGGAGGGGGACGACAGAGCGACCCTCTCCCCGGCCCTGGAACTGGGATTGGTCCTTCAGTGCAGCAGTGCTGGCCGGCCGACGCCCTGCGAGAGCAACGGACTGAAGCTGATGCACACGCCCTTCATCGCCCTGTCCTATAGATAGAGGGTGGGCAGGTCAACGCCACAACGGAGCGAGGACCAACAGGCCAGACTCCTCCAGAAACAGCAGCTGCTTTGAAGGGTAACAGGAATGTGCTGCTGAACTAACGGCCTACTGTTTATGACCTGGCCACTGGTGGTCAGTTACGTGTTCATCTGGACTCTTACATGCCCATTAAAATGGGGATTTTGTGCACTTTGTGGAGAAAAAAAAAAAAAAAAAAGCCAAATATTAACTTATGTCAGTGTTATTTTTCTAAGGACAGAATTTGTATTGAATTACAGTTTATATTGAACTTTTGTCATTGAATTTTTTTTTCTTTTTTTTATTGCTTTGGGTTTGTGGCATTTTGTAAAGTTCAGTAAATAAAGTAATAAATGGCACAAATGTTTCACACTGCACCACATGACACTGTACCAGCACTTGTATTAATGTTCTAGTGTACCAGTGTTTTATTAATATTCGGCCTTCTGGACTGAAGATTAAGAAATATTACAAAAAGTAGGCCAGAGTGTTTGCAGGAGGGGGGAAAACCCTTTCTGAACAAATGGATTGAAAGCCATCGAAAATGCAAAAATCTTTTATTATTTCACTGGTCAGTTTAAAGAGAGTCTCAATATTCCTCCTCTTCCTCCTCATGCTCAACCGAATCTGCCCCAACCTCCTCATAGTCCTTTTCCAGGGCTGCCATGTCTTCTCTGGCCTCGCTGAACTCCCCTTCCTCCATGCCCTCTCCCACATACCAGTGCACAAAGGCCCGCTTCGCGTACATCAGGTCGAACTTGTGGTTGAGGCGGCTCCAGGCCTCCGCGATGGCGGTGGTGTTGCTGAGCAGACACACGGCCCGCTGGACCTTTGCCAGATTCCCATCAGGCACCACCACCGGGGGCTGGTAGTTGATGCCAACTTTGAAGCCGGTCGGACACCAGTCCACAAACGTTATGGACCGACGGGTTTTGATTGCAGCAATGGCCGCATTGACGTCCTTGGGCACCACGTCCCCTCTATAGAGGAGGCAACAGGCCATGTACTTGCCGCGTCTTGGGTCGCACTTCACCATCTGGTTGTTTGCTTCAAAGCAGGCATTGGTGATCTCAGGAATGGACAGCTGTTCATGGTAGGCCTTCTCGGCGGAGATAATGGGACAATAAGACACAAGAGGGAAGTGGATCCGAGGATATGGCACCAAGTTCGTCTGGAACTCTGTGAGATCGACATTAAGGGCGCCATCGAAGCGTAAGGAGGCGGTGATTGAGGACACCACCTGAGCGATGAGGCGATTCAAGTTCTCATAAGATGGGCGCTCAATTTGAAGGTTGCGTGTGCAGAGGTCAAAAATGGCCTCATTGTCCACCATGAAGGAGCAGTCAGAGTGCTCCAGGGTAGCATTTGTGGTGAGGACTGAGTTGTAGGGCTCCACAACTGCCGTGGACACCTGAGGGGCAGGGTAGACTGAAAACTCCAGCTTCGACTTCTTCCCGTAGTCCACGGAGAGCCGCTCCATCAGCAAAGATGTGAACCCAGAACCGGTTCCTCCACCAAAACTGTGGAAGATGAGAAACCCTTGTAGACCACTGCACTGGTCAGTCTAATGAGAGAAAGAAAAGTGAAATTGATCCATGTGATTAACAAAAGAAACTAAAGCAGAGGAGGAGAAAAAAGCAAAGACCAATCAGCTGGAACCCTGGAGCCACCGGCTGTTAATTGGAAGACATACCATTTTGCGAAGCCGGTCTAAGACAGAGTCCACAATCTCCTTCCCAATGGTGTAATGGCCACGAGCGTAGTTATTGGCTGCATCCTCTTTGCCACTGATGAGCTGCTCAGGGTGGAATAGATGACGGTACATCCCACTCCTTATCTCATCTGGGAACAGTGTTGGTGAGGTCAGTGTTACAAAGAGAAGGGGAGAGAGAGAGGGAAAACAAAAAAACAAAAAAAAAAAAAAAAACACGAACTGGAACTACCTACAACAGACGGCTCCAGGTCTATGAACACTGATCTGGGGACGTATTTTCCACTGCCAGTTTCACTGAAGAAGGTGCCAAAGGAAGAATCACTCAAGGCTTTGCCATCGCCAACAACCGTGCCATCTTGAGAGATTCCATGCTCCAAACAATACAACTCCCAGCATGCATTGCCAATCTGGACACCTGCTTGGCCAATGTGGACAGAAATACACTCCCTCTGTCAGAGAGATTAATTACAAGTTTTTAACTCCCTTCAGAAATACAAGTGGAAGGAGATCCACACAGGGGCTTCGTAACGGGAAAACTCACCATTGCTCTTCAGCTGTTGACACCACACAGTCGTTAAATTACCCAGAATGCTCTGATGCGCCTTGTATTTATACAATTGGCTGTAATTGTCCACAGCTGACTTGAATCATGAAGCCCAAATTTGATACATGCTGAACCCGGTCATTCTGGGTAAACCTGAGAAACTCAAGTCTCTGCTCTGTCACAGGACATGTTTACAGGTAAAGGACCTGAATGGAGATGCCCTGTGCTGCCTTGAACAGCTGATCCTTCATGTTCTGTGCAGGTCCCCTTGTGCATGTGTTTATGTCTCTGCAGTTACAGAGTTGTGCCACACTGAAGTGATATTTTTGTTTAATATGGTTGAAGTAGCCTAGTGGCCTATTTACCAAAAGAGTCACAAGTTCAAACCCCACTTACTACCATTGTCTCCCTGAACAAGACACTTAACCCTTTATTAAGGTGAAAGCTGAAACTGTAGGACATGGCACTTAATTTCATTTTTTTATTGGCATGATTAGTGGCATGATTTGCCAGTTATGCATGCAACTGTATTTCTGTTTCTGCAACTGTATTATGGCTGACATCCCCTGGGTAACAGTTCCATGTCATGGAAGTAGTAGTCATTGGGTAAAAATAAAAAAAAAACTCACATACAAACCTGATTCCAAAGTTGCAAATCCCACTTACTATAATTGTGGAAGGTGAGGGAGTTATGAACAGTTCTAAATAACAGTCACTGCAGATGAAGAAGAAATTTCCCTTGCAATATGAGAGTGACCCCATCATGCAAATATAAAAAAAATTAAGTTTTGGTCTGTGCAAAGTCCTAAATTCAATAGGAAATCTGCTTGTGTGACCTGATGAGCACTGTGCACATGAGATATCCTCAAAAATCTTTGCCAGGAAGGTGCACTGTACTCATAGACTCCTATACAAGCGGAAAAAATGCTGTAAATGAAATGTGCTTCAGATTAAGGGTGTACAGACATATTCTTCCCCCTAACAAATTTATTTCTTGTTTCATTAAATTGTACAGGTTATAATACACATTAAAAAATATTTTATTGGAACACATATATTTATACACACACAAACTCATGTTTTTCTTGGTAAGCTCACAACATAAAAATTTAGCCTCAAGAGGGAGACAAGATCCACTGTATATGTGTAGGAGTGGCCTGAGACGACTGACACACTTTCCACTTGTCTGTCTAACAGCATATGAAACACCATAATCAGCCATATTTATATTTGTTAGAGGTGGGCATAGATTAATTTTCTTAATCTATATTAATCTCACTGTAGTCTTGGAATTATTCTAGATTAATCTATAGCAATCTAAATTAATCTAGATTAATCTATAGCAATCTAAATTAATCTAGATTAATCTTTTTAAAAAAATTCCCTGGAGCAAACATGGCGGCTTCATAGCTGCATCCATGTTTCCACAACACGTGATGTGGTCAATTCTAGAGCAGTGTGATTCATGACTTCAAGTGACTCAAGTGACTCACACACCCGGATCAGAGAGCGTGTTAGCACTCCACTCAAGTGACTCAAGTGACTTACACACTTGGATCAGTTTAGTGAGTGACTCAGAGGGAGCCGAATCCTAAAAAGGATCCGAGTATTACAGCTCTAGTAATTTCACAGTTCGAAGACTCGTTCTCGCCCCCTACAGTGCAGGTAAACATCCGCTAGGTATACATCCGCGCTATACAAAATAAAAAATAAAGGTCTTTGGGAAATAAGAAACTAAAAGACACAAGAAAGAAGAAATATACTTATAAATCTAGTGTAACCATTTAACTCCGGCACAATAGCTTGCGTAGTATAGACCCAGCTCCCAACCCAAATTTGTGAATAGATTAACGGCAATATTTTTTTTTATCGCCGATAAGAGTCTCACGTTAGCACATTAACGCCGATAATGGCCCACCACTAATATTTGTTTTAAAAATTTTTTATTAAATGCTCTTATCCAGAGTGACTTACAATCAGTAGTTACAGGGACAGTCCCCCTAGAGACACTAAACATCTTCTTTAGGACACAATGGTAGTAAGTGGGGTTTGAACCTGGGTCTTCTGGTTCATAGGGGAGGTGTTACCCACTGGGCTACTACCATTAATATCGCTACTACCAGTCATATTAATGTCTGGTAATGTCTTGAGGTCGTGTTGCCTGCTGCAGAAAACAGCCGCTCAGATGGTGTTGATGTGTCAGGGATGCAGAGGAAAGAAGTGAAGTGATTGTCATTGTGAAACACAGCACAGCACATGGTGACACGGCCAAACGAAATAATAATAAAGTGAAGTGATTGTCACATGTGATACACAGCAGCAGAGCACATGGTGCACACAGTGAAATGTGTCTTCTGCATTTAACCCATCACCATGAATGAGCAGTGGGCAGCCATGACAGGCGCCCGGGGAGCAGTGTGTGGGGACGGTGCTCTGCTCAGTGGCAGTCGGGTGGGTCAGACCAGACGTCTGCTAAAACAGACCCCGCTGTGAAAAAGCCCACGTAACGCGTGGTCATGTTGATCATGTGCACAGCCCACTGCTGGCTGCCCGTTTCCACTGGCGGGGTCAGGTGACCAGCGTTAGAAACGCAGTTCAAGGCGCCGCTTTTTACATAAAAACGTGTGTGTTTAGCGTTAAAATGCAGGTGAATTATGGCCCATATTGCCTTGTTTCTTTCCTCTACATCCCCTCGTTTTTTGTATTTTTGCTCCGCCATGTCTATGAGGCGCCAAGAGAGACCGAGCAAATTTGTTAGCAGAGATGCTCGCTGCAGCAGTTCTGGCATGTACATGAAGAAACTGGACCAAATAAGAACTGTGGAGAAAAGAAAGACGCGGTGGCAACCGTTTCCTTGTTCAGAACTTTATTTACACCCAGACAGAACTTGTCCGTCACAGCGCTTCTCTATCGGCTGTCATTCCTGCATAACAACAATTCACCACATATAAAACATATGTACAATAAACTATAAAGAGCATTTATGTCAACAGAATGATCCGTGATGCTCCTGTTGTCACCCTGAATTAATAGAACTTCCTGTAACTCTGGTGTAGCGCTATTCATGACTACTGAATATGTAAAACTCCAAATTTATTAATGAACAGCAAAATTATACATTTTTGTAAATATTTTTATCATGAGCGGAAATTATTGAACCCAGAAAAGGCGGACGGAGGTGACAGTGTATTTCTTGGTGCTGGTCCCAAGCCCAAGTAGATGGTGGCTACAGGAAGGGCATCTGGAATAAAACATTCCACCAAATCAGTTATGCGGAAAACCAACCCCTAACAGTAGCAGCCGAAGGAAGAAAATTCAGACATAAGAGATTCTGTCGGAATAAAAAATGTGGGTTGATCTGCTCTCTGTATCGACAGATATACAAATAATTGAACGTCACAGCAGTTTCAATGATGATCCAAAACGAACATAAAACCCAGGATAGAGGGGCTGAGTGAAGATGGTCTGGACTCTGTACAGGAGGGTCATGGTGTGAGAGACGCTGTAGAGGGACAGAGTTCCTGCCCTGTGATCCACATACACTCCTATTCTGGAGGAGCTGGAGACTCGAGGGAGTTTAGTCTCTTTATTATTGTGCCAGAAAGAGAAGCCGGATGTAGAACAGAACAAACTCCAGGACTGATCATTACATCCAAACCGACAATTATCACCCCGTCCTTTCCTGCTGACTCCTTTATATGAAACTGATACATCAACCCACCCACTCCACTCCACCTCCCAGTAACAGCGTCCAGACACACCCTCTCTACCCAGAACCTGATAGAACTTATCAAATCTGTCTGGATGATCAGGATATGACTGGACCACGACACTCCATGTCACTCTTCTGTTCTCCTCAGTCAGACGGAGATATTTATTTACTGTGTTTAGATCCAGAGTCAACTGGCAGGAATCTGGTCAAGAGGTAAACAGACAGATTTTCAGGGTTAAAAATGACAGATAATGAAATCTGGATTATATATATTCTCTATTGTATCCCAAGAGGGCATAAAACCTCCAGAGATTCATATACAAAAACTAAAATCCCCAAATCATCCAACATAATCAACCAATAAAATAATTCAGTTTTTACAGAGAGACAAATCAGACCAACAGTTATTAATATAAATTAATACAAATACAACAGAATCGTGTATACAGGTGTTCCTTTGAAGCTGAGAATATTTAATGTGTGTGTGTGAGAGAGAGAGAGAGAGAGAGAGAGAGAGAGAGAGAGAGGGAGATACTCACATTTTAAGAAATCAGATCTGGTCAAAGGTTCAGCAAATTCTATTTTGATGTATTTTTCTATGGAAATAGAAATATTTCATTGTGACTAATTCTTACCACATAATCCTGTAATATATTTGTAATAGTATATTTGTTTTCTTGATCACATCTATCATTCAATTCTCATATTTAATAAATTCCCAACCTGCTGCTGATATCTTCTTCACTTCCTGCTTGCAGAAAACTTCCAGTTTGTCTTTCAGTGCAGAGACAGATTTTACTACAGCCTGACAAGAGAAGCTCTGGTTGACAGTGATGTTGGGGAGATCTTTAGATCCAGGAGGAGCACAGAGAGACGGGAAACTCTACAGAGACAAACAGACAAGAGACAGAAATGGAGAGAGACTTTAAATACACTTTACTGGGGAGAAGTGAAGAGCAGCTCCATAGGAGAGAAGTTTGTGAGGGACGCCGCCTTCTGTAGATGATCAGAGAGAAGTGATGGTACCTGGAGGAAATTGATGTGATCTTCTGTGTGTGAGAGCTGCTCCAGCTCAGCGTCTCTCCTCCTCAGATCAATGATCTCCTGCTCCAGCAGCTCCAGGTGTCCTTCAGCCAGACTCAGTTCAGCCTTCTCCTGATCTCTGATCATCTTACACACCTCAGAGCGCATCTTCTCAATGGAGTGGATCATCTGAGTCAAGATCTTCTCACTGTCCTCCACTGCTGCCTGAGCAGAGCGCTGTTAGGAGACAGAGAGAGAGGACGGGGTCCATTTAAAGCAGCAGACCTTCACTCAGCTCCTAATGGGACCCCAGACAGCAGCCCTGTCCCCGCAGTGTGGTGTCTCAGTGGGACTGGAAAGTGTCCCAACATTGACTTCCTCACTGGCTGACTGGAGGAGAGACCTGACTGGGTCCTGAAATGTCTCTTCTCCTCGTCTCACTTCTTACCTTGAGAGTCTCTACAGTCTCTCTCAGCTCCTGTACTTTCTTCTCTCTCTCCTGGAGTTTCTGCTGGGATTCCTTCTGGGTCTCCACCAACTGCTTCTGTTGGTTAAAAAAATACTTCTGATAATTCACTGGGGAATGTTGTATATCTGTTATGGACCAAGCGATCTTCTACTTGTTCTTACCTGTTTCTCACTCCTTTCTGCTGCTGCTGCTACTGTCTTATGTCCACTGTGTTCATCCACCAAACACATCAGACAAACGCATTTCTGATCAGAGCAACAAAAGACCTCCAGCAGCTTGTGATGCTGAGAGCAGATCTTCTCCTGCAGTCGTCCAGTAGCGTCAGTCACCGTGTGTTTTCCTCCTGGATTTACTTCATTATGAACTTTGAAGTGAGTCTCACAGTAAGAGACCAGACACACCAGGCAGGACTTGACAGCTTTGACTTTTCTCCCAGTGCAGACGTCACACTCCACATCTCCAGGTCCAGCGTAACAGAGAGCAGGAGGAGCAGCTTGGAGTCTCATCTTCTTCATGTTCTCCACCAGTTCAGCAATAAGAGGGTTTTTGAAGAGAACAGGTCTTGGTGTGAAGGTGTGTCTGCACTGTGGACAGCTGTAGACGCCCTTCTGGTCTTCCTCGTCCCAGCAGCTCTTAATGCAGCTCATACAGTAATTATGTCCACAGGGAAGAGCCACCGGATCCTTCAGTAGATCCAGACAGACTGAACAAGTGAACAGATCCTGATCTTTAGAAGGAGCTTCAGCCATTTTCCTGCTTTACAATCAGATGGTGTCACACACAGACGGAGCAGCAGAAAGGAGAGTTAACTTTCACTTTCATTTCTAAGAAAGGATCAAACTTCCTGCTTCAGAAAATGGGCGGAGTTGTGGACTGGTGATGTCCGTATACAAAACAGTCAACAAGAAAAATCTGTTTTATAGTTTATTATAAAAATATGAACTATAGATGCAAGACATAACAATCAGTTCTAGAAGTTGATGTGTTGGAGGAAAGGAAAAGTTGCAGTTAGATCAGTATTTTCTTCAGAATGTAATTCGGAAAAAGCACCTATTTTGTGGAAGTTATAGAAACTAAGAGGTTTTTGTTCTTTTTTAATATAAAGAAGCGTATTTTCAGTTATATATGATGTAATTTTTTATATTAATACAGAGCGACTCACCTTACATGGTATTTCTTCCTGTTTTTTCCTATAGACTCTCTCGAACAGCACAGAACCACACCCTCTTTTTTCTGAGGTAGATACTCAACATATAGACATCTCACAGGTATCAGTTGTTGCAATGAAAAATTTTCATGTTGCCTCTGATTGCAGGATTCTATTACAGAAAAAGGACAAATCAGAGGTTCTCAATAAACTTAAACTTCTTTAGCAAGTATTTTACAAAACTGTACTTGGTATAATACAAGTTAACAGCAAATTATTATAGATTCCAGTACGCAAATACAAAACTCAGTCATATTTAGCGTGCTTATTAACTTCAGACTTCTCTTTCTAAATGTAACACAGATTCAGTCTTTCAGGTTTATTAATTGTCTTTGCAGACTTTCTGGTCTCAGTTTCATCTGGAATGTGTGTCTTGGTTTGAGTCTCAGTGTAGGTGTCTGTGTTGCAATCTGCAGGACAGAGATGGACTCACTGAGCTCCTCATCTGCAACAGTCCCTGGTGTTTTTATAGACTGCGCTGATTTCACCTGATGATCTGGCCTTCCTTTGTTCTCACAGTAAAGGATTTTGGAACAACGGTGTCTTTTCTTATCCATCAATGAGATTTTCAATCTCAACTGGGTCCTTCCTGAGCAACGTAATTAGTCGTTCTGTCTTATTTTCTAGTTTAGGAAGTCTATTTTCTTTGAACAGCTTGTATGGTGCTTTCTCTTCATCATAAACTCAGCATGTGATGGCTCGCATTCCAGAGGTGAAGTTCTGTAACTGAGTAAAGCAAGGTAGGGATCGGAGTTGCTGTCAGAACCCATTTTCATGAGAATGTGGACACCTAATCATAGTGAAGTCTGCTTGAAATTGCACCCTCAAGGAAATGTAGGTCAAATGGGAGGGGGCTTGACTGTGTGCGTCTGAAAACATTTAAGTAAGAAATGAGATTTGTTGCTCCCTGGATGAAAAACTCCTGGAGCTAAAACTCTTCCTAAGTAGTGAACAGTGATGAACAGCGGATCAATTCAAGCAGCAGCCAAGACAATTGGCTTCATGAGCAAAAAGCACCAAGACTGGTTTGACAACAACTCAGATGCCATACACAATATTCTAAACAAAATAAACACAGTACGTCCGGTAGCCCTAAAAAAACCTTCATGCAAAACTGCCAGACAATGATGGTGGAAAGCTCAACAGAATGTGCAGAGGAGTCTGTGGGCCATGCAAAATGAGTGGTGGACAGCAAAGGCACAGGAAATAAAGTCTTTTGCAGATAAGAATGACATGAACAACAATGCGGTCAAATTCGTATATTGACCAACAACAACAACATTTATTTCTTATATAGCCCAAAATCACATACAGAATGTCTCAATGGGCTTTGACAGGCCCTACAGTTGACACCCCCACACTTGACCCTTCTGCACACCAGAAAAAACACAAAAAAAAACACAGAAAAAAAAGAAAGGAGGAAATGTTGGGAAGGAGTGATACAGAGAGGGACGCCCTTCCAGGGTAGAGTGAGCCTGCAAATGGTGTCAGTGCAGGGTTGTGATGATTTGTCCAATAAGAGAAAAAGTCCTACAGTTGTAGAGGTGCACCTACTAGAGCATCCAGACAGTAATGCGTTGCAGTAATCTAGATAGATAGATAGATAGATTGTGCTTTATTATTGTTATTATTACTAGGCATCATCTGCATTTTTTACAGAAGCTTGCAGGCAAGTGATGTTAATGTGAGACCTAAGCCTGCTTTGCCTTGCAAAGATCCTCAATTCTTGGCTCAATGTTTGATAAATATAGCCTCAAATCATCCTCGATTTGTCCACGATGGCGGTATTTCGTTTTGAGTGCAGTCATTTTTGAGAATCCTGCCTCACAAATATGTCGACACGAAAGGAAGGAGAATCTCGAAGGTGACGTCACAGAGTTCAGGATATTCCTGCATCAATGCTGCCCAGAATGACGAAAGAGGGCAGGAGCTAAAGAGTTCCTTCATTCTTCTGTCACTCTTCAGCTCAATAAGCTGTTCCTGCATATCAATTAATAGCTCGTATGCTGGGCACACAAACGGATCTCGAACCCACGCAAAAGAACGATAATCCTCTTTAACGTACGTCACAAGTGGTTTTCTCGTTGCTGACAGGTGCTCAGACGCACGAAAGGCGTGCACTTTCTCTGCAAGGAGCAAAATATGAGTTTCGCGGCCTTGCAAAGACAGGTTGTGGCCGTTCAAGCGGTCAAATATATCGACCAAATAGGACAGAGCTGCAAACCACATAGTGTCATCCAGATGCCTTGCCAAATCTGATTTGATTTCTGTCAAAAGCCACTTCACCTCTTCTCGAACCTCATACGACCGCTGTAACACCCGCCCCCTGGAGAGCCAGCGAACTTCAGTGTGCAGAAGCAGCTGTTCATGCCCTGACCCCATCTCCTGGCAGAGGACCCCAAACAAGCGAGTGTTAAGCGGCCGTGATTTGATGAGATTTATCACTTACACGGATTGGTTCAGCACAGAGTCAAAAAGAACCAGCGATTTTTTTAGCATCTAGTGCTTCGCGATGAACCATGCAATGTGTCCATTTCACAAGTGGAGCTACTTACTGAACGTGAGAAGCTAGGCCACGTTCATGCCCCGTCATTGCCTGTGCACCATCCGTGCCTAGGCCAACGCATCGGTCCCAAGCCAAACCATTTTCACGGATAAAAATATCAAGGACATTGTAAATGGCTTCTCCTGTGGTGTGCGATTGAAGAGGCCAGAAGAAACAGGACATCCTCCTCAATTGCCTTGTCACACAGATACCTGACATAGGTGAGGAGCTGTGCCTGCCCAGTAAATCAGTGTATTCGTCCAGCTTCAGCGCAGGGTAAAGACTCTTTTTTACAAACTCTATGTTTGTGGCCTTTGTTAACCTCTGAAAAGCTTTTGACATGGTACAGAGAGATCTTTGTCAACATACTATGGCAATTTCATGAGGAAATGACACCTAGGGTGACAGTAGGAAGACAAGAATCTGCCCCTTTTCATGTGTGAACAATGGTGCGGCAGGGGTGTGTACTTTTACTACCACTTGTACTTTTTAATGATTTCTTATATGCATCACGCTGCTTCTCCATAAGGACACTGAGAACAACAGCGTGAAGCATGGGTCACTTACAGCCGGCACAACCAGGCCATGGAACGTTTTCACATACGCAGTCTTCAGCATATTATGGGAATTGGCAGGACTGAGTACCTCATACAGAGATACTCAGCAGGACAGGCTGTATCGAGGCAACCATCATCCAACATCAACTGCAGTGGCTTAGACATATTATAAGGATGCCCTGTAATCGTCTGCCTTGCAAAATGTCCTGTATTGGCAACTAAAACTCAGACAGCGCTCTGCTGGATATAAAGTCCGGCTGAAATACCACTAAAAAGCTGCAAGCACATGTGCCTTATAACTTCTATTGTAAGTGGGGTTTGAACCTGGGTCTTCTGGTTCATAGGCGGGTGTGTTACCCACTATGCTACTACCATTAATATCACTACTACCAGTCATATTAATGTCTAGGGCTGTTACTAACGATTATTTTAACAATCAATTCATTTGTCGATTTGATTATCATAGAATCGGATAAAAAAAAAAAACATTCATTTCCAAATCTTTATTCAAAACCAAAACTAAAATCTTTAGAACATGTTGCTCATTGAGCTGTTATAACAATTATAAGATAAAAATAAAATGGACAAACACAAAAAACACACATGTGTGTGCTTTCTGTTTTGTCGTGGGTGGAGAAGTCGGGCGGGTCAGACCAGACGTCTGCTAAAACAGACCCCACTGTGGACCAGGCGTGTGAAAAAGCCCACATAATTCGTGGTCGTGTTGATCATGTGCACAGCCCACTGCTGGCTGCCCGCTTCCACTGGCGGGGTCAGGTGACCAGCGTTAGAAACGCAGTTCAAAGCGCCGCATTTTACATAAAAATGTGTGTGTTTAGCGTTAAAACACAGGTGAATTATGGCCCATATTGCCTTGTTTCTTTCCTCTGCATCTCCTCGTTTTTTATATTTTTGCTCCGCCATGTCTATGAGGCACCGAGATAAACCATCAGAGTTATCAGAGAATTTGCAGCAGTTCTGGCGTGTACATGAAGGAAATGGACCAAATAAGAACCGTGGAGAAAAGAAAGATGCGGTGGCGACCGTTTCCTCGTTCAGAACTTTATTTACACCCAGACAGAACTTGTCCGTCACAGCGCTTCTCTATCGGCTGTCATTCCTGTGTTACAGATCCCAGCGCCCCGGGACTGTGACAGATTTTTTAAAAAGTGTAATTGTGTCTGCGGTTTCTGTATTTAAGAGAGAAAACACAGGCAGGAATCATTAGTGTCGTTCGCTCATGCAGGCATTTCTTTATCTAAAGAAAAATACATTTTACACTCAACTTTACAAACAATTTACATATACTCACTTCCTGAATTACATTACATTTTCAGTCTTCTCACAGGTTAATGTCAACAGAAGTACATATTATTTGAATATTACATTCGTTCAATATCTGCTATCCCTTTTACAGAATCAACCCACATACTTGTGCTTTCAACCCATCGAACAACCATTTTCATAATAGTACAAACCAATTTTACTTAACATAAATGCAATAATTACTTTCAAAAACACCTTGAACAGAATCTTTCCAGTATTTTCCCATCCCACAGCACATCAGTGGTCTTAACATGTGTACACATACACATAAATAATACACTCAATCTACCTGGCAGTAGTAACATGAACCACTTCACTGAACTACACGTGTCTTACACTTTTACTTACTCCGAACCATGTGATACCTGTCGCGTTTTCTGACAGCTCGTATGAGTAATTTCTCTATTATACACAGTGGGTTTATTTAGAAATAGTGCTGCACTATACTAACCTGTATTTAACAGAGAAAACACAGGCAGGAATCATTAGTGTCGTTCGCTCGTGCAGGCATTTCTTTATCTAAAGAAAATACCGCGAGAGTTAACGCCAATTCCCCCTTCCAGTGATAGCGCCCCCTGGTGGTAAGACCGAATTCTTCCCTGAGTGTGTTCCTGGATATGGGATAAAATACAAGAAACTAAACACCTAATTATGGCCAAACTTTTGAGCGCGTCATACCTGCACAAGGCAGTGGTGGCCTAGCGGTTAAGGAAGCGGCCCCGTAATCAGAACGTTGCAGGTTCGATTCCCGATCCGCCAAGGTGCCACTGAGGTGCCACTGAGCAAAGCACCGTCCCCACACGCTGCTCCCCGGGCGCCTGTCATGGCTGCCCACTGCTCACTCAGGGTGATGGGTTAAATGCAGAGGACAAATTTCACTGTGTGCATCGTGTGCTGTGCTGCTGTGTATCACATGTGACAATCACTTCACTTTAAACTTTAATAACAAACATATAAAACATATGTAAAATAACCTATAAAGAGCATTTATGTCAACAAAATTATCCGTGATGCTCCTGTTGTCACCCTGAATTAATAGAACTTCCTGTAACTCTGGTGTAGCGCTATTCATGACTACTGAATATGTAAAACTCCAAATTTCTTAATGAACAACAATATTACACATTAAATATTTTCATCACGAGCGGAAATTATTGAACCCAGACAAGGCGGACGTAGGTGACAGTGTATTTCTTGGTGCTGGTCCCAAGTCCGAGTAAATGGGGATGGTGGCATCAGGAAGGCCATCTAGAATAAAACATCCCACCAAATCAATTATGCGGAAAACCGACCCCAAACGGTAGCAGCCGAAGGAAGAAAATTCAGACATAAGAGATTCTGTTGGAATAAAAAATGTGGGTTGATCTGCTCTCTGTATCGACAGATATACAAATAATTGAACATCACAGCAGTTTCACTGAGCCAGAAGAAACATAAATCCCAGGATAGAGGGGCTGAGTGAAGGTGGTCTGGACTCTGTACAGGAGGGTCATGGTGTGAGAGACGCTGTAGAAGGACAGAGTTCCTGCCCTGTGATCCACATACACTCCTATTCTGGAGGAGCTGGAGACTCGAGGGAGTTTAGTCTTTTTATTTTTGTGCCAGAAAGAGAAGCTGGATGTAGAACAGACTAAACTCCAGGACTGATCATTACGTCCAAACAGACAATTATCACCCCGTCCTTTCCTGCTGACTCCTTTATATGAAACTGATACTTGAACCTTCCCACTCCACTCCACCTCCCAGTAACAGCGTCCAGACACACCCTCTCTACACAGAACCTGGTACCACACATCAAATCTGTCTGGATGATCAGGATATGACTGGACCACGTCACTCCATGTCACTCTTCTGTTCTCCTCAGTCAGACGGAGATATTTATTTACTGTGTTTAGATCCAGAGTCAACTGGCAGGAATCTGGTCAAGAGGTAAACAGACAGATTTTCAGGGTTAAAAATGACAGATAATGAAATCTGGATTATATATATTCTCTATTGTATCCCAAGAGGGCATAAAACCTCCAGAGATTCATATAAAAAAGACCTAAAATCCCCAAATCATCCAACATAATCAACCAATAAAATAATTCAGTTTTTACAGAGAGACAAATCAGACCAACAGTTATTACTACAAATTAATACAAATACAGCAGAATCGTGTGTACAGGTGTTCCTGTAGAGCTGAGAATATTTAATGTGTGTGTGTTTGTGTGTGTGTGTGTGTGTGTGTGTGAGAGAGAGAGAGAGAGAGAGAGAGAGAGAGATACTCACATTGTAAGAAATCAGATCTGGTCAAAGGTTCAGCAAATTCAATTTTGACGTGTTTTACTATGGAAATATAAATATTCCATCATGAATAATTCTTACCACATAATCCTGTAATATATTTGTAATAATATATTTGTTTTCTCGATCACATCTATCATTCAATTCTCATATTTAATAAATTCCCAACCTGCTGCTGATATCTTCTTCACTTCCTGCTTGCAGAAATCTTCCAGTTTCTCTTTCAGTGCAGAGACAGATTTTACTACAGCCTGACAAGAGAAGCTCTGGTTGACGGTGATGTTGGGGAGATCTTTAGATCCAGGAGGAGCACAGAGAGACGGGAAACTCTACAGAGACAAACAGACAAGAGACAGAAATGGAGAGAGACTTTAAATACACTTTACTGGGGAGAAGTGAAGAGCAGCTCCATAGGAGAGAAGTTTGTGAGGGACGCCCCCTTCTGTAGATGATCAGAGAGCAGTGATGGTACCTGGAGGAAAAGGATGTGATCTTCTGTTTGTGAAAGCTGCTCCAGCTCAGCGTCTCTCCTCCTCAGAACAACGATCTCCTGCTCCAGCAGCTCCAGGTGTCCTTCAGTCAGACTCAGTTCAGCCTTCTCCTGATCTCTGATTATCTTACACACCTTAGAGCGCATCTTCCCAATGGAGCGGATCATCTGAGTAAAGATCTTCTCAGTGTCCTCCACTGCTGCCTGTGCAGAGCGCTGTTAGGAGACAGAGAGAGAGGACAGGGGACATTTGAAGCAGCAGACCTTCACTCAGCTCCTACTGGGACCCCAGACAGCAGCCTGTTCCTCACAGTGTGGTGTCTCAGTGGGACTGGAAAGTGTCCAGACACTGAGTTCCTCACTGGCTGACTGGAGGAGAGACCTGACTGAGTCCTGAAATGTCTCTTCTCCTCGCCTCACTTCTCACCTTGAGAGTCTCCACAGCCTCTCTCAGCTCCTGTACTTTCTTCTCTCTCTTCTGGAGTCTCTGCTGGGATCTTCTCTGGGTCTCGACCAACTGCTTCTGTTGGTTAAAAAAAATACTTCTGATATGCCCCAGTGACTTGTTGTAAATCTGTTATGGACCAAGCGATCTTCTACTTGTTCTTACCTGTTTCTCACTCCTTTCTGCTGCTGCTGCTACTGTCTTATGTCCACTGTGTTCATCCACCAAACACATCAGACAAACGCATTTCTGATCAGAGCAACAAAAGACCTCCAGCAGCTTGTGATGCTGAGAGCAGATCTTCTCCTGCAGTCGTCCAGTAGCATCAGTCACCGTGTGTTTTTCTCCTGGATTTGCTTCATTATGAACTTTGAAGTGAGTCTCACAGTAAGAGACCAGACACACCAGGCAGGACTTGACAGCTTTGACTTTTCTCCCAGTGCAGACGTCACACTCCACATCTCCAGGTCCAGCGTAACAGAGAGCAGGAGGAGCAGCTTGGAGTCTCATCTTCTTCATGTTCTCCACCAGTTCAGCAATAAGAGGGTTTTTGAAGAGAACAGGTCTTGGTGTGAAGGTGTGTCTGCACTGTGGACAGCTGTAGACGCCCTTCTGGTCTTCCTCATCCCAGCAGCTCTTAATGCAGCTCATACAGTAATTATGTCCACAGGAAAGAGTCACCGGATCCTTCAGTAGATCCAGACAGACTGAACAAGTGAACAGATCCTGATCTTTAGAAGGAGCTTCAGCCATTTTCCTGCTTTACAATCAGATGGTGTCACACACAGACAGAGCCGCAAAAAGGAGAGTTAACTTTCAGTTTGGTTTCTCAGGAAGCATCAAACTTCCTGCTTCAGAAGAGTTGTGGTGTGGTGATGTTTGCCTTCTTTCTCAGCAGTATATGTGTATACAGTGGGGCAAAAAAGTATTTCGTCAGCCACCAATTGTGCAAGTTCTACCACTTAAAAAGATGTAATTTTCATGAGACAAAATGAGAAAAAACAATCCTCTGATTTTTAAAGAATTTATTTGCAAATTATGGTGGAAAATTAGTATTTGGTCACTAACAAATGTTCATCTCAATACTTTGTTATATACCCTTTGTTGGCAATGATGGAGGTCAACCATTTTCTGTAAGTCTTCACAAGGTTTTCACACACTCTTGCTGAATGTTGGCAAATTTTTCCATGCAGATGGCCTCTAGAGCAGTGATGTTTTGGGGCTGTCGCTGAGTAACACGGACTTTCAACTCCCTCCAAAGATTTTCTATGGGGTTGAGATCTGGAGACTGGCTAGGCCACTCCAGAACCTTGAAATGCTTCTTACGAAGCGCTCCAAACACTCCCGAGCGGTGTGTTTGGGATCATTGTCATGCTGAAAGACCCAGCCACATTTCACCTTCAATGCCCTTGCTGATGGAAGGAGGTTTTCACTCAAAATCTCCCAATACATGGCCCCAATAATTCTTTCCTTTACACGGATCAGTCGTCCGGGTCCCTTTGCAGAAAAACACCCCCAAAGCATGATGTTTCCACCCCCATACTTCACAGTAGGTATGGTGTTCTTTGGATGCAACTCAGCATTCTTTCTCCTCCAAACACGACAACTAGAGTTTTTACCAAAAAGTTCTATTTTGGTTTGATCGGACCAAATGATATTGTCCCAATCCTCTTCTGGATCATCCAGATGCTCTCTAGCAAACTTCATTTACGGCATTTATCAGACATTTACGGCATTTATCAGACGCTCTTATCCAGAGCGACTTACAATCAGTAGTTACAGGGACAGTCCCCCCTGGAGCAACTTAGGGTTAAGTGTCTTGCTCAGGGACACAATGGTAGTAAGTGGGATTCGAACCTGTGACTCTGTAGTCTTCTGGTTCATAGGCAAGTGTGTTACCCACTAGGCTACTACCAGCCCCTCAGACGGGCCCGGACATGTACTGGCTTAAGCAGGGGAACACGTCTGGCACTGCAGGATTTGAGTCCCTGGCGGCGTAGTGTGTTTCTGATGGTAGCCTTTGTTACTTTGGTCCCAGCTCTCTGCAGGTCATTCACTAGGTCCCCCCGTGTGGTTCTGGGATTTTTGATCACCGTTCTTGTAATCATTTTGACCCCACGGGGTGAGATTTTCAAATAATTGCTCCCACATTTGATTTCTTCACACCAAGCGGCTTACCTATTGCAGATTCAGCCTTCCCAGCCTTGTGCAGGTCTACAATTTTGTTTCTGGTGTCCTTACACAGCGCTTTGGTCTTGGCCATAGTGGAGTTTGGAGTGTGACAGTTTGAGGTTGTGGACAGGTGTCATTTATACTGATAATGAGTTCAAAAAGGTGCCATTAATACAGGTAATGAGTGCAGGACAGAGGAGCCTTTTACAGAAGAAGTTATTGGTCTGTGAGAGTCATCTGCTGGACTGGTGCCAGAGTAACAACCTGACTCTCAATGTCTCGAAGACCAAAGAGATGGTTGTTAACGTCAGGAAGAAACCAACTGTCCCCACCCCACTGCACATTGATGGATCTGCTGTTCATATCGTCAGCAGCGTGAAGTCACTGGGTGTGCACCAGACAGACAACCTCTCCTGGAGCCTCAACACCACCTCCACCACTAAGAGAGCCCAGCAATGTCTGTACTTCCTCAGAAAGCTGAAGAAGGCCAACCTCCCTCCTCCCATTGAAAGTGTTCTCTGCTGCTATGTCAATGTCTGGTACGGGAACTGCACTGTCGCGGATGCAGAGTGCATCATCGGGGTTCCACTTCCACCCATCTCCCAGCTCTACAAGAAACACCTCATCCGTCAAGCTTGGAGCATAATGAAGGACTCTCACCACTCCTCACATGCCCTGTTCTCCCTCCTAGCATCTGGCAGATGGTTCCACAGTATCATAACTGTAACTGCAAGAGCTTCTTCCCCCATGCAATCAGAGCTCTCAATGCACTGCCATCACCAAAACATTGATAAACACAACAACAATACATTTCCAACCATATGCACCTGCTAACATTCTGCTCATTTTGCATGTATGTCTTGTGTGTCCTGGTTGAAGTATCCCACATATACTTGAACCAGACCACTGCACAATACATAGCCACTTGCAAGCATCTTACATGATGTTGACCTGTTTGTCCTTGTTCAGTGTACAGGAGGTTTTACAATTTTTTTTTTATAGTCTGTACAGTATTTAAGTTTTAGTTAGTAAAAAATTATTTTGAAAATATATAATATTATATTTTTTCTATATATAAATATATTTTTTCTTTCTTTTATGATCTGTGTGAAACAATATTTCAATACATGGTTGTACTGACAATAAATCTCTGATGCAATGTGGATTGGATGGCAGACCAAGGCGGGGGCTTTGGCGGCCCGATCCCCGGGCAAGGAATCTGGCTATTGGGACATGGAATGTCACCTCTCTGGCGGGGAAGGAGCTGGAACTTCTGGAAGAGGTTGAGCGGTACCGGCTAGACTCACCTCGACACATAGCACTGGCTCTGGAACCCAAGTCCTTTTGAGAGGTTGGACACTCTCCTTTGCTGGAGTTGCTCCGGGTGAGAGGTGGAGGGCTGGGGTTGGCTTTTTGTTAGCCCCAAGACTCTCAGCCTGTTTGTTGGGGTTTACCTTGGGGGACAAGAGGGTCGCTTCCCTGCACCTTCAGGTCAAGGAAAGGGTCCTGACTGTTGTTTGCACTTATGCGCCAAATAAAAGCTCAGAGTACCCACCCTTTTTGGTGTCCCTGGGACGAGTGCTAGATAGTGTTCCGACTGGGGACTCCATTGTCCTGCTGGGGGACTTCAATGCTCACGTGGGCAATGACAGCATGACCTGGAGGGGCGTGATTTGGAGGAACGGCCTGCCAGATCTGAACTCGATTGGTGTTTCGTTATTGGACTTCTGTGCAAGTCACAATTTAGCCATAATGAACACCATGACCATGTTTGAACTTAAAGATGCCAATCGGTACACTTGGTACCAGGGAAGCCTAGGTCGCTGGTCAATGATTGACTTTGTAGTCATAATATCTGACCTGCGACTATATGATTTGGACTCTCTGGTGAAGAGAGGAGCGGAGCTGTCAATTGATCACCAGCTGGTGGTGAGTTGGATCAGGTGGCAGGGGAAGATGCCACGTAGAATGCCTGGCAGAAGAACATGTCAAGATGGTCTTCAATCCCCACCTCCGGCAGAGCTTTGTCCTTGTCCCGAGAGCAGTGGGGGACATTGAGTCCGAATGTTCTGCTCTGCAATTGTTGAGGCTGCTGTTGCTAGCTGTGGTCACAATGCCAGTCATTGTTGAGGTAGTCAAACAGCTACAAAGCGGCGGAGCCCCGGGGGTGGATGAGATCCGTCCTGGGTATCTCATGGCTATGGATGTTGTAGGGCTATCGTGGTTGACACATCTCTGAAACATTGCGTGGACATCAAGGGCAGTTCCGATGGAGTGGCAGACTGGGGTGGTGGTCCCCGTTTTTAAGAAAGGATACCAGAGTGTGTGTTCCAACCATAGGTGGATCACACTCCTCAGCCTCCCTAGAAAGATCTACACCAAGGTACTGGAGAGGAGGGTCCGATCGATAGTTGAATCTCAGATTGAGGAGGAGCAATGTGGTTTTCTTCCTGGATGTGGAACTGTGGACCAGCTATTTGCCCTTGCTGGGGTGGTGGAGGGGGCATGGGAGTTTGCCCAACCAATCCACATTTGTTTTGTGTATTTGGAGGTGGCTTGTGGCCGTGCCCTCGGGGGCACCGTATGGGGGGAGGGCGCTCCGGGAGTATGGGGTGGATGGCCTTTTGTTGAGGGCCATTCCGTCCCTGTGCCAGAGGAGCGTGAGTTTGGTCCGCATAGCCAGCAGTAAGTCAGCCTTATGGATAGGGTGAGGAGCTTGAATATTCGGGAGGGACTCAGAGTAGAGTAGAACATCGAGAGGAGCCAGTTGAGGTGGTTTGGGTATCTGGTCAGGGTGCCTGCTGGACGGCTCCCTGGGCATGTCCTGCTGGCAGGAGGCCCCCGAGTTGACCCAGGACACACTGGAGAAATTATATCTCCAGTCAGGTCGGGGAACACCTTGGGGTCCTGCCAGAGGAGCTGGTGGATCCAGTGACTGTTTTCGTCCATCGCGCCATGTTTATTTGTATTTATTAATAAATCATTGTTCCCCTTATGTCCCATCTCTGCGCTTCCTTCCCCCATCAACTCGCCTTTGAGACATCTTTAGAAATTAATATGAAATGCCATAAAAGGAAAACTACATGAAATCTATAATAAATAAAAACAATAATTCCAGCACCTCCAAGTATCTGAAAAAAAAAGTCAGATGAAAAGAACAGATGATTTTTAAAACACTTCAAGGTCAACCACATGAATGCCTGCCATTCTAGGTGCAGCTGTGGTGTGAAGGGTGTCGAATTTGGTGGCAGGAGAATCTCATTTTGGAGCTGTTCACCAGCCTACATGCAACATAAAATTCTAAAGGTATCAATGAGAATGATAATAACAACAATGTTAACTATTAGGAAAGATATAAATACTAATACAAATATACACACACAATGCTACATCGATGTCTGACAAACACAAAGTTAAATCACTAATCCAAGAGTGAGTTTCTTAACAGTCCCCACTTCAAGGTCAACCACATGAATGCCTGCCAACAGTTTTTTTTCACATTTCAGAGGTCTAATACACCTGAAGCGCCACCCTGCTCCACCTGCAGATGGTCTCCTGAAAAGCCTGGTGGGAAGGACCCGACGAGAAGAGCCTATGGGAGAGAATAAAGCAAAAACACACCATGACACGGCACGTAACAGCCTGTCTAATGTGCACAGGCAGGTTGTTCCACAGTTTCTGAGCTGCAAGCTCTGTCCTCATCCCAGCAGCTCTAATGCAGCTCATACAGTAATTATGTCCACAGTGAAGAGCCACCGGATCCTTCAGTAGATCTAGACAGACTGAACAAGTGAACAGATCCTGATCTTTAGAAGGAGATTCATCCATTTTCCTGCTTTACAATGGTTTCGCTGAGCAGCAAAAAGTTACCGAACAAGACAAGCTTTAAATTTCGTTCTGTTTTACCTGAACTATATTTTGTGAGAGTGGTTGTAAAACAGTTAAGTAAGGTGCACTAGAACTTTTTCTCTTCCCCATCAAGGATAAAAATATGAAGACAGTTTCCAGTTTTGGTTTCTCCCCAATCCCAAATCCTCCCCAAAAGGAAATTCTATAATGTCATAATTATGTTATATGCCTATGACTGTTTTTAACCAATAGCAACTATTTACCAAATCATATGACATTATAACATGGGTGGTAGTAGCCTAGAGGGTAACACACTCGCCTATGAACCAAAAGACCCAGGTTCAAATCCCACTTACTACCATTGTGTCCCTGAGCAAGACACTTAACCCTGAGTGTCTCCGGGGGGGGACTGTCCCTGTAACTACTGATTGTAAGTCGCTCAGGATAAGGGCGTCTGGTAAATGCAGCAAATAACACTCCAAGTTTTAAAAATCTGACATTAAAATCTTGATGTTATCAGGTCTTTCCGATGATGCGATTGAGAAAGGTAAAGACCTGAAGAGCATCACTGAAATAAAACAGGATGGAGACCACTTCAGAGTGACCGTAACCACCGGACCCCAGGTTCTGGTGAATGAATTCACAGTCGGGAAGGATAGTGAGATTCAGTCGCACGCAGGGGAGAAAGCCAAGGTACAGTCTCATCGGCACGGCTCTGCGGCGGCAGATCAAAACATGACGACGAGCCAAAACTAGTTTTCTTTTCTGTGTCACAATCACTGACAAGAACATTTACAGCTAATTTGAACCACAAACAGCTTTTGAATGAGCAGCTAAATGATTCTTAATGACTTGAATCATTACTCTGTGTTGCAGGCTGTAGCTGTGCTTGCGGGGAACAAGCTGATTGTCACGGCGAATGATGTAGAGTCGGTCACCGAGCTGGTCGATGCTGACACCATAAGGAACGTGAGTACAGAAGCTTCTCCGTCGCGTCTGGAGATTAGAATGTGAGATTAGAAGTACGGGTCCCCAATTCTTCCCACATTCACAAAGAACCATAAAATGTAAGTTTTTTTTTATTGGTGCGTGTGGTGTTGTCTTGAAAGCAATGCAATGAGAGGGAACATTTACCCTGTAAATGACCTCGTAACCAAATATCAGCATGTTGCTGTTCATCATAGAAATAACACCAACACTCACCATTCATCTCAAAATCAGAATAACATTATTTGTGTAAATCTGTGGTATTTTCTAGCTTGACTGAAGTGCTTGACTTTATTTGCCAACGTAATGACTTTCTAAGGTTTTGCAGAAACAGAAATAATATTGAAAATAAATACGTTTGATCAAGTTCAGAACTCTTGTATAAAAGCAATAAATCACTGGAAGCCATTTTTATATAACCGTAATCTGTCATAAAAGTCCCTGGATTGTTAAGGGACTAAACGTGAACATTTTCCTTCACGTGACCTCTTCTCAGGTCCACTGTGACTTGTCAGGAGTTTCAGTGCCTTTATCAAGGGTAATCGTGTCCTACGTGTGAAATGACGCCACTCTCTCATTCCAGACGCTGACCATGGCTGGTGTCTCCTACAAGAGGATCAGCAAACGGGTCGAAAACTGAGCGGATTGGGTCAATGCAGTGTATAATCGAACGATTTAATCAAATTTTACAAAAGAGTCTCTTACAATGTTATATCAGCATGTTTAGTGTGACATTGTGATCAGTGTGATTGACAAAAGTGTCATTTTAACTTGCAATAATAAGACAATAAATTAAAAATGCAATCAGAAGACAAACAGATCTAAAAAATAAAAGGACATAACTGTGGCAGTGTCTGTGGTTTGACTGATGAAGAACGACTTTAGAACGTTCTCTCTTCGCGGTCATGGTAGGCAGCTTCCTGTGGTCTGCTCACTTCCTGCGAAACATGTTTTTGATGCCCTCTTCCACGGGTTCAGCCTGCATGCTCATTGGCTGGTTCTTGAGGGCGGCCTCGCGCATTTGGTGGTACACATATTCATTCTGCTGGAACATGCGCAGCTCCATCTCTGTCTGCATGCGCATGGCCTGGGAGGGTAGAGCAGAGAAACAGAATAAGATCGGAAGAAGATCCATGAAAACCATCACCATGATTCAAATGAGGGGAACACTGTGGGCCGCTACATCCATTCTCTAGCTCCATGATGAAGAATATTTATTTCACACCCATATAGCAACATTTAGTGGCTTAGTTGGTTCGCTGACATAGTTTTCTTGGCGGACCTTTAGTGTGTGATGTGTGAGAAGTTGGACCGGTTGGTGCAGCATCCTGGACTTTGTTGCCACATCAAAGATTTTGATATTGTTTGAGCGCCAAGTCATCAAAAATTCTCAAATGTGGTCAAACCTACCAAAAACTTTCTTATGAGCATTTAATTGCGTTCTGTGGCATACTTATATAAAAAGCAGGTTTCTTCATTCCTTTTATCAACATGTATTTTCTTTACTTTGTCACAATCACTGACAAGAAGATTTGCAGCCAATTTTAACCACAAACCGCTTTTGAATGAACAGCTAAATTATTGTTAATGACTTGTATCATTGCTATCATTACATCATGTAATTTTTCATCAAATACTATAAATGGGCCAGTCTGGCAACACTGAGCCCGGAGACAACAGCTCTTGCTGGATATAAAATATTTAAATATAAAATTCTCACAGTTATTGTATTGTCTCACTATAATGGCTTATTTCAGACCTGTATCCAATAAGTGTAATCCCCTTAAGAATCTTAAAAGTAAAAGTGAAGTGAAAGTGAGTGGTGGTAGGGTGGTAGTAGCCTAGTGGGTAACACACTCGCCTATGAACCAGAAGACCCAGGTTCAAATCCCACTTACTACCATTGAGTCCCTGAGCAAGACACTTAACCCTAAGTTGCTCCAGGGGGGGACTGTCCCTGTAACTATTGATTGTAAGCCGCTCCGGATAAGGGCGTCCAATAAAAGCTGTAAATGTAAATGTAAATGAGTGTTTTGGAGCAGTGGGGTCCTCACAGGAACCTTGACAGTTCGGGATTTGAACTCACAACCCTTCGGCTACGAGTCCACTTCCTTACCCACTAGGCCACCAATTCCCAGACAAAATTGTAAAAATGACTGTCCATTTGTGGTGGGTGCTGCGTACCTCCAAGTCCTTGGTGATGGGGTGTGTGGGTCCATGTGTGATCAAGAGGATGGCGTAGGCCTTGCAGATCATGCCATGGCCCACCTCTATATGCCCTGCCTGCCAGTGGGTCACCCCAGCTCTCATGGTGGCCAGTCCCAGAGCAGCATTGTTTGGGTGGTACAGCTTTCTGCTCCAAAAGACAAATGGCATTGGTTTAAAAAAAGGACAGTCTTCCCAAAATAAAGCACAACAAAAAATTATGAATGTGCTTTATGTAATGAGTATGTGGATTAGCAGTAATAGTCAAGAGATGGCAAGATTTTTTCTAGAGGAATGAACCTTCATGCCCCGGTCAGACCAAACACTCACATGTAGCCGTCTACCATCTTCCGGGCGTATGAGGCCGCTTCATCGAAGAACTGCAGGTAGGACAGAACCTCGCTGGCCATGCTCCACATCCTCAGCTGGTAGATGTGTGTGTCGGCCAGAACCGGCTCCTGCTTCTCCAGACATTCCCTGCAGATCTTCACCACCTTAAATCCGACAGACAGTCTGGTGTTGTTTTACGACCGTGTGAGTACAGAACGGATGAGAAGAACTGAAGTCTTTGTACCTCATGATAATTCCCATCCAGACGGGCCTTGTCCATCTTTTCCAGCATCATCAGACTGTAGTCAGTCACTTCCTTCACCTGTTCATCAGGCACCTAAGACATCAATAGAATTAAGATGCTGAATATTGCATAAATTGATTAATGGCGTTAATGAAGCTCTAGTACTTCACCACAACAGTGATGGTGATGTTACAGAATTAAAGAGGACATGAGAACCTTGGTCCTGTATGATTACACACACACACACACACAAAAAGAGAGCTCACTCATCACTCACTATCCTCACCTAGTCCTGATACTCAGGGTCGCGGCTGCCGGAGCCCATCCTGAGACACCGGGTACAGGGCGGGGTGTCAGTCACACACTCACACCTACAGTCAATTCAGAGTTGCCCGTCCACCTTTTGTACACGCCTTAATAGCAGGCAGGAGACCGGAGAACCCGGAGGAAACCCACACCAGCATGGAGAGAGCATGCAAACTTTGCCCGCGCAGGCGCCAAACTGGCTTCTCTTGCTAACTTACTTTGATGCTTCACTGCCATGACCAAATACGGAAGCTCCAATGACAGCATCTGTCATGGAGGGCCACGCTTACATGAAGGAGCTTTACATTTACATTTACAGCATTTATCAGACGCCCTTAATCCAGAGCGATTTACAATCAGTAGTTACAGGGACAGTCCCCCCCAGAGCAACTTAGGTTTAAGTGTCTTGCTCAGGGACTCAATGGTAGTAAGTGGGATTTGAACCTGGGTCTTCTGGTTCACAGACGAGTGTCTTAACCACCCTGTAGTATAGATGAGCCGCTACTGGTCCAGACCTTTTAAGCGCAATCTCCTCACCAAGGGATACTCTAAGATGGAGGTTCAAGGGATGAAGGAGCTGGGGTTGGCTAGAATGCCTGACCATTTCCATTTTTCAGAGGCCTAATAAGAAGGTGGCACGGCCAGTGTGCGCACTCAATACGATCACTTGGCTTGTCGACCTACCAGGCAGAAATTTTGGAGGAAATGGCTTGTGAACTCGACACGGGAATGCCAAACCCCATCTGCCTGGTCAACGATTTGCCTGTACAGTCCTCAATCCCCCTGCAGTGATCAGGTTGGGGGGTCCCGCTGACATCAGACACATCCCTGACAGATCTCAGGTCTCTTTTTGCCTTGGGGTAAAACGCACAGTGCCCCAGGACAGTATGTGAGGGTTATAAGGATATATGAGGGTAGCTCCTGGTGTCACGACCGCTAGTCCCATTATGGGACCTGTCCATAGTGCTGGACGTTGTGCCTTTGGAAGGCATGGGTTTGAAGTGTTTGTCTCTTAAGAGCATTTGTTAATACCTCCTGCCTTTAGTTTGTTTTAGATTTTCCAAAGTCTTCCTGCAGCCGGCGTTTGTGCCCAAGATGGTAAACGGGGCATACAGAGGACCAACGGTGGAGCCCCCCAACAGTCCATGTATGTGGCACGGACAGCGACTTTTAGGAGACTGTCTTTGTATCATTGGCAGTGCCACATGAGGGCAGACCCTTGAAGGCTTTGCTTGGGCGTGCATGGCGGTGGTCGGTCATGGTCATAATGGTTGGGGTGGTAGTAGCCTAGTGGGTAACACACTTGCCTATGAACCAGAAGACCCAGGTTCAAATCCCACTTACTACCATTGTGTCCCTGAGCAAGACACTTAACCCTGTGTGTCTCCAGGGGGGGGGACCGTCCCTGTAACTACTGATGTCGCTCTGGATAAGGGTGTCTGATAAATGCTGCAAATCTAAATGTCATAAGAAGTGGGTGGAGCCCTCCATGCCTTGACTGATCTGTCTCCGACATACTGTATTTGCTCACCCCCAGAGTTATTCCCACAGTGAAACACCTAACTGTTACCAAAGAACCTCACAAACAACCATCATTAACCGCCATTCCACCATGCTGCACATTTAAATAACTTTATCCTCCCAACAGTTGGCCAAGCAGCCTGTCTCACCGGGACTCCATCCACCACCGTACCAGCCATCTTCAGGTCGTCCTTGGTGCCGTTGGCGCAGTGTTCACATGTGCAGTCAAAGAAGTACTGCGCCTTCAGCTGCTGCTTGCGCACCTCCGACACGTTGAGAAAATCGACGTAGGACACGTACACCTCCTCGCCCGGGCTGATCTTACCCAGAGCTCGCAGCTCCACTCTGGCACAAGGGGAGAGCCGAAGAGAGGAAATCATTTTGTTATTTACAGATTGTCGTGTGGTTATGAAGAATATGTGAGCCATTTGGGTACAGACACCCACACCAAACATCAATAAAGGCAAAAATATGGCACGTGAAAGGGGGCGCGACTACAGATCTCAAACAAACCCCCATATTCAGGTAGTTTTATTTCACCCCAGGTAACGTTGTCTAGAACTGACAATGTTTTTAATCATTTCTCAGCCATGAACAGCACCGGTGACTCTCTCTCTCTCACGTGAGTCCCTATATTCATCAGAATTTTGCAGGGTGGCTGGGAACAGCAGTGGGGGCTTTGCATTTAAAGCTTGTACGTGATCAGAAATCCTCAATGGTGTTGCACCCTGCGCTAGAATTAAAGGTTACAGAAGTAGCGACTGCGCCGACACACACAACTGAAATAACACAGCACTGGGGCAGTGGTGGCCTAGCGGTTAAGGAAGCGGCCCCGTAATCAGAAGGTTGCTGGTTCAAATCCCGATCTGCCAAGGTACCACTGAGGTGCCACTGAGCAAAGCACCGTCCCCACACACTGCTCCCCGGGCGCCTGTCATGGCTGCCCACTGCTCACTCAGGGTGATGGGTTAAATGCAGAGGACAAATTTCACTGTGTGCACTGTGTGCTGTGCTGCTGTGTATCACGTGTGACAATCACTTCACTTTCACTATTTAATTGTGTGCATTACTGAATAATACAGTATATCTATATTTAGAATATCCCTGTGAAGGATGGTTGCACAAACCCATGAGCAGGAGAAGGTGATGGGGGGGGTGGGTTACAGAGGGGGGATAAAAGTTTTTTTTTTTTTTTTTTTTTTAATGACCATTGGGCATGCGCTGTATTAGCATGCGGTGCCGGTACGGACTACACTGCAATTAGTTTAGATAACAACGGGCAAAAGGTCGAGCGGCGTGATAAACATGGACCAACCACCCAGAGACATTAACCGTGATGGATGAAGGTGTAAACCACGCGGCGTCTCCTCTGCACGTAGCAGAATCTGCTGGAAACACCGGCGGTGGAGAGCAAGACAGAAGCCAATTCCTCCAAATTTGTTAACATTTCTCTCTTTTCTTTCTTTTTTTTTAATATTCTTATTCCGAGATGAGGGTTAATGGCACTTGGGCAGGGTGGGGTGAGATGGGAAGGTTGTGATACTCGTGATGGAGGCACAGAAAGGGTGAAGAGAGTTCGACTGAGAGACGGGGTCTCTGCACGAGAGCGAGGTTTTTACTCTGAACCGACCCACCTCCTGTGAGAGTGATACACAGTGTTCACTGCCGACTGACTGAAAGACAAAACAACAGGCGTTTACACCACGACCACTGAAATAACTACTCATCTGACCTTTAACCTCCTCAACTTCCTTGTTTAATGAAATTGTTTAGCTCAAATCCTGTAGCCGGCTGTGGAAATACGGCGCTTTCTACACGTGCTTGTCTAACTTGCCGTGACCTTTGCTGAAGCAAATGAAGAATCCAGCGTCAGGCTGATATACAGTACTGTACATGACCAGTGTAATTTAACCAAATCTAATATAGTAATATCCATTAATAGCACTTTTATTCTTTTAAACAATTCTGCTGTACGTTTGAACATCCCTGGGTTTTACTTGCCCCGTAGCTTCAAGTAAATGAAACCACATCAGACTAAGTAATAAAGTACAGCAGATAATTGTAAAAAAAATTATGACAGCGTTGCAAGGCAATGGGGGCGGAGCCTGATACATACTTGCCATGGTTGAGGACGACAGTGCAGTTTGGCCAGCAGTCGTGGTTGACCATGCAGAGGTTGGGGAATATTCCCACTCCAACTGCCTGGAGCCCTCTTTGGTCACTCACGGTGAAGCCGTTGCAGTTGATCTAGTGCAGAAGAAATGGGAAGGGCGATGGCATAGCATGAAACATCCTGCAACAATGATCGTGAGGAATGTTATCAGCATGGATCCATCCTTGGTCGTACCACTCCTAATATGTGCGAGATGCTCTCCACGTTGTGAGCCTTGCTTGTGCGCGGCCAGTAGTCCAGGAAGTTGTGAACGTCCACTTTGAGCTCCTTCAGGTCCAGCTCGGGCATGTCGGAGATGTGGTCCTCCAGCTCCTCCACTGAGATGAGCTGGTAGTCGGAGACCACACCCCCCTGCTTGTCGATGCGCCACAGAATGCGAGCAGCGAGGCTGCGAGAGACGGAGTAATATTTACATTTACCGCATTTACCGCATTTACCGGACGCCCTGGTCCAGAGCAGCTTACAATCAGTAGTTACAGGGACAATCCCCCCCCTGGAGACGCAAAAGGGTCAAGTGTCTTGTTCAGGGACACAGTGGTAGTAAGTGGGGTTTGAACCTGGGACTTTGTGGTCGTCTGGTTCATAATGTCTAACCCACTAAGCTACTACCTGGACAAACATTGGCGTCCATGTTTAAGTTGTGTAAAACGGACACGTTCCCCTTAATGTTCAATCAATTCGTGAGTCATGTGAGGGTCATTCAGCCTTTTTCCACTTGAGTTGTTCAACTGTCACAGACATCAAGACTTGACTGATGCCTCTAAGCACCTCCTTACCGCACATTCTCGTTGGGTGTTTTGCCGTACGCCTTGATGGCCGCACACTCCTGTTTGTGCTCCTCCCACGCAGCTCGCTGGCACGTGCGGTCGCAGTACTGGGCGAATTTGCACTGGCCACAGCGCTGGAGCTTCTGCTGCCGACGGAAGCAGCTGTGACAAACGTTTGCCACGTAGCTGGGGGGGGGACAGGAAAGACAGACACGGATGAAGTGAGACACGAGACATGGCTGAAGCCCAGGCTACATTGGATTACAGAACAACTACAACCACGCAGACACGTAAAAAATGTCTTGAGACTTCAGCGTTCGGTTTAATTTCATGTCGTTGAAATTACGTTTACGGCTGAAGCGAGGCCTTCTACGAATGAATTCTAGCTAACTTTCCATCCTATTCAAAGAACAGCATGATCGCTGTCATTAATCTAATAACTGATCTTAGGAGGAAGATTCTGGACCTGCTCTTTGCATTTGGAATAGAAACTGTTTAATAGAAGTTAACAGGATTTAATGTGTTCAAGGTTTAAAAAGTCTTGGTGTTCTGTGAGAACATTGAAGGTACACATTGAAGGAAATGAATGGCTTGTACGTTCCTAAGAGTGAACCTCTGTACCACACAAATGCAGTATACACACCAATATTCCAACAATTCCGAATCATCATGTAAATGTAAATCTTGCAGTGGGAAGTGTAAATTAAGTGTAAACTGATCCCATGCCACAAGTGGCATGACGTGCAGCTCATTGGGGCAGTGGTGGCCCGATCGGCCTAGATGCCACTGAGGTGCCACCGAGAAAAGCACCGTCCCCGCACACGCCTGTCATGGCTGCCCACCGCTTCACTGCCTATTCAGAAAATAATTGTCTAAATGACGGGGACTTGCCTGTCAAAGACCACAGCGGCGAAGCTGGGCTCAATGAAAAGTACGTCGCCGGCCCAAAATTCCTTGGTGGCCCTGAGACCTCGGCCTTTTCCCGGAGATTCAAAAAGTTCCACGCTGTCCATGTCTGGTGTGGTGTGTGAGCGCAGGCAGGCCTCCTCGATTGTGAAGGTGGAGGGTAAGGCAGCTGTACATTCCTCCACCACTATCACCAACTAAAATAGCCCCCCTCTCTTCAGCTGAGCCAATCACAGAGGTGGAGCGGGGGGGTGTCTGACTTCCGAGGTGTAAAGCACCAAAATTTAAGGAAAAAGCGTGAATCTGACTTAAACAGCAGCACTACGCCACCAATACAATTTAAAATGGCTTTCATATACGATTAGGATAGATACATATATGGTTATTTTTGTTCGTTTTTTTCCTTTATTTGTAGGGGGGGTAAACATTTCTATTCTATCACACGGATATTTCTGTCTATCAGTTGGACCTGTCTGTCAAGCAGGAGGGGGGGCGACACATAAGACAGCTGCAGTCCGGGAAGGGGGGGGTCACATCTTCTGGCACTTTCCCCCAGCTCCTCCTGTTCTCCTTGTCATTCGCGGCCTTTCCACTCTTTGTGGCTCTTTTATTAAGAGAAGTAATCGCTATATCTATATAACTCTTCTGGTAATCTCAGATAATCATGAATAAAAGAACAAGGCAAATAAGAACGTCTCTGTCTAAAAATGTATTAATACGAAGATATTAGTGCATTTTTATTAAAGGTTCTGGTCCAAATATATTACTCAAACTTTAAACATTTACATTTTGGCACTCATCATACTTATCCAGTAGTTACAGGGACAGTCCTCCTGGAGACCCTCAGGATTAATTGTCTTGCTTGGGGACACAATAGTAGTAAATGCGGATTTGAACCTGGGACTTTCTGGTTTTCTGATTCATAGGCACTAGCCTACTACAACCATAATAACAGTGTATTTTGCACAGAACTTTACACCTGTTATTGTCTGTCCTGTCTTTGTATAGTTATGTTCATTTTTATATCTGACCAGTGAAGGTTTTCTTGATTACTTTTTTTTTCTAGAATGGGCTCCATTTTCAGCGAGTGTTGAATTGGATAAGGAGTGACCAAAAGAACCACAGAGACTACTTCGTGCATTCATAGGACAAAATGAAATGTCGTCCCATTCTTTCCATTAGGCTCGCTTAAAAAAAGGGCAACATTACCAGTCAGGTACCAGAGAGAGACAGAAGGTGTCTCGGTCTAATCCAGCGCAGCGATTTCCAAGACTCATGACATAAATTCCCATTAGTCTGCGAATGATTGTGTCATAATTCCTTTATTAATTATGTTTCATAGATCGTGTGTAAAGTTTGATTGAAATGTAAACAAAACATGACACTAGAGGGCATCATAGTCAAGTAAATGGAGCTTGAAAATACACAAAGTTTGGGGGTTCTTCAAAATCCAATTATAATAAAAATGGACAGAAACATAGTCAGTCATGAAATGACTTTGGGAATTCCAGATTTTCAAAATGAGCTTTTCTGTGGCGTTGTGGACACATGTTATCCAGCACAGCCGGGAATGTTCCAATGCATGTTGTGATTATTGAATATTTGGAAACATGAATTTAGCATTAGTTAACATGCATTTTAATCATTGATTTTCAGGGCAATTAAAATATTTTTCAATGTCCTAACAACACAAGCTTTCATTTTGTCAAAGTGCTTTGTCAGTAAAAAAAAAAAAAAAAAAAACGATGTTGCAGACAGAGCGAAAGGCCTCAAGAGCATAAACTCTGTTAATAATGTGAATAGCGACATTAACGTGTTAACAACCCCTTGCCAGCAGTGACGTTCACCTCCAGCACCTTCCCTGCATCTGGTCATGTGACCAGGGTACCAGCTCTGGCGTTTGATGAAAATTAGTTTCCATGGCAACGCAGCCATGTTGCTGTCACCGGTAGATTTTGTGATCTGGGTGCCCTGTGTCGCCTGGTTTTTCCTTTCGAGGTATTCGTCATTCATCTCCTTGTCCTGTGCCACCAGAAATCGGGTATCACACTCACCTATGAACCAGTAGTCCAGGTTCTAATCCCACCATCTACTACCATCGTGTCCCTGAGCAAGACACTTAACCCTGAGTGTCTCCAGGGGGGACTGTCCCTGTAACTACTGATTGTAAGTCGCTCTGGAAGAAGACCGTCTGGTAAATGCCGCAAATCTAAAATGTCATATAACTGGGCGTCCCTTACGGGATTGAAGTGTTGGGAGAGTGTGTGTGGGGTAGAGGGAGCTTTGTGTGTGTGTGTGTGTGTGTGTGTGTGCGTGTTTGTGTGTGTAATGGGGGTAGGGGTGGAGGTACATCACTGTGCAGATCTACAGTACAAATAAGCCTATCAAGAGATGCGAACCGACAAGACAAATAACTCACTAAAAGCAATCTTTATTTTATATGCAATCTTTATAATCTGTGGAGAGTAACGTAAGTAAGTGGCATTCGTTAGTGGCAGCATCTCTACTTCACTAAAGTATTTCCATTTGGCTCGATCACTACATTTTATGGAGTGTTGTTCCTTTTTACTTACAACGGAGTAAAAAAATTACGGATTTTAATTAACATGAGATGTCAAGTTATTTGTGTACAAATAAGAATAAACATTGGGGTCAATTCCTATAAAATGCAACAAAACTAAGTCGTCGAACACGACCGTCCGTTCTGCGGTCCTCTGCGCATGCGCAGACGTTGCGCTGCTCTAGGGGGGGCGTTGCCTGCTTGTGACAGAGGGGCGGGGCGGAGGTGGGTGTGTACGCGCTCCGTCCGACGCTGCCGTCCTCCGACCGCCGCCGCGGAGGTGCGAACCGCCCGGGTCCGCTGTCGCCCCGCAACCCCCCCGCCGGCGCGGAGAAGAGTGGGCAGGAGCCGCGGAGCGGGCGACCCGTCGCACACAGGACGCGCCAGGATGCGGATGCGGCTGCGATGGCGACGTTTTCGCGCCAGACCGAGATACAGTGAGTGGTGATGGAGAGGAAGGAGAGGAGGGAGGGATGGTCGGGGTTGTGGGAGGTGGTCTCATCCGACCCACTGGAAGTGAAGCGGAGGGATGCAGGGGCGGATGAGGGGGTGCAGTCCCGCTCAGGTTATATAATGGCCCTGACAGCCAGCCAGCCAGCCAGGGTGGGGGACCAGCCAGACGCGCTAGAACCGTCCGCCTTTTGTCTTCTGGGCTTTTTACAGAACGCGCTTGACTGGCATGGATGGGGCCGCCGCTGATGGCTTTCCATGGCAACCAAATATGTAGGCTGTGGAGGGGGGTGGGGGGCGTGTGCAGGAAACATTAAGGGTCTCCGCATTTTAAGGATGATGAACACGCAGGCAGGTTCTAACAGGGAATGGCGACGGTGGCCCACCGTAAGCCTGCCTGGGTTGGCATGGCAACCCAGAAGTGTCATAATTATGAGCTCGGAGCATGAATGTTCAAACAAAGTTGTCCTCACCGGTGGGAAACTGGCATTGCCAGGATTTGGGGTAAAAACTGGGCGGTAAGGTGATAGTTTTTTTTCTAAATACCATCGTGCCGAACGCTGGCGTTTGACTGACCAGTTCCAGGTCCGTCAACAACAGAAAATGTTATTTGATGGATGGATATAATAGCTGAACTGTATTCATTCACATTAATTTTTGTTTAAAATAAATCCACCTGATTTGCAGGAGCCTGGTTAACAGAAAAGGGACGGGATTGTGATGCCCAGCACAGCACACGGTGACACAACGAAACATGTCCTCTGTATTTAGTGGGCAGCCATGACAGGCGTCCGGGGAGCAGTGTGTGGGGACGGTGCTTTTCTCAGTGGCACCTCGGCACTCTTCTGATTACAGGGCCGGTTCCTTAACCACTAGGCCACCACTGCCATGGGTCCCTGGACATTTTATAAGAAGGGAAGCAGGCTCTTATGACGAGCAGCTGAAGCCAGAATCCCTTTAAGGGTCTCTTCACATGGGACACGGTCCAAAACAATGACGGTGTTCACATCGTGAGTTCCTTTGAAAGAGGACACCGGGGATGAAAATCATGTGATCTATCTATGGCAAGGCTAGAAGGCAAAGGTTAAATGAATCCTGGGCCTTGGTTTACTTCGAAAGGGTCTTAGATTGTTTGTTGCTGTTACCATATTGGTTTATGAACTGGCGGAGCGAAGGATAATTATTTCTTTAATTACAAGGTGGTTGTAACTTGGCTAATGCACCGCTCCAGTCCCTCTTTTTTTACATTCACGGCATTTTTATGAGACGCCCTTATCCAGGAGTAGGGCCAGTGGTGGCCTAGCGGTGAAGGAAGCGGCCCCGTAATCAGAAGGTTGCCGGATCAAATCTCGACACGCCAAGGTGCCACTGAGGTGCCACTGAGCAAAGCACTGTCCCCACACACTGCGCCCCGGGCGTCTGTCATGGCTGCCCACTGCTCACTAAGGCTGATGGGTTCAATGCAGAGGACAAATTTCACTGTGTGCACCGTGTGCTGTGCTCCTGTGTATCACAAGCGACAATCACTTCACTTTAGTACTAAGCGGGATTTGGACCTGGGTCTTCTGGTTCATATGCGAGTGTGTTACCCCACTAGGCTACTATCACCCGCCTCACGTAGAACCTCCATGTTTATTTTAGAAATAGCCTCTGGGGGAACCAATAGCATTGGTTCTGTGAAGGAAATATCTCGTGGTGTTGGCTGGAATGTTAAAAATGCCATTTAAAATGCATTTGGGTTAAAGAAGGTTCTCTGAGCAAATGGCCTTTTCTCTGAGCTCAGCGGGGGGTCTGGTGATGACCGTGTGGTGGCAATAAGGATGTGTAGAGCTATACTGTCTCATTATAAACTTGTCTAAACTAACCCATGGTCATGGTCTGGTTGTAGTAGCCTAGTGGTTAACACATTCGCCTATGAACCAGAAGACTCAGGATCAAATCCCGCTTACTACCATTGTGTCCCTGAGCAAGACACTTAACTCTGAGTGTCTCCAGGGGGGGACTGTGCCTGTAACTACTGATTGTAAGTCTCTCTGGATAAGGGTGTCTGGTAAATGCTGTAAATGTTGTCTAAGTGTATTAAGTGTGTGTGTGTTGTGCCACCTGCTTCACTGAAATCATCTCAGCTGTCCTCACAGCTGAAAAAAGACGCCTTCTTGCACCCTTGTTAGAAATCTTGTGACAGTAGAACAGTCTGAATTAATGATGTCTGAAAAAAAATAATACAATTTAAAATAAAAAATGAAATGTAGATTTTTTTATTTTTTTATTTTTTCAGTGTGCGTGTCTGTTGGCTCCGCTCACAACTCACATGGCTGGAAGGTCATGCTCCTGTCGGGTGCGGAGTGATCGCCGTGGTGACGACCCCACCGTGGCATCATGGGCAGTGTGGGCAGTGGCGTGGCGGGTGAGCAGGAATTCGCCATGAAGAGCGTGGGCACCCGGACTACTCTGCCTCGTTCGGCCCCCCACCCCCTCTCCCGCCGCAGCGTGAGTGCCGAGCGCGTCCTGGCTCCGCCCCCTCCACCCTCCGAGGGCACGGTGTCCAGCGACGACCGTGGGAGCGGCACCACCCCTGACCGGCCGCCGCCCACCAGCATCGAGTCCAGCTCCGTGACCAACACCGAGCGCAGCGACCAACGCGAGGCCCTGTACAGCAACACTGTCCGCAGGGACTACCAGAGGGTGGCGCTGACGCTCGAGGTCACGGGCAATGGCGCCAATGAGAAGGGCACCAGTGCCAGAGAGGCACCGTGCCGAGATCCCACTTCGGCCACCGTCGGCCACAGATCCGAAAAGCAAGCCAAGATACTGCCTACGTCCAGCAAGATGGAGCAGGTAGAGCATATCTAAACCAGCCAATCAAATTGCTGCTCTTAATTAGGAAGTTCATTAACCTGTAGCGTATCTCTTTGGGTCAATATATATACAGTAAAGGCCAAAGGTTTGGACACACCTTCCCATTCAATGTGTTTTCTTTATTTTCATGACCATTTACATTGGTAGATTCTCACTGAAGGCATCAAAACTATGAATGAACACATGTGGAGTTATGTACTTAACAAAAAAAGGTGAAATAACTGAAAACATGTTTTATATTCTAGTTTCTTTGCTCTGATTACTGCTTTGCACACTCTTGGCATTCTCTCGATGAGCTTCAAGAGGTCGTCACCTAAAATGGTTCTCCAACAGTCTTGAAGGAGTTCCCAGAGGTGTTTAGCACTTGTTGGTCCAGCTCACCCCAAACCATCTGGACTGGGTTCAGGTCCGGTGACTGTGGAGGCCAGGTCTCCACTTTTTGTTAAGTACATAACTCAACATGCGTTCATACATAGTTTTTAACAGAATATTGTTTTTCATATGGTAACAGATAAAGTTCCGTAATCAATTAAAAGTGGAGGTCAGGGTCTCAACAGGTTAAATTCGCAGCAGCAAGGTTTGGCCCCCATTGAACATCCAGAACATCCCACAGATGCTCAAGCGGCTTGAGATCTCAAGAAAGCCAAGCCTATACAACCGTTCCTGATCCACGCCATCTAAATGGAAATTTGGTTCGACAGAGCCATCTTCATCCGCTGCTTTATTCTCCAATTCTGGTGCCCTGGTGAATAGGAGCTTCTATCAAGACCAGCATTAAGCAGTTCTTCTTGGACCACAACATCAAGAAGTTCCGAAGAAGACTGTTCGCCTGCTGCTTAATTAGCATTTCTTCTCTCAGTTTTATTTAATCATGTGACAGATGGGAGTCTTGGATTTTGGTTTGCCTGTGTCTGTGTCCAGTGAGTTGCTCTCTAAATTGCTCCAGTGGGAGCCCTCTCGGAGGCCACGCCCAGTCCAGATCATTAAGTATAAAACCAACAACCAATGGGACAAAGGAGCCCATGTTTAATCAGCCAATCAATAAAATAATGTGAATTGCCAGTCGTAACAGGTCTGTTGTTGATAAGATTTGGCGTAGATGTTCTTTAAAATAAACGAATGTCTGTTATCCCTGCAGAAGAGCTCAGCGCTGGTCCGTCCCTCAGCCTTTAAACCAGTGGTGCCGAAGAGTTTCCATTCAATGCAGAACCTGCTGGGCCAGGCTGGAGGAGGCGGTGCAGGCACCGGAGGACGGTCCGGAGGCGGAGCCGCGGGAGGAATCGATCCCTCCAATGTCCCGCAGCCTCTTCGAGACCAGGACAGCCCTCCAGGCAGTGGCGGTGGGGCCGCGGCGGGAGGGGCAGGGCAGGGAGGGATGTCGGACTCGGGCAGGAACTCTCTGACCAGCCTGCCCACGTACGCCGGCTCGGGGTCGGTCTACGGGCCGCCATCGGTCCTGGGGCCACTCAGCGCCTCCACCAGTCACATCAACCGCCTGGGCACCACCGCCAATGTTGGCGCCACCGCCGGGGACAAGCTGGACAGGCCGGCGTATCAGAACGGCCTGAGTGCCACAGACAGTGGCCGCTCCTCTGGGAAGAGCTCCTTGTCCTATCAGAGGCTTTTCCACATGGTGGACATGTCCGCCACCATACGCCCCTCCCCCTCCTCGGATGACATCATCCAAGACTTGGAGGATAGACTTTGGGAGAAAGAGCAAGAGGTGTGTGAAGGGTTGTCAGAGGATCCGGGCAGTGTTGCCAGATAACAGTTTGGGCTGGTTTGAGATTTGAAATTTGAAAGAAGTCGACAAAATTCCCCACATCCTGTCCATTACAAACCAAAACATTGAATAATGATCATAGGACAGGAAAAAAAGGGACAGGCAACATAACATCTCGCCATCTGGTGGTCCTTTTTGGTCGTTGTGTTGCTGTGGCTGCGCGGAAGCCTCACATCTTGAGTAAGAAGGTTGCGAGTTAGAATCTCAGACTTTTACATTTACATTTACAGCATTTATCAGACGCCCTTATCCAGAGCTACTTACAATCAGTAGTTACAGGGACGGTCCCCCCCTGGAGACACTCAGGGTTAAGTGTCTTTCTCAGGGACACTTGAACCTGGGTCTTCTGGTTCATAGACGAGTGTGTTACCCACTAGGCCACCACCACCCTATACTTTTTGTATGCAGAGTTTGCATGTGTTGCTGCTGGTTTCCCATGATTGGCCGTCAGCGTCTAAAGTCTAAAGCTACAACCAATGCCAGAAAGGGTCGGGGACCTCCAGCTCTCTCTGTACAAGATGAAAACCGTGCAAAGTCAACTTTATTGTCATCTCACTGTATATAAGTACATAGAGAGACAAAACTGTGAAGCTTTGGGGATTCACAGGGTGCAAAAAGACATTAAACACAAAAAAACATGACAAAAGAAACTTGTGCACTGACCCATAATAATGAATAGTGAAGTGATTGTCATTGTGATACACTGCAGCACAGCACATGGTGCTCAACGAAATGTGTCCTCTGCTTTTAACCATCACCTTTGGTGAGCAGTGGGCAGCCATGACTGGCGGAACCTCGATCAAGGGGTCCCTAGTGGAACGTTGGCAGTTCGGGATTGCAGGTCGAGACAAACTAGACAAATCAGGCAGACAAGGAGCACCAATATGATCATATATTTACGGCGTTTATCAGACGCCCTTATCCAGAGCGACAGAGACAGTCCCCCTGGAGACACTCAGGCTTAAGTGTCCTACTCAGGGACACTGTGAAGCATGAACATCCACGTCCTGTCTACACTGGGTGCATCCACCAAACAAAAAGTCCAAACACACCAGGTGTAGTGAATGAAAAAAAAGGTGCAGGATCATTTGCAGTGCAGGAAGTGGTGAAAAATTCTAACAAAAAAAAACCCACTCGAAGGCTCTCGGTCTCCTGCGCTGTCCCCCCAAATACACCCCACAATCATAGCCTAATTAATGAGCTCAAGATGGCAGGGGGGGACGCAGGCGGTCATAATCAAGTCAAATCTAGATCTCTATGTATCAATATAGCCCCGTACATGTTCACCATTTTCCCACGACAGCAACGGGGGATGTGCAGTCAGTATAAGTGATTATGGTCTTATTGTTCATGGGTGAGTGTTTTACCCACCAGACTACTACCACCCCTTATATCAGTGAAGGGATATATTATGTATATACGGTACAGGCCAAAAGTTTGGACACACCTTCTCATTCAATGTGTTTTCTTTATTTTTATGACCATTTATGAATGAACTATGAATGAACACATGTGGAGTTATGTACTTAACAAAAAGTGGAGACCTGACCTCCACAGTCACCGGACCTGAACCCAATCCAGATGGTTTGGGGTGAGCTGGACCAACAAGTGCTAAACACCTCTGGGAACTCCTTCAAGACTGTTGGAGAAGCATTTCAGGTGACGACCTCTTGAAGCTCATCGAGAGAATGCCAAGAGTGTGCAAAGCAGTAATCAGAGCAAAGAAATTAGAATATAAAACATGTTTTCTGTTATTTCACCTTTTTTTGTTAAGTACATAACTCCACATGTGTTCATTCATAGTTTTGATGCCTTCAGTGAGAATCTACCAACGTAAATGGTCATGGAAATAAAGAAAACACATTGATTGAAAAAGTGTGTCCAAACTGTTGGCCTGTACTGTATAGTGTATGCAATATATGATATAACATGATTTGATAATATACTGTCTACGTGTGCTGATCAGTTTCTTCTGTTGTTCTGGTGACCCGATGGACCAGTCTGCTATCGGCCATGTAATACGAACCCATTCAAAGGCATAAAAGTTGTGTTTCTGATTGGTTTTCACCTCTGGTCAGGTGCTGCACATGCGGCGCAGTCTGGATCAGAGCGAGGCTGCGATCGTGCAGGTGTTCGAGGAGAAGCAGCGGGTGTGGGAGCGCGAGATGGAGGACCTGCGGCAGAACTACGCCTGCCGGCTCCAGCAGGTGACGCGGCGCGCCCAGCGCTCCGAGCAGGCGCTGCAGGGCCACATCTCCCGCCTGCAGCAGGACAAGGCCCGCCTCCAGGACGAGATGGCCGCCCTGCTGGCGCAGCGGGAGGAGCTGGAGCGGAAGTGCCTGGACTACAGGAAGGAGCAGGCTGACATTCTGCCCCGCCTGGAGGAGACCAAGTGGGAGGTGAGCTGCTGCCCCCTCGACTTCATGCCAGGTTCATACCGAGAGTAACATTTCTTCTGGTTGTAAAACTGCGGAGATTAGTATAAAAACTCTCTCCGCACGCAAGCACTGTCTTAAAAGCCACTTCAACCTGATGATACCTGGCAGAAAGAGGCGTGGCACAATAGAGGTTGAACAGTTTCTAATTTATTAACACCAGTAGTTTACTGTTGCAGTTACATGTAACTACTGTGTGTAAAAAAGAGAGATCAGCTGATCTCTGAGGAAAAATAGGTAAATAGAAAAGGCCCAGAAACTGATGGGAAGATTATCCCTCAATGTCTGATGGAAAAAACGATAAAAGAGTGAAGTGATTGTCGCAGCAGCACAGCATACGGTGCACACAGTGAAATTTGTCCTCTGCATTTTACCCATCACCCTGAGTGAGCAGTGGGCAGCCATGACAGGCGCCTCAGTGGGATTCGAACCGGCAACCTTCTGATTACGGGTAATCTGATAACCGCTAGGCCACCACTGCCACAGGATTATCTGCCTTGTGTCTACGAGACAGGAAGTTGCCGCAGACCAATCAGAATTAGTTGTTTCCGTCCTGTCACGCCCTTGTCGTCTCCTGTCTGAGGCTGGGTGGGGGATCCCCGACAAATGGCTGCCTGACAAAGATATGGAGAACGGAGGTGATGAACGTCCATGCAAAACAAATCTTTAGAAAAATGTCCCGTCTTCCATGGCGTAGGTGTGTCAGAAGGTAGGCGAGATCTCCCTCCTGAAACAGCAGCTGAGGGAGAGCCAGGCGGAGGTGACGCAGCGCGCCGGCGAGATGGTGGCCCTGCGGTCCCAGCTGAAGGAGCTCACGGCCCAGCTGAAACAGCAGGAGGAGGCCATGCTGGCCCTGAAGGAGTCCTACAGCGCCAAGAGCCTGGAGCTCAAGCGGTGTGAGGGAGAGCTGCAGAGGACGCTGGTCGAGGTGCGTAGATACCTTCCAAATGCGTTTTATCCAGAGCGGATTAACGTCAGTGTCTCCCCCCAGGAGACACTCGCTCAGGGACACGATGGTAGTAAGCGGGGTTTGAACCTGTGAGGCTCGCGATCTGTCTTCGTCTCCTGTAGGTGTCCATGCTGAGGGACAAGCTGGTGGTGTTTGAGGCAGAGGTGCTGGGTCTGCGCCGGGCCCTTGGGCAGATGAGCAGCGCCAACAACCGCAACGCGTCCACTGGGGTGTCGGTGGGCGTCTCGACGGGCGTGTCCGTGGGCGTGTCCACGTGTGTGTCCGTGGGCGTGTCCACAGGCTCCTCCAGCCACTGGGCGAGTCTGCCCTGCCCCCGCAGCCCCTCAGACCCCACCATCGGCGCCCTCTCCTCGCTCCCGCCCCTCCCCATGGCCCAGGTGCCGTGCTCGGCATCGGCCGACGCCTTCCTCAGCCTGCAGAGCGACGAGGCCAAGGTGCAGCGGCAGGAGGCGGGCGAGCTCCGGCGCCAGGTGGAGCGTCTGCAGGGGGAACTCCGGCTGGAGCGGCAGCAGCGCGAGCGGCAGGCGCTGACCTTCTCCCAGGAGCGCCACACCTGGCACGACGAGAAGGAGCGCGTGCTGAAGTACCAGGCGCAGCTGCAGCTCAGCTACGTGGAGACGCTGCAGCGCAACCAGGTGCTGGAGGAGAGGGTGGGCCACCTGGGGCCCAAGGCGGGGTCCTCCTCGCCGAGCCCGCCCTCCGGCGCCACCACTGCCACCGCGCTGCTGCACTCGCCCCTCACCCTGTCCCAGCCCCCTCCCATCCCCGAGGAGCTCAAGCCGCCCCCGTCGCTGCACCACCTCGTCCCGCCATGGCCGGTGGCCACGCGGCTGGAGCGGATCGAGTCGACGGAGATCTAGACGGCGGCTCGGCGAAATCAATCCTCGCCACTCCGACCAGATTGGCTCCAGCTGTCACGGACGCTCTTCATTTATTTATTTTGAATACGGGGTTTCCGGCGATGGAGGGAGACTTTTCTCATGTATAAGATGCAGTAAGGTCCACCGTTTAGGGTGGAACTCAAACACAATTTTGATACACATTCAGAAAAGTTTTTTTTTTTTTTTTTTTTTTCGTCCAATTTGAAAAGAATATGCACAAGAAAGGATAAAAATGAATTTTTTTGTAATGTGCTTTAGAGCATTGTGTTTTGGGGATGCAGTGAGGACGTTGAGAAGGGCCTTTAAGAAGAGTTTAGAGCAAACGTGGTTCATCAAGGCAAGTTTACTTGAGTGTTTTTTTTTTTTTTTTTGCTTTAGCTTTGTTTCAGGGATATGGAGAATGTGATTCTCGCTAACTTTAAATGGCTGCAGGAACCCAAAATGAACACAAAGGATGGTCCCAATAGCAGATCGAATTACTTGAAAAAAAAAAAGTGTCTGCCTGATATTTTAAAAATGTCAAAAACCTGGACTTTTCCCCAATCATTGTGAATTTAAATGTGTTTATTTATCTGGTTGTTGATTTATTTATGGGTTTATTTATTTATTTATTTATTTATTTATTTGGGGGACTTTCGTTAAATGGCAGGAGATCTCCTTGCTTTCCCCTTGGAAATGCAGGCTGTGGATGATTATTTAATTGTTAATTGTGTGAACATAATGGTTCCAGTATACCGAGATGTGTGTGAGTATGAATATTTTGGAATTATTATCATCATTGTTGATATCAATATTGGTGAGTGAAGCAGACATTCCAGCTTTATCTTGTTTTATCTTTTTTTAATCATAGCTCTCTCTATATATATATATATATATATATATATATATACACACACACACACACACACACACACACACACACACATTAATACTTACATGTACATAATTTTTCATCTGCCAGGTGGCAGCAATGTGAAACCAAGTCTGTTCCTTTTGGTGTTGTTATAAATGTGATTATGGTTATTGTTTTAGGGAGCAAATGGCAACAGTGTCTTTTAAAAGAAATGCATTGTTATTGTTTTTATTGTTTGCATTTATGTTGCTGTTAATCTATAGTTAATAAACATAATCAAGCAAAAAATCAAATTGTTCAATAAAGACTCACAAAAAAATGTGAGTCGTGGATTTTTTGCGATTTTGTGCAGAGACAAGTCTGGAGCACCAACAATCCTGTGATAAATCTTAACCGACCACCTTCACTTCGACTAAGCAGGCTGGTGAAGTTGGGCAAATATTTGCAGTTTGCAGAAGTGGACGCGAGGTGGCGCCGGCGCGCTGCGGGTTCCTACGATCGCTGGAACACAGACGAAGAAGGAGCCGCGCTCCGTCTACCGCTGCGACTATGAATTGTGCGACGTTAGCGACACTTCAAGCCCTACAAGATTACTTTGAATGAGTGAGTTTGTATATTTGTCATATATTATATTGCTAATTTTTTATGGCATGCCAGCGACGGGATAGGGAACGATTAAAGAGATGTTAGCATCCGAAATGCTTGAACTAAATACTTAGCTAGCATGCTAATCGCGCAAGTTGCCAGGTTTGAGATATTCGTATCAAGTAGTAGCTTCGTTTGCATCAGGGGGTGATTTTCAGTATGTACTTATTTCCGGCTAATTTGAGCTCAACTGAACGAGTACATGTGTTCATAAAGCCTATACACTTCAGCCCAGTGTATTCGCTTTTCGGAACTGAAATCATTAGTCGTATCTGGCAACTCGTTTCCGAATGTGCTTTGTGCTTTCAGGAATCTGTTGCCATGGTGGTGAATCTCTGTTTGCCTCACTTTCAGACATCTGTCACTTGCAATAAGGTACAGAGTATGCGCAGCTTCTGCCAGCATGTGTTTCAGTATGTGGAGTACATACGGTTCTGTTTTTAATTTTGTCCTCCTCCCTCTCTCCCTTCTTCCCTTGTGCCACTAAGCTGTGCGCTGATGGCTTTGACGTGTCCAACCTGGTGTCACGTGACCCCGGGCTCCGGAAGCGAGGATTCAGGCTGGAGTACTTCCTTCGGCCACCCGTCCACGTCACACTGGGCTTCTGGTGCCAGGTGGAGGTGTGTGGGGTGGACGTCGAGCTGTGGCCTTGCGGGCGGGACCAAGGCCAGGCCTCACGGAGGGTGGAGGTCCACACGAGTTCCGCCCCCTTACCTCAGCAGTGCCATGAGGGGAGGCCAGACGGCCCTGGGGATTTCATATTGGTGGGGCGCTGCGATATGAAGAGTGAAATCCGCGCCTGTTTCCGCCAACTGCGCTTCAGGCCACGTCCCCCTTTCCCCGAGGCACCTCCAGATCCACAGGATGGAGTTCAAGTGTCAGAACTGAGCAGCCGCGGTCTGTCGCTTGGCTGCATTAGGCAGCTCCGCGTTAGTATACCATACGCGGGGGTGTCCTCTGCTGTCGGATTCAAGACCCTGGCAGTGTGGGGCGTCCCGTCATGCTCCTGCCCTGTGGAAATTTTGGAGGAGTTTAAAAGGACTCACTACAGCAGCCTGGCACCCACAAGGCCTCCTGAATCTGCAGGAGGGCGGTCCTCAGGTTCAAACGGTAGTCCGGCCCGCTCAGACGTGTCCTTCCCCGAAGAATTTCTGGACCCTTTGACCCAGGAGCTAATGGTTCTGCCCATGATTCTGCCCAGCGGGGCGGTGGTGGACCACAGCACCCTGGAGGAGTACCAGCGGCAAGAGGCCACCTGGGGTCGACTGCCAAATGACCCCTTCACCGGCGTGCCCTTCACCGCGGACTCCAAACCGCTGCCCAACCCCCTCCTCAAGAGTCGCATCGACAGCCTGATCCTGAAGACGGGGCGCGCCGGGACCTCCGTAAGCAGCGGCGATGCGTTCAGGAAGCCGCTGCCCTCCCGCCTCCTCATCCCAGTCAGGTCCGGTGCATCCGTCCCAGCCACGCCTCAAAGGGACCGGGTCGTACCCGAGGGACACGAGTGCTCATCTGAGCGCGGCGGTCTGGGATGGACGGAGACTCGCTCTTTAAAGAGAAAATCCGGGGTTCATTTGGACAGGCTGCACGGTGGCGAAGAAGAAGCTCCTCCTACCCAGGCGCAGTGCAGTAAAAAGGTCTGCGGTGGAAATGTCGGCCCGCCGTCAGGTCAGAAGACTTCTGCTTTTTCCTGCGTAGGGTGGATGGATTTCAACATTTTAGGTGAAAGTGAGGTGATTGTCCAGGAAGCAGTGTGTGGGGACGGCTCCTTGATCAAGGGGACCTCAGTAGCACCTTGGTGGTTCGGGATTCGAACCTGTAACCTGTTGTAGTAGAGTGTTTGTGTCCTAGTGGGTCAGACACTCGCCCATGAACCAGAAGACCACAAAGTCACAGGTTCAAACCCCACTTACTACCATCATGTTCCTGAGCAGGACACTTGACCTCGAGTGTCCCTGTCACTACTGATTGAACTGCCCTCCACTTTCCAAGTGCGCATAATCACACATGACAAGACATAACCAGTCAGTGAGATGAAATTAACTTTTCTTAACATTTAAAAAAATATTTATTGTGTCAGGTCATAGGTCAGACCCACAAATCGCAGCTGAATTCATTGTGTTCAATTATATAAGATAACATTTATTTTGTATATAGCCCAAAATCACATACAGTACGTCTCAATGGGCTGTGACAGGCCCTACGGTTGACCCCCCACACTTGACACTACTGCACACAAGGAAAAACTCTGATTGAGAAATGGCTATTACAATCCCAGAGGACTGAAGGCCAATATCGCAGCTTTATTAGTGCTTGTGGTTTCGCCGTTGAATGATCTTTATCGTCTTATCGTCTTTTTTTTTTTTTCTTTTTTAAATTAGGTTAATTATTAGGTTAATTAGGATTTTTTCCATTTTTTTGTGTAAGTCTACACATCTTAAAGTTCTTCATTTGTAGTGATGTTCAGCTGTGGTTTGGCCTTGTTCTTCCAGACCTCTCCCGGTTGGCTGAATGCAGAGTTCTATCGGCAGATCTGGCATTCGGAGCAGAAATGTTGTTGTATAATGTACTTGCCGATGTTTCTTGTACAGTGTTAGGGTATAAAGTCATGGTTCTTTCTGTAAGAGACTTGGCTTCTCATTCTCGTCCGCTGTCGGATTGAAGAAAACCCGATCTGTGGTTTGGTGAAAAGCCTTCTTGACGTTTCTCGTTGCAGCAGCAGCCGCCGCGTCCCGCCAAAGTTCCCACGAGCAGCGTCTGTCGACCAGCCTGGACGAAGCCCTGAGCTGCGCCCTGCAGGGCCGACCGCGCTACACCAACCCCATCCACACACACACAGGTTGGAATGGGAGAGGACAAAAACGCATGCCGGATGAGATACTACCGATTATCGGTATTATTTCCCGATATGCGACTGGTCTCTGTCTGGTTCTCTTTCAGGAGAGAGTCGATGTGGACAGTGCGCCGTCTCCCTCACTGCATATCCCACAAGCCCCCCTGCCTACGCCCTGCCCTGCGGGCACCTCCTCTGCCGCCCGTGCCTGTACCGCGAAGGCCCGGCCGGCGCCCGAGCTCCACAGGTCACCTGTCCCACCTGCGGCGCCGCCGCCCCTCGCAGTGGCGTCACGCGGGTGCACCAGTGACACCAGCTGTCGAGACGTTCCTCGGCTACTCGCTGCTGTTATTGTTGTGATCGTTGTGACTACCTGTTCGCTGAAGCGATTTTTGTAATAAATTATAAGGAATTTCTGGACTTGCGTGCACGTCCCACATTTTGTTTTGCCTGAAGGGCGAAATCCATTCGGTGGGAGCGTCCCGTGTGAACGACTGCCCTGAATAATTTTAAATTCCTTGTTAATGAAACCCTATTGTCAAGCCAATAATACTGTTACATAATAGTATTAAAAGGCCCGGAACCTGCCTGCAAGCCCAGACTGGCGTTGGTCGGAAGACGGGACTTGTTTACCAGCGTGTGGCGTCTCCTCCGTTCCCCGCAGAGATGCTGCTTTGGGCTTGGCACCTCTTATTGCGCCTCTGCGTGGTCACTGCTTTCCAGTCCTGGTCCCCTTTAACGCACTCGCCTATGAACCAGAAGACTCAGGATCAAATCCCGCTTACTACCATTGTGTCCCTGAGCAAGACACTTAACCCTAAGGTGCTCCAGGGGGGGACTGTCCCTGTAACTACTGATTGTAAGTCGCTCTGGTATAAGGGTGTCTGATAAATGCTATAAATGTAAATGGACTATGTCCCTAGTTCCACTGTGTCACAGTCCCCTCACTCCAAGTGGCCTCGGGGGTCTGGAGCAAGGGCCGACCTGCAGAACCAAGGTCTGGACAGCTGGATCTCTCCAGGCTTCCCGCGGAGCACCTTTATCCAAGGTGACTTACAGCCGGCATTTACGGTGGGGATGGGGCCTTCGGGGTTCAAGCGTACCCCCAAACTCGCACACAAGTACACACGAGTTTGTACACTGAGTTTGTTCAAGCAGGCCCCAGCAGCAGAGGGTGCGACGTGAACGAAACCGTTCGCTCTTTGTCCCGAACATGTTTTTTTGTTTTTTTTTAACTAATCTCTGCTGGCTCCTGTGCCGAAGATTTTACCCTTCAACCCGTTTTTGAACTGCCCCCCGTAATTACGCCTGTCACTGTTCTCGTCAGTCATCGCTCTGATTTAACGTCTGGCTTGCGGGCGGAGTATTGTGTGCCAGTCCCACAACTTCATCCGTTCATCTGTATCCAGTCAATCAGGTTTCGGTGATCATCACACATTTCATACGGTTACTACACAACGCTGCACGGTTTATTGGTTATTTGTGAAGCAGATTACGGCTTTTAATTGTCAAAATGTTGAAAACACTATTTCTATCTAGTTTGCTTCTTTGGTTCTCATTTTAGACACTAGGTACTTGTAGTATATTGACTGGGTTTAAGTAGAATTACATTACTTTAAAAAAAAAAAAGAGAGACAAAGATACAATTCATTCAGTCATGGATAATTCTGACTAAAATGCTCAGACTTTTAATTGACTGAAACTAAAATGATTATGGACATGGTTAAGATTATAAAAAAAAAAGCTAGAGGCAAAAACTAGACTAAAACTAAAAACTAAAGGTTCCTTATTATGAAAATTTCACTTTGTGAGATTATTTAACATTATTACTAGTTCCCGTAGCTCAGGGGTGGGCAAACTTTTAAGGTCAGGGGCCACATTGTCAGACGGGCCAGGCCGGGCCAGCACCAGATGCATACATATCAGACATAAACATACAAAAAGGCGTTCCGGTGTTAATATTTACATGTTTGACTTTTAGTGGGAAGGCTTGCTAGACTAAGAAGGACAAGGAAGTGAGTGGGTCGGATGTAAATAGTTGAATGTTGCATGTTGAGATGTGTGTTATATAGGGGTTGAACACAGTTTAGTGTAGGTGGGCATTTAGGCACGGTCTCCATTGCGTTGTCCCGGAGAGTATGAGCAGCCGCGTTCTGGATAGTCAGTAAGTAAAAAAAAATTTTACATACAAAGTAAACATTTAATTCACCCTTAAAATCTGATTTAATAATTAGAATTTATTTCCAGATTACTACATTATAGTGAAGTGAAACTGCAAGCTAGTTGTGTTTAAAACCAACATTGTAATACTTCTTGAAGGGTTAATGATCCGGAATATAAGGGTTTGGCTGTTTAGATTTTTTTTTTCTAAGAAATGAAAGATGACACTAAAAGAGTGTTCTCCTGCTGAGCACGAATGGGAAGATGCAAGAAGTTCCACCCTGGTTGAGCTCCACCCTGGATGATGATGAGGAGAGGGCATTTATATACCTGAGCGATTCGAGACAGAGGGACAGAGAGTATGTGATCAGGCGCTGCTCTACATCCACCGTCACCTCCCTCTGTCTCTCACCATGGACCTCCGAGTGGCTTGCTTGCTCCTCTTCCTCAGTGCCACCTTCATCGGGACTGAGGGTGAGTCTTGGCATCGGCACACATGCTAAAATCATTAACGTACGTGACTTAGTAGACTAGTAGGTAGCATGTCAGGTGAATTGGAGAAAGCAAGAGTGCATGTCTTAACCTGCTCCTTAGATCACAACCTCTTCTCCAATGTAGTTGTAGTTTCCATAAAACAAACATGAAATTAAAAGGCAAAAGAAGAAATCTATGCTGCCTCTGGTGCATAATTACAATTTCATGCACCGGCTTCTGTTTGAATTAAGTGCTTTTTCATTACGGAACTGGTCAAAGGCATCATACACCATCATGGCAAGATCACAAGGCATCACACTACATTTCTGCATTATATTATAATTATTATCTTAATAGAAAAAAATATTCCATGGCTATTCCTTATTAATAAGTGTAGTATAATAATAACATAACAATAACATATTATCTGCATATTCCTCCAAATCTAAGCAAACTTCATGTTTTATGGGAAGGTTCTAACTTCTCTGTTTCCATCTGATGCAGGTGGTCCAAAATGCTGCCTGTCTGTCTCGCGCACGATTCCTGACAACATCCTCTTGAAGGTGAAGACGCACAGCCTTCAGACGACCTCTGGAGAGTGTGACATTAACGCCATAATGTCAGTACCTCACATGCCGCACCCACATCTTATTGACTACTATTTTTTTCTACCCAACGCTCCATTTTCATTGTTTTTTTTTTCAGATTACACACAGAACGCAAAAGATTCTGCGCCCCTCTGAAAATTCTCAGCAGGCTACAGAAGTTGATGAAGTACCGGAACAGAAAATCCCAACTAAACAAATGAGTCGTTTGACTAACAGAATATTAGTCAAAAAAACAAACAAACAAACCTGTGAATACGAAAGCATTAATCGATATTATGGCAGCTTATACTTATCATGCAGCAATCCTAACCATTTTTTTCTAAAATAAATAAAATGTTTATACATTCAGTGTCTTGACTTGTTCTTCATTGGTGCTGCTAATGCCAATCTCCTGTCACAAACTGAGGGCAAGAGTTGATAGGAGTTGTTCTGCAGGGGGTCTATGAAATGAAATCACACCATGTACTGATAATTGAAGATTAATTAATAATTGATAATTGGAGAAAGAGGTGGAGATACAGTGCATGCAAAACAAGTGTAGCATGTAGGCGAAAAGTGTGGGAGCTAGGAAGCTCCACATGTGTTCATAACTCCACATGTGTTCATTCATAGATTTGATGCCTTCAGTGAGAATCTACCAACATAAATGGTAATGAAAATAAAGAGCTGCACTGCTGTTTTTATAGTGAGGGATTTCTTCAGACAGGCCTCAACAAGGCGAGGTACTTAAGAGATTAATGATGGTAAATCCCACGGCTCACTAACCTCTTCCCTTGGTAACCATCATTTCCAGTAAAGGTCCTAGAACAATGGGAACAGAGGGTGGGACTGTCCATTTGCTCTCCAATATATGTGATGACACGAGTGGTGGCACTCTGACTTCTCGTGCCATGAGACTGGCCTGGAGCAATGTGACTCACTGGTTCCTGGAAGCAGGGCGGTCCTAGCCCGTTTGGTGCACTGGGCAAACATCCCCTCTGTCCAATGATATATGGGATCTCTTGGGATGTGCATCTGTCAAATGCAGATTAGCAATGCACCGTTGGATTACTTCAGGGGTGTCTGTTGAAGACAAAGTAATGAACAAAGAAGTTACGTGATGTGAGGTTTTTCTAATCCATCCATTCAAATGAAATGTTCCCTGTGCTACTGTCTGCAAAGTATGTCACTGCACCCCATGCATGAATGTTGAAGAGGTGTCCTTTTCAGACTTGTTGAGACGTTTCTTGTAAACTTTCTCATGCTGGCTGTAATCTGCTATTTCTCAATATCATTGTAAACTGAGGAAACTTGAGTCTGAAGAATTAGAGTGACCTGAGAAATCAAATGTATTGTTTTGCCCAAACATTGGCCTTTGTTTCACCCTATAATTATAATTATGATCATGCAGTCTGTAATGTGCTGTCTTTAATTTTATAACTATTGGTGATGTCTTTACCGTAACATGTCATTTTAAGCTCTGAATCTCTGTCTCGGCATCCAGGCTAAGAAGAAAAAAGCATTGTTGAAGTATAATGCATTTCGGATTTATAGATAAACTAGTTTAAGTTCATTGGAGTTTGGAAAGCATATTGTGCAGAACTGATTTGGGCCCTGGTTGGAGGTCTCTTTGTGAGAAAGTGCTCCAATGATAAGACCTTTTTTGGTGGATCCAGAGTCATTTTCGCTTTCTGACAAGTGATTTTATGGCATCTGGCAGAGAAATCGCTCAACTTAATTGCCCTCTTATTTAAAATTGTACCACAAAAAACGGTTGTTAATATATAGTGGTTGTAAGATGGGCTGATTTTGCTGTTTGTTAGTGTTACTGAAAGAAAGAGTATGGACTCGCTTCCCACGCACTCACCAGACCGCTGAAAAGCAGCGTGCATCATTATGCAGAAGACACAAAAAAAAAACCCTGAGGATTTTGACAGGTGTGACTTGTATCGCCTTTTCTGCACCTGCCTCAAGAATGGCTCACTTTTCACCGGGGGGTTTAAAGCGCCTTTCCCCAACTCCTCCATGACAATTGGTTGAATTCATTGCATTTAACATACGAAACAAAAAAGTGTCAATGAGTGAGTCCTCGTTAGATTTTTCAAGGCTATTTTTCAAACTTCTTCATCGATGCAATGCAGAATTTATGTAAATCTGAAAAGCAGTAAAGGGGCAAACCAATCAGATTGCATGGTTAAGGGGCAGTTGTTGTTTTTTTTTGTAATTGTAGCCTATGAACCAGAAGGCCACAAAGTCACAGGTTCAACTTACTACCATTGTGTCCCTGAGCAAGACACTTAACCCTGAGTGTCTCCAGGGGAACCGTCCCTGATTGAAAGACACTCTTGATACGCCAGGAATGCCAGGAATGAAAATGTAAGACAATATCATTGCACACCTCATCCCCTTATTCACCCATTCACCCATCCACAATAGTGTCAAAGGTCGTGGGCACAGGGCAGATACTCGTCATGGAGACCATTCAAAACCCACTTAGCATGGTACCATTGTGTGACCCCATAACTTAACTTTATTTAACTTTACTTAACTGAAATTTGGCCAGGAGAACACATAATCTCCTCCAACAAACATGCCAATATATGCCACTGCAACATTCTAAGGAACATTTTAATTACTCTATGTTAAAATCAATACACTTAAATGGACAAATTGGTGCAATTGAGTAGAACAGAATCAAGCCCAGATATACACTGATCAGCCATATCATTATGACATTATTGAGTTGGTCCACTTGAATGCAAAGTTCTGTTTTTTCATTCCTTTGACACCCTTTGGCACATTCTGATAAAAACAGACCAGGAAGATAACACTCAGACTGCTTAATGTACATGCAGATGGCGTCAACGGAGGGGTGACGTCGCGGAGCTGTGTTCATTTTAATGTGTAATATTTTAAACAAATCACAACGAAACACATCTTTACTTAACTTTACTTACTTTTTTTGTTGTTTTGGGAGTGTGTGTGCGTGTGTTAGTGTTAGACTCGTTTGAAATACTTTTTTGTGAGATTTCAACTTATTTCAACTTTACTTCAACTTAACCTGTGCACAAAAACAGCAATGATTTGACTTATTTGCACTAAAATAATAGTCCTGGAGGAACCTTGTCTCCTTTAAATCTACCATGCAGATGCTGTCTACGTATGTAGGCCGGTGGTTAGTGCTTGGTAGGAGTAGGAGTGAAGCGTCCCAGCTGGCCGCTCAGCAGTGTCCGTGCAGCAACGCGCCGGTGGCGCCACCTGGCGGCCTTCTGCAGACGCGCACCCTGACCGAAGGTCGCGCCCCGGCGGGCGAGGCGTGCGGCTCCGCGCTCCGGGATGTCGCCGTCGCCGTCGCCGGCCCGGCTGCTGCGCGTCGCCTCCGCGCTGCTGTACGCGCTCAGCTCGCTGCTCATCGTCGTGGTGAACAAGACCGTGCTGACCAGCTACAGGTGCGGCAGGAGGGCAGAGGTCGCGACCTTCCGGGCCTGAAACAATATTGCAATGCGACTGATTATCAAAGTATACGTTTATTTATGAATCGGGGCTCTCTCCGTGAATATAGATGTTTGGGATGGATGTGCAGGGTCGTGCAAAAGTCTTGTGTGACTGTGTGAGAATAATTTTCTGTTGGATCTCGGAGACCAGCAGCATGTCCGACAGTGAAGCTGAATCAATATTTGCTTGCACTGTTCGCCTTCGCTCTGTAAGAATAAGCGCTTTTAAACGGATAGATATTAGTAAATTTCATACTAAGGCAACGTGTAATTGTGGCCGTGTCGTTTTTTTCTACAGGTTTCCTTCGTACACGTTTCTCGGAATTAGCCAGGTGTGTGGTGTGGGATTCACTCCATTCTTCATAATAGATTCATATTTTATTAATATTAAGCATATTAGTCATTTCCTTTTTCTTTATTGACAGATGGCGGTGACTATCGTACTTCTTTACGCTGGAAAAGCGAAGCACATTGTGCACTTCCAAGATTTTGACAAAACTATTTTCTACAAGGTGTGTGTGTGTGTGTGTGTGAGTGAGTGAGAGAGAGCATTCACCAGGCCGTATTTGGTCAATTATCGTCACCCTTTCTGCCCAGATTTTTCCTCTGCCTCTCCTATACGTTGGAAACCACCTGACGGGACTGGCAAGCACTAAGAAATTAAGGTATAGCAGCCAGGACAAGACAGGGAGTCTTAAAAATTCTTAAGTTCCTTCATTGTCTCTGATTTGTTAGCGTTTTCTCCCCCCGCCCTTCCAGTTTACCCATGTTTACAGTGCTACGAAAGTTCACCATACTGATGACCATGGTTTTGGAATCAAGGATATTAAGGTATATTAAGACCTCCCTTTTTTTTTTTTCTGCATTGTGTTGGGCTGCTTAAATCCCTAAAGCAACATGACACTATTCTCGTCTGCAGGAAAAAGTTCCCAAAGCGTTTGGTGTGCAGCGTGTTTGCAATCGTCTTTGGGGCGGCGGTTGCGGCAGGGTGAGGCCTTTAGAATCCTGATGTCGCCTCACGCGTTCTGCAAACAAGTGTGCACATTCACACACCTGTGACGTGCGAAGAGGAGAGAGGGCGCGGGTCCGGGCCAAAGTTTAATGTAAACTTAAACAAAGGAGGTCAACACACGTGGACTTAGGTGACACTAAAATGGCGTGAAAGAACCCAGATATGGCCAAAGTCCAGTGGCACGGAGGAGACCCCTAGTGGCGGAGGCCTGCAGTGGCCGAGACCTGACTAGATCTGGCAATAATGACAAAGCAAGCATTTACATTCACAGCATTCTTCAGACGGCCTTATCCAGAGCGACTTGCAATCAGTAGTTACAGGGTGGTGGCCTAGTGGTTAAGGAAGCGGCCCCATAATCAGAAGGTTGCCGGTTTGAGAGCCGAACCACCAAGGGGGCGCTGAGAAAAGCACAGTGCCCACATGCTGCTCCTCAGGCGCCTTTCCTGGCTGCCCACTGCACACCAAGGGTGATGGTTAAAAACAGACGACAAATTTCGCTGTGTCACCGTGTGCTGCGCTGCAGTGTTTCACAACAACAATCACTTCACTTTCACTTAAACTGCAACTTTGTGGTCTTTTGTACCCACTGGCTACTACCACATGATTGGTGAACGTCAACTCTGATGTTCAACATAAATCATCAAATCGCTGCACACATTAGTGTCACTGTCATAGTGACTGTCGTTGTGAAACACTGCAGCATAGCACACATTGACACAACCAAAGGTGTGCTCTGTATTTAACCATCACCCTTGGTGAGCCGTGGGCGGCCATGACGGGCGCGTGTGGGGACGGTGCTTTGCTCAGTGGCACCTTGGTGGCTCGGTACTCGAACCGCCAACCTTCTGATTACGGGGCCGCTTCCTTAACCGCTAGACCACCACTGTCAAAGCCTCTTTGAATGACCCTGACAATGTTTGATCTATCTTTAGACCTCTTATACATATATACGGTAAATTAAGTTTGGACGTATTTTTGTTTGTTAAGACATATCACGTTGTTACTTTTATCCTTGTTTTTCTGTGCCATTGCAGCTCAGACCTAGCGTTTGACGCAGAAGTATACGCAATCATTCTGCTCAACGACGTCTTCACCGCTTGCAGCGGCGTTTACACGAAAAAGAAACTCAGCGCTGAGGTACGTGTTAGCTACCTGTGGAAGAGCGGCTGGCAGCACCTCGGAACCGTACAGCGGGCAGGGAGTTTTGTTTTGCGCCCCAATGCGCCTTGTGTTTTAACCCTTAACCAGTCTGCCGAGGGTGTAAGCCCCGACATGTTTGTTCTCTCAACTCCTGCATGAAGGGTCTCGGACAGTATGGTGTTTTGTTCTACAACGCCGTCATCATCATTATACCCACGTTGCTGATGAGCGCGCTCACCGGGGACCTGCTGAACGTAAGTTGCGTGTGTGGCCGTTCTAATATTGAAAATTCATAGGTTTATCGGTGAAGATGTAGTCCAGTGTGACAATCCTAAAACGGAATGCAGTTGGAATGATGTCAACTGGTATCTGGCAGCAACCAGCCCTTGGGGCAGTGGTGGCCTAGCGGTTGGGGTGGTAGAAGCCTAGTGGGTAACACACTCGCCTACGAACCAGAAGACCCAGGTTCAAATCCCGCTCACTACCATTGTGTCCCTGAGCAAGACACTTAACCCTAAGTTGCTCCAGGGGGACTGTCCCTGTCACTACGTATTGTAAGTTGCTCTGGATAAGGGCGTCTGATAAATGCTGTAAATGTAAATGTTAAGGAAGTGGTTGTGATGTCCCCACGCTCTGCTCCCATGGCTGCCCACTGATCCCTAAGGTTTAAATGCAGAGGACACATTTCATTTGTGTGTCACTGCGTGCCTTGATGGCCTGTAGACAATGCCTTAACGTCTTGTAAATGTCATTTCCGTTTCTCCACAGGCTTTTGCGTTTGAAGGCTGGTCAAACCTAAACTTCATCTTTTACTTCCTTATGTCCTCGGTCATGGGGTAAGTCTGTTTAAGCGACGTTGAGTTATCAGTGATGCATTCGTGGAAATGAGTTTGAAACGTGCTTTGTTGGCAGCTTTGTTCTGATGTACTCCATTGTGGCGTGCAGCCATTACAACAGCGCCCTGACCACTGCAGTCGTCGGAGCCATTAAGGTGCGTGTGTTTGTCTTCATTTAGAGATGTAATGTTACCACAGATATAGGCATTTCACAGGTAAAGGTATGTACCGTTCAGTCATAACATTGACCGACAGATGAAGTGGACAACAGTGATTCAATCGCTGTGATTCGTTTAAAATATTACACATTCAAATGAACGCAGCTCCATTTTTGGTCGCTTTGAATGGGAAGGACCTCCGTTGACGCCATCTGCATGTACATTAAGCAGTCTGAGTGTTATCTTCCTGGTCTGTTTTTATCAGAATGTGCCAAAGGGTGTCAAAGGAATGAAAAAACAGATCTTTGCATTCAAGTGGACCAACTCAATAATGTTATGGTCATAATGTTATGGCTGATCAGTGTATATCTGGGCTTGATTCTGTTCTACTCAATTGCACCAATTTGTCCATTTAAGTGTATTAACATGACTTTAACATAGAGTAATTACAATGTTCCTTAGAATGTTGCAGTGGCATATATTGGCATGTTTGTTGGAGGAGATTATGTGTTCTCCTGGCCAAATTTCATGGGATTAAACATATGGTAAGCATTTATTTACACTTACAATAGAAGTTTTTTACTTTCTTTTAATTTTACGAGGCATGAAACAGGAAAATTATTTGTTACATCTGATTAATGTATTTCCTTGCTCGTGTAATTCATGCTGTTTGTGGTATCTGTTGCTTGGCAGCATGGCTGGTGGGCTTGTGTACTCATATCTGACGTTCAACGGCTCCGTCTCACTGGAAAGCCCCATAAGTCCCAACGAGGTCAAGGTTCAGATGATCATAGATGCGGAACCTGGTGTCTGCAAACGGGGCCAGACACACTCACCCTGAAGCATCCAGCCTCTGGTTCTCACAAGTGTACCGTTTTTTATCATTATTTATGAGCTCATCTCACAACTGACAGCCTGTAGATTGTATCAGACGTACTGAAAACTAAGTATGTCTTTTTATGCACAGAAGACTGGAGTGAACGCAGTGGTCAAATTTATTCTAATCTAATGGGAGTGGAAGGTAGCCTAGTGGGTAACACACTCGCCTATGAACCAGAAGACCCAGGTTAAAACCCCACTTACTACCATTGTGTCCCTGAGCAGGACACTTAACCCTGAGTGTCTCCAGCGGGGGACTGTGCCTGTAACTACGGATTGTAAGTCGCTCTGGACAAGGGCGTCTGATGAATGCTGTAAATGTAATCATGGCGAGAGTAGAGCGGAATCACAAATCTCCACCATAAACCTGTTAACTCCACAACTATTACTGGGGGTGGTAAATTCTATTATTCTATTATTGTAATCAAACCTACAAAGAATTCAGTCAAGTTTAATCAATCAAACTCACTCACGGAAGTTGGGCAATTACAAAATTTAATAAAAACCAACAGCCACTGTAACTGTACGTGAATGTTTAAAAATGGCAGTTTAAAGCATGAAACCTTTAATTCATTTCAAAATCATTTACATTTACGGCATTTACCAGACGCCCTTATCCAGAGCGACTTACAATCAGTTTTCACAGGGGCAATTTAGGGTTAAGTGTCTTGCTCAGGGACACAATGGTAGTAAGTGGGATTTGAACCCGGGTCTTCTGGTTCATAGGCGAGTGTGTTACCCACTAGGCTACTACCACCCTGTACCTTAATGTAAGAGGGACTACAAGCATAGGCATAATTTACATTGGGGAGTGTTCATATATTAATGATGTGTATCATTAAACCTTTGATCATTAATTGAACAATTTTCCAACATATTAAGTACATTATTATTACTTTAGCAAGGAAATATCCTGGAAATTCACAAGTAGTGCTTCATGGAGAAGACAGGGGTCACCAGTCAGAATGGATTTTGTTTATTTCGATAAGTGCCATTACTCATGTTCCAGAAGTGATAGTCAGAGACTTTGGGGTCACACCTGAAGGAGGAATAAAACAGGGAAGAAAAGGTGCCAGGGCTGAAAGCATTGCATGCGTAAGTCCCACCAGCAGTTTCCCCACTTTATAATTTTTTTTTTTTTTTTTTTTAAGAGCAGGTAGTTCTTTTCATTACACAATGTTAGAAAATACAATGTATTCTAGGTGCTCAAGCAGAGTATAAGATAGCAAAGCCTCTGTAATAGACATGCAGTATTCATCTCCTAATACATTCTCCTTTGCATGGACTTAAATGGCTGGCACGACTGCTGCAATGGCCTCTACTGACGACTTAAGGAGATGAATGGTTAAAAAATACAATTTGTGTACACGCCAGTGTTAAATAAATAGGAATTTGAAAGTTAATTATGAGCAGTTATTCAAACTAAGGCTTATAACAGCTAGAACTTTTAATATAAAAGACAGTAGCCATTCTGTATCTTATCCGGGAACCTGTGTCGCCCTCTGTCCCGGCAGCCAATCCAGATTGAAACCACGGGCATGAAAGCCAGAGGGTGCCAGATGTGGCAGTGAGGAAAAAATAAAAAAGTTAATGAAGCAGAGGCCCACGCCACCCATTTTCCTTTCAGTCCCTATCCACCAATGCACATAACGACAGTCACACAACACAAACACACAAAAACTCGTTACCACAAAAAAAAAAAGAAAAGAAAAAAAGTGCAAAACAGTCTGTCTCGCTCCCTCCCTCTTTAAAACACGGACGAGAACATTCTTCATATCTCAACAATGACATCTACTGTCGTAGCAGCTCTAAAATATAAAGAGTTAAAAAAAACGGGAAGGACAAATAAGGTGCTTTAGCTTAGACCCCGCCTCCGTTACCTACTAATAATCTGGCCGAGGGAGGGCGGGGCTTTACATGGTGTGTTTGGGTGACGAAGACGCTCAAGGCGACAGGTTGTTGGCCAGCTCGATGAGCGCCAGGGCGCCGTGCAGACGCTCCCGCTGCTCCTGCAGACGCCGCCGCGCCGCGCCACTGGCAGCTTTCTCTTCGTCGGCAGGCCCCGCCTCCTCCTCCTCGTCTGACTGCAGGAAGTCCAGGGGATCCTGCTGCTCCTGGTCCTCCATGGCGTCCTTGCCTAGGACCTTGCCCTTGCCGGGGGGCGGGGCTCGTTGCTCTCGCATCTGCCAGTATCTGCCGGTCAGCCGTAGCGCAGGTTAAGCACCGCAGATGACGTGGCACAAATTTTTACAAAAGAATTCCCAGGACTTTCTCAAATTTATGTGCGAATGTGAAAAAATGTCAAATTTTACCCTGAATAGCTCAACTTTTCTACTAACAACAGTGTTTCATCCTCCAAGTTTGTGCAAGTAAAATGGGCTCAATCAGTACACAGATCATCAGCTGTAACGTGGCTCACGACGTATAGCCATCAAAGATACTATAGACACTGCAGGAACTATTCACTTCATGTTATACTTTCACTTTTCCACGCTTATTTCGTATTCCATGGTTATTAATGACCGTAGAAGCCCTGCATGTATACAACTACACCGTAAATAATAATTAAAATGTAGGTATTAGAGAATATGTGTGTGTGTGTGTGTTGGATACTCACTTTGCCAGCCACTCTGCCACAGCTTTGTTGTCAGCAGTCTGGGATTTGCCGGGGCCATCCGTGGGCTCCTCCCGCTTTAGACGAGCGTACGGGTGTTTGGGGCAGTGCCGGTTGGCATGGGTGAAGCGGCTGCCACAGCCTGCATGTGCAAGAGCTCTGTCAATTCCTACTCTCATCAAACGTTACAAACAACCGAGCAGAAGTTGAGCTCAGCGGCCAGGTCCTCACCCTTTTCTGAGCAGACGAAGGGCTTCTCTCCCGTGTGAAGACGCTGGTGCGTCTTCAGCTGGCCACTCTGGACGAAGGCCTTTCCACAGTCTGGGTAATCACACAGGTAGGGTCTCTCCCCTGAGCAAACCAAAGACAAGCAGCACATCAACACACCGAATGACTGAAGGAGGGGAATAACTGGCAACGTACTAAAATGAATCTGCTACTAGTCATGGGTGGTCGTGGCCTATCGGGCAACACAAGCAAGACAATTAACCCTGAGTGTCTCCAGGGGGACCGTCCCTGTCACTACTGATTGTAAGTCACTCTGGATAAGGGTGTCTGATAAATGCTGTAAATTATCAATAAACGAGTGCACGCTGACTACAGACCTGTGTGGGTTCGCTTGTGGGCCTGTAGTGACTTCTCTCTGGGGAAGACGCGGTTGCATATGTTGCAGCGGATCCTGCTGCTGGAGTTTTCACCTTCGTTGATCAGCTCACGAACAGTGTCCGCGCGGGGACGGCCACGACGGATGGCATCCTGTCGATTGACATTTAATAAATTATGAGAAAAAATAAATAAATAAAAAAAGTCAACTTATTACCATGCATTTGCAACATTTTTTCCCTTTACAACTACACTCGCCTTTGCTGCTCAAATACGTGTATTTTTGATTTAGGGAGACTGCGTCTGCGACGGGGTTAAAATGCTGAGAGTTGATCTGAACTAGGCGGGGCCGCTGGCGTACGCCACGTCACTTCCCGCGGCTTTTTGGCGCGCGCCGCTGACGTCACGGCGGGTCAGCTGCTACAGTGAGGAAGTGCAGTTTAAAATCCATCATGTCCACGCGCGCGTTTTTTCTTTCTTTCTTTCTCTCCTACCTTCTCCATAATTCAGACCGCGCACGTTCAGTCGGAACTTTTTTTTTTTTATATCTATGCATTCTGTAACACTTTTTAACACGTTGGCTTTCTGATCCGCGACTTCAAAATAACAAATAAAATATTTACATGATTGATTTGAGACTTGTAGCTAAGTAAAGAAATGAAACTTAATTAAATCGACTTTGCTTACTTCTGTCACGTTTATAAATGAAAGCTGGCCAGGTCGTGCTCTGGAAGCCCGCGGAACTCACCTTCATGTGGTCGGGACACGCAGCGATGTCCGACTCGCCGGCCGAGGCGGCCCCGGCTCCCGGGCTGAGGGTGACGTTGTGCGCATTCTCGCCCCATCTCCAGGGGTAGACCATGAAGTCGCTGAAGCCCGGGCTGGTGGGCATCAGCGAGTCCGCCTTGGGTTTGATCGGCGTGGTTTTGATAACAGACACGAAGACTCGCTTCGGCGAGTCGTTGCAAAGGATCACTTGCGGAGATTTGCTTCCTGCCATCGCCGCCGCCGCCAATCGTGCACTTTCAAGCCTCGCAACGTGTCGCGACAACTACTTCACATCGACGCGCTGCGCGAACGGGCTCCCGAATTACGTATCACAGCTAAGACGCGGGTCCGGAGCTAAAACCGCCGTTCATTACCGACCCTGACCGGCGATATGGTTTCTCCCCCCGTCTGTCACTCTGGATACAATGCACTGCGCCCAGCACAACTTTTCCCGCGTTGCAAATCGCGCCCGACGGGCCGAGCTGGCCAATCGGCCGCGGCGATGTTGCCGGGTGCTCGGACGCCGACCAATCGCGGACGCGGACGCCGTGCCTGAGCCGCTCCGGCAGCGGCCTATGAAACGGCCCGCGTCGGGTCGTGACGTCACACCGCCGACCAATCAGGTTTGAATAAAGGGGCGCCCGCGGCAACGCGTTAACCAACCAGGTGGCGGCGTCTATTCCGGTCGGTTTAAAGGGAACGCCCCCCGCGTATTTCTACAAAAATAACAAGAGTGTTATTTCCGTGCCCACTGCTCAACGAACAACATTTATAAACGCGGAAGGGTTTTAGTGGCAAAATAACTGAATTCCTCCGAATATAAAAGAAAAGGTTCGCTTGGCGGGACCCGCCCCCCCCGCCATAAGGAATCACGGACCGAGACTTTCCCGCCGAGTCCACAGCTGTCCCTGGTCCAGGCCCACTTACCGGCCAATCAGAAATCGGTGGTACCGGTTTCCGGGTGCATTACAGTGTATGTTGCACATGACAATTTAATCCATCCGGTGAAAGTGAAGTGATTGTCGTTGTGAGATACTGCAGCACAGCACACGGTGACACAACCAAGTGTGTCCTCTGCATTTTGCCATCAGCCTTGGTGAGCAGTGGGCAGCCATGACAGGCGCCTGGGGAGCAGTGTGTGGGGACCTTACCCTGCTCAAGGCGACCTCAGTGGTTCGGGAATCGAATCACATTTACATTTACGGCAGAGCAACTTACAATCAGTAGTTACAGGGGACCATCCTCAGGGACACAGGGTACAGTGCTCAGGGAAGCAATGGTAGTAAGCGGGATTTGAACCTGGGTATTCTGGTTCATAGGCGAGTGTGTTACCCACTAGGCTACTACTACCCAGTGACACTCCAATTATGAGTCTGCTACCTTACCTACTAGGCCACCCCTGTCCCATAAGAGGCACGGTGCTCCCATTACTGATCTGATCAGTGCCCGGTTAACTCTCAACCCAGTCTATAGGCAGAACATAAAGATCTGTCAACTAATTCCAAGCTTCAGAGCCAAAGCCTGTAGTTAAAATTGTGAGGAATTGGACCAATGAGGCATAGCAGCACCGCATGGCCCCTTCTCTTTCGCCCTCTCTAGCTTACACTCACTATCTGTAAGTCTGTAAAAACTACATGAGGTTGTGCAATAAGATCCTTCTATGCCTTAGCCCTTACTACATACTTATTTTTAGTGCTCATTTATATTTTATTTGTATTCATACTCATAAATGTATGTCTGTCTCTCTGTGCACTTGTTGTATGTCTTGTACATACAATGTATGTACATTGTGTGTCTTTCCCTCTGTGCAATTGTAGCATAAGCAATTTCCTTTGGAATTAATAAAGTTTTCTGATTCTGATTCTTGGGCCAGTGGTGGCCTAGCGGTTAAGTAAGCGGCCCCGTAATCAGAGGGTTGCTGAAGATGCCACTGAGCAAAGCCCCGTCCCCACACACTACTCCCCGGGCGCCTGTCATGGTGCCCACAGCTCACCAATGTAGATGGTTAAAAGCAGAGGACACATTTCGTTGTGTCACAGTGGGCCGTGAATGACATTCACTTCATGCCCCTCAGCACAGCATAACTCAAGTGTAGAATAAATTAAAATACACCGTACTCCATACGCCTGTAGCAACTTCGCTCAACCCCTCTATCCTGGGTTTGGGGTGAATTTGGGCTCGTCAGTGAATTTGAGTGCTTTGTATACAAATTGAGTGCTTGTATACAGATGTATATAGATGGACTATGGTGTGACAATTTGCACAAATTACGGTAGAACGTGTTTGTATTGAGGAACTGAAACATCAAGCGGTATTTCAGCATTGCCCATAGCCATTGAACGTTTATAAAAAGTCGACTTTAGTTTATGTGAAACGTGTTTTCTCCTATCACGACCACAGGCTGATGGGGGAAGGAAGCACAGAGACAGGACATACTGAACAAAAGGGATTTATTAGTAATACAAAAGAAAACGGCACGAGGGGAAGAACAAAAACAACCCCCCCGGCATGTGGCGATAGCCAGGAACATGTACAGTAATGACAGATCCACGTCAAGGGTGCCCAACCCCATCACATTTTGTTTAGTTTAGTTTTTCTCTAAATTTGTGCTGTAGAACTGGATCAGCAGTTGAATACTGTGCTTGCAGATTCATCAGCCGGTGGCGTTGCCTGCATACTACAGGAGTTTAACAGCTAAGTTCCTGGGGGTGCAAAGGTGTGATGGGGCTCGTCGTCTCTGCGCTGGGGGAGGGTGGGGCTATGTGGGTGGAGGGCTGAGAGCTGTGATGCCGATCGTCGTTTCTGGGGTGGGGTGGGTCAGTGCTGCGAATCTGACTGCCTCAAATCCGCAGGACTTTGATTGCTACGGCAAGGGGTGGGGGTTGTCTGTAGCAGGCCTCTCCACGCTGATGCAGGGTTGTTGGTTATTAACCGATATTTCATCTTCTTTTAGCCACTTTGATCTCCCTGGTCAGCGTGTTCCAGGTTTGTAGTCACTGAAAAGAATTACAGGTTAAAAAAAAAAGACAAAATCATTGTGACAGCAGCACACCAACCTTCGTTAATCTAGAATCAGATAAAGAGATAAAAAAGATTTTAAAAAAAATCTTGTACATGCTTCATTAATCATTCAAACTATATTATCAAACATATCTCAATTATTACTATTTCGATTTATTTAGCATGTGGTCCCTTCTTGTTTGTTTTGCACCTTTTTATCCCTCAATGGTTATTTATGCCATTTAGAATGTCGATTTCTATCTCTCTGCGAGAGTTTTGTATTGTATTGTGCTGTACTTCTGTTCATAAAACAAAATGCAGATTCCACTTTGATTTCCCAGAGAGCTCCGTAACAACAATCTCCTTTGGTTATTGTCAATATACTTATATAAAATAAACGCTGGAAAACGTTGGTTCAAAGTGGTGTAGAGGACATGAAGTGGAGGTGTTGTGCCTCTGCTCGCCCGGCCAGCTGCGGAAGGGGAAGGGATTTTTGTTAGGGGAGCACTATTTCGCAAGCCGCCCGTTTCCCCGGTAACAGGACGCCTCGCTGCCGAGTCGGACGGCCAGGGTTGGCGAGCTGCTCGTTTTACAGGGTGAGTTCGCGCATCTGCTCCTTTCCGTGTGCCTGCTTGCGTTTTCTGGCTGCCCGGCGTGCCGTGTTAGCATTTAGCTGCATGCAGCCATCGGCCCAGATCGCCGGGAACAACCTGTTGACCACCAGCGCTGTGTGATTCGTGACTCACCGGGTAAATCTCCCGGATCCATTAAATTACTCATGAGTCACGAATCTTCGGTCTCCATTGAACCGAGTCATTTGAGTCCTAAGTACACCTCGTCTAAATTGTTAACTCCATCACATAAGTACATCTTATAATCATTCATAAATCAATTACTTCCATAGGAGTCGAATAAATTACAGTTTATTTGCATCATCTGAATCTGAATCACTCACAGACGGGTTAGCAGCATCCGGCGGTTCCTCTGGCCGGAAATATTGACTCAAGTGACTCACGCACCCGGATCAGTTAACTGAGTGACTCAGATGCTACTCGGATCCTAAAAAGGATCCGAGTGTTACAGCTCGATTGACCACGGCGTTCTGCAACCTGTTCAAAATTATGAATAGTAAGTAGCAGTTTCTGTAAGTCGACTGTACCAAGATATGACCCATATGAGACCCATATATAAGTTTTATAGCTGCTATGTCCCAACCGTCAAGCCATTGCAAGTTTAAATTATAATTAATAACCAAACCTTGGCAGTAAATTGTAATATTAGTCACATCATTAGTTACACATTTTGTTATTCGGAAATATTTTTTCCCCTCAGATTTGATTCACAAAACCCCATAATGACAATGTGAAAAAAAGTGTAGGTTTTTACTTGAACAGGCAAATTTATTTAAAAAAAAAAATGAGGAAGCACAAGTACATAAGTATTCACAGCATTTTGCCATGGTCTCAGGTGCCTCCTGATTCCCCTGATCATCCTTGAGATGTTTCTGCAGATTAATTGGAGTCCACCTGTGGTAAAAACAGTTGATTGGACATGGACATTTGGAAAGGCAGACAACTGTCTATATAAGGTCCCACAGTTGACAGCTCATGTAAGAGCACAAGCCAAGACAGGATTGTGTGGAGGCACACATCTGGGGAAGTTCCCCACGAGCACAGTGGCGTCGGGACACTTCTGAATAACCTTGTGCGGCCCAGCCAGAGCCCAGACCTGAATCGGATTGAACATCTATGGAGACATCTTAAAATGTCTGTGCACCGAAGCTTCCCATCGAACCTGATGGAGCTTGAGAGGTGCAGCAAAGTGGAATGGGCGAAACTGGCAACGGATAGGAATGCCAAGCTTGTGGCATCATATTCAAAAGGACTTGAGGCTGTAATTGCTGCCAAAGGGGCAAGTATTGAGCAAAGACTGTGATTACCTAAATATTTTTAATAAATTTGCCAAAACCGCCAGTAAACGTTTTTTCATGTTGTCATTATGGGGTGAAAAAGGAATTTAATACATTTTGGAATAAGGCTTTCAACATAACAAATGTGAATACTTTCCAGATGCCCTGTATAGGACTAATAGTCGGCTTTGCTGGACTGTTCTAGGCTGTCATGTCAGACGTCTCCGAAATGCCTACAGAGGACCAGCTGAGCTGGATGGAGAGTGGAGGGGGGCAGTCGGAAACCAAAGGTGGTGGACAAGGAGAAGGAACCGGAGTAGAAGCCAACAATGAAGATGCGCCTGGCCAAGGGTTCAATATGGCTCCAGGCTCTCAGGTGACTGACCAGACTCATAGTGCTGAGCCAGTTGACCTGCGTCAGTCACAGGTTGTCACCGCCACGTCACTGGACCTCCCCAATAAAAGCAAGTCAGACCGAACTCACCCACTGGTAAGAACCTGCTGTATCTTCTGTATGTTCACCAAACATTTGATACCTCCAGTATTGTGCTAAATCACTTCACTTTCACTTTAAATATTACCTAAATATTGATTTACATTGCAGAACTTCCTTATTGTCGTGAAACAATGACATGATGTCTGTAGAGAAAGAGACGGTGTTGTCACCGACACCACATCTCACACATCAACCTGAACATTACTGACACTTTCACTCTTTAATCAGGATTATTTGTGAGTTTTAAACTTTGCATGTGAGATTCGTGTGAGAACACTTAACAGTAGGTTGAAAATGGTTTTGTGGTGTATATTTCGCTTCCAGACCCTGGATTGGGCTTTTGGGATCAACCATTCTCTCCCAGTGTTCAGCCTCCAGGATCACGAGCGCTGCGTCATCCTGTACGCTTGTTCTCATGTGGCGGTTATATATGACCACACTTCCAACACACAGCACATCTTACAGGCAAGGTCCCTCTCCCTGTGACTATGGTAGTGCTCACTTGCGAGAGACTTTGACATTGATGTGTTTTGCTTTTAAATTGGTCTTATTGGTCCCCTAATATCCTGTCTGAAGTCTGTTTCCGAAATGTAGGCGTGGTGCAGAATTACAGCCACTTAGATCCAGTCCCACAATGAGATTTCCCCAGGACGCACCATTTCAGTGTCTGTAGCTTTAAATGCTAATGAGGAGGAGAGCAGCTTATAGAAGTGAGGGGCATTCGTGGAAATGATGTCATCAAATCCATTCACCAACCAAAAAGTTTGGCGCAGACAGGAAGTCACCTTTCCCCTTTTTTTTTTAAAGTGAAGTGATTGTCACATTTTGAGGACATAAGGGGAAAAATTCCAGATCCGGCTGCCTGAATGACCAAAGCACTCTTTACACCTATTGCCATTTCTAGCTACTGTGGGGCTGTAGACAGGCTAATTAATAACGTATTAATGTTAAACAAAGTCACATTTTCATGATAGGGGACCTTATCTAAGCTTTCATTTGATATATTTGTCTCAGTTTCACCCAAAATGGTAGTAAACTATTGGGGTGGAACTAGTGATGGAACAATAGGATCATTCTTTAAAATGTATTCCATTAAAAAAGAACACGGAGAACTTTTGCTAAGAACAAAAAATCATTAGCCAAGTTGTGTCACATTAACGCGGTTAGTTAAGTTTAAAATCTACCAGATATTAGTCACCTCCTTTGAAACTGTAATTCCCTTGATAATTCAAGGGTGTCACGTGCATATATTTATATATATAAAATGCTGCTGTGCTCCCCAGGGCCACTGCAACCCTGTCTCCTGTATGTGTGTGAGTGTGGACCGGCGCTGGCTGGTGACCGCTGACAGCGGGGGAGAGAGTCTGGTCATTATTTGGGACACCTACACAGGGTAAGGCTGCCCACAGACGTGGCACAGACACCATTGGCTCTTAAAAACAGAAGAAACGTCTGTGTAAAGTAATCCAGACGCTGGAGTCAACCCCTCACCTGCTGCTTGTGTGATGCGCAGGATCCCAGTACGGACGCTGTTTGACTGCCACCCAGAAGGGGGCGTTGCTGCGCTGGCTCTGTCGCACGACACCAAATACCTGGTCACCGTCGGGGCTGGTGCAGTTCAGGTGAAGCTTCGCGCAGAATTGCATCACTTCCTTACCTTTCTTTTCATTGCATCCTACAGGGAAATGCATTTTTATTCATTTTTTGTAACTGTTGTTAAATACATATTCATTCGTTGCTGTACTAGATGATGTTTGCAGGGGAAGATGTCTTCCCGCTTCTGATGAAATGGGTGTATTTGTGTGTTGTGATGCATGCAGCGTGTCTGCATCTGGGATTGGACCAGAGAAACAGACAGTCCACTGTGGGTAACTGAGCTATCACCAAAGCTTAGGGTTCAGGTATATTCCCTACAGAACCTTGAAAACTCAAACCTACTGCTGAAATGCTTACACACACTATATACACAGAATGCATTATATAGTTATTTACATTCACATTTATGGCATTTGGCAGATGCCCTTGACCAGAACATCTTGCTTTCATGTTACCATCAATTAAGTAATAATTTCTGGTTCACTAGGACTCAAACCATGAATACAATCATTTTATTCCCTCTGTTGAAGTATTTTCTTGCTTAAGTAAGACTATAAGAACATTACAAGTTAGTCTAAGTGTCCTGTATAGAGGACTAAATATACTAAAGTTCTCTCACCTACCACTGTTCATTGCTACTCACGTATTATATAGGGATGTGACAATATATCTGTCTTCTCCCCTTCAGACACACGTTCTCTTCAACCCAGCCGACTGCATGCAGTTGCTGAGTAACAGTGAAAAGCGAGTGGTTTTCTACAGATGGGCAAGTGCTATTTACACGCAATGTTCACCAGCCATGCCTGCTGTTGCACCCTTGCATGTGTAAGTGTGTTGCAGGTGTAGCATTGGGATAGTTTGTTCTGATCGTTGATGTTCTTTTTAGGGTGAAGGCAGCCTGCGAAGTTCTGCCCCTGCCATTTCAGATAAGGTTGTGTTTTCAAAAATTCTCACATATACATATACACTTTTTTTTTGGACTGCATTAACATCTAAGTCTACTTCCTTCCGGGCAAACTTTTAATCTTGGTTAACAATTTGTAAATGGACAAAACAAATTACAAATGGAGTCAAATGTCAGTGGTACATTTTTTACATTTTAGTGCAGCAGTTACGTTAAAAAATACCATGAAAGAACAAAATGAAGAATGCTGCTGTTTGGTTCTAATCAATTACTGAAGATTATAAAATGGCACATGACCGCACTGTGGGGCTTTCCTATTTCATCATGCTGTAAAACCGCAGTTCAGAGCTATTTAAACCACATGCCTCCAATTTCAAGGCGTTTAGCCAAGGACCGGGTACCCCCAGTCAGAGTTGGCAACTGTTCTTTATTTTGTTTTATGCCTTAGCTACTCCACCTATCTTTAGGCCTGAATGTTGTTGTACTTTTGAGGTGACGATGCCTGTAGATGGCACCATATTTTCATGAATATTTTCTGTTTAAAGCAACCAGCATTGCCAGATTGGTAGAAACAACGCATCTTTTTTAACCATAATAAAATTCATTAGTCTATGTAGTCCAACAATCTGTTAATCATCTCCGATTGTCGCACATTCTTCATCCTTGTGCCGTCTGTGCTTCCTAGACCTTCAAGAGGGTAGTGGGACTCTTCAGTCAGTCTGTGTTCAATAGTGGGGGTGTTCAGGCCTACAGCGCCACCTCTCTTGGCAACGTGCTGCTCTGGGTTCAAGAGCGAGGGCATTCCACGTACAAGGCACTCAGACTCATCCCGCTGCAGGCTGAGGGCATTACTGTCCTTACCGTCATAGAGAGGTACACAACCACACACACTCAGCTAACTACACGGGACACCTTACTGGAGGCATGGCAGGCACAATGCCACGTTGTAAACTGTTGTTTGTGGGTCCTACAGGTTCATTGTAACGGGCGATGCCAGAGGTCAAATCAAGTTTTATGACGAGAACTTGAAGCTCATCAATAGTTACAGCGAGTTCGGCCTGGACCCCATTGCCTCTGTCTCCTTCTCCAAAGAGTGTCCTCCCAGTGGCAGTAAGGGCTATGCTGTGGACTGCACACTGAAGGCAGAGCCATTTGTCATGCGGTGAGAACATATTTATAACAGGCCATGTTGCGTCTACACACCGTTATTAGTACAGGGTGGGCCATTTATATGGATACACCTTAATAAAATGGGTCCTGTTTGTGGCACATTAGTATATGTGAGGGGGCAAACTTTTCAAAATGGGTGGTGGCCATAGTGGTATTGGTAATTTCACAAGAAAAACAATGGTGTGCTTGGTTTTAACGTAACTTTATTCTTTCATGAATTATTTACAAGTTTCTGACCACTTATAAAATGTGTTCAATGTCACCAACCATTCCCATTTTATTAAGGTGTATCCATATAAATGGACCACCCTGTAGTTGAATAGGTTTGTGAGTATAATCTTAAATTCACTAATTACAGGAGCAGCATGGTGAGGATGTTCATAGCCATCGCATCACTAAGCCATCATAGCCCTGAACATTTTTACCCTCACTTCCCAAACTGTAGGAACTTTATTTTCTCGACGGTGACAGCGAGGGTCGCGCACGTGACCCCTCAGGGAAACGTGGCTCAGGACTTGCTGATGGAGCATGCTGATTGGCTGGGGGCCGTGGCCTGTCACCCTCAGCAGCCTCTGGTCACCACGGGCAGCCACAGCGGCGCGCTGAAGGTATGGGACTATGAGCGACATCAGCAGGTCTGCAGCCGGGTATTCCAGAAACATCCGAAGGTCCAGTGCCTGGCTTACGATCCACGTGGTGAGCTTTTGACACACGCGCTTACACACACACACACACACGTGTGTGTGTGTTTTTCAGATGCCGTTTGATGTGTGTTTTGAGCAGGATTCTACCTGGCGGTGGGCTTTGCCAGCGGGGAGGTGTGCCTGCTAGATGCCTGCACTCTTCAGAGTGAGACCGAGGACTGTTTCTCCCACACCACACATGCAATTACACACATTTCCTTCTCACGCGACTCGCTTTACCTGGCCACTGCGGTGAGTGTGTATATTGCGTCTGAGAGAAACTGACCTACAGCGCAGATCTCTCCCTTGGTCATTGTTGTACTCCCCCCCGCTCTCTTTTCCCAGGATGCTGGTAAGGCTGTGATGTTGTTCCAGTTACGTTCAACGGAAGGCAGGCAGCGGTGGCAGTTGCAGGGCCGATTCCAGTCCCACTACCATCCTATCCAGGACCTGCTGTTTGGAGAGCAGCTGGACAGCAAGTTGCCCTGCCTCTTCTCCCTGGGTTTGGACCGTAGGCTGGTGAGGGTCCTGAAATGCTCAAACATACTATCAGGGTTCCTACGGTCATTAAAAACCTGGAAAAGGGAAAAGAGTTTGAAAAGGGAATTTCATTGGAATATGAAATAAACAAATGAAGTTATGGAAAAGTCATTGAAATTTGATTGACACAATGTATAACATGAAGTACATAGTTCCCGTAAGACTGCGTGAGAAACTAGTGCAGGTCTATGCTGGCTTTACGTAGTGAACCACGTCACGTGGTGCTGCAAGAACTTGGAGGAAGACACATTGCTAAGTTTTTCAGGGTTGTCATAGGTTTAGTTTAACAATTTTCTGGTAAATATGACTTTTTGTGGGGGTTTTTTTGTTTTGTTTTTTTACATGTGCACAGAAATTTCAGAGAACGTATAGTCATGAAAATTTGCGGCATTTCTCACACCACGCCATGACATATACCTATAAACTCCTGTTCAGTGCCCTCTGTGTACTTGGGTGAGAGTGTACATGTGTGTGTGTGCGTGTCCACAGGTGGAATACGACCTCCAGAACAGCACAGAGGGCAAACTTGTGATTATGCAGGAAATGCGGGTGGACCAGAGCGCTGTGCCCTCCTGCATGGCTTGGTACCCACCCCTCACCCCTGAGCACTTCCTGGTCATCGCGTCACACCCTGACAGGATGAAGCTGTTTGACTGTACCACCATGATGTGCAGGTCAGATCAGTAATACACACGCACACGCAAAAACAATACACATTGCATGTTCACTACATATTTATATGCATTGAAAAATACATTCATAGTATATCACATATTAAATGCAAACACACGAAAAAACTGACACGAACGCTGGACACATTTATGGCAACATACAGGTGACAACTCTTAGGGTAATCAGGAGGGCAATAGACAGTCACCAGGAAAAGTTTGGATCATGGCAGCTAAACAAATCTTCTGTTCGGTAATTATAATTACACTTGGTACAGTCCAATGTGTTGTCTTGCTGCAGATGCAATATAGCATAATAATGTAAATGTACATTGGTGTCATGTGACTGATTACAAGATGTCAGGTGACTACTCTCTCATACGGGAAGTCCAACAGGGCACCTCATGGTAAAAAAGAGAAAAGTTGTTCTACATTAAGATGGCCCAGAGCATGGTGACCAGGACAGGTTCCACACAGAACAAGCCTCGCCACGGTCCACCAGCGCAGTTGAGAGCACGTCCTCAGCGTCACATCCAGAGGTCATTTTTGGAAAATGGATTTACGAGGGATGACCGCAATGCTGCAGTGGTTGAAGGGGTCGGGGGTCAGCCTGTCAGTCATCAGACCAGATGCTGCACACCGCATCAAACCAATCTGCATGGCTCTGGTCCCAGAAGTTCGATCTTCTAAAGATGATGCCCAAGAAAGCCTGTGAACAGTTTGCTGAAGACTGAAGATTTCTGGAACTATGTCCCATGGTCTGATCTGATGGTGTAAAGTCTGGTGTTCTCCAGGTGAGTAGAACAAAGACATGTGTCAAGCATGCTAGTGGGAGCATCATGCATGAGCGCTGAACATGAATGCCACCATGAAGCAGAGCATGATCCACCTCCCCTCGGAAACTGGGCCGCAGGGTAAAATTCCAACATCCAAGATTAACCCTACCTTGCAATAGGAGCAAGGTCTCAAACGGATGGTGAAGGAGCGCAAGGTGATGTCATCGTGGAGGAGTCGAAGAGGATTCCATGAGGATTCCAACCTGTGATGCTCTAGTGAACTCCATGCCCAAGAGATTTATTACTGTAACTCCCTTCTAGCTGGTCTACCTCAATGTAACATCCGACCTCTCCAACGCATACAAAATGCAGCAGCACGACTGATCTTCAACCTCCCCAAGTTCTCCCACACCTACAAAGCCAAACATGGAGTAGCACCATCCTACCTCACAGCCCTTATTACACCTCGCACTGCACCTCGTATACTCCGAGCCTCCAGTACTGCTCTCCTGGTCCCTCCATCTCTGAAGGTAAAAGGAAGACGTTCATCTAGACTCTTCTCTGTCTTGACCCCTCAGTGGTGGAATGAACTTCCCCTCGAGGCCAGAACAGCTCACTCACTGAGCACCTTCAAACCTTTAGATGAATTTGTAACCTTCTTATTGTCTGACTTCTTTATAGAAACTACAACAGAGTGAATAAAAAGATTGTATTCATAGTTGGGGGTCCTAATGAACCAGAACTGATCACTTCATCGATGGTAACTTGAAAGCACGTTGTAAGTCGCTCTGGTTAAGGGCGTCTGCCAAATGCCTTGAATGTAAATGTAATATAGATTTAAGGCTATGCTGAAAATTAGCCACTAGGCTACAACACCCTACCACAGCAGATTTACACCGTTTTCCAAGCTGTACACTGACTATTGTACATTTTAGTGTCACATCTTCAGTGTTGACCAAAGGAAACATATAATCTAGTATCATAATCTGTGCTGCAGGCAACCTTCCGACCCTGTGATTCGAATGTGGAGACCGTCTAGTACCAACCTGTGTCACTTAATATTGAGATTTGATGTAGAGATGCTCTTGGGCACAGGAAGACAGTGCTGTCGCCGACTCGCGGATCTCCAATGAAGAAGATGGTTGTCTTGCCTCAGACGCAGGACTCTAAATCCCGCCACATGGCTTACATCACTCGTAACATGGTAATTTGAGCCGCTGAGGAAATCATTCCATGAACGTGCGCACGACGCGCGTTTGTATGCATCTCTTTCTTCCGTATTTGTGCGCGCGCAGGTGGGAATGCAGATTCTGCCGCTGGACGGGAATCCCTACAACTCAAACATGGTGCTCTGCCACTCCACGGGCGTGGCCGGCCTGGCCTGCTCACACGACGGCCGACTGGCCTTCACCGCGGGCGGGCCGGACAGCACCGTGTTCTGCTGGGAGATGAGCGCCACGTGAGTCTGCAAACGAATTCCGCCGCGTGTCGAGAAGAAGAAACCCCGTTTCCGCCTGGCTTAGATTTTTTTTTTTTTTTTTTTTTTTTGCCTTTCAGTGCTCTGGAGGCTGCGGCTGCTCTTGGGGGTAAAGACCTGACTCCCTTCTACAGCCTCCTGGAGGGGGGGAGATACGGAGCCCAGTACAGGGTGAGGCTCAAATCAGCTTCAATGTTGCAGACTCGCGGCAGGGACTTTGCTGCATGGGTCAGTGTTCAAGATCCCTTAGGGCCAAATTCGTCCTCTGAGCGCTGCCGTTTTTTTTTTTCCCCTTCGCCTGTGGCATGCAGGAAGTGGAGGATTTTTTCTACTACTGCCAGCTGCGCAGTCAAGGCCTCGACGTCACGGAGCCGACGCGGGTCTCCACACACATCTCACTCTCTGAGGTGCCCTTCATCCTGAGAGCCATGGGCGTCTACCCCACCCAGCAGGAGGTGATCACGCCGGGATCTCACTGGCCAACGCTTGAGCCTGAATGGGACATCATCTGAGCTTTTCTTGTAGTTTAAACGACCGTCCAGCTCATAGGCTAAAAATTTTCTTTGTATCTCCATCAATACATTACAAGTGTTTACATAAAAATTGTCTTAGTATCTTGGTATAAGTTATGTTATATTGACTGAAAACATTTAAAAAATGGAATGGAATTGTTTGTTTTTGTGGTTTTAGAATATTTAGAAAATGCAGTTATAAGCGATGTGGGGCGTGGCTATCTGTTGTGTATTGGGATTACTGTAGGCCCTCTTCATGTCCCACTCTAGATGGAGGACATTCTCAATGAGCTAAAGTTTGGCCACCATGCTGAGACGGGCCGCTGTGCTACTGAGCTGGACCTGCCGGAGCTGATCCGGCTGCTGGTGAACAGACGTTCTATGCAGGGCCTCCAGCACCAAGACCTGCTGCAGGTCTTCAAAGTGCTGGGCAAGCCCGATGCCTCCGGACGCGTGGTCATCTGTCGGGATGAACTGCTGGAGCTCCTGCAGACCACAGGTCTGTGGAAGAGAGGATCAGTAGAGTCCTTCTGTGTATGGCTGTAGGATGAACGATCATCGAATTATGCCAAATTGTGACGTACAGTACAGGCCAAACGTTTGGACACACCTTCTCATTCAACGTGTTTTCTTTATTTTCATGACCATTTACGTTGGTAGATTCTCACTGAAGGCATCAACACTATGAATGAACACATGTGGAGTTATGTACTTAGCAAAAAGTTGAGACCTGACCTCCACAGTCACCGGACCTAAACCCAATCCAGATGGTTTGGGGTGAGCTGGACCGCAGAGTGAAGGCAAAGGGGCCAACAAGTGCTAAACACATCTGGGAACTCCTTCAAGACTGTACATAACTCCACATGTGTTCATGTATTGAGAAGGTGTCCAAACCTTTGGTATGTACTGTATGTACGGCAAATTCTTTTATTTATTTATTCTTACATTTTAACTAATCCAGATACATTAATTGGTCTAGTGCTGATAGTGACCTTCCGTTCTGTGCAGGTGAGCACATGACACAGGATGAGCTGGCTCTGTGTCTTGGTACACTGCTGAGTCCGGACCCAGAGGAAGGGTCAGAGGGCAGACACTGGGAAGGTCAGTGGGTGAACATGGCATTAAATGTATAATATATACACACACACACACACACACACATATATATATATATATATATATAAAAAAAAGTGATTCAACATCCCTCTGTGTTTATGGTGCAGATGTGCTGCCGGTTCCCCGAGAGATCACCATGGAGACATTACTTGCAGACATCCTGGGGCTTTCCGAGGCCACCGGTGGCATCCAAGCAAGTAGCGACGCTGATGGAAGCGTCTTAAAAAAAAACTAAATCTTAATATGGTAGAGGTGTATATTTATTTTATTTGTGAAATCAAGCTGTAATTCGTTTTTTAAAAAAATAATAAAAAGCCTTTTCGAATCTCTGTGTGTGTGTGTCACCGAAACTTGTTCCGACAACTTTTGTTGCTCGAATTTCTCACTTTCTCCCCGTCCTGTGACCGCTCCGCCTGTCCCTCAGTGCGCGTCTCCCGCGCATGCGCGCAGCCGCCCTCCCGGTCCTCCGCTCGGCGTTCACATTGCGTCCGAACAGCCGGCGAGCTATAAAAAAAATCTATCTATCTATATATATATATATATAGATAAAAATAAAATAAATCCCGGCATTCTCCCCGCGGCAGCGATGTCGGGCAGGTCGGTCCGCGCCGAGACCCGGAGCAGGGCGAAGGATGACATCAAGCGGGTCATGGCGGCTATCGAGAAAGTACGAAAATGGTAAGGAGGACAGGAAAGGCGGCGCGTTATTCAAGGACAGAGAGAGAGAGAGGGAGAGAGAGTGGGAGAGAGAGAGAGAGAGAGAGACGGGCGCCCGAACCGAGACGCGGCGGCGTTCCATGCGGGCCGAACCGGGAGCCATTTCGCCGCCGCCACGCGAAGCCGGAGCCTGTAATGCCGGCCGCCGCGACCGCGTCTCTATTCGGGCGCCGCGGGGTGGGCGAGACGGAGCCTTTCCGGGGGGGGGCTTTAAATGCGGCGCTTACCGGGCGGCGGGACCGGGAGAGACTTCCACACGCGGCGGCACTGAACGCGCACTTTCCGACAAAAACGATGATTTGTTTCACTTTTTCCCGGCTTTTTTTGTAACGTTTGTTGCAGGTGTAAACAAAACACCGACATCTGTTCGTTACGCACATTGTACATACTTTTCAGAACTACTGCAGAAAATGTGACTTTTGGTGTTTTGGGCGGGGCGTAAGGCACGCGTGGCCACGCCCCCTCACACGTTATCGATATAAAGTTTGATTTCCCTAAATCGCGTCCGTTCTGTGGCGGCTGAGGCAAGAGGGGAACGTCCGTTTCTAGGTCACAGTTGTAAAATACATTTAAATGTATGGCATTTGTCAGACGCCCTTATCCAGAGCGACTTACAATCAGTAGTTACAGGGACAGTCCCCCCCTGGAGACACTCTGGGTCTTGCTCAGGGACACAATGGTAGTCAGTGGCACCTTGGCCGATCGGGATTTGAACCGGCAACCTTCTGATTACGGGGCCACTTCCTTAACCGCTAGGCCACCACTGCCGTCACAGTACCGTTCACACAGACTGCTCCCCAGGTGCCCGTCATGGCTGCCCGCTGCTCACCAAGGGTGATGGTTAAATGCAGAGGACACATTTTGTTGTGTCACCGTGTGCTGTGCTGCAGTGTTTCACAAAGATAATCACTTCACTTTCACTTCCCTTTCACCCTGTGTAATTGACACCGTGGGAAAAGGGGTGTGGCCCTCTCATTACTTATTATTGCATAGCAATCACAGTTCATTTACAGTTCTGGGCATACAGGGTGGTGCAAAAGTTTTAGGCAGTGGTGAAACTAATTAAATTTTTTTTTTTGTTCGACTTCCCAACAGTAAATTTGTTCAAGTGTACAAACTTAAAAAGTGAAAATAGGGTGGTAGTACCCTAGTGGGTAACACACTCGCCTGTGAACCAGAAGACCCAGGTTCAAACCCCGCTTACTACCATTGTGTCCCTGAGCAAGACATTTAACCCTGAGTGTCTCCGGGGGGGACTGTCCCTGTAACTACAGACTGTAAGTCACTCTGGATCAGGGAATCTGATAAATGCCATAAATTTAAATGAGAGTAGAGATGTGGTAGAAGACCTGGGTGTCGGTCTCTCCCAATCATGTAAACTAATGATTGATCTCTTTCATGCAAAAGTCTACAGAAGAAGAATGATATTGTATTACTGGACAATAGAATAACGGAGTCTCTTTCTCTACACGTGTAATGTCCCTGAAATCCTGCTATAAACAGTTTAGGTATATAAAAATGTGACATTTTTGGTCACGTAAAACTATATTGCTTCTAGCTCTGATAAACAGTGTTTTTGTTTTACCTGTCTGTATTGGTGACTTATGCACAGTCCTGTATATTTTAGTAAAAGAGACAATCTTTGTCCTAGGTGGCAATGAATATAAAACTACTACATTTGATAGTTTTAAGTGTTCAAAGGTGAGAGACGGTTTAGTTTGCTGGCTGCAGAGACCTTGTGGGAACCTTGTCTGCCTGTAGCTGTGAGTCGCCCATTGTTCGGGGTGTCACAGGGACGTGTCCCCTGAGTCGGCCAGCCAGGCTTTCCATTGTGTCAACGCTTTTCATTGGTAGAGTTGGACGGGATCCCAGCGGCTCACAATGCACCCTCTTCTGTCCATAGGCCCGCTTGCCAAGCCCAATATGTCCCCTGTCCCCATCCTGCCCTGTCCTTTCGTGTTTGGGTACAAGACTCCAAGGTCTCCTCTCAGTCTGTTGCGTTCGGTTACGTTGACTCAACAGACTTTCGACTCAACTGTTCTTACATTTACAGCATTTATCAGACGCCCTTATCCAGAGCGACTTACAATCAGTAGTTACAGGGACAGTCCCCCCCTGGAGCAAATTAAGAGTTAAGTGTCTTGCTCAGGGACACAATGGTAGTAAGTGGGATTTGAACCTGGGTCTTCTGGTGTTACCCACTAGGCTACTACCACCCTGTTCTTGCCTCTCGACATGACAACATTTTCCAGTCTCCAGCCCATGATGTAATTCTTAAGATGGATCTAAATCTCATGTAAGACCTTTCTTAGTTATAACTTACTGGAAGACTTAAAAGCCAGCAATACACTTGCTGTGAGCTACGTATGCATCTCCGTACACAGTTGCGTCGTAACGTTTGTGCTGACGTACATGCGACCGCGCTGGACGGCGTCATCTGTAGTGCGTACTCCTTACCACCAGGGGTCAGTGTCGAGGCCTCAAACCGAACAAACGAACACCCGTATGTTGGGTACGGATCTCGCAGCACTGCCCTTATAAAATTAACCACGCAAGAACGTATGTGCATAACAGCACGTATATTTCTGCCTTTATTCCACCTGGAAGTGAAAGGTACAGGCTTCTTATATCTATATTTTTCCATTTTATTGTTTTTCTGCTTTTAACGTTTTGATGCCCTTAAATTCGTGCTGTACACTTTCACTTTAACGGTTTAATAAAGGTTTATCTCATCTATCGCTTCATTTATTTCTTTACGTTTCGTTTCTCTCAGGGAGAAGAAGTGGGTGACGGTCGGCGACACGTCACTGCGGATCTACAAGTGGGTGCCGGTGATGGAGCCAAAATCAGACGACGTGAGTCTCCTGCGTCAAGAAGTCCCGAGCCGAACGGCAGGTTTTAACCGACTCCGCCTTTAATCCGCTTTCAGAAGGGCAAGAATAAAAAGAGGGGGAAAGACGACAAGTACGGGTCAGAGGTCACCACGCCAGAGAACAGCTCTTCGCCTGGCATGATGGACATGCACGGTAAGGCAGGTTTTTACAGAGATAATGAATCATTCTTGTGCTGCTGGCGCGCTCTGGCCTCCACAGCGGCCCACAGCAGTTTTTACACTTCGTTGACCAGTCTTTATCGCCGAGTTATTCTGCGTGCGGCGCACGTTGGAACAGTCCCGTCTTCTCCGTCTCGTCTTCTCAGATGACAACAGCAATCAGAGTTCCATCGCCGACTCCTCCCCCACGAAGCAGGAGACGTGTAACAACATCAGCCCCGAGCCCGAAGCCATGGTGACGTCTCAGAGTGACAGCAGCGAGGGGAAGAGCGAACAGAGCCAGTCTCCGACGAAAGACGCCACGGTGTGCTCCGACAGCACAAGCGGTCAGTGTGTTCTCCACAAAATCCCTCGAAGGCCTTGGATGGGTCATGCTGCACCCTTCCTGCTATTAATAAGCTCTCTGGTTAATGTTCGGGACTCATCAAGGCTGTGATTGTAGAAGGAGGCTTGAGGCATGTCATTTTCATACATGGCTTTGAACCCGATTCTGAATCTGCTGGATGAGACTTCAAAACAAAATCTGAAAAAAGTCCTGCGTTGCGTAGAATTATTAAAACAATGCCATGGCTGAAAGTGATCCAAGCAAATATGTGAAATGGCAGAGAAAGGCATATAAAGGCATATGAAACAGACACACCAAGGGACTAGCTGGTTCCTAACCACAGTATGTACGGAAAAGGGCAAAAGGTTGAAGTGATAAGTGAAGTGATTGTCATTGTGATACACAGCACAGCAAACAGTGACACAACGAAATGTGTGCTCTGTATTTAACCATCACCCTTGGTGAGCAGTGGGCAGCCATGACAGGCGCCCGGAGCAGTTTGTGGGGACGGTGCTTTGCTCAGTGGCACCTCGGGATTCGAACCGGCAACCTTCTGATTACGGGTCATCTTCCATAACCGCTATGCCACCAGTGGGGCAATTACGGTTAATTATAATATTTCTAATACAATCGTGATATTAATCTGCTTTTCCTGTGTAAATGATTGGCTATAGAAAGAAAACTGAATCTGTGTTTAAATTACACATTTTTCAGATGAAATAAACTCTCTTGACTTAGCTCTCTGTGACGCAGAGCTACAGTCATTAGATGTTTCTGTGATGTTTCGAAAAAATAATGTCGGAAGGTATTTTAATTTTAATGTTGCTCTGATACCTTGATTCTGAAACCTGAAGATTGTCTTAAATAAAATACGTTTTTTCCAAGATGCAACTTTACTGTATAATGTTTTTTTTTTTTATTTGTTCAAAAATGTAAAATATTTTTAAAATTAATCTATTCAAGCTCACTTATGTTTGATTTAATCTCCAATACATTTGTTTAATAGCCTGGTTTATTGAGTGATTTATATTTACAGCACTTACAATCAGTAGTTACAGGGACGGACAGCCCCCCACCCCCCCACCCCCCCTAGAGACACTCAGGGTTAAGTGTCTTGCTCAGGGACACAATGGTAGAAAGTGGGATTTGAACCTGGGTCTTCTGGTTCATAGGAGTTACCCACTAGGCTGTTACCACCCCATATTGATTGTCGATTTTCTCTGTCGTTTTATTGATTTGTCCTCTTTGTTGTAAAATGCCCTTTGGTGTGTTGAAAGGCGCCTATAAATAAAAAAAAGAAACATATTTTAACTGTCGTTTGCATTTCCATTTTAAAAAGCCATTTCAATCATTGATGGAACAGCAGCTACATTTGTTGGCAGTAAAACAAATAAAATCAATCTATTTTTCTCTCTCCTTCAGGTCACTCGAACTGCTCAGAGGTGAAGAGTTCAGGAGAGATTGACGCTTTCTCAGACAAAGCTCAGGTACGTATTTCCACAAGCGCCACCCTTCTGATGACACAGTTTGTGATGCGCATTGTAAAATTGTGGGGCAGCGGTGGCCTCGCGGTTCGAATCCTGATTCGCCACCGTCCCCACACACTGCTCCCCGGGCGCCTGTCATGGCTGCCTGCTGCTCACCAAGGCTGATGGTTAAAAGCAGAGGACACATTTTGTTGTCACTGTGTGCTGTGCTGCTGTGTTTCACTATGACAATCACTTCACTTTCACTTCTTTTCAAAATCCCTCGCAGGAATCAGAAGATAGCGCTCCGCCCTGTAAGAAGGGCAAGACGGATTCGTCCTCCGGGAACCACGGGGAGAGCTAACTCTGCACTACGCGCCCTGAGACACACGTTCACACTCACTCATCCACCCGCCACGCCACTCGCTCCCCTCCTGCTCTGTCTCCTGTAGGACGAAAGGTCGTAGGTCGCGCCTGAGACTGGTGCGGTTTTTAATTCTTTTGAGGGAGGAGAGAAAGAAAAAGCTGTGATGTGGAGACACGCCCCTCTGTGCCGGGGCTAAATTCTTCGGCTTTCACGCGCAAGCACGCACACAGACACGTACGACTGCTATCTCTTATCTCTTTCTCTTGTGTAATTATGACTTTCGGTAGGTTCTTTTGCTCAGGAGGGTCAACACACTGTTAGACTAATGGCTGTCTCCTGTGCTGCTGTAGTCTCCACCATCACGGGGTGCTAGTGACGGTCTGAACGAGGCCGCAGGTACGGACGTGCCGCTGTAGCTGTAGAACAGGGCCGGGTAGGAGGTGTGCCTTGTGTTTTAACTCAAACCTTTATTTATTTACAGTTTTGTTTTTGCACTTTGTGCGCATCCATATGTGGTTTACCTTACAAAGTGCCCCCGTTTTATTTTCTACACCTTTCCGTCCCATAAGGGGGGAAAAAATGGTACCACTGTCCAGTCATCACTGACGGAGAAGGAAATGAAATGGAATTAATTTCAAATCGTTCCTATGCCGCGACGTCTGGTTTTACTCTCAAAAGCGGCTCCTTTGCTGAGGCGGAAAAGCCAAGTCTCCCGGTTCAGGATTTTTAGTTACTTTCGGCCTCCGTGACCATCGTAGGGTTTAATCGAGTCGGTCGGGGAGATCAGATGGGCAGGACCCTGAATACAAGACTGCTGGAAACGAGGAGCCCTTTTCAGCCTGTTTTATGCCACTTGGGGGAGTCTAGTTTGTATGGCGGTTCGTTTGGGAGGGGGGGCGGCAGTTTGTCTATACCTCACGTTTAGACCAGCAGCGCTGGCACTCACGCTAAAATGTCCAATCAGATCAGCTCGCTAAAGTATGTATATGTTCATACGCCCAGTCTCGTTTCGCCAGGAGTCCGGTCGGAATATTGCCTTCTGTTGTTCATTTTATTCTTTGGGACCATGTTTAGTTTAATTTTTTGTCTCTCTCTCTCCCCCACTCTACATTGGTATTGTATTGTACAAATATATGGTTGCGTTCCACTTATTTATTCCATATGTACTTACTGGTTTTGTAAGAGGAAAAAAAAATAAAACTTTTTTATTGTAGAGTGCACTTTCATGTTCATTGTGTTGTTGCGATTAATATTTTGAGATTTAAAGCAACCTACAATCTCCAGTTAATTCAACGCCTCTAGCAGGAAGGCTTGAAGACCAGGAGGCCAGCAACCTACACGAGATATTTCACACGCACTGAAACAAACTGCCAGGAACCTTTCTAGATGAATGTGGAAATAAAATTGTGTTTTATGTGACATACTTTTATTATTGAGTAAAATCGCACCAGTTGATATAAACATCAGCCGCAACAGAATCTTTATCTCGTAGTGGATTCAGGAAAAAGTCAAACCGCGACTGGTAAGAGGAGCCGCTGCGAATGGGAATTTCAAATCATTTTTGGTGGTACTGGTGTACCGGTGGAAAACGTTTCCTGGGTTACTGAATGTGGCCCTGTGGCTGAAATCACAATTTGACCCCCCCTGCGCCGGTCCCTCAGCACCCGTCTGAAGGTGAGGTTAACGCGGGCCGTCAGCACCCCCTTGCGGACAGGCAAGCTGTGGTACCAGTATGTGTTCGTGGGTGCGTTCATGAGGAGCAGGCTGCCGTGGGCCAGTTCGAGTCTGACCGGCTCCAACTTCCTGCGGCCCGGGGCTTTGCCCCGTGCATCGCGGTGCCGGAAGACGAACGGCCGGGTGGCACCCAGGGAGACGGAGGCGATGGGACCGAGGGGGTCCAGCTCTCGCTCGTCGTCACGGTGCTCCCCGATGTGATCCAGTCCGTCCCGGTACCTCAAAACGGACACCAGAATTATTGCGTATACAAATTCTAAATGGAAAAAAAAAAAAGACTAAAAACTATAGGTGGGCATTTTCTTAATCTAGATTAATCTACATTAATCTAGATTCATCTATATTAAAATGGCTCATTTGTGTGCTACCCAAATAATGACTAAAAGTAAGTCATTGAGAACGGGTTTCTCAAGCCAGGTGGCGCATTAGACCAGGGGCTCATCTCCTGTTCCCAAAATGCATCACAAACTGCTTGAGAAAGCTGTTGTACTATGATAATTGGTGATGAAAATAAATGATGTTCAATAAGATGTACTGTTTATTCAGTTAAATAGCTGCATCCATGTTACCACGTCACGTTTGATGTGGTAATTTCACAGGTCAAAGACTCGTTCTCACCCCCTACAGTGCAATTCGGCTAGGTATACATCCACGCTAAAATATCAAGGTGAAAGTCATCATAGTGTAGCGGTTCTTCTTCTGCGTTGTGTAACTTTTTGATTTCGTTTCTTGAACCACAAATGATGAGCTGACACCCAAGAGATTTTCTGTGCAAAGTGTATTCTGTACAAAAAGCAAGGTCGTGTCAGAACATCGCGTCTTTCTGCACCTCTCTCTACAATATACAGTATTAAAAGAACATAAAAAAAATATTCACAAAATAACACACATGCAAAATATTCCTAATATGTACATGAATTACAATTAAAGAAATAACTTTTTGCACACAAACCACACGCACCTCACAACTCACGCCATGTGTCCAAGAGACCTGAACCGGGTCTCAGAAACAAAATAAAAGTCTTTAGGAAATAAGAAAATAAAAGACACAAGAAAGAAGAAATATACTTATAAATCTAGTGTAACCATTTAACTCCACTCCGGCACAATAGCTTGCGTAGTATAGACCCAGCTCCCAACCCAACTTTGTGAATAGATTAACAGTGATATTTTTTTTTTTTATCGCCCGATAAGAGTCTCACGTTAACACAGCACGTTAACGCCGATAACAGCCCACACCACTACTAAAAACTGAATAAACTAAAATGTATACACTTCATCTGTTATGCTTGAACTCACCTGTTGATCAAGACAAAGTTGAAGGTATGTCCAGTTGCCTTGGTAACCGCATCCCGTATATATGCCAGGGTCTGGGTCCAGGGCCGGGCGAGCAGGTGCACCCCCGAAAATGAATACATGAGTCCCTCGTCCCCGTAGGTCGCCTGCTGCCGGGGGACACTGTGGAGCTTCCCAAACACCCGCACCTTCGCCTGATCGCCTGAGAGTCACACAAGAGACATGGTAAGTCACAGCAAGGAGCACATGAGGACCGCCATGCATCCTTCAGGTTTCACCTGACCTGAGAAGTACTCCACCTCCTGCTCCAGGGAGCTGTAGAGTCCGTCTGCCTCCTCTCTGGAGAACAGCAGGCCGTAGTCACAGTCCAGGCCGTCTGCCTCAATCTTCCGCCATGGGATCGGGCGAGGGAATTCGCCGCCCGGCGACTTTCCTTCCTCACCCTTCTCCGTCTCGGTGAGAGACGTTTTCCTCCTCTTACTGTGAAGGTCCTTACCTCCGTCTTCCATGGTCCTTTTCCTGGTCCGTGTTACAAACTTGTCCATTTTGAGAGCTGCTCACATCACTGCACGAATCGCAGTGGAACTTGCCTGCAATGGAAGCATTCAAGTCTGAGAACCAAGACATTTGGACGGAGGTCAACTGTGGACCAGTTAATTAAACAGGCAGCTTCAAGTACAACAGCAGTTGCAGTGGCCTTTAACCCTGCATGTCTCATGGCTTCAGGGGACAATCCAGGGGCATCACTCGCTGGGCTCAGGGGGGTTACAACCCACTGAATGCTCATTCAGCGGGTGGTAGTAGCCTAATCGACACTCACCTATGAACCAGAAGTCCCGGGTTCAAACCCCACTTACTACCGTTGTGTCCCTGAGCAAGCCACTCAACCCTTAGTGTCCTCAGGGGGACTGTCCCTGTCACTACTGACCATACATCTTGTACATGTAAATGGGATGGGAGCACAACCTTGGGAAGCAAAGCAAAGTTCTCACGCCTGCATGCACCCACCTTTCTGAGAAAGGTCACGTGTCTGTAGAAAATCCTCACCAATGACTTCCCCCTTAAGCAAAAAAACAAAACAAAAGGATCTTAATATTATTTTCTGAAACACGGTGTCTGTAAGTGTTGTAAAGAATTTTGCAGCGTAAATGAACCCTGTTCGGCATGTAAATCGTCCGTGACGTCACATTTGCGGGAGCGACAATTCAGCTCGTTCTTAAGACGCAGCAGCAGCAGCAGCGCGGGGACAGAAAACCACTTAAATCACTCGTAGATTCGACCAGAGCAAAATGATCGGGCAGAAAACGATCAAAAGTTTTTTTCCACCTGTTGACAAAAAGAGAAATATTGAAGAGCGCAACGAAAAGGAGGCTGGACACGAAAATGTGAGTTTCTGAACGCATAATGTAATAATAATGCAATAATTCATGCTACAGTGTCTGTGCGGTGCCATTTTTTTTTATCCGGTATGCTTTCTTTCTTACTTTTGAGTTGGTTAGGTGTTTGCTACGCTTTGCTTTTTTCCTGAAAACCCGCGAAATTGCTCATAAACCCGGAAACCATGCGCGGTGGGCATCGGGTTGCCAGTTGTGGGTTTAATGTTCGTTTGCCTTCCTTCCCCCATTAAGTGTTTTGTGAACGTCGTCGGTCGCGGCTTGTGGCCTGTTTATGTTACCAAATGAACATTTATTTAAATTATTTTGAGCAAAAAAATTATTTAGTTTAATAATGGTGCAAAAGAGAATCTTATGGTGCGCCGTCTCGCTTATTTCCCACGCTACCTGGCAACCCTTCAGTTTTTATGACGTACAACGTCAACATGGCTCTGGCCGCCTCAGCAGCGTGGTAGCGTGGAAAATTTCGCGGCCCTTGACAGTAGATACTCGCCTGTGGTTCCCGTCAGAGTTGACCGGCGCTCGGCCATGAGCCTCCGAGCCTTTGCGTCCCGGCTGCGGAACCAGAACAGTGCGCTGCCGTGCGTCCCGGCGCGGCGCGTTTCATCTAAACGTCCCCCCTCTCCGCAGGTGAAGAGGTTGAAGCCGGACGGCGCCGGCGGCCTGAGCCCCGAGCAGCTGGAGCGTGTGGCCCGCAACAAGCAGGCGGCGCTGGAGAGACGCGCCGGCCACTGCGCCCCGGGTGGGGTCGGGGAGAGCTGGAGACGGGCGCTGAGCTCCGAGTTCGGCAAGCAGTACTTCAGCACGGTGCGCCAGCGTCACAAAATCCATGCGCATCAAATACAATACAGGCCAAAAGTGTGGACACACCTTCTCAATCAATGTGTTTTATTTATTTTCATGACCATTTACGTTGGTAGATTCTCACTGAAGGCATCAAAACTATGGATGAACACATGTACTTAACAAAATGTTAAGTATGTACTTAACAAAAAAGGTGGAATAACTGAAAACACGTTTTATATTCTAGCTTCTTTGCTCTGATTACTGCTTTGCACACTCTTGGCATTCTCTCGATGAGCTTCAAGAGGTCGTCACCTGAAATGCTTCTCCAACAGTCTTGAAGGAGTTCCCAGATGTGTTTAGCACTTGTTGCCTTCACTCTGCGGTCCAGCTCACCCCAAACCATCTGGACTGGGTTCAGGTCCGGTGACTGTGGAGGCCAGGTCTCCACTTTTTGTTAAGTACATAACTCCACATGTGTTCATTCATAGTGTTGATGCCTTCATTGAGAATCTACCAACGTAAATGGTCATGAAAATAAAGAAATCACATTGAATGAGTGTTTCACTCAGAGCTGTAAAATCTGTAATGTACAATATTTTATTAAATGAATCATTCTAGCTTGCTCTTTATATTAAGAATCTGTTGTAATGTTTTTTTTTTTCAGAATGTAGGGGGTTTTGTGATTTTTAATGTTGCTATTGTTATGAAATGGAGCATACATTGAAATCTCCTGGAACCTGGCCATCCATAGTTTGGGTCAGTGTTGCCAGATCCTAAATGTTGGGAGGTTCGTACGCTGCTTAACTTTTTTCCTAAAATCTGAACATTTTATCGTACACACAAAATTTCAATTTTTGACATTACTCAGAAAATCTGCTTCGATAACACATACTGGGTCAGTGGTGGCGTAAGGGGTAAGGAAACGGACCCGTAATTGCTGCCTCTTCAAATCCCGGTGACACTGAGCGAAGAACCGTCCCCACATTGCTCTCCAGGCGCCTTTCAAAATGACAATCACTTAAAAAAAATATATACATTTAATATATATCATATCATAGACTGTGCATATTATAGTGTGTAATGCAACTTTTACCTACTTATTGATCGTAAAATTAGTGTGCAAATGCGATAATTATTGTATGTCTGGTAACACTGGTTCGGGGTAAGGTGGGTGACTTATTATGGGTTAGATGTTGGTTTCAGTACCACTTGTTCTGTCCAGCTGATGGCCTTTGTTGCCGAGGAGAGACAGAAGCACACCGTGTACCCACCTCAGCACCAGGTCTTCACGTGGACCCAGATGTGCGCCATCGAAGATGTGAGTACCGAAATCACGTGGCCCGTTAAAGCCGAGCAGGAAATGAGGAAATTGCCTGTGCGTTTTTCTAGGTGAAGGTGGTCATCCTCGGTCAGGACCCTTATCACGGACCTGGCCAGGCCCATGGACTGTGCTTCAGTGTTCAGAAGCCTGTACCTCCTCCACCCAGGTTCTGCATCATTTTAAGTCATTAGAAGCATGCATTTATTTGCCCAGAATAAGTTGTTCATACTCACCCACTGTAGGCTGTTGGGGGCTGTCCCGTTGAAAGTGGAATTAAATCATATTTAAGAAGCAATGTTTTTAAAAAAAAAAAAGTGATTTTAATTGTTCGTCTGTTTTCCTTTCAGCCTGGTAAACATGTACAAAGAGTTGGAGTCTGACATTGAGGGCTTTAAACACCCGGGGCATGGAGACCTGACTGGATGGGCAAAGCAAGGTAGGCATCTATGTGCTAAATAGGCTGAAAGAAAGGGCTCCACCTTTCTAAATGAGAAATCAACTGTTGCATTTTTCACTATAGAAATGTGTGTGTGTGTGTGTGTGTTGAACTCTATTGAAACCCCTAAATTCTCGTAGTATTTGTCTCTTCTGAGTTCCTTGTCGCATTTTCTCACAGGCGTTCTGCTGCTCAACGCCGTGCTCACCGTTCGTGCGCATCAGGCCAACTCTCACAAGGACCGTGGCTGGGAGGCGTTCACCGACGCTGTTATTCAGTGGCTCAGTAGCAACCAGGACGGCCTGGTCTTCATGCTGTGGGGTGCCTATGCCCAGAAGAAGGGTGCAGCTATTGACCGGGTGAGTCTGGAGGCCTGTGCTGATGTTTGTTTATCATCTGTGCGCTAGAATTATTAGAAGGCCTGGGTCTCTATTAGCTCTGGTAATTTGTCAGGGTCGGATATTTCGTTTGCTTTAATATCAGTGAAGAGTGTACAAAATTGCAGCTTTTGATATGGTTTTGTTTCGGACTAATCTCTGTGAACTTTCTGCCTTTCAGAAGCGCCACCACATCCTGCAAACAGTGCACCCATCCCCACTCTCTGCCCACAGAGGCTTTTTTGGCTGCAAACACTTCTCAAGGACAAATGAGATGCTTCAGAAGTCAAAGAAGACTCCCGTAGACTGGGCTGCGCTTTAAACAATGAAATGGTCGAGGAGATCCAGAGAGGGGAAGCTACGACCCAGATTGGACCAAGATAAGCTCTTACCCTGTTCAACAAGTCCATTTAGGCTTTGTGTTTTTTCTTCCTCCGGTTTCATTCATTGATGTTATGCGTTCAGAAGAAATGACCGGCATGCTGCAGAACACTCACTATCTTTACAGAACAATGTACATATGTTTTATATGCACTTTTTTTATGCTTTTTTTATGAGTTTTTTTTTTTCCCCTTTTGTAATAAATTCTTAAAATCTGTTGGTCTTTGTGTGCCCAGCTCATTTCTGGGTCAGGTAGGCTATTTGGGCCGAGTGCTGGGGTGAAGTAAGTAAGACAACGAGATCATCAGGGCTGTTGGCAGTCTTATCTGCTGCATTGCTGCTCGTCCTTGGCTACTTCTCCGTTATTATTCGCCAATAACTGCTCACCAATCACAACTCATCCTATTCTATGGCGAGGAATCATTACTGTAATGTTTTCTAACATAGACTCTCGTTTTGAATAAGAAGCATAAGCCACATTCAGAGAAAAAAAACTTTTTGTTAAATTGATATAACGATCCTATTGGAACAAGAAGAAATTAAATAGTTATTTAGGTTTTAGGGTCGTTCATTCGCTTTGTTTTGAACAAAAAAAAGGTATTTGTTTTCTATTCGACTGTCAGTGGGTGTGTCTGAAGTGCGACCAATCGCGAAGCGTCCACGAACAGCTTCAGCCAATCACGGCAGGCTGTGCTCAGGCACGGTCCAATCGCCTGGCGTTTTGCTGCAGGACGGGCCAATGGAGAGTCTCCCTCTGCCGTGACGTTCCGTACGGTTTCGCCTGGCGAGCCTGGAAGTGTTTGCGCCGCTCGGCTGGCGAGGAAGCGACGGCGCCGAGAACAACGGGAACTTTTCTTGCGAGGAGAGTCCCTCGCCAGCTCGCATGGGAACGGAGGATTCGCCCGCAGCGAAGGCACGCAGGGAGTTTCCGCGATGAGCGCCGGGCAGCCCAGGCAATACCGCCAGCGGGCGACGGGCGTCAAGCAGGAGCAGGACGAGGACTCGGACGCGGAGGAGCCGCACCTGGGCTTCAGGCGGGCGGACGGCCGCGAGTCGCAGATCATCCACAGCGGCCACTTCATGGTGTCCTCGCCGCACATCGAGCATCCGCCCAAGAAGGGCTACGACTTCGACACGGTCAACATGCAGACCTGCCAGACGTACCACTTCGGGAAGACCAGCACGTCGCACCTCTCGATCGACGCGTCCCTCACCAAGCTGTTCGAGTGCATGACCCTGGCGTACAGGTGAGCCCGGTCCCCGGCGGAGAAAGCGGAACTACCAAAGCGCTTATAAGCGCAGTTTCTCACAGACCGGGGTTCGTGGCGAGGTTAAGTAAAATGTCGCAGAAGGGCATAAATAGTCTACCATTTAACTCCGCGTCCTGCCGTATTTCTGATGGAGAAATGCACCCAGAAGCCATAAACTTTCAAGGCCAGTCGCATAACCAGGCGACGCCGCCTTCTCCTCCTGAGGTGTGCGGGACGTGGGTCCTCCGGCCAGCCTTGTTGACCGGGTCTGGCTGACTTTTTAAACTGGTTTCAAACGCTCGCCCGGGTCCAGTTGGACCGAGTTTGTCCACACGGAGCGGGATTTGCCGGCTCCATTGATCCCAGATCGGTCCAGATGTAAGTGCACGTCGTGTGCGTCACTGCCGGTCTTCCACCGTCCGAAGAAGCCTCTCCGGGCTAAACACAAAAGAAAGTTAGCTTGATGGTCGGTTGCGTTTGGGGTTTAGATTTAGTTTTACTTATTTAAAGTAGGCTCTGTCGCAACTTCACAAGACTTCATCCGATTCGAGATCTTTTTTCAAACAATTAAAAATACAGGATGTGAAATTCAAGTAGGTCATAGGTCACACAGCTAGTCTCTGAGGAAACACGGCCGACCTTGTTAAGATGTTCTTAGTGTCGTGTAATCTGGTCACGATCCCGGTTTTCACCCTCTGGTTTTCCCCTATCCAGTGTGCGGCAGCACATAACCTGTTTCGTTGGGAATGCGGCAAAAAATTCCTGCCAATTATGCGCGCTTGGTAAGAGCTCGCTGGCTACGGCCGTTGAAGGGTGCAGCCTGAGCACGTCAGCGGCCACCCGGACGGGAATGACACCGAAATGGTTCCTGCCTCGCACGGAAGCGGCTCCCTGGTCCGCGGTGGGAGCCACAGGACCAAGCAGGGTGGTGACAGGGAGCCGCTGGCCTCTAGCGGAGTCCCGTGCTGAAACGGGCTCTACTGTTCGGGATGTGGCGGCTTGAGGGAGCAAAGCAAGTTGATACGGCAGCGTGTTGTGCTCCTTCTTGTGATGGTACCGTGGTATTGTTGCACCAAAGCTCAGCACTAGTTCGGGGAGAAAATTCTGAACTCTTGATTATGGAGAACTGTCCCGTGACAAGTCAGGTATCGCAGAATTGACGGTAGTGTGATTTTTGTCTTCTTTCTCCGCGGCCCTTCGCGACCCTTCGCGACCCTAGACGTCACTTGTGATTGTACGTACAGCTGAATTGGTTTAATTTGGTCATTGTTTCGTGGCTCAAGATTTTATACGTTTTTGCGGGACGTACCGTTATAAAGCGACTCTTCCAAAGCTTCTCGCTCTATGTTTAGCAGGCCACGATAAATAGCCCCCCCGATCTCTGTGGCAGGTTATTAGAAACCTCCAACCTCTAAAAATATGCTGGAACGTCGAAGCGGGAGCCAAGAAGAGCCCCTCCGCTTTATGGGCTGGAGGTCTGAGACCTTTGGCCTAGTATCTTCTTCCTCTCAATTTTTTATCTCAAAATCGTGGGCTTTCCACGCACGTGAAGGCCATTCATCTGGTTGACCAGCTAGTTCCGGCATTGAGAAGGCTGACATCTTTTATTTTTATAGTCCTATCCACCGGATTGTTCATGTCAAAATAAAACACAGTTTTATCGTAGCCAGTGCCGATTGAATTTTCAGCATGAATGTCAACATGGATCGCAACTTTTCTCATGTTTCCTAAGCAGGAGAGCACTTCCGATGCTAGTGGAAGAACAATATGTTCCGTCTTTAAAATGCAACGTATTCCACGGGACTGGATGTGAATTTTGTGTCTTTCGAAATGAGTTGCTATCGCTTCACGAATAGTGAGACGCGTCTGTTAGCTACATTGTTACATTTAATACAGTTTCCCCTCGTGCAACAAAAGATGGAATCGTTCAAAATTCAGCACTGCGCTGACCTAACATCCTGTCACAATGTCTAATAATAACGACGTTAATTAACACGCTGCTTTATTGTACCACGAACGATGGTTCCATCTGCTAAATCGTACGTTTCTCGTTAGGGTTTTTAGCAGTCGTATATGAATAAAAGCGCGGTATTGTGGTATAATCACAATTACTACTTCTGCGGTTAATACACCGCGGCAACAGGGCCGCTATTGAATTCCTTGGGCACAAGCATTTACATCTCCCCTTACAATGGCTACTCGGGGTTCTAAATATGGGGCCTTCACCCCCCCAGACCCCAAACATACACCGCCTGCCTTCGGTGGCATGTAATCTCCCCTTTGTGTGTGTGTGTGTGTGTGTGTGTGTGTGTGTGTGTGTGTGCGTGTGTGTGTGTTTTATGGCCGTTGGCTCCCAGTCTTACTGGGAAGTCCTGACGTTAAGATGGAAATGTGCTGAGTCCTGTGAATTGATCATTGGTTTTCCTCAAGAAAAGGTCATGGTTGGTGTTTCGGCGTCGGCAGCTGCTTTGTTGTTGCTTCCCGGGGAAGTTCTGCTTGCCGGGATTCTGCTGATCCGACGAAACGCCTCGGTCTCTGTACAGAGCCAGTCAAACAAGGTCTTGTCTGTGACACACAGATTTATTTTTCGATCGAGGGGTTTAAGTTATAGCCTGTTGGACTGATTTTTTTTTTTTTTTTTTTTAAATAAATATCTGTAACTATATTCTGTTTTACATTCATTTACACACAAAAGATCAGTGGAAACCTATTCTCTGTGGGTTTTCTTTTACTAAAGTAGGTTGGTGGTACCCTAATGGGTAACACACTCGCCTATGAACCAGAAGACCCAGGTTCAAACCCCACTTACTACCATTGTGTCCCTGAGCAAGACACTTAACCCTGAGTGTCTCCAGGGGGGGGACTGTCCCTGTAACTACTGACTGCTAGTCGCTCTGGATAAGGGCGTCTGGTAAATGCTGTACGAGTCCCTGACTAATAAGTCTGGTCTAATAACATCTGTTACTGGAGTATTTTTTTACTGTAGCTGCATCTCTGTGTTCCTCTGTGTCAGAACGGAGCGATGAGTCCAGAGCCCGTTCAGCGCTGATATTCCTGAGGGCCACTTGGTAACTGCCAACGACCCCTGATAAATGCCCCGGTACGTGCCCTTGTACCGCTGCTCTGTGTCAACACTCCGGGGCCGTGCCGGGATGAGCACTTCAGCAGTACCAACTGAAGCACGTTCTCTTACTGCGCAGGGGCCCTATATCAAATAGCAATATATCAAATATTGCTATTTTTGAGTTATGTTGTTTTGGCTGAAATATTAATATAATGTGATCAACGCAGATGTGCACTATCACAATGTATCATGAATTAATCGTATCATGACCCATGTATCGTGATGCGTATTGCATCACGAGGTCCTTGCCAATACACACCCCTGGACACTGTGGTCCATTATTGCACTCTAACATGCCAACCTGGTCTGGAAGCTTCTGTTGATTTTCTGCACTTTGAGATGTTTCGGTTGTCCCTGTCTGCTGTGTGTGTGTGTGTGTGTGTGTGTGTGTTGCTCCTGGTCATGGTGAGAGTTCTATTTTCCGTTGTCTTGTTTTGCGCGAGACTGCTGGCTTAGGGCAACTGTGCTTCTAAAATAGGACACCGGGGACAGGCAGTTGCTTGAGTTGCCCTCATCATGCTGCAAGCACGTGTCTCACGGGATTCCATTTTTTGAAAATTGAATCTATTCTTGCATCCACTGTGTTTAGATTCGCAGCAGTTCTGTGACTCCATGCCAGATCAGATGGCGGTCATGGGAAACTGCAGCACACGAGATGGAAATCTCGACCTATCGTCAAAAAATTATCCGTTCTAAAAACGTTTCCTGATCGCTCGAGACATTGAGCTTGTAGCAAATTGGAAAAAGGAGCTAAGATGGTGACACCCACAATCCTCCTTGTCCATCTTGGGTGGTCAGAAGCTGCCATCGCTGCATAAGTATGACCGGTCAGGCCTTAAGTGACCTTTCACTGCCCTACTGAACTGGATCCTTGGATCCTAGCATGTGAGCTTCCCGGCTCCGTGTTAGGATGTCTGGAATTAGCCAAGATTCTGCGTGCTGTTCGTCCATGTCTGATTTCATTGGCTTTAACGCAACAAAGGTTCGTATATGTAATCATCAGAAAGGTCAAATTGTTGATGATTATGCCCAGACTGGCCCCACCGCGTCTTATTTTAACTTTTGCCGGAAATAATAACTCCTTTGACACATGCTGGGTATCGGCTATGGATCAGAAAGAAGTGTTATGATTCTGTGCGTTGCAATTGACCAGGGATTATATTGCATTTTTTACAGAATCCACTTGTAGACAAGTAATGGTGGTTCAAATTAGACACCACTGCATGCATATTTAATAATAATAATGTGTATTATTAAATGGCCTAGGTTAAACATTGTCACTGGCTCCAGTGGTGCTGCTCCTCCTGTATTCGTGCTGATCTGGGTAGATCTGGGTTTGATCAAGTTTTGTGTTCTACCTGAACTTTTACTCCATTAACGACAGCAGCATTGTGCATGTGGACAATTTGTGTCAACATTCAGATGTATGTGTGTGTTCACTCTACGTGATCAGTGACTGTAGACGGCACAAAAGTAACCAAATACTTTTGTACTTACACCCCTAGGCGACGTTACGCCGTGGACTGGTATGTTGAGCTCTTGAATCGCAGCCCAAAGGAAGCTTGACGCTGCAGTGTGATGAGGCTATGCAAACATTCAGACATTACATCTTTTACCTGCCCTACGGCAACGTCCCCGTATATGACGTATTATCACTCACCGTACAAAAGAGGTCAAGAGAGGGGAGGATGCCTGATTACGAGTTTCTGAGGTTCCACGAAGACTGAGGAACAATCCTTAGGCTCCTGTTAAATATCTGCCTTCTGACAGGAGCCATGCACACACACACACACACACACACACACACACACACACACACACACACACACACATTAAACAGTCACCAGGCCTCAAGACCGGCCCGCCTGCGCTGTGCAGACGTGATTTACGTGAAGGCAGGCACGAAAGCCAAAACCGCAGCGTCACCCGACCCAGACGGGGCAGACCGGGAGTCATGTTTACACCTGCTCCCTTCCACCCTCCTCCAGCTCCAGCTGAAGAAAGAGATTTTCAATTACGCAACACTGCTGTTCACTCTATCACGAATGTGCTGTTTTATACCATTTTATTCCTTTTTTTTTTTTTTTTCCTTCATGCACTTTGGATATTTAATCAAATTAAGATTGAATGTGTACATTTGCTGGCTATCTCTTCACTTATGGACTGTGCAGCAGTGGGACGGTTTAAATTCTATTTACTGAAATTATAATTCAGCAGCCTCACCACAACCACTGCATTAACCAACTTATCAAGAGCCCAGAAAGTCATACATCAGTAACTTATAAGATCTTTATTAAGATAGCTAATTATGGGATTTGTAGTTCGTACGTTATCAGCGCTTCATATCGCCGGACCATAATAATACATACATACATACATACATAAAGTAATCTCGTGGGGTGTGGCAAGTTTGACACCCCTGGTCTAAGACATAAAAAATTCCATGCTATTTATTTATTGAATTAACATTAAGATCTTAATTTCATTGTACTGGGTAGAATTCAAGTAAACGCGAAAGGACATCCTACATTTTTTATTTTTATGATGCTGTATTGATGCTTTATTGCCCCTCTCTTAGAAATAAACCGGAACGTTAGGAGTTGTTTACGGCCCACAATGCACTAGGCCAGGTGTAATGCTCATCCGTGCGTAAGAGCTGCAGGGAAGTCATAAACTCTTTGAGGCGTATGAGTGTTTAAGTGATGTGTCCCTATGAAACATCAGATTTTAGCAAATATATACAGCTTTGATATGCATCACATGACTGTACCGTACACCACCACTTCACATACATGAAAACTATCCCAAGAATGCAGACTACATTGTGTCATGAGGTAGCGGTCCAGCAAGACAGTTACCAGGAATTTTTAGAAGCCTAATTAGAATGCTAATGAAGAATTTATTCTGTTGAAAACGACCAGAACAAGAATGGGTGAAAATATGCATCGGAATGCCAGAAGAAAAACGTTTTTGCCCAAATTCATTCAGAATATTCTAAATTTCATTTGCTCTGCACAGAGGCTATGTTTATTGGGACAAATTTAACAAGGAGTGCTGATAAATGTCCGAAGTTGTCTATTGAATTCTCCTTTCTGCTCTGTTCATTTTGCTTCATCAGATGTTAATCAAAGCAAAAATAACACTTAGATAAGTTAGATAGAAATACCAGCTAGATAAAATTGCTTTTGTTCTTTCTTTCAGTTAATCGCATCTCATCTCAGCATTTAGTTTCAGATCACCAGCAAAGCAAAAAATTTTATAAGGTTGTTGATTTGTCATAGATATGCTAGTCAATTACAGACAGAACACACACACACACACACGTTCACTTGTCCTCTGTCACACTCTCACACACACACACCACTTAAGCCAGTAAACTGCAGCAAATGTCACTGGATGTGAGCAGAATTGGGCTAATGCTAGGAAAGTTCATGTGCGGTGACCGCCGTTCTATGCTGGAGGGATGATTCACCAACTGCTACAGTTTACTCAGGAAAAAATATTGTCTAATGTCTTTTTTTTTTTTTTTGTGACCTGTGCTTATCTCCGCTCCAATAAAGTGAAATGCTGCATTGGGCTTTATACTGGGGTAATCAGAATAACTTTGTCAGTCAGTGACCTTTGTAAGTCGTCAGACGTTTGAGTGGCCCATTGTGGACCGCTGCGGTTATGAAAATTCATAATGGGCGTGCAGACAGATTTGTGTGCGTTTTCATTTTTTGTAATTTCGGTCCCAACATCAGGTACGGCTTCAGACTCTGAAATGCTGTGCGTGTATGTTGGTAACCTGAACCCAACTGTGAACAACCAGAGAATATTCCATAATACACGTTGTATTTGTTTGCGATGCATGCGGTGGGAAACAAAATGGAGTCTAGTCGGGTTGGTCCCTGGGTTGACTCACTGATTCCCTTTTCTGGTCTCTCCTCAGTGGCAAGTTGGTGTCACCAAAGTGGAAGAACTTCAAGGGACTGAAGCTGTTGTGGCGGGACAAAATCCGCCTGAACAACGCCATCTGGAGGGCCTGGTACATGCAATGTGAGCACTTTCATGCGGGACGTCAAGCTGCGCTGTGCTGATTAAAGTGTGTTCCTGGGAGCTTTTAGATGATTGTAGTCATGTTTTCTGACAGACGTGGAGAGGAGGGACAATCCAGTCTGCCATTTTGTCACCCCGCTGGAGGGCAGCGTGGATGCAGAGGACCACCGTCCTGCAGAGGTAGGCGATTTAATCCCGCACGTTTCCTCCTCGCACCCTGCTGGCCTGCTGCTTCCCGAACCCAAACGCCTGAAATGTTGGGTTTCTCTTTTATCCTTCCTGCCGTTCCGCTCTTCAGGTGTTGGGTAGCAGCGTTTGTGCTCTGCTTGCTAGGGCCTGGGCAGCACAGATCTTTGGTTTCTCCTTCATCTCCTCTCTCCTTCACCAGGCAATCGCTACAGAGGGAAAGTACTGGAGAAGGAGGATAGAAATCGTCATCCGCGAGTATCACAAGTGGAGGACGTATTTCAAAAAGAGGGTACTGTCTCCTGTCTCGGGCTGACGTTCTCGCGGTGTTACATGTTCATGTGGAGATCAAAGAGTAGACGTCCCGGCAATCCTGGTTCAATGTTCTCCGTCTCCTTCCACAGTTACAGAAGCACAAGGACGAGGACCTGTCCAGCCTGCTCAGGGTAATTGTTCTTCACCCGTCGCAGTATCTACGGAATGAAACGTTGCTCCTGCATGTCCAGTTTGGACTGGTGTGAACTGTGCAGGGTACCCGCGGGGTCTTAAAACTTGAGTCTTACGTTTTGTATTCGTAAATTAAGGCTGTGGAAAGTCACTGAATTTCGTTCGCACGTCTTAAATTTCAATCCCCATAAAACCGCTGCTTTTTTTTTTTTTTTTTTAATTACCGTAACTCTTGTACCATTTGCACAATAGAAAAAAATTCAACGCTTTCTGGTGATGTTAGTGTCATTACGGCAGTCCGCCGAGTACTCCGATCGGGCGGCCACTTCGCTACTGGTCCTGGCCTCATCAGAGTGCAGCGCGCACTGAAATCAAGTCAGCCACTCACCCACGATAGACGTAGTCATCGTCATTATTTGTAGGAACGTTAGGCTTGTCATATGTTTAAACAGTGTTGAGATTGCAGCAGATCCATCAAAACTGTATACCTTTTATTGTTAAAGTTTTTAATGATTCAATTTGATCGATTATTTCATTCATATGCCAGGAAACGTGCAACATTTAATTTAAAATGGTCTTAAAACAGGTCGGAAAAGTCTTAAATTTAAGATCCCGGGGTACCCTGCTGTGTGAGAATTCCAGGTTTGCTGCTTATTGAACAGAGTCAATTCTATAGAGTTGATGTCCGTAAGCATGCTTCAGCCTGTGCTTTTCCACCAGCAAAGCACAATTTGAATATTGTGCAAGTGATCTTAGTGACATGAAACCCAAAAGTGTCTGATGCCCCCTAGTGGCTTGTTGCAGTGCAGTTTTTTTAATTAGGGCTCTCCATTGATTAAAAAAGAATGAATCACAAATAAATGATAATATTCTAAACCAATTACATGTTTTCGAAGAGTCTTCGTATTTTCAATGTTGGGATGCTGTTCACTTTGTTAAAGCAAGTTTGTGTCGTGTTGACTATTCTGCCTTGTTTGTGTCCCTCCCGGTACTCACACCGCGTCTCTCGTCTTCATTGGCTGCCTGCTCTGCTCGGACTCACCCAGGGCCCGGAAGATCAGTTTGCGCTGTTTGGCGATGTTTTCCCCGACGCGTTCCGTGTCTCCTTCTACCAGGATGAGGACTTGGCCACGGGTGGCCGAAGCAGCCGCAAAAGCCGAGACTCCCCCGTCCCCATGGAGATGGAGCTCAACCTGGACATGCTGATGTCCGTCTCAGACACGCTCTTCTCCACGCTGGCCTCGCACCAGCCGGTCGCCTGGCCGAACCCCAGGGAGATTGGTGAGTCTAAATTTGTCTGTTTTTAATATTAATATTTTTAACTTTCAAAAATGAGCTCAATTTGGTTCAAAATGTCACTTGCAGTGATATGCAATTGATATGCAATTCAGATTGAAAACTACATTTTGCCTTGCGCCATGTTGATGAACCCTTAGATTCCTAACGCTCAGTTCCTCCGCAGCTCACGCTGGGAATGCTGATATGATCCAGCCAGGTCTCATCCCTCTCCAGCCCAACCTGGACTTCATGGACTTCGAGCCCCTGCAAGGTAACAGCGCCGCCCTGCTGATGGTTACAGGCAACACCAGCAGAGACACCGGTTGCTAATTTTGAAAAAACGAATCATTTTCATAGACACTATGATAATCAATTTGACATCAGATATCAACTTTACTTGATATTTGGTTAACTTTTATTTATTATTTTTTTTATTGAAATGTTTTATTGGAGAATCTGAAATTCCCAACAGATTTTTTACAAAACTTCCGTCAGCCAGTCTTTCCCTCCACTTCTCCTCCTGGGAACGTCTCCCAAACACAGGTAACACAAACACACACGTTTCTAAAACTTTGTGTGACAAAATGTACTTTTTTTGCTTTGCAAATGAACACTTAATAATATATAAGAATATAACAACCTGTTATGGAATTCTGACACACAGTTCTTCTCTCTCTCTCTGTAGGCACCCATACTTTCCTCCATCCCAGAACTTCCTACAATCAGCTTAGACTCCTGCCTCATCTCCCCTCCGGGTCAAATCCCAGGAACGTCTTGTCTGTCTGATCAGAGCGCCCCCAGGGACCCTGATCCGTCCTACTCCCCGAACTACATGTCCATCTTCCCTGTCGAGGTGTCTCCACCGCCTCCTCCGACCCCACCTCTCCCCGCCATTGGCGTGTCTAAGGAGTCCGCAAGTTCACTGCAGGACGGCAACGTCTCTCCTCCCCCGTCAGTCATCACACACACGGCGTCGTCCGTGGTCGTGCCCAGCGCCGCCGCCACGATCTTCAGCATTGGGGCGGAGTTACCACAGACAAGAGCCGCGCCCCAAGCACTGAACCAGGGCCAGGGTTTACCCCCTGCTGTGCGCCAGGCCACGCCCGTGACCCCGTCTCTGCACCCGGCCCCAGCGTTTGCCCTACCGAGGCCCATTGCTCCAGCAGTTGTGAAGAAGAGCCGCCACGTGCAGAGGATCGTCCCAGCCACCCCCTTACCCTCCCCGCATCTTATCTTCGGTGAGAGGGTCCCTGCTTGAACCCCACCCTCTTCTGTCGGTTTCTATCTCTCCACCTTGCCCTGCAGCTTGTTTAGTAGGTAGTTTAAAAAAGTTAGAAGTAGGGGTGCAAAACAAATCGATTCACAAAAGAATCATGATTCTATCGCTACCAATTTAAAATAGATATTTACAGGACACAACATTGTATTTCCCATTTTGTAATTCAACCTGCCCCATCCTCATTTAAGGCAGACATTTGGGCACATTTTTGATTCTACAATATCAATGGCCTGAAAGAGCTAATGTTATGCAAGCTGAAGTCAAATATTATTGAAACACTGCAAAACCTCAGGCATTTCATCATCCAGACATTTACATTTACGGTATTTATCAGACGCCCTCATCCAGAGTGACTAACAATCAGTAGTTACAGGGAGACAGACACTCAGGGTTAAGTGTCTTGCTCAGGGACACAATGGTAGTAAGTGGGATTTGAACCCGGGTCTTCTGGTTCATAGGCGAGTGTGTTACCCACTAGGCTACTACCACCACCACTACCATCCAGATGATGCAAACGAAGTTCAGCCAAAAGAAAGAAACATTTCAGGACACACCAATGCATTCTGCATCATTTTTATTTATTTTGTTAATGCCACTTTACAACCAGATATAACAGCTCTTACTTGGTTATATTTCTTTTTATCTAAAGGGTTCATTTAAGTTATGAGGTTTGCAGTTTATATTTTTCTAATGCGACTAACTTTTGTTTCAGGGCTGAATTTCATAAAAAAAAAATGTTTTGAATCTAATCATGAATTGAAATAGTGGGCCTTCCGGAATTCTGCACCCCTTGGTTGAAGGCCTGATCGATGTAATTAGGTTTCTTTGTGCAAAAGTTTTTTGCAATTTATTTTGTGAAATCTCAAAAGACGCTTTACGAAATTTCAGTTCTCTTCGCCCAGTGTAATTCCAGGAAACTGTAGATAGTTGGTGGAATTTGCTCTGGATAATTTCATTTGAAACTTTCATTAGCTGCACTGAATGAACCGGCAGTGTTGCCGTTTTGCAAGCAGAGGGCAGTATTGGCCACGAACCCTTTTGCAAGGGTTCTCGCTACACACAAGAAGCAATGGAAATTTCAGTTCAGTCAGCTTAAACTCCGTAACAACTTGTTAATAACACTTTCTCTGGTTTTCAATATACAGCACCTTTCCCCGGACACCCTAGTGCAGTGATCGTCACTCCATCCACCATTAAAGGTGACACTGTCCCCACTACAGGAGTGGTCATCTCTTCCCCAAACATTGCACAGGTAACACATCCATTTTAATATTTGTATCTGAGACGTGAACGTATTTCTAGGCCTGGTTTCAAACCTCTCCTCCCTTCCTTTCGATCCGCTCGCTCTCTCAGGGCTCTGGCTTCCATATCCTTTCTCAGACTCAGAAATCCCCTCAGCTGATGGTACCAAAAGAGGAGACCTCTTCCAATTGCAAAACCCCAGCATCCTGCCCAAACACTGGTTAGAGCACGCACACACACACACACACACACACACACACACACACACACACCTACACTATTCAATTCACAAAGACACCTTCACAGTTACATACAATATGTATATTACCTGTATATCTAAGTACGTATGTGTATGTGTGTGTTTTGCAGGCCGTGATGGACGCTCATCTGGTCAGGGCTCTCCTTGTGGTTCAGACCAGGCTTCCAGTCCCCAGTCTCCCCTCAGCAGCACAACTTTGCCCAAAAATAATGACAACCAGGTGCGTTTTAAGCATGTAAATATAATCCAATTGAATGGAATTGTTGATGTAGCTCGGGCAAAGACATGCGTGCGTCTGTGTGCACTACAGAGTTGGCGTGTAAATCACATCTCCGCGGAGCAGAAGCGGCGCTTCAACATCAACATTGGCTTCAAGACGCTCGGCAGCCTGGTGCCGACTCTCAAGTCGCAGTCCAACGTAAGAAATAACATTGACCTCGACTTGAGGCGACTGAAGCTTGCGCCTCTTTCCTTGTCTTCATTGCGGGTTAAACAGCCAGGTGGTTGCGAGCAGGGAACAGCGATTGGTTGGTGCCGCTGTGCTCCCTGCAGACGCTGCAACAATTGAGCATTGACGCGATGGATTCACTGAACAAAACACAGCCGCATTAAACAGCATTCATTTATTTTAGAGGGTTTTTAAGCATTTTATGTTAGATTTATTCATGTTTTTTTTTTTTTTTTTTTTAAAGCTGACATTTTATAAAAATAGTGACATTATCACAATGATGGGACCCGTTTCAGAAAATAAACATGTAATGTTTCAATATACTGTACATTTTATAACCCCCTTATAAACCCTATAGCACCCACCCCACCCCGACTCCAAGCCAGCTTTACATGCATAAGAAAGGCTAGATACCAGGCTTTTAAAGAAAAAGAAAGATTATGGAGCTGGAGGTCTTTTTGGTCCTGCATGGCAAACAATTAAATAAGAAGCGAATCAAACTATGTATATGAAAAAAGCGAAGAAAAACACCTTGAAATTTCAAGTCTAAATTGAGTAGTGAATCTTCTCCAGGGACAAACAGGACATAATATCTCTGAGCCACTGGGCGTGAGTGGGTCATGTAGAATGAGTGGGTCATGTAGAATAAGTGGGTCATGTAGAATGTTTAATTTGTGTGTAGACTAGCAATGCTGCTACGCTCCAGAGGACGGTGGAGTACATCGGGAAACTCCAGCAGGAGCGGCAGCAGATGTTGGAGGAGAGTCGCAGACTCAAGGAGGAGATTGAGGAGCTGAATGCATCAATCAAGTACATTACCTCCCTCACATCTGGCCTCCCTTTACTATTCATCTCATCTCATTAGCTTGCCCTAATCCGTGAACTGAACTGAACTGACTCTTAGTGTGTCTCAGTTTGTGCCAGGAGCAGCTGCCAGCGACCGGCGTGCCCGTCACCCAACATCGCTTCAATCACATGAGGGAGAAGTTTGACGACTACGTCAGGAGCCGGACCCTACAGAACTGGAAGTTCTGGATCGTATCCTTCACACTGAGACATGATCAGAGCATAGTCACCTGCATCTGCAACACACTCGCATTTTCTCCCGGGCTGGTCAATGGCTTCATAGTGAACAAACACTTTGCTTGGCCCTTGACCCCCGGATGTTCAGTTCAGTGTGATCGTGAAGCCACTGTTCGAATCGTTCAATGGCAGCGTCTCAACGTCCAGTAAGAAGGAGCTGTGTGACACCACCCTGCAGTGGCTGGAGAGACACTGTGCTCTTCCTGTGCTGCGACCAAGTGAGTACATGCACATGCGCACGAGTCCCCGCACGTTTACATACAGCGCAAGAATGGATATAATTGGCCTTTCAAATGTGAACAATTCCTTGTAGCTCAGTAATCAATCACTGTACCAGTCATAATGATATGGCTGAACTATAATAATATTATTAATAATTTTATTCTTAATAAGTACGTGACTTATCAATCAATCTGTCTTTATTTATATAGCACATTTTAACAGCCCTTCACCAAAGGGCTTCACAATAATGAAGTGAAAAGTGAATGTGAAGTGATTGTCATAGTGAAACACTGCAGCACAGCACACATTGACACAGGTGTCCTCTGAGCAGTGGGCAGCCATGACAGTGTGTGGGGTGTGCGGTACTTTTCTCAGTGGATCGGGATTCGAACCGGCAACCTTCTGATTATAGGGCCGCTTCGTTAACCGCTAGGCCACCACTGCCATTGTGGTTATAATAAGAATAAACGAAAGGTTAAACATAAATAAAAAAAAAAAAAATTATAATAATGTTTGTTGGGTCACAATAAGCAGAAATCTAGTTACGAATAGATTAAAAAAAAAAAAAACTTGTATGACTCCAAATGGCATCCAAAGTAGGTAGGTCTGAAGTTTGAATTTAAAATAGAGACCGGTCTGTGGGGCTATGAAGCTTCAGGGCCAGCGCGCTCCACCATGTCGGACCATGTTTTTCACCTTGCTGTCCAGCCAAGCACGATGTGGCCCTGCTCGCTTGATGAAACTTTATTATTTTATTTATTTATTTTGTTCCTGGTTTATTTTAAAATAGGACTAAATAGCACTAAAAACAGAGATTTAGTATTCAACTGGGAGCCAGCGTAGAGGACAGGTGTTATGTGGTCGAACTTCCGGGTGTTGGACAAGTTGGAGACCGCGTGGTTGATTCCAAAACAGGGGCAGTGGTGGCCTAGCAGTTAAGGAAGCGGCCCCGTAATCAGAAGGTTGCCGGTTTGAATCCCGATCCGCCAAGGTGCCACTGAGGTGCCACTGAGCAAAGCACCGTCCCCACACACTGCTCCCCGGGCGCCTGTCATGGCTGCCCACTGCTCACTCAGGGTGATGGGTTAAATGCCGAGGGCAAATTTCACTGTGTGCACCATGTGCTGTGCTGCTGTGTATCGATGCTGATGTGACGATCACTTCCCTTTTAAAAACAAAGAGACTTACAACGAGCTAATAAAAGCATGAATGGCTTTCTCGAAGTCGACAAAATGCTTTACTTTTGTCAGAATTTGAATCTGGGCTCAAATTTGTTCAGCTGATGTTTCTTGGATGACTTTTGGCTTAGTTCCCATGCTGTTTCATAAGCTCCTGTGTTCTGGGCTTTCCACCTGCTGTCAGCACAAGCTCAAATTACGTAGTGACGTGGGTTTTTCCATCATGTCTGTGCGGGTCTATGGGTGGGAGCGAAAGTGGAAAACGCAGCACCTCTGCATGAGTGGACGTTGACACGGGCAAGTTTGCTTGCATCACCTCGATCTTTATCACGGACAGATGCACGTTTCCTTCCTGCTGGTGTTGTATTTGGGTGGGGGGTGTTTACGTGACTGAGTATCGGAAAAACGGGGCAGGGATGTGTGCGTGTATGAGGGATTCCCTTGTCGTTTCATCACATTTTATGTCACTTCCTGTGGCCAACTGATCAATGGTTTGTGTCTGGGTTTTTATTTATTTATTTTTTTGGGATGACCCAGTAATTCTGAGACATGTCAGTGCGCTGATTCTGAAATTCTTGGCCGATAGCGATGTTTAAAACAATAATGTGGCCCATACCGATGCCATTTTTTGTGTCGATGGGGTTTGCTCCAGGGAAACAAATGAGTCTTCTTTATTAATTTTAAAAGGCTATAACACATTAAGTCACTCATATACAAACACTGGGCTGGACTATATGTGGGAGGAAAAAAAATCATTTCATTTAAGACAGACACGTCACGGCATGGATGGAATGCTTACATTGGCCATAGTTTTTGGCAAGAGTTGCTTTTTGCAATCATTATTCGCTTCCACTCAGCTGTAGCTTCCACCTTAGCAGAGAGCTGGTTTGTCAGATCTGTTCCTGTGCAAGGACTGTTCCAAAGTTGGTGCGAGATTGGTAGCAATGCCAGCTCATAATCACCCAGTACACTGTACTACCATGGTGGCCCGTACATAACTGTATATGCTAATAAACCATATATTACCCATATAGAGGCTCAGCCATCTTGTATTTTGAGGTTAACTTTGTTTGGGTTCACTGCAAATAATTTCAGTGGAAATTTACGACTGAAAATTGCAACGCTTAAAAGACCAAAGCAAGTGATTTTTTTTTTTTCCATCAGTGAGAAACTCTGCAGCACAGCACACAGTGACTCAATGAAATGTGTTTTCTGCTTTTAACCCATCATCCTTAGTGAGCACTGGGTGGCCAAGACAGGTGCCCGGGGAGCAATGTGTGGGGAAGGTGCTTTGGTCAAGGGGACCTCAGTGGCACCTTGACTGTTCGGGATTTGAACCCGCAACCCTTTGGTTAAAAGTGTCTTTGTCTCTGTCTCTCTCTGCAGTGGTTCTGGGCACTCTCCGCCAGCTGTGCACCACCACGTCCATCATGAGCGACCCGTCTCTTTTACCAGAAGAAGCCAGGCAGGCGGTCATGAAACAGTGCGCCAGTGATCCAGCGTCCTCCACCCACTGCCGCGGAGGACCCCTCTGAGGGACGGGCGGGTCCCTCCGTCTCACTGTGCCTCTTCATAATGAGCCGTCCTGCTCAGTTGGAAAAGCCTCCAGTTTCACGCATGGATCCTGGATCTTCTCTAGGACTGAGGTGTATAGATCGGTTTCCCTTTTGGTCGCAGGCTGCCAACAGCGCTGCATTCGTTTGAACGTTACCTTCTTGTGAAACGAAGTATAACCACACACAATTTTTATTGTTGTTAAAAGGGAAATCTTTAGCATTATAATCGAATGCGTTATCCTACTTTTATTTATTATCACGTGTTTTGGAGATTAGACAGTGAATCAAACCAAAGTCCTGTGCTAGTTTATTTTATTTTGTTTTCTGTGAGACTTCAGAACCAACTCGTTTGCACTACGCCGTTGGAACCCTTCGCCTTACGAACCTCTGGACCGGGACCGGGGGGGGTCGTTCTTCCAGAGGAAGTTCAGCTCTCAGGTGCTGCAGTCGTCTGTCTGGGAGAAGAAGACAATATTCTCGTTTTCCTCTTTCCACTCAGGGGCTTCCTCCTCCTCCTCTTCTTTCTCTCACAACCAAATTGCGTGCTGAACTGTGAAATGAAAGTGGGCGGAGTGAGGCGTGCTTGCAGCCCCGCCCATTGTGCTGACACACCTCGGTCTTCCCTCTGTTGGCGTGAGGCTGCATGCAGTGAAATCGAGAAGCCTTGTGAGTTCGCCCGCTTGCTCGTTCGTTCATTTTTTTTGCTCAGGGATGAAGCAACAAGCTCAAGCTCCGCCCTCTTCGCTCGGCCAGCAGGAAACCGTTCATCAGCTCACTGAAGCGAATGGGCGTCATGATGCTGCACTTTGTTGTGTTCATTGAGAGCCTTTTCAGACATTTCTGTAACAAAAAAAAAGTTAATTGCATGGCGAGGTCAGTGAATGCTGGACCATCAGTTGTGTGCATGTATCCCCTCAGAGAACAAATATCATTTTGAGGCTCAAGTTGAGTCCAAAAGTTGCTGTTTTTTTTGTTTTTATTTGTTGAGTTCATCTTTAAAGCTCATGGAATAATAGATTGAAGGGCCGTAATATCCTGGTCTCATAGTATGGGTTTGTCGAACCCATTGTTAATGTTGAGTTTTGGCTTAGAAGATGCCATTGAGTTCTGAACCTCCATGTAGCTTTTGTCTTTCAGGTCAATAGTACCCTATATTCAAATTTTTAAAATCCCTTTTATTTTTATTTGTTAACGTCTGATGTGTGAACCCTGAATCCACAGGAAGTAAATTTTTTGTGTCATTTTGCCTCATTGTGTAAGCATTAGCCCAGTAGCTATGCCCTTCACTTGCCGATAATTAAGGCCTCTGTTTTGATGGCAATAGGTGCGATGCAAACAGATCCTAGCATGATCGCACGTCTTCCAGAAATGCGTGACCGGCGCTCTTTACTCCAGGATTCCTTTGCATCGCTCTTAACACCGTCCGAATTAAGTTTAAAAAAAATGTTGTATAATGTTATGTGTGTGTGTGTTTTTGTTTTTTTTTTGTTCTGGGCGAAAAAGTGTTACAATGCAAAAAAAAATTAATTCAGCTGAAGGGCTTGAGCTGATGTTTGTCATTGAGAGTCATGTTCCAATTTTCATTGGATTTTGGCTTTATTTTTCATGGGTGGAGATGGAGTGTTTTATAAAGGGGGGTGAAATTTTTGAAGGATCTTGCCCTGGACGAGGGTCTTGTCCATGCCCTTAAGTTGCAGTATTGTACATATTGTCTTGTCACGGGCTGTTTTCTGTTCTCTTTTGCAAAAGTAAAGTAAAATCTTTTTTTTCTTTTTTTAATTCGATATGAGTATGGTTGTTATTTTTCCGTGTGTGTGTGTGTGTGTGGGACAGAGACCGTGTGTATTTATACATATACATGACCGTATAGGGACATTGACAATAGAGGGAGGGGCAGCGATACAAGGCTGGTGTCGAATAGCAGTTTGATGTCAGTATTATTTTATTAATTTTTAATGACGTGCTTATTTCTCAAACTTTGCTTAATCATTAAAGAGTAATGAAAATGGTCACCTCAGTCAGCGAGGATGTCAACTCAGAGCTTACAGTGTTGACATCCATACAGACTGAGGTGACAACTTTCATTCTCCTCTAATGATTGACTGATGTTTGGAAAATTAGCACTTTATATGTTGAAGTGGCTTAAACTCAACTTTAACCTTAAAATTCTTAAACAAATACTTATTTTGGACCAGGCCAAAAAAAATATATATATATTAATAGCTCTTATTTCATAGACATAAATACTCATAAAGCATTTTAGTAGGAACATTGTTTTCCCTGAGTTGTACAGGTGATACGTCAACTTTAATGGCATTTACCAGATGCCCTTATCCAGATCGAATCAGTAGTGACAGAGACAGTCCCCCTGGAGACACTCAGGTTTAAGTGTCTTGCTCAGGGACACAATGGTAATGACCCGTGACTTTGTGTTCCTCTGGTTCATAGACGAGTGTTTTACCCATGAGGCCACGTTGATAGGTTTTGCTCTTAAGAATTAGTAAGAATAAACTCTTCAAATGTTTTCATTTACAAATGATTTATTAATAACAAATAAGTAGTTAAAATAATTTAAATAAATATTACAAATGACTTTATAAATACCATGTGCTTAAAACCCTATGCTCTTGACTGTCACTGCTGCACATTGTCCATCCAGCACGTGAAAAGCTTCAGCAGGGTCCTGATGGCCACCAGCTTGTCCACGTGCTGCCGGTCCTCTGCCAGTTCGGTGCTCTCCTGGCAGATCTTCTCACGGCACAGCCTTTCCCTGAGGTCCATGGTGTACTGCTCGACCTTCTGCAGGCCACCCTGCAGGGTGCTGTCCATCTTCAGGCATGCGGCTTGCTCCGCGTAGCAGAAGAGACCAGACACCGCAGCGCAGCTGAGGGTGTCATTCGATCCCGGGCACTTCAGCGCACCCATCTGAACAGGCACGGCGAGAGCCGGCAGGCTGCTTGAGTGATTCTTGCTCTTAAGAGGAAGAAGGGTCGGGAGGGTCATACATGTTGCGGATTATGCTGGGAAAAGTCTATATGATCATTCTAGTAAAGGCGACCTACCAGGTAGTCCAGCATCTGCTGTGCAGCACGTTTGATCTGATTGATCGCGGCGCTGCGTGGTACTGGTGACGTCTGAGCGGTCAGACTACGAAGCAGCGCCATGCTTAAGACTGAAACGACAGAGGAGCTTTCAGGCCACTCTCATCACACATAACGTAATTAATCAGCACATCGAATTCTAGCTAGACGGCAGACTTCAGATGTGAAGTAACTTCCTTTATTCTGCTAAGCACATATCAGAAGCGTCTGATCATCTACATCCTTTGAGGCTATTTCAAAAACACTCACCCAGGGTCCTAATGAAAATTTGACAGTTGGCCATGTTGACTCGGCTGGAGGTTGCTGACCAGCGTCCACCGGAACTTTTTCTGTGGAGTCCATGAGTGCCTTGGCCAGTATTTAAAGCCCATTCCATTTATCAATCAAATCTTAAAACGCCTGCTGACCGTAATTAATCATCATGCTGTATTTGCCACTTATTGCTTAAGTTTTTCTGCTGCGGAAATTATTTTGGGCTTGTTGTCATTCATCTTAATAGTATCATTAATAATACATTATAACTGTAATAATTAAGAAATTGTTAATTTTAAGTGATACATATTAACATCTTCATTTTCAATAAAGTACATTGAACTTTTGGCACAATACAGCTGTTTTATAAAAATTACAGCTCAATTATGCTATTAAACTGTGATTCTTTTGGGGACTATTTAATGTAAAGAATGTGTGTGTTCTTTTACATTATTCTTGTCTTTTGAAGCATTTTTATTAGATCTTGCAATGACGTAAAGTAATATAATCAGCAGGGATCAGGAGACAGGCCATCACATGAGGAGGGCTGTATGAGGCCACAGTGAGGCGTCGACCCAGCAGTAGGACCAGTATCTGCTCCTTGTTCGGGAAGGAGCAGGGCCACAGCCCTAGAAAAGGACCTCTTATGCAGCCAGTGAGATCAACTCTGCTTACTGTGCACAGGTTCATGCACAGGTTTTCAAATCCATATCAGCCAGAACTGTCTGCTGTGATCTTGTACAGTCGAGGAAACCTAAGGGGTTTCTTCCTGCCATCTAAAGCTGTGCGAACTAGGTGAAATGGAAACGGAACTGTCAGTGCTTTATTTTACAGGAATTGGCCCATAATACAAATAATTTGGGCCAGTGATTGCCCTAGTGGTTAAAGAAGAAACCCCGTTCAAATCCTGATCCACAAAGGTGCCACTGAGTTGCCACCGAGCAAAGCACAGTGCCCACACACTGCTCCCCAGGCGCCTGTCATGGCTGCCCACTGCTCACCAAGGGTGATGGTTAAATGGAGAGGACACATTTCGTTGTGTCACCGTATGCTGTGCTGCAGTGTATCACAATGACAAACACTTTCACTAATACTACTACTTCTACTATCACTGCTACTAGTAATACATACATTTAATATGCAGGGCCTTGCAACCCCAAAGCAGGTTTGCTGCACAGTAATATAAAATGTGTAAAATCTGTTTAGTCACTTAAATATCCACATATATACAGCACAGGCAAGTTTGCACTCACCTTCTCATCTTTATTTTCATGACCATTTACGTTAGTAGATTCTCACTGAAGGCATCAAAACTATGAATGAACACGTGTGGAGTTATGTACTTAACAAAAAGTGGAGACCTGACCTCCACAGTCACCGGACCTGAACCCAGTCCAGATGGTTTGGGGTGAGCTGGACCAACAAGTGCTAAACACCTCTGGGAACTCCTTCAAGACTCTTGGAAAAGAATTTCAGGTGACGACCTCTTGAAGCTCATCGAGAGAATGGCAAGAGTGTGCAAAGCAGTAATCAGAGCAAAGGGCGGCTATTTTGAAGAAACTAGAATATTTCACCTTTTTTTTGTTAAGTACATAACTCCACATGTGTTCATTCATAGTTTTGATGCCTTCAGTGAGAATCTACCAACGTAAATGGTCATGAAAATAAAGAAAACACATTGAATGAGATGGTGTGTCCAAACTTTTGGCCTATACTGTAAATATATTTATTTACTTATACTTATTTACTTATGTTTGTCATGTTTGTCATGTATATTTTACCCTTTTGCTCTAGAACATCCCAGTTTGATTTGGATTTGTATAAATGAATGTCTACTAGCTTTACTTTTCTTATTTATTTATTTATTTAACTTTTGTAAAATTTGGATGGATTTCAATTTGGATATGTCATCGTCTCCCTCCGGCTGCTCCTGTTACAGGTCGCCCATGCAAATCATCCAACCTGGTGCTCTGCATAATTGACTTGGTAAATGTTTTACGCCGGATGCTGTTCTGGATTAAACCATCCCCATATACCCAAGTTTGGGACTGTCACCAAGAAATGCCAAACATGATGGGTCTATTATGGATATGTTTACTTGACAATAATTATTATATGTATATGACAATAAACTTCAGCTTGTTTAGTCCTTTTTCAACTTTATCATACTTTAACACATTTATATTGTGTCTCTTTGGAAAGGGGGATATAATTTTGTCTTGGTGACTTAGTTTGAACATCAACTCATTTCTTGCAATCAGACAATCTTCACTGAATCTGCAACTACAACTGTCCTTGTCATGATGGGTTGGAGAGGTTTGGGTCTATAAAAATACATGTGGGGAACCCCAAGGGATGACCTTCAGAATCCCCAGAGATGATTTTACGGAATCTTTCGTCATGTATTATTCATCAACACAGCTTCCTATGGGCAGTGCATTTTGTGTGTTTATTTCAGGTTGCAGATTTAAAGTGTGATATGTGCAGAATGGTGCAAGCTGAAAACAAAAAAAATGCTGGAAATTAAGCTTGTTCAGGGGAAGCCACACTTTAATAAGATGCATTGATCAATGGCACTAGAATAAAAAAATTATATAAATATGAGTTTTAAATGAATTGGGATACGATAACATTTTTAAAACTTTATATAACTTGAGAATTTAATTTTGTTTTGTTTATCCAATTTATTATTTTTATTTATTTGTTTTGTTTAAAAAAAATTAGAGTTAAGTGATATTGAATCACAAGTTGAGTGCAAACAACCTGTTTTTATATTGCACAGAGAAGCTACCAACTCTAACAAGGTGCCATCACTATAAGTTAAACATGTTTCACTAGTGCCCTCATCCTTTCTTTATTTCATCTTCAACAAAATTCAATTTCAAGGAGGTGGAGGTCAAAGAAAAGATTACAAATTGTACAGGCACTATTAGTTTTTTTTAATTCTTTTTAAAACTTTTTAAATTCCCAACAAAGTCCTGAAAGTTTGCTTTTGAATGGCCATCTGAACTGAATTGTGTCCTTATCTTTTTTAATCTGTGCAATCAGTAGCATTTATACAAATTATAGAGCAATCATAAGCCAGAACAACAGCAAGTACTGTTGTGCTTTCTTTGTTCTTGTGGGGTAATTTGCATAAACTCGACTCACTGGCTAACGTGCTTTCAGGAATATTTACATAAACCCCTTTCATTGCCTTATGCAGTACTGTACAATGTTGTTAGGTTGTATCGGTACATTAAAAAACATGAAAAAAAAGAATAAAGAACTTGCTGCATGTGCAATATACAAAAGTTTTTCTTTTTTTGCCTGGACATGATTACAGGCTAGAAACAGTAAAAGCTACAAGCAGCTACATTTGGAAATGTATGGAAAAATGAGCAATAGTATTACCTCTAAAAGCAATGTCCAGCATGTATTTAATTAATTATGTTGCGATAGAGGGACATCTGCTGGCTACATACTGCACATACAGCTGAATGCACATGTGTCCAGATATTTCTCAAAGACCCATTCAAATCAAATTCAAATTTTAGTTGTCACGTACACAGTCATACATGGTATGATATGCAGTGAATGCTTTTGCGACTCCTATCGATATTTCAATATTGAAAATATTGCAAAGATTAAAGTGAAACCAATATGCAAATGTTGTAAACATTTAAACATAAAAGATGTGTAACAGGTAGGGTGAAGGTGTGCAATATTCTGGGGGGGATTGAGTTCAGAAGTGATTGAAAATGCTGGAGTGTATCAGAGATCTGTCCTATGTCCCATCGTCGCATTGGTTGGAGTTTGCAGGGAAACAGACATATTTTCCAGATTCATTAGCAGGGAAGCTGCCATGTGGGAATTGCTGGTATTTTGCAGATACAAAACAATTCATCCAGTTATTTCGACACGTCTTCCCTAAGCATTCATAAATTAAATTGACTGATAAAATGGGGTGGTAGTAGCCTAGTGGGTAACACACTCGCCTATGAACCAGAAGACCCAGGTTCAAATCCCACTTACTACCATTGTGTCCCTGAGCAAGACACTTAACCAGGGGTGACTGTCCCTGTAACTACTGATTGTAAGTCACTCTGGATAAAAGCATCTGATAAATGCTGTAAATGTAAATGTAAATGTAAAATGTAAAAATGTACACCATCAGCAGATCTTACAAGACATTCGAGGTTCAGCATCATGCTTGAGTCCTTGCTTCAAACGCTGGGTCATATTGCGGAGGTCGAAGGATTGGGAGGAGAAGGCCATTTTTGGACATGAAGGATTCCAGAGCAGACATACACAGGAACTGAGAAGAAGATTTTGGTCACCGATCTGGACATGTTCATGTCTGCAGTGCATTCATCCTTGTCATGGAGGCTACCTGCGCAGCATAGTTTAAAGTTTAAATTCATGGGGGAAATCATTTGTGACAACCACTAATATTAATACCTCTAATATAGCAATTTTTAATAAATATCAGCATAATGTAATGTTCAGATAATAAACACCTCCTCATAATATGTATGTATAGACTATATAACTTTATGTAACTTTATTTTGTTTATATATTAATGTCCCTCACCGCCCTCCACCAAAAGGTTGGCACATACGTAAAGGTTCCCAGCTATTGAGACGATCAACGAGATGGAAAGTCCCCTAAAGGACAGAGTCTCACCTTCTTAGTCAGTGTTAAAAAAAACTGTGAGTGAACAGCAAGCCCATGGTGAGGGTTGGGGTGGAAAGTGTGCTCTCCTCGGTCTCCCCATGAAGAAGAGATGCTGCTGGGCCTTCTTGGCAATGGAGCTGGTGTTGAGGTTCCACATGAGGTTCTCTGTGATGTGACTACCAAGGAACTTGGTGCTCTGGAAAGTCTACAGCAAGGAGCCTGCTAATGAAACCATCCACGGTTGTGTCATCACAGTAAAAGTCTGTTTACACAGCCCCTGTGGCTCCTGTGTTCAGCATGAAGGTGCTGGAGGTGCTGCTCCCAGTCAGGAAGTCCAAGACCCAGTTGCAGATAGAGGTGTTAAGGCCCAGCATTCTCGTCTTCCCAATCAGATTCTGAGGAAGGATGGTGTGATAAATGTTCTTTTTTTCAGATGGGTGAGGGCCAGGTGAAGGTTGGTGGTGATGGCATCATCTGTAGAATGGTTGGCATGATTTGGTTGAGCCTCTCTAAGCTCTTCGTGATGATGGGTGAGAGTGCAATGGGACATTATTTTCAGGCACGTTATTGCACAGAAATGCCATTCAGGCATCACAATGCATGGCCGTTTTAGATCTTAAAATGAAGTTACGGTTCAAAATAGATGTTAAGATTAGGTTCATTTTTGAAAAATCTGTCACAAAATAGAGTGGCCTCTGTATCACTTGTACTGTTTACCTAAAGCTGGTGTAATGTAGAAGACCCTCAATAATGATATGAGCCGCGATAATTTGGTGGTATTGATGCTGATTTGGATTTGATTCAGTGGAAAATGTGTGTTGGACACGTCAAGATAACCTTACACATAATCTCTCTTCCACAGAAGACCCAAAAATAAGTTCAAATGTGTGTCTAAATGTGTGATTAAAAAAAGATGTGGCATCTGGAAAGGAGAAAACAAGAATTGTGTTCCTTTTTTACACCAGTGACATTTTATACGCGAAGCGCCATTATTAGCACTGCGGCTGATTATGAAGTACGATGCAAAGGGTCCCAAAAGAGACCCGACCCGATGAAGGCAGAACTGTAAAGCCTGGCATGCATGAGCACAGAACGCTATCTGTTCGTAGCATCTTCAACCTCTTCCTCTCTCTGCTCTCTCACCTTTATCTGATGTTTGAGGTTGCTGCTACTCCTGCACTTTCACTTTGAAAACGACAGGCTGTGAGAAAAAGGTACAGCAGTAGAATTTGCCGTCCCGACAAAATAACTAAGCACACAGCCATTAAAGTCTAATTCGCGGGCAACAAAAGTGAGGACACCATCACCATCATGACCAAGAGGAAGAGTTTACGTGAAGTACAGTAAAGCAATCTCACTAGTTCAATTCCATCACCATTTTCTTCTCACAAAACCTGTTTAAATATATATTTAATAGCAAGCGTTCGCCACCTTAGATGCATCATTGTGTGGCTGTTGTGTGTTACAGCCACGCAGTCGTGCAAATGTTTGCATTACTCAGATTTACCATTCTTAGCATCTAGGAAGCTAGTCATTAACACACTCTCATTGTGTGATGTGATGCCTGCATTTCCAGGGTATACTCGTGTTAAAGAGTGGGCATAATTGGAAAGAATTACTGTAGTGCACAATGGGCATTGAAACCTTTTAACTTTCCAGTACGTCAACAGTTCTGTCCCTTGATATTACAATAATGTGTGCATCATTGAAAACGATTTGTGAGTTCATGTGCCAATTTTGCAAACTGCAATCTACCCGAGGACATGAGAAGGATGCAGTATTGTCTGTTTTAAATATGAGTGTTATATCTCATAATCGATGCATCGCATGGGTGATTCTGCATTTAATGCAGTGCAACACATAATTGATTATGTCATAATAACGTTGCTTGGTGATTTTCTTGCAGCGGCATCAAAATTCGAGTTAAAAAGTATTCAATTGGCATTTCACCAAAAAATGTTGCATGCAGCGTTTATACAATACCATCTGAACGCGCAGCCGACCGCACGTTGGTGCAGAACGCCCGAATGGACGGTTGGATGTGCTGCAATGAGCAGTCGCCATTCAAGCCATGCATCGAACGCCAGAAAAATGTGAAAAACACAATGTGAAGTAATGTTGAAAAATCGATGGGATGCATTTATAGTTTTTTATTGTTTATTTTCAAAGCACGTAAAACAATATGAGTACAATAAATACATATCCATACAGAAAACATATTAAGTCACAAGTTGTTTTGAAAACAACACATTACATTCATTCATTCGTTCATTATCTTCATATCATCTCTTCTGTAGATGTGTAACAATCTTTCAGAGCAACCTTAGTGCCATGAATCGGTTAGATTACAGTCGGCCTCGTGCATATACTTAGGGGGGCTTGCATACTCTTTCAGCCATACGATCAAGTATGTAAGCACTTTCATGGTCAGACACTTGTTTTCAAAATCCTCTTTGACCTCCGTCACATGCAGAGTATACTCATTACACGACACCTTCCACGCCAGCTCATTATTCACACTTTCCAAGGATCTTTGGAGGTCGACACAAATGTTATTGCCCATGTTCTGCTGAAAGACAATGCTGTTCTTCAAGTAGACCAGGAAGGCACATGTCGAACGGTTGTAGTCACTATCGCAGACAGGAAATTCGATCTCATGCAGAGGCCGCATCGACGTGCAGCTAGTAGCGGTAAAGTTTTCACTTTTCCTCTGCAGCAAGAACAGGGGTCATCACAGAGGTCAGCGGGATCAAACACAACAGCGAGCTGCAAAACAGCGAAAGCCTTACGTAGCGGTCTGCCAAACTCTCTGTGTCGCTTATCATCTGACGGAGAGCGCGGCACAGGCCTGGAGATACTTCCGGGCACTCTGGAAATGGTCGTCCGCAGCAGCACATCAGTAGCACCCAGGCCATAGAGAGCATGAGTAACCCTGCAAGGGACATTGCACAGCAAAGCATTTATGGATTTTTCAGTTTTTTTTGTTTCCTAATATAAAACCCGAAGGTCTTCTTGCAGAGTCCAGAACTGCATAAAACTAATTTCTTTGTCAGAAGATTATAATATCGTTGTTGCATTCTGTTGTCTCAGTCCGATCAAGCTGACGCCGAAGTAGAAAACATTGCACCAGCATTTGCTCAAATGGTTCTATGTTTGCATGAAACTATTTTCTTCTCACCTGAACCTTGCTCCATGAAACTGAGTGACAGAGGTCCGGTAATCTGTAAATTCTTGTCAAGTGAAGTGCAGTGTGTTCATTTTCATCACGCCTGTATTTATGTACTGGGGTGCAAGCATTGCATTGGTGGAAGATCTGTGGTAATCACACCTTCAGGTTGGAAATCTATGACAAAATCTTCTGGAGACATGAGGTTATTAGCTATGATGAAGAGAAAAAAAGGTGCTTACTAACATAGTGTAACTATAGTAACTAACTATTACATAGTAAATGATAAACTGAGGGATGTAAGCAATCTACTTTTAAAGTTGCCTTAAATTGACTGCTACGGTCTATTAAAGATGACACATCTTCAATATTTTAAGCCTTTTTTCCCCTAGCGTTTACAGGAACAAAATATCAAAAGTCAATGTTTGGGCATCAGACATGGTCAGTCAGCTTAAGGTGGCACCTCAGGAGGTATTCCAGTGTAGATCTGGCCATATATTTCAGATCACTATCTGTTCTTGTACCACTGCCCCCCCCCCAAAAAAAAAACACACACACGCCATACACTCCCACTTAAGGACAGTCACAAATTCACCTAATGTGCATGCATTTGCATCGATGGAGGAAACTTTGCTCTGATTCTTGAAGTGATTCTTGCAATGAGGAATGCAATTGCATCACAATTTACATGCATGCTATAGACTTTTGAGGAATATTGCAGCATGCCTTTCCCCTACAGCAAAACAGAAACCACACACCAGTGCACAACCTTTGGGGGTGTTGGCGGGGAATCATCATGACCTAACTGCATGCACTTCATTGTTTCCCAAACCATTATATCTCTGCATCTCTGAATCATGTTTATTCCTCAATGGTCTTGCTTATACGCCCTCCGCCCTCTCAGGTCAGCTGATCAGCTGTTCCTGACTGTGCCTACAACCAACCGTATTATTACAATAATTTTTTTATTATTTCTGTCCTTATTATTTTCTTGTAATCTTTGTGGGAGCAGCTATGTCTTTTGTCCATTCTGTTTTTACGTTTGTCATGTATGTTTGTCCAGTACTTTGGACGACTTGTGGATGTAAAATGCCCTATGGATAAAATTGGATTGGAAAACAGACCTTTGACCCTTCAACCTCATTCAGTACCTCAGTGCTGCATGGAGAACCTCACATTTCATTTTTTCTATTCCATATCAGTCCACCTGGTGGCTCCCTGGGCTTAAAAAAGTTCTTTCAGACCTTTAACTGCGAAAAACAAATGAATGAGCAATTTTACAGTCCTGATTCAATGCTTTAGCAAAATCATTGAAGTTAGTTTTTTTCCTCATTAATGTACACACAGCACCACATATTGACAAAAAAACCACAGAAATGTTGACATTTTTGCAGATTTATTAGCAAAGAAAAACTGAAATATCACAAGTATTCAAACCTTTAGCTGTAACAGGTGCTCAGGTGCTGTCCATTTCTTCTGATCATCCTGAGATGGTTCTACACCTACCTTTGAGTCCAGCTGTGTTTGGGGAAGTGGTGGTCTAGAGGGTAAAGAAGCAGACCTGTAATCAAAAGCTTGTGGGTTCGAATCCCGAACCACTGAGGTGAAACTGCACTGTAACCACACACAGCTCCCTGGGCACCTTTCATGGCTGCCCACTTCTGTACTTTTTGATTATACTGATTGGACTTGATTAGGAAAGCCACACCCCTGTCTATATAAGACCTTAAAGCTCACAATGCATGTCAGAGCAAATGACAATCATGAGGTTAAAGGAACAGCCTGTAGAGAGTGAATTGTGGCAAGGCACAGATCTGGCCAAGGTTACAAAAAATATTCTGCTGCACTTGGTTGGTTCCTAAGGGCACAGTGGCCCCCTCATCCTCGTCCTTGTCTTCCTCTGCTTATCTGGGTCCGGGTTGCGGGGGCAACATCCCTAGTAGGGAAATCGAGAGCATTGCTTTCTGGCTCAGCTCCCTCTTCACCACAACAGATCGGTTCAGTGTCCGCATCTCTGCAGACGCTGCCCCAATCCGTCTGTCGATCTCCTGCTACCTTCTTCCCTCACACGTGAACAAGACCCTGAGATACTTAAACTACTCCACTTGAAGCAGAACCTCTCTCCCAACCCGGAGTCGGCAAGCCACCCTTTTCTGGTCGAGAACCATGGTCTCAGATTCAGAGGTGCTGATCCTCATCCCAGCCACTTCACACTCAGCTGCGAACCTACCCAGCAAGAGCTGAAGACCACATCATCTGCAAAAATCAGAGACGAGATTCTCCTGCCACCAAACTCGACACCCTCCACACCACGGCTGTGCCTAGAAATTCAGTCCATATAGGTTATGAATAGAACCGGTGACAAAGGGCAGCCCTGGCGGAGTCCAACCCTCACTGTGAACAGGTCCGACTTACTGCTGGCTATACGGTCCAAGCTCACACTCCTCTGGTACATGGACTGAATGGCCTTTAACAGAAGGCCATTCACCCCATATTCCTGGAGCGTGCCCCTGGAGACACGGTCATAAGCCTTCTCCAAGTCCACAAAACACATGTGGATTGGTTGGGCAAACTCCCATGCCCCCTCCATAACCCCAGCAAGGGCAAAGAGCTGGTCCACAGTTCCACAGCCAGGACGAAAACCACATTGCTCCTCCTCAATCTAAGATTGAACTATCGACCGGACTCTCTTCTCCAGTACCTTGGAATAGACCTTTCCAGAGAGGCTGAGGAGTGTGATCCCCCTATAGTTGGAACACACCCTCTGGTCCCCTTTTTTAAAAACGGAGACCCCCACCCCAGTCTGCCTCTCCACCGGAACTGGCCCCGATGTCCACGCAATGTTGCAGAGATGTGTCAACCACGGCAGCCCTACAACATCAATAGCCATGAGATACCCAGGACGGATCTCATACACCCTCGGGGTTCTGCCTCTGAGATTGGACAGTCCATAACCAGGTATCCCAGCTCTGGTTCCTCCTTGGAATGCGCCAATGTCAGCAGCTCCTCGTCCCCACTGTAAACAGTGTGAGCGAATTTCTGCCTTCCTCTCCTGAGGCATTGGAGGGTTTGCCAGAACCTCTTTGGAGTCAATCGGTAGTCTTTCTACATGGCCTCACCGAACTCCTCCCACGCCTGAGATTTTTCCTTGCCAACTGCCACTGCTGCACCCTGCTTGGCTGTCCAGTACCTGTCGGTTGCTTCTGGAGACTCACAGACTAGCCATGCCTTGTAGGCCTCCTTCTTCAGCCTGACGGCTCCCCTAAACTCTGACTGGCACCGGACACCTTGAGACCACAGCTAGCAATAGCTGCCTCAATAATTGCAGAGTGGAACAAGGTCCATTCGGACTCTATGTCCTCCACTGCTCCAAGACTGCTTCCCCTGCCATCTGATCCAACTCACCACCAGGTGGTGATCAGTTGACAGCTCTGCTCCTCTCTTCCCCGAGTTTCCAAAACATATGGTCGCAGGTCAGATACGACTACAAAGTCAATCATCAACCTGGGACCTAGGCTGCCCTGGTACCAAGTGTACCGATGGGTATCTTTAAGTTCGAATATGGTGTTCGTGATGGCCAAACTGCGGCTTGCATAGAAGTCCAATAACTAAACACGACTCGAGTTCAGATCTGGCGGGACGTTCCTCTCAATCACGCCCCTCCAGGTCATGCTGTCATTGCCCACGTGAGCGTGGAAGTCCCCCAGCAGGACAATGGAGTCCCCAGTTGGAGCACTATCTAGCACTCATCCCAGAGACTCCAAAAAGGGTGGGTAATCTGGGCTGCTATTTGGCGAATAAGCACAAACAACAGTCAGTACCCGTTCCCCGACCCGAATGCACAGGGAAGCTATTCTCTCATCCCCCAGGGTAAACCCCAACAAACAGGCTGAGAGTCTTGGGGCTAACAAAATGCCAACCCCAGCCCTTTGCCTCTCACACGGAGCAACTCCTGCAAAGGAGAGTGTCCAACCTCTCTCAAGGACTTGGGTTCCAGAGCCAATGCTATGTGTTGAGGTGAGTCCGACTAAATCTAGCTCCTTCTCTTCCTTGTCCGGGGATCGTACCGCCAAAGCTCCCACCTGCTTGGGGTGCAGGGGGCCCGTGGGGCCCCTAGCCCAAAACAATTTGCAACGCAAACAGTTTTTTTCACATTGGAGAACTTGCAATGCGTAAATCATGGGGAGAGACCTACAATATCTTTTTCCATGGTAATAACCAGGCTGCTGAATAGAAATGGGATGATTAACAAAAGTGCTTTGATTTAGAGCATGAATTGTATGACATTCAAATAATGTTTGTTATAGTACGATCTGGTTGTGCTACATTGCTACCTGTCTGTAAACAGAGATTGCTAACATTAACGTGAGGTAATGGCATTAGGCTGTACTGATTATAATTTGAGATTTAACTTACTGTATCAACTTAAGTCACCTTCATTTCACTTTTTCTGAGGTAAAAAGCGGCAAAAGATTTTGTCAACATCATTCTGCTTTTACAACACGGTACACCGCACTAGTTTGGACCCAAAGTGGCATGGTGACGTAGCAACTAGCCATCCCAGACAATGCTGGCATTTTTTTTTTTGAGGGGGGGGCTCGCGAACATCACTGCAGCCCTCCACCAGTTGAGGCTTTATGGAAGAGTGGCCCAACGGAAGCCTCTCCTCAGTGCAAGACACATGAAAGCCTGAATGGGGTTTCCTAAAAAACACCTGAAGGACTCCAAGATGGTGAGAAATAAGATTCTCTGGTCTGATCATACCAAGATAGAACATTTTGGCCTAAATTCTAAGTGGTATGTGTGGCACTGCTAATTACCTGTCCAATACAGTCCCAACAGTGAAGCATGATGGTGGCAGCATCATGCTCTGGGGGTGTTTTGCAGCTGCAGGGACAGGACGACAGGTTGCAATTGAGGGAAAGATGAATGTCGGCAAGTACAGGAATATCCTTGACCAGAGTGCTCAGGACTTCAGACTAGGCTGAAGGTTTGCCTTCCAACAAGACAGTGACCCTGAGCACACAGCTAAAATAACAAATGAGTTGCTTCACAACAGCTCTGTGACTGTTCATGAATGGCTTAGAAAGAGCCTTGGTCCAACTGAGCATCTTTGGAGAGACCTAAAAATGGCTGTCCACCTACGTTTACCATCCAACCTGCCAGCACTAAAGAGGATCTGCCATAAGGAATGGCAGAGGATCTCCAAATCCATATGTGAAAAACTTGTTACATCTTTTCCAAAAAAAAAAACTTGTGGCTGTATTAGATCAAAAATGTGTTTCTACTAAATACTGAAATACTTGTTAATAATAAGTAATAATAATCTATAAAATAATTCAAATGACAACAATTTTGTGTTTTTCTGTCAAATTGGGGTGCTGTGTGTCCATTAATGAGGAAAAAATTATTTTAGCAAATGGTTGCAATATAACAAAGAGTGAAAATTTTAAGTGGGTCTGAATACTTCCTGTAACCACAGTACTTTACTATGTCTTTGCATTGATGAGGACTCCTTCTATACTAACATTAGCACACGTGGGCTCTCACTTCCTGGGAAGATTCTTGTTCTGAGTAGGCCTACTCCCTACTAGAATCCCACATGGCAATATTACACTCGGCATGCACACCGCAAAGAATGACGGCCCTTTGGGTGCCCAGATCTGGTTTTCTAGAGATTGCCCACATTGGGACAGATTTAGCTATGGCACCAGGCACCTCCAGTCTGACCTGTCCCCTACCTGGTTGACATACCACTTACCATGCCAGTCAGCCAGCCAGCAGTGCCAGCTTGACGCCAGATCCGGGCCAGTCCTGTCTCATATGTGGCTGATCAGGTTCTATCAGGTTCAGGTAATCGATTCCAAGCCCATTTACAAGGTTATTTGATTGCAGTGCTTTTTCCTGCTGTGTGATTAAAAAAACATAGTAGATTAGACTAGATCTGGACATTTAGAAAAAGGTTAAGACCAAAACCATGTGATTCAAAATCTAATAATCTATACCACTTTTACTGGGGGAAAAAGTGCAGCATCTCTCTTTCTAGAAAGGGCAAGCCATGCTGTACGTTACTGTCCGAAATGTGCATGAGATTACACATTTCCATTCAGTCTGGGGAAGCCCAATAATCTAGACAAACAGACCAACAGTTACAGTAGAGGAAACAGGCCCATATATGATCAACAGGAAGTTGCTTTGTCTTAAAATGAAACAAGAGAATGTGATCTATCACAATCATAATAATGCTGCTTTGCTCTGCTGCTGTAAACAAACCAAAGAAAATGAATTAGAACTTGACAAATCGTAATGTTGTCATTTAGCCATTACAGAACCTGCCTAAGGTTGGTTTCCTTTCTGTTCTAACCTCAGGTTTCGGTTCCTTGATGAAAACACACAAACCCCTGCTAGCTTTCAAAAACTTTATTAGCCTTCATTGGCTGACTCTGCATGAACACAAACTCAATTTGTCAAAGCCGTGTGTGGTACAACACAACATGGGCTGCATTAAATAAATAAATAAAAACAGAGAAATAAATAAATAAATACATATGCACATGGACAAATAAATAAATAAATAGCATTTTCTTAAAATGATTAACATTGTGCCATTTTCAGACCTCTTTGTACATCTCGTTTACGCCGTGTGGCGCTGCATTTAACTATCAACCACTCCTTCACCTGCGCCAGCACACGTAAGGCCAGCCGTTTTCTTAAAAAAACATCTGAAGGGTTCTCCAGTATCATCTGACCATCACAGTGGTGTCTTTCATCCTTCACAACTACAGTGAAATGGCTTTCAATTGATCTCATCATCTCTACAACATGCACCCGGCCAAATTCCTCCTGCAGTTTTGTCACGTTGCTGAGATACTGTGTGTAGGCACAGCTTGTCTTGTTGCAGGATTCTGAAGGTGGGCAGGTCCCTTTGACGATGCTTTTGACATCAGCTTCTGTGAAGTTTTCCTAAAAAATTGCACATTTCACTCTTACCCTATAGGATATTTGAAATTTAGCACATCTGCTTTCACAGTGCAGAAAAATCAGAACACTATTTGGATGTTTGAAAAGGGTAAAGCAACGTGCCCTTACTTTTATTTCTTTATATATATGTCCGATGCTTCTTATCAGCCAATTAACGGTTCGCTGATGTGTCGGTGGACAGCAGGTTGTCAGTGTGAAGGTTATAACGGAAAGCAGAATACCTGTGGAGGGTCAGTGTCCATTAATAGCCCTGCAACTCCACCCATAGAGTTTCAGATGGCATGTATCCATTACGACCAAAGCTTTTCATGTAGCCCTTGGAAAGTTTAAGAAACTCAGATCTCGGTACGACCTCATTATGAAATTAGCTCTAAACTAGTCATTAGTCTCGCAGTATTGTTCAAATCAACCAATTTGAGCAAATGCGTGGGTCACGCTGTATGTGAAATGAGAATGAGTAGCAGAAAGAGTAGCAGTGTGCAGCGCCATTTTACTGTACCTGTACTTTGCTTCATGGTTGCAAAATGCTGTGGATTCCGTTTTAGCACTGTCTGACTGAGCAACAGTTTGCTCATATTTATATGTATGCAACAAAGCACATGCATGTTTGGAAAAAGCAGGATGACGACAAGCATTGTAATCGAATGTGGAATCTTGCTTGTGGATTGATTGCATCAAGTAGACAACGTCTTCCGCAACAGAGTCAGCAGTGAGAAACAGTCCATCCATCTACCACTGACTCATACATTAAGTATGTGCATCTTGCCAGTTCCTTTGAAGACCATAGAAGATTTCCTTCTGGGCTGTTTCACTAGATCAGATCTTCTGATGCCAACAGGTGTTTCACCAGTTTTCCTTAGCAGATCTTCCAAAATACATTTTTCACAACGAAAAGGTGACATTTCCCTGGTACTCAAAAGGGAAGGTGAATGGACTAACTGTCCTTGCTGTTGTCAAGTGTTAAGTGCTTATTTCCGTTCTTGGGGACCATGTCAAGCTGTCATTCTGGCAAATGGTGGAAACACCCGATACTGAAATTGCCATTTTTGTTATTTGGAGCTATGTCTGTTATTGTCATAATTTTTGGGGTAATACATATTTTTGTGGTATATATATAATGATCTTTCTGATAAAACATTGAATTCCTGTCTAACAATGTTTTTAGTGTTTATTTTTTTCATCTTAAAGTCCCCAATTATTTAAATTGGTCTTGGTGGTCCCCTAATGCTGTATGTGAAGTGCTTTAGCCAAATTCAAGGGCACCTTGATCAACGGCACCTCAATTACAGATCCCCTTCCCTATATTTATGTAAATCCTGAAGACACCTGACCTTACACTAGTGAACGGGATCCCACAGTAAGTGCCCAGCGAAATGCTTAATTCCACTTCAAAACGAGTGGCCACTGTTTTCAGATTCCATTAAGGGGTGTAAATAATGTTCATCAGCATAAAACTGCGCTAATACTACAGAAGTCCTGTGTGTATCCAGATGTTTGGTTTTGTCACCTTATCTGAATGGTGGTAGAAGCCTAGTGGGTAACACACTCACCTGTGAACCAGAAGACCCAGGTTCAAATCCCACTTACTACCATTGTGTCCCTGAGCAAGACACTTAACCTTAAGTTTCTCCGGGGGGGGGACTGTCCCTGTAACTACTGATTGTAAGTTGCTCTGGATAAGGGCGATAAATACTGTAAATGTAAATGTGATCTGATTTGCCTGAGCAATGTTGGCTGCCTGCCTTAATCCTGGATTTTATGGTCATAGCAGTTACTGTTTATGAATACTTATTCTGTGGACAAGCTGACTAGTGGTTGTGGAGAAACCGGGAGGGTGAGGGGCTGTAATGGTTTCGGGTTTCAGATAACATTTACATTTACATTTACAGCATTTTTCAGATGCCCTTATCCAGAGCGACTTACAATCAGTATTTACAGGGACAGTCCCCCTGGGTCTTGCTCAGGGACACAATGGTAGTAAGTGGGATTTGAACCTGGGTCTTCTGGTTCATAGGCAAGTGTGTTACCCACTAGGCTACTACCACCTAACAATTTTTACATTTGTATTGCTCTTTTTTCTTCAAGTGCCATAGTAAGATAATAAACTTCCAAGTGTCACGGCATATTTGTCATGTTTAAAGTGTCAGTGCAGATAGATCTGCTGAGATTATTTACAAGGGAAGCACCAGTGGATGTGGGACACTTTGGATGATGTAAAGAAACTGAAAACAGGGGTGGGTTAAAGTACCACAGTGTTGGGGAGTAACGTTGGGGAGTAACAGCATTACATAATTTAATTACAAAAAAGTTGTAATTGTAATCTGTTATTGGAGAAAAAGATACAATTAAATTACAGTATACAAAAGCTTGCCAATATGTTTATTAATAGTGGTGTAGCAGGAATCATGGGAGTGGTGTTTGTCAGCCAATCCGTGTGCAGCGTCTGCTGACTACAAAATTATAAAAAATTGCAGGAGTGCCAATGTATTAATTGTAATATTCATAATATTTGCCAAATATCATGTAGGACTTAAATGGAATTTGTTGACTGATTTGCATATGCTTTATTTCCACCAGGATGTTCTCTAACATGTGAGTGGAGACTGTCCTGTGATGAACCTTCATCTGCTGATCTAAAGAACCAATGGGCCATAAAAATCTGAGACCCCGCTTTCTCCAGGAGACTGGGGCAAAGGTCATCGAGAGTTCACTGCCAGAACGTCTGGAGGACAAAGAAAAATCCTTTCTTCAATAATCCTTGATGATTGGATACTTTTGGACTCAATGTCATTGGGTGGGACTGTACACCTTCATCTCACATGGACCATGTTAAAAGGACATACCTAGTTAACTTCAGGTTTTCCAGTTGACAAGAGTGTTGTACGCCATGATGCAGATGAATATGCGTGTACTGTTCAGTGTCTCTGTTTGGTGTCTTATATCACTTTCTTATAATGAGAATCAAAATGAACTCATCTCCGGTCAGAAGGTCAAGAGGGGAGAAGCAATGGCAGCCCTTCCTGCAGCATCACACCATTGGCCGAGGCCTCAACCTGGGGTGTGGTCTTACTGCAGATAAAAACTGCATCCCATTGCCAACTTAGGAAAGGAAAAAGCAGCAAGAAAAAGAGAAGAGAAGGAAAGAAACGGGAAAAAGCAGCAGAGAAGGAGTAGAAACCAAGAAGCAGCAGAAACAGGAAACAGAAACAAAGAAACAACTGAACCCGACTGAACAGAACAGAAGAAGACCAAACAACAACTTCTCCAACCTCCAGCCTCAACGGGGTCGACACAAGAGACACGCAGCACAGCTGATCAACACCGATAAAGTGACCGATGAAGTAGGACCGCTCTATGCCTTATGGTGTAATCATCCTTCAGACAGATCAGATCATGTATATTAGGATATTAGCATTGACTGTCCATCGCATAAGTCTGCCCCCTGTGGAACTTGTGAAGCTCAGCTACATTATAACATCATAGCCTTAAATTTGTACCTGATAATCTGATTAAGTTACATTTACATCATTTTCATTTTACATTTACAGCATTTACCAGACACCCTTATCCAGAGCGACTTACAATCAGTAGTTACAGGGACAGTCCGCCCCTGGAGACACTCAGGGTTGAGTGTCTTGCTCAGGGACACAATGGTAGTAAGTGGGATTTGAACCTGGGTCTTCCAGTTCACAGGCGAGTGTCCACTAGGCTACTACCACCCTCTACCACCCAGTTACCCAGCAGGCTAAGTTCCTCAATTAGGTGTTGATGGTGTTGAATGCTGAACTGAAGTCAACAAACAGCATTCGTGCTGCTTGCGTACGTGTCTTTATTGTCCAGGTGGGTGAGGGTCAGGGGCAGTGTGGTTTGCTTCGTTTGTGGAGCAGTTTGGACGTTGGGCGAAATGCAGTGGGTCCAGGGTGGAGGGCAGCAGGGCCTTCACATGTTTCATGACCAGCCCTTCAAAGCACTTTATAATGATGGGTGTAAGCGCAATGGGATGGTTGTCATTAAGACACGACAGTGAAGACTTCAGCACAGGCACAATGGTGAGATGTTAAATCTGCCAGGGATGTTGTCTGGTCCAGCAGACTTACCTGGGGGTTCCGTTAGAGCCGTGTGGGTTTGTTCTTCAGGAGGGAAGTCCTGGGTTGTGCTACACAATATTGATGTTGCAGATGAAACAACGGTAAAAATTAGTGAAACCAAGGAACTGTTGTAGGTGGCAGATGGTGGTGGGTACAGGCCAATTTGGTGATTCGTAGGAGATTTCGGGTGTCTGAAATAGTGCTTGTTTAAAGTTTAACAGGCGATTTTACATTGGAGGACAGTTCTAACATGTGAGTTGTGTGTCTGGAGGATGGGTGAGTTCATTAATATATCGTCTAGGTAAACATATACTAGCCAGTCTAATGTGTCTTGGAGCCCATCATTGACCAGCGCCTTGAAGGCATCAGGGCTATTAGATGAATGAAACCAGTCCCCCACCTGTATGCGAACGAGACGGTATGATGGTAATGATGTCCCAACCAGGAGCTCAAAGGAGGTGTTTAGCAACAGGATGGGGTACCAATTGGGGTACCAATTTTTTCTGTGACTGCATTCAGTCAATCCATGGCCGCAGTCCACCGTTCCTAACCCTAACCCTAACCCAAAAACATTAAAAGCTCAGGGCTGTGGCGGGGACGAGGGTTGGTGTTTGCCACTTAGTGAGGCAGTAATGTTCTCTTCCACTGTCTTTTGATCAGGGAGTGAGAGCGAGTACAGAGAGCCCTGAGGGGGCAGGACGCCATGGAGTAATTCAATTTCCAGGTCGGACAAGCTCTGCCACACGGTCCTTATTAAAAATAATGGTGAGGACATGATAGCAGTCTAGGAACTGGGGACGTGCCGCTCTGGTCTGACAGTGGGCGTGGTCAATCACATGGTACTTGCCTTTACCTGGGCATGGCTTGGTCAGTGGATGTGGACCCGGGTGGAGACGTTTCATTTATTTCACCATTCCATTAAATTACACAAGAAGAAGAAGGAAACAGGACATGCATTATTAAAATGAAATATTGCAAGAAGAGTTACATCCTTGTTCCTTATCTGTTGAAATACACCTTTTTCCTGGATCTACAGACTGCAGCAATAGTCAGCAGACAGTGGATGTTCTGTTCAGTGAGTTCACAGTTTCTCACGTCCAGCCCCCTGGCGGCACCCTCAAAAAGATTATTTCTGTTTTGAGAGCTTTACACACAGCACCTTTATATTTAACCTGCACCGGGGTGTAGGGTTTGTTTAAACAGCAAATATGGACATATGGTTTAAATAATGCATTTCAAATGTATTACGTAAGTATAAGAAAGGAAGGTATATACTGGGATATTAAATCATGAGACCGCGTCATTGCTCACCACTTTAGTCAAGAATTAATTTAAAACCAATAGAACAGCTTTATAAAGCTGCACAGTGCTGGGTCCAGAGTCAGGAGTTGGAGTAGGGGTGGCAGGTTTTATGTCCTGAACCTCTCTGTTTTGGCCATACTAGTCTCAAAGTATCAGGTTGAGCAAACGTTTTGGAGATGAGAGGAGAGAAACCTCTCAACATCTTTGTTGGTGCAGGAGGGCTATTGTCCCTGTAGGGTGGACTGTGGATCGATGTGTCACAGTGATTTTTAAAATTGCGGTCAAGTTTTTACATTTACGGCACTTATTAGACGCCCTTATCCAGAGAGACTTACAATCAGTAGTTACAGGGACAGTCCCCCCCTGGTGACACTCAGGGTTAAGTGTCTTGCTCAGGCACACAATGGTAGTAAGTGGGATTTCAACCTCTGGTTCAAGGGCGAGTGTTACCCACTAGGCCACTACCGACCAGTTGTTGCTGGTCCCTGTAAAAAGCACCACTGATGATCCCCTTTTGGGATAAAAATCCTAAAGTGATGAAAACAAATGCATCTGCAATGATCCTCAAAAAAAGGCAGGGATTGTTGTGTTCAAGTTTTCAATCAGTGATTAGATAATCAGAGATTTAATTAAAGAATTCTGATGGGTGAGCAAATCCCCCCCACTGCACTGCAGTAAATCTTTTGCAATTGATGTCCGTTTAGGTTCATTTGCTGTGATGGTGGCAACGCTGAGAGAAACCTTTTTCTGATCTTTTTTCTTAATGTCACATTTAACAGCTGCGCAGTTCCTGCTGTACAGATTCAAAACCACAGGGCAAAAATGTTGAAACCTTTTTTATTTTTTTAATCTCATTTTCAAAATGAGGAAAAGGAAATTTCTCACTTCCCTGTATCATAACCAAATAACCCGGAGAGTAGTTTACTGTGCTTGTGCTTTTTTTTTTTCATCGATGCATTATGAAGCTGGCACAGATATTCCCACAGATAAAATTATTCAGTTCCTTTCCAAACTCACACTTAATCCACAGTGGGGTTGATATTATTGGGGTGCAGGGCAGGCCAGGGCAGGGCCCACTGCTGTGGAGGCATATAAATGAATCACAGCGCCACTAGTACTGTGGCGTATACTATATTTGTACATAAAATAAAAAAATGTTTGCATCCTGGATCGGATGCCGCTTGTCCTGCACGTGGAATGGATGCCATACGTAAGAAAATGTCGTGGAAAATAAAGATTCTAATTACCCAACTTCAGAAAACACATAAGAAAAACTCTGACTGACTAAGGTGCACACAAGTATTTATATTTCACCCCTACCCTCCTTCTGTGGCCAGCCCGCGGAGCTTGGACAAAATCCTGATAATCATGGTTTTCCATCCTGTAGATTTTTACTGAAGCAGAAGATTAAGCTGACCCTCCAAAAGCACAAACTGATTCCTGCAAATGCTGCAAATACATCGCTGTATGTGCATAGAAGAAACACAGAATACGAATGCATATTGTCGTTATGCTCTAATAAAATCCGGCAAGCACAGGAAGCATTATCATTTTCCATTACAGAAACATGCTTTGCAATTAGACATTAATATGGGCGTGGACTTTTACCGAGAGCACCGCCCCTTTCGGCTGGACGCACACACTCTCACATGCCGCTCGCTCGAGCATTTTTACTGTTCAATCAAATCAAGTCCCATCGGCGTGAATCTGAGGCAGCCAAGCTGTCGGCCTCTGCCTTCACAAATCCAGCTCATATAACTGCCTGCCTGGTAAGTGTACTATATGTGTACTATATTATTATTATTTGGTGTTTTCTTTTCCCCTCTAAAAATGTGATATTTGCAGTATTTTGTAACGCAGCATGTGGTTTAGAGCAAGTATCATTTATCCAGAGGGCAAAAACAGTCATTTTGTCCCAATAAATCAAAACAAAATGGAAGCATTCTTTGTGTGTGTGTGTGTGTGTGTGTGTGTGTGTGTGTCAAAGATATATATCTGTTAATGATAACTTCTAATTCGGCTTTGGACCCTCAAGAAGCCATTTTTCAGAGAAATCTCTCTGCCTTAAAGATCATGTACGGCCAGTGACTAAATGATTTCAGTTACACAACACACCTTCCTCAAACACGCACCTTTACTTTATCAGCAGCGCACCTGACAACAGCTTCACCACTGTTCGGGGAAACGGTTTTGTTGTTGACTGAAGCGCAAATCCTGTTTTAAAAAAAGTCATTTCTTACTTATTTACATTACAGATGAACGTTGATCAGTGTCACCAACCTTTTGGAGCAAAACGATGTTAAAAATCTACAAAACAGATACATTAAAATATGCATGTAAAAATGTACATGTGTAGGGGTGATTGCACGGCTAAACTTAAACTTAATATTAATCTTAATTAATCTGTCATACCTAATTTTTTAGCATTGCCGTAATGTGAATAAACCAAACAAACCTGGTGTCAGTCAGTAACATTATAGTAAAGCAATTTTTTTTAGTTTAAAAGAGCAAACTCATTTATTATTTTCTTCTTTTTCTCATACATTGCTAGCAAATACATCAGTCCAAGTGTCACCCATTTTCTTATGTATATTATTCACAATCACTCAGTCTCACTTGCTCTCTTTACATAACCACCGAGCCTGGAGGAAGCCCACACACAACGAGATGGGGTTCCAACTTACAACATTGGAGGTGTGAGGCCACAGCTCTAACCGCACCCTGGGCCACTATTAGGAACTTATTTTTGTTGTTATTTAGTCAGGGAAAGTCATAGGACATAGGAGAGATCGAGGTGGGAGCCAACAGAGGGCCTTGAGGCACACCTTGGTTAATTGATTGATTTATAGGGCATGAAACTTTTCCTGTTTGATAATTTGACAGTTTGATTGAAACCAGTGCTGTACCAGTAAATGCCAATGATCTGGCCTGGCAGTATCTCAAACTGTCACGTTCCTAAGTCTAGGGGTCTCAGAAACGCAACAAGGGTGTGGAGAGGAGGAGGTCCACTGTTACACACTCACCAGCAGACAAAGCGTACAAACAGTGCTTTTATTCACAGTGAGCTAACAGGTACTATAAACAGCGGACTCAGGACAGCTAATAAACATCAAAACAGCCTAAAGGAAGGGATAACAACAGTGATCTCAAAATGCGCACAAGTCAACAAAAAGGGCACATAACAGGCTAACAGCTAACAGGCTAACAACATAGGGATCTATCACACAAAGCAACAAGACACACAAATGAGATCCCCAACGGAGCTCCTTGCAGATCTCCGTGGACCCTGGGGACCTCCCGAAAGCATAAGGGCCTAGCAGACCCTGTGGCAGATGGAGCTGGTAGGCCTCAACTCCTCCCACAAAGTCAACCTAAAAGGGACAGGACACAAAAACACAGCCAGACACACAGAACACGTGGGAGCATACGTCCAGGGACGTAACACAAACAATAAATAACAAAACCAAAATAGAGATGGGTTATATCATAGAATGCATATGAATGACAGACATGTTCCATTTCATTCCCAGGGCCATGAGGAGATCTTGTGGACTGCACTATTTCTGCTGGCCCTGCGCTTGTGTGGCGGCCTGGTTCCTCTGTTGTGTGATGATTAAGCTGGACCAAAGCCCCATAGATGGTCAAGGTGCCAAAGGTGTTCAGATACTATCTACATTGTGGAATAGAAAAGAAAATGCCTCACTTCCAAACACAAGCACGCCCCCAGGACCTCTGGAGAACTTTGAGTGTCCTGAAAATGACACCCTCATGGGGGTCCCGACCAACATCCCTTTACTCCACCAGGAATTCCTGAGGTACAAACACTGCCGGAGATTCCGTACCCTGCTGACTCCCACGTCATGTGAGGACGACCTGTATCTTCTCCTGGCCATTAAGTCCACAGCATTACATATTGACAGGCGTGCAGCACTTAGGGACACCTGGGGCCGGGCGGGGCTGGTAAATGGGCGGTCGGTGAAACTCATCTTCCTCATGGGCCACTCCGATGAGAACATGGACCGCTACGCCCTGCAGCCCCTCCTGGAGTGGGAGAACCGCCAATTCGGTGATATCCTGCAGTGGGACTTCAAGGACAGCTTTTTCAACCTCACCCTGAAGGAGGTCAGTTTCCTCAGCTGGTTTGGCCGCAGTTGCCACTGGGCTCAGTTTGTGCTCAAGGGTGACGATGACGTCTTCGTGCACACAGAAAACGTCATTGAGTACCTAAACGAGCACAGTCCCAACGAACACCTGTTTGTTGGAGACATCCTCCCCAGGTCCTACCCCATACGAGACAGCGATGTTAAGTACTTCATCCCAGCGGAGATGTACCCCAACGGGAAGCCATACCCGCCCTACGCTGGAGGCGGGGGCTATCTCATGTCGCGGAAGACCGTGGTGGGGCTGGACGCAGCAGCCGCAGGGGTGGACTTGTTCCCCATCGACGACGTCTACGTGGGCATGTGCCTTCAGCGAATGGGCGTGCAGCCGCACGCTCACACGGGTTTCCGCACCTTCGGATTCCACAACATCATGGCTCACTTCAACCCCTGCGCCTACAGGAACCTCATGCTGGTGCACAAGCTGAGGCCTGTGGAGATGTGGGTCATGTGGGCCCTGGTGCAAGACTCGGGGCTGGCCTGCAGCCAGGGCGCCCACTAAGAACTCACTTGCCACTCTGAAAAAAGTGAACACTGGCTAAACTGAAACTTAAAATTAAACTTAATTTAATTCATCTGTATACCTAATATTTTAGCATTGCCGTAATGTGAATAAACCAAACCAACCTGCTGACAGTCAGTAGCATTGTAGTAATGTAAATGTTTTTTGTTTTACATAATTAGACATTTTAGTTTAAAAGAGCAAGCTAATTTTTTAACTACTATAATGAGAAACTTTGAAATTACACACGAGGCAATGTAGCCTCTGGTAAATGCTGTAAATGTAGCCTACAAACCAACATGTGTCATGTCCAAGATTCTTCAATGCAGTGAATTCTTGATTTTTTTTTTCTTTTTAGCTTTTGAGAAGCGTGTTAGCCCTGCGGTAGGTGCTGTCGTAGCATGTAAGGAAGCAGACTTGTAAACGAAAGGTTGCAGGTTCAAATCCCGATTAATCAAGGTACCACTGAGGTCACCTTGAGCAAGGGCCCGTCCCCACACACTGCTCCCCAGGCGCCTGTCATGCCTGCCCACTGCTCACTAAGGGTGATGGTTAAATGCAGAGGACACAAAAAAAAGTGCAGCTATGAAAGTTTTAAGTATTTGATTGGTGCACAATAGAGTTGAATTAGAATTGTTCCAGCCCCTCACACTGGGCCAGTGGTCCCATAATCAGAAGGTTGCCAGTTTGAATCCATCCCCACACACTGCCACACTTCATGGCTGCCCAACTGCTCACCAAGGGTGATGGTTAAATACAGAGGACACATTTCATTGTGTCACCGTGTGGTGTGTATCACAATGACTTAATCTTCTTTCAAATATTTTAAATGAAAATGAACAAAAATCCCAAATACCCCAATTAAAAAATATTGGATGCTGGGGGCTTTGACTGCTAGGCCACACCATCTGATCATTAACATGCACCATTGTTAGTGGGTATAATGTTTTGGCTGGCCAGTGCTTTATAATCTATTGTATGTCTCGGCCTAAAGAACAATTTATCTTTTATGAAGTTCAGTGTCTTGTATCTGTTATGTATATTTAAATATTTATGGGAAATATTGTATGGGAATTCGTATGATAAATTATATACATTTCATTTTCAATATATAAACACAACACGTATGGTTACAGTCTATTGTGGGGGTTGAAGGGATGTTTTACATTGTTTTGCATCTCCAAAAATAAAGCTGGACACATGGAAAGCACCAGAATTCTACAACATTTCCTGTTTTTGCAGTCAGGGGTGCAATCAGAGCTCCCTGATTTGTCTACTTGAAGAAAATCTCTGACCACCCATAAGCAACTCAAAAGGCCAAAAGTTTTGAGAATGACACAAATGCTGGTTTTCACAAAGTTTGCTGCTTCAGTGTTTCTAGATCTTGTTTCTATGGTGTATTGAAGTATAATTACAAAGCATTTTATACGTTTCAAAGGCTTTTATTGGCAATTCCATTAAGTTTATGCAATATTTGATCAAGAGTCAATATTTGCATTGTTGACCCTTTTTTTCAAGACCTCTGCAATTGATCCTGGCATGCTGGGCCAAATCCTGACTGATGGCGACCCATTCCTGAATAATCAGTGCTTGAAGTTGGTCAGAATTTGTTGGGTTCCTCTTGAGTATTGACCACAAGTTCTCAATTGGATTAAAGTCCAATTTCAGATTTCAATGTTCTTTCCCCCGAGCCTCTTAGTTCTCACTTCGGCCTTATGGCATGGTGCTCCATCATGTTGGAAAAGGCATTGTTCTTTACCAAACTGTTCTTGTGAGAAGTTGCTGTCGCAGGATGTTTTGGTACCATACTTTGTTCATGGCTGAATGAGCCCACTCCCTTGGATGAGAAGCAGCCCCACACATGAGCGGTTTCAGGATGCTTTACTGTTGGCACGAAACAGGACTGATGGTAGCGTCACCTTATTCTTCTTCTTCTTCATTTTTCCAAATGCCGGAGAAAATTACTTTACCCCAGTCCTCAGCAGTCCAATCCCTGTAATTTTTGCAGAATATCTGTCTGTCCTTGATGTCCTTCTTGGAGAGAAGGTCGCTTTGGTCGGCAAAGTAAATAAAGGAGAGAAGTGGATTCTTTGCTGCCCTTCTTAACACCAGGGCATCCTCCAAAAGCCTTCGCCTCACTGTGCATGCAGACGCCCGCACACCTGCCCTCTGCGGTCCTGGCGCAATTTGCCGCCTTCTACACAACACTTGAACCTTTCTCCTTAAAATTTTTGTTGATCGTATAAATGGTTGATTAGGTGCATCACCCTCCTTTTAAAGCATCCAGTCTGCTATTCTCAACCAGCATGACAGAATGATCTCCAGCCTTTTGCTTGTGTTAACGAGAGGATCACTGAAATGATCTCAGCAGGTCATTTTTCAGCAGGGCTGATTTTTTTCTACTGCATTTTAATTTTCATGGCAAAGAGGGACTTTGCAATTCATCTGACCACTCTTTATAACATTCTGGAGTAAATGCAAATTGCCATATTAAAAACGGAAGCAGCGAACTTTGTGAAAATTTGTGTCATTCTCAAAACTTTTGGCCACGACTGTATACTTGGGGCAGTGGTGGCCTTGGGATGAGGAAGCGGACTCAATCAAAGTGAAAGTGAAGTGATTGTCACTTTTGATACACAGCAGCGCTGCACATGGTGCACACAGAGAAATTTGTCCTCTGCATTTAACCCCTCACCCTGAGTGAGCAGTGGGCAGCCATGACAGGCGCCCACTTGGCAGATCGGGATTCGAACCGGCAACCTTCTGATTACGGGGACGCTTCCTTAACTGCTACGCCACCACTGCCCCAGGTTCCAGTCCTGAACCGTCAAGGTGCCACTGTGCCACTGTTAAATGCAGACAACGTGCTTTGCTGTGCATAAATGCTGTGCTGTGGTGTGGCACAATGACAAAAAAAACTTCCATTTTCATTACACACACAGATAGACAGACACAAGAGATTCTATTCATATAAAAAGAATATGCAGTTTATGATTAACCTAGACCTGCTTGTTTTCTTACTCAAAGCTATAAAACTACGGATATGAGGCTATGTTGATCACTACACAGTCACAAACAGAGCAACAAGTTTGCTTTGCTTGAGTGATACTACACTAGCATGTTTTTCCCACAGTCTAATCAAAACGTGGGCTCATCATGAAAAGCCGCTTGATAAACCTTCAGGACTGTTGGAAACCATCCCCCTTGTCCACCTTAAGCTGGCGGAGAGAAGACGAGAATCCCTGATTTGGAGTTAAATTTTTGGTTTATTTCATAATTCTTTATCTTTTGTTCTATGATGTAGTTTTACACTATAGGTGCATCCAAACTTTTAACTAGTAGTGAGTATGTGACAAGCAATGAATAAATCCAGAAAAATATCTATTTGTGTGTGTGTGTGTGTGTGTGTGTGTGTGTGTGTGTGTGTGTGTGTGTGTGTGCTCATTAAAGACCATTAAATTAAAGTCAAATATTTTTCCAGGTTTATTCACTGTTTGTCTTATGTTTACACCAGGAAGCTTTCCCGGAAATTGACGTACATCTTGCATCAACAGAGTCACTACTGACGGACCTCACGTCCGACCCTGCCTTTGAACCCGGGCAGAACTGCGAGCTGAGCAAACCATCGGTGCAAACATGAGTCACAGCATTACGACCAGGCACGGGTGAATTGAAAAGCATCCATAATTTCACCACAATGACAGCAGTCTTGAAGTGGCCTATAGTGACGAAGCTATTTGAACATTAAGTTGACGTAGGGTTATGGGTGCCCGTGGTGATGTTTGTTGGGCACCGTATGACACTGTATACTAAAAAGAAAATGCTCCCTGCAAGCATCATATGCTTTCGTAGGGACTTTTTTTGGTCTTAAAAAAAGCAGTCAGGTGGGTTTATTTTAGCAACGCAAATAGCTACCATACAACATTGTGTTTATGTAAAATAAGATCATTTTAGGGTGACCAGCCAATTCAACATTGTGGACTTTAGTTAGAAGGCTCCTCCTCCCACCCCAGTCACCATCAGAGGGACTGACTGATAAAGTGATAAAGTGAATTGATTGTCACAATTGATTGTGGGGCAGTGGTGGCCTAGCGGTTAAGGAAGCGGCCCCGTAATCAGAAGGTCGCCGGTTCGATTCCTGATCCGCCAAGGTGCCACTGAGGTGCCACTGAGCAAAGCACCGTCCCCACACACTGCTGCTGTGTATCACATCACTTCACTTCACTTGTGATACACAGCAGCACAGCACACGGTGCACACAGTGAAATTTGTCCTCTGTATTTAACCCATCACCCTGAGTGAGCAGTGGGCAGCCATGACAGGCGCCTGTGGAGCAGTGGGGACGGAGCTTTGCTCAGTGGCACCTTGGCAGTTCAGGGATTCGAACCAGCAACCTTCTGATTACGGGGCCGCTAGGCCACCACTGCCCCAACTGGTGGTACCTGGGGGTACACATAGGCTGTAAACTGGACTGGTCTAGGAATACCGACACTGCCTTCAAGAAATGGCAGAGTTGGCTTACTACTGAGGAGTCTCAGGGCGTTCAATGTTTGTAGAAAAATGCTGACCATGTTCTGCCGCTCTGTAGTAGAGAGTGTAGAAAATGTAAATGTAAATGTGGTGATCTTCGCAGCCGACTGCTGGGGCAGTGCGGTGAAGACAGCTGATCCCAACAGGCTGAACAAGCTGATCCTGGGTGTAAGACAGGAGAGCCTGGCGGAGGTGTCAGAGGAGGATGTTTAAAAAAGCTCCTCAACCCCTCTCACCCCTGCACACCACCGTGAATGACCATCAGGGCACACGCAGACAAAGACTCGCACTGTCACAACCATGCTGGCATGACGAGGCAGATGAACAGAGACGATGACTAGGAGGTGACGAGAAGACGAGGAAGGAAGTATGCAATCGCATGACATCACGAAACCGGGGTTTAATTTGTGATGAACAGGACTGGGGAGACATCCGGCAACATGGTGAACATGTGACATTTCAAAGACCTGACGGTGAACAGAAACAAACAGCGCAGCTTTATACAATAAGACACTGGTGAAAACAATTAGGGAATATTACACATGACTAACGTGAAACTCTGGTCTAGAACCCGGACTGGAGGTACCCCTTTGGACCGGATCATGACAGTACCCCCCTCTTAGGGCACGACCCCTGGTGGGCCAGGCCAAGCAGTCCACGAAGGAGGGAGGGAAGTCCATACACTGAGTCTTTATGATTCGAGTGGACGATTAGATGAGATGAGTAGATTCTAGACGAGATGAAAAGAGTAGAGATGAACGGCTGAGATGAATGGTAAATGAATGAATGACTGGTCCGGTATTCCCGATGGACGAGCGGCGGATGTCCTGCGCCGATGTCAGGCCAGTGTGGTACCGGCCCCTCGTTCGCATGCTCCCACTGCTCACAGTCTCCGGCTCGCCAAGCTGAATGGCCATTTCTCACCTTCAACACCACCAGACACGGGACTGAGAGGCAGGGGTCGGGACCCTGCAGAAAATGAAGCCATGGAAGGCCAGGGACAAGGAAGCTGTCGGCGTCCTCCCGGCGAGTTGCGGCTCCTCTGATCTCAGCAGGGCTGCGTCAGCTGCGTCCAAATGCGCAGTCAGGTCTTTCTGTCACAACCATGCTGGCATGATGAGGCAGGTGAACAGAGACGATGACTAGGAGGTGACGAGAAGACGAGGAAGGAAGGACACAATCGCATGACATCACGAAACATGACATCACAGACCGGAGTAACTCCTTTCGGACCAGATCATGACACACGCTTCTAAATGCGACCTGAGTGCCCCGGGAAGTCCTTCTTACCAGTGGCAATAAGACCGTTCAGCTCATCCCCCGTTCTGTAGGTGATCTTCTCAGGATTAGTACTAATGTCTGTTTTTTCATGGGACTGTGCGATTATACCCTCCTGTACACATTTACAGCATTTATCAGATGCCCTTACCCACTGAATGTCGCTACTGAATGTCGGTCCAGTTTCTCAACATGCTGCTATCTCTCTCTCTATTTATGGCACAACACTATGTCACTTTTTCAAATCACTTGATCTAATTAATGTCACTGTACTATACCTGTTATTTATTAGGGTGGTAGTATCCTAGTCGGTAACACACTCACCTATGAACCAGAAGACCCAGGTTCGACTCCCACTTACTACCCATGTGTCCCTGAGCAAGACACTTAACCCCAAATTGCTCCAGGGGCAGGGGGACTGTTCCTGTAACTACTAATTGTAAGTTGCTCTGGATACGGGTGTCTGGTAAATGCTGTACATGTAAATATTTATTACTTTGTTAGTTAATTTTTTATTTGAGCTTTATTTTTAATACTAGAACTCCCAAGTTTTTCTGACCCCCTCAGCCCTACCAGAGGTAGGCCAAATGGCCCCTTGATCTAATACTAAGAACTCAAAGACCCAGTGGCCATCGTTCCTGCAATTGGTGCAAGTGAGTTTGTAACACTTTGCACAGGTAAACCTGCTGCAATTTCTGTTGCAGTTCACTTGTACCTGGCACTGAGTTGTCCATGCAAGTCCTGGCACAGCAGCAGCCTTCCTCTCTGTCTCCATTGCCTTTTGTTGCATAAATCGGCAATGGAGTTCCTCGGCTAGAAGACTCAGAAAGAATCTTCCCACCCTGTATCCATTCACTTGCAAGAGAGTTCAGACTCTGACATGCCTTCAGGTGAGGAGATGTGTTCCGAGTTAGAGAGTAGAACTCCTTCACCGAAGAAAGGTCGACTAGAGACACAGCCCACACAGAAAGACTCCAAGTATGAGACGGCAAAAGATGGTACATTGTGGGTTGAAGAAGTAGGGGGGCCGCTCCCTCACAGCCAACTAGAAATATATACATGTGATGGAGAGCCAACAGAAGAAGTCTGAAGGACTGTCAAAAATCGCTTGCAGAGCTTCTTGTTTTTGATGTGTTGGGACATCCTTCACACTATAAGAAAAGGTACATATGAGCATGGCCGCAAGATGGAAGCAGATTGGGACATGTCTGTCAAAAAACAACCGGGCCAAATGACCCCTCTCTGGGAGTTCTGGTGTTAATTTTGAGATTTAATTTTTATTTGCACTGTTAATACGGTTCTGTTCTTATTTTCTCTTGTAGCGTTGAGCATGCTTTTGGGACAAAAGAATTTCCCTCTGGATAAATAAATCTTATCTTATCTTACCTTTGTACAGACCTGGACAGATTCTGCAGCCATCTAGTGGAGAAGATGCATTATGACGATCAATTTGACATGATGCTGGGAGTTTTAAACTTGATGCTGATGGGTGAATCAAGAAATTGAACACTTCTTAAATTTCCTGTGCAGGAGAGAACCACAATTCACCAGTGAAGGGACGGCATCATCACTCATGTTTTTTGTTCTTTTGAACATTTGTTCTTTTGACCTGGCTCCCCTCAAGAGTCCCTCTGTGACCACGACCATCAAATTCTATTCTATTCATATTATGGATGCATGATTTTACTTGATGATCAGAAAAGGATCAGAATTAGGTCATAATAATATAGTCAAAAGCACAGTAGTCTAGTCTACGGACTATAGTTAATTTGTGACAAACTGTAATACATTTTTTTACCTGACGTGAATATAAAATACATGCATCTTCTCCACATGGTGGCAGCAGAGGGCGTGAGAGGGTGAAGACACACAATAAAAATAAAACCCTTCAGACTGAGAACATTTTAATAAGCGTAAATAAACTTGATTCGGATACAGAAACATGGGCATTTTTCTCAGAGTTACCCGCTTTTGGGCCAGAGGCCTCTCGGGATCATTTGCAGAACGCCTGGTTTCTGCTCCATCATCATTCTGCTGCAGGTTTGAGAGGTTATGACGTCTATTCGAGGTTCATGGTGAGTATGAACATGAAATTGCATATGCAATGCACTCATGCACACTCTGACAGGATATGTTACACTATTTGTAATTATGTGGCTGTTAATATTTGGTAACATGAAGCATTATTAACGTATCTGAAGGAAATGATTTCTCTGGTGCTTGCTGGCCTTCCACCAGGCTGCTTTCTTAGCCGCAGCCCCTGAAACAAGCTGCTCTCAGACGACTTCCTGCCACCGCGGCATCACTCGCTCTGCCGCCTGATGGCTCTGCCAGACGCTAAGGAAATCAGTAGCATCCTGTCTCTGCTTAAAATAAGTCGCATGAAATGTAACTTTTACGGAATTCACACATGTTCTGCTCAAAAATGTGAACTTCATCAATTCTCTCACAATAAAGTAAAAAGCAGTCCCAAAATAAGACGTTGGAAGTCCAGTTATGGCTTCAGGTGACCTTTGACATGAGCGACTTTTTTCGTTACGAATCATAACAACGTGCCACATAACCGAATAACTCAACTCAATATTATTTGTTGTTTCAGATAAAAAAAGTCTTTTATTTTATATATTTTTTTTGTCATAGTTGCTTACTCTATGGTCTATGAGGTCTATGAGAGTGCGCAGCCTTGTGCAGGACCTCTCACACCCCTCACATAGACATTTCACACCCTCACACCCTCCCCAAGATGATACTGTGGCATCAGAGCCAGATCTTCCAGGGTGAGGAACAGTTTTTACCCCCAGGCTGTCCGGTTCCTCAATATGTTGCCCCCAGGATCATCCACATCACCTCAACCACGTCTGAAGCTATAAAGCATCTGCAGATGCTTTAAATTCTCCCTCCAATACTGCACATTACAAACTGAACATCAGTGCTGCACTCTGCGCTTTCAACTGAAGTATTACACCCTCTAATTTAATCTCTCACTACCTCACACTGTGCCGCTTTGTTATGGCCATTATGGTCATCATATCATGTCATATCACTACCAATTACATTATTTTCGTAGCATATCATGTACCACATACACTTCATACTAAATACATCCACACACTGACATACTGTCATATTCTACTTAGTCTACTTAGTCTTTGTATATAGCGAGATGATCATTTTGGTGGACTTTGACTTTGACTTGACTTGGCATGCTATGCCTTCCCCGCCCCCTGCTGTTGCATGCATGACACCGCACTCGCACCCATTCACTGTTCCCGGGTTACTGATCATCGACTCATTATAGGCCACACCCCCTTCACCCAAATCACATGTTCATAATTTTCTCACATCAAAAAACACATTGAATGAGAAGGTTTGTCCAAACTTTTGGCATATACTGTACATAAATAGGAACAAATCATTAAATATGTCAAAAAATATTTCAGTATTTACATATTAAAATTGTTACCTTTCCAACCTTCAGACTAACGTAACAAAATACACAGTCTTTTAACATTTTAACATCTGATAAATACGTTTTTCCCTTACTACTTATACTGATTAGCTTCTTTCCTTGGGATTTTTGTATTAGTTGTGACTCATGCGTTGTGCGTAGATTCAGCAAGGTCAAGGCCTGTGGCATTCACACCTTGTTTTCAGGACTCTCCAACATGCCGTCTTTAACAGGATTTCTGATACCGTCTTCCCTGTTTAAAGTAAAGATCAAGCAGAAATCAGGCGACGTGATGCAATAGATGTTCTCACCTTTTTTCTAAATTAGATGGGCAAGATTGAAAGGTAATTGAATAACTCAACTCAATATTATTTGTTGTTTCAGATTTAAAAAAAGTATTTTATTTTATGTATATTTTTGTCATAGTTGCTTACTCTATGGTCTATGAGGTCTATGAGAGTGCGCAGCCTTGTGCAGGACACACACCCCTCACCTAGACATTTCACACCCTCACACCCTCCCCAAGATGATACTGCGGCATCAGAGCCAGATCTGCCAGGTTGAGGTACAGTTTTTACCCCCAGGCTGTCCGGCTCCTCAATATGTTGCCCCCAGGATCATCCACATCACCTCAACCACGTCTGAAGTGTACCACATACACTTCATACTAAATACATCCACACACTGATATACTGTCATATTGCTGCCACTTGTCTGCCTGGTTTGTCTAGTTTGTCTCAGCCTGCACATAGGCCAGTGGTGGCCTAGCGTTTAAGGAAGCGGCCCCGTAATCAGAAGGTTGCCGGTTCGATTCCCGATCTGCCAAGGTGCCACTGAGGTGCCACTGAGCAAAGTACTGTCCCCACACACTGGTCGCCGGGCGTCTGTCATGTCTGTCCCCAGCTCACTCAGGGTGATGGGTTAGATGCAGAGGACAAATTTGTGCTGTCCTGCTGTGTATCACAAGTGACAATCACTTGACTTTATAATTATTACTATTTTATGAGACAGTGTCCTTTGTCATGTTTTTGTGTTGTGTGTTATTCCATTCACACTGTGTCTTTTTGCACACTGTGAATCTCCACAGCTTTGCAACCTCGTCTCTCTGTGAAATATATATTGTATATAGCGAGATGATCATTTTGGTGGACTTTGACTTTGACTTGACTTGGCATGCTGATGCCCTACACCGCCCCATGACACCGCACTCGCACCCATTCACTGTTCCCGGGTTACTGATCATCTACTCATTAAAGGCCACACCCTCTTCACCCGAATCACATGGTCACAATTTTCTCACGTCAAAAACTGCCAAGGTGCCACTGCCATTGATCAAGGCACTGTCCCCACACACTGCCCCACATGTGATCATTCATAGTTTTGATGCCTTCAGTGAGACTCTAGCAATGTAAATGGTCATGAAACTAAAGAAAACACATTGAATGAGAAGGTTTGTCCAAACTTTTGGCCTGTACTGTACATAAATAGGAACAAACCATTAAATATGTCAAAATATATTTCAGTATTTACATATTACAATTGTTACTTGTACTTATTAGCTTCTTTCCTTGTGACTCATGCGTTGTGCGTAGATTCAGCAAGGTCAAGGCCTGTGGCATTCACACCTTGTTTTCAGGACTCTCCAACGTGCCGTCTTCAACAGGATTTCTGATACCATCTTCCCTGTTTAAAGTAAAGATCAAGCAGAAATCAGGCGACGTGATGCAATAGATGTTCTCACCTTTTTTCTAAATTAGATGTGCAAGATTGAACAGTCAAAGCCAAACAATCTCTTGCAACCCTCCTTCAGTTTTCTGTGCTTGTGCCAGCTCTGTTGAATGATGCCCCATTCTTCATCCATATGCTTCAGTATGGCGTTTGGCCCACCCATTGCAGCAATTAGGGCTTCAACTCCATTGCAAGGTTGAGGAGCATGTCCACGAGCATTTCCCACCATTCCTCCTGAAGAGCAGGCACTGGTCTCTGCTCTACAGGTTACTGTGCAGGAACGTTGTCAGACACAGGAGAGACAGGAGAAGTTTGGATTGCCGGGAATGGGTGGTGAGACAAGCAGGACAAGGGTGCATGGGCTCCGAGGGGAACAATGTTCCAGTGGGCTGCACGGCCATTACTGTGGCTTGGGAAGGGGAAATCGGGCTGGCGAGAGAATGGTCTTCATGCAAAGCCCGTTGTCGCCGAGGTCCACGGACCAAGAGGATTGGGCAGAGGCGAAAAAGTTAGAACTATCAAGAGCAAGGCAAGGACAGACAGGCAAGGGAGAATCTGTCACGATCCGGTCCAAAAGGGTCCGGGATCCATACTGGAGTTTCACGTTCATCTCGTGTAAATTTGTTGTATAAAGCGGCCCTGTTCGTGTCCGTTCACCGTCGAGCCTTTGTTATGTTCACCAGTTACTGGATTTCTCCCCGGTCCTGTTCTGCACAAGATTAAACCCCCGATTCGTAACGTCATTTCCAATCACCTGCCTCGACATGCCAAACAGCCGTGACAGAATCCGGGACAAGGGTTAAACAGAAAGATGGTCGGCGTGAGACGGTGTCAGTCAGAAGAACGGCAAGGAGCAACAACAGGAATGAATTCGAAGGACGAACATTCTGTCACCGCTAAATGTAAATGTAGTGTATTATTTATAATTAGCATCGTATTTTTTTGTCCCTATCTGTCCCAGTATGTACCAGAAATTCCGATGCAACCCATATTGCATAACTTGGTCGGGTGATGAAAAAGTCTACAACGAGGTTGCAGCCGCTCCAAAAAGCCTCACACCTCTGCTGATGAGTAAAATGGAAAAATTGATTTCACGACCATTTCCCTTTATGTAAAATTTCCCTTCTTTTTGTAAGTATATATACATATACATTTGTGGAGATGAATGCATGTGAGTACAGACATTCAGCCTAAAGCGTTGTGTGAGAAGAACTGAAAAGACTATGGAACGAATTTCAGGTGAGCTCATCCGACTTTTACCCACAGAAATACTACACGTGTCAAAAGATTGAATATCGAATGTTTATTTGTTAGTTTATTTATTTTGTTTATTGCAATATTCAAAAGTTCAGTTTTGAGGCTCATCTCTGCTCATATCGATCTGTCTACTGTTTTGTATTAATATTAGTAATAACAGATCCTGCATTACTGCTACATTACAACAGCTTCAGGAATAATGTGCCAACAGTGCCATTAGTTTTTATATTATGGCAGGTTATTATTACTGTCATTGATTATCATGCTGGATTCAGGAATGATGCTGCCGATCGGAGAATGTAATTAGTCTTATTAAACAACCATCTCCGCCACAGTCTTGCTGCTGTCCTGTATTATCTGGGCCCTGCTGAACCACTGCGGTGCGTTGCCTCGTCCACGGTGTCCAGACATATCGCCCAGTCTGAATAAGGCCATACGGAACCTCGTGGGCAAAACTGAGACGCTGACGACAATATACGTGAGGCCACTTACGGTTATTACAGTCTTACGGTCTGCCTCTGCTGGACCCAGCTTTCATAAGAAAATTTACTGATCTTGTTTCTTTTCCCCCAGATGATCAATCAAACTTTCACAAAGGAAGACTGCATGAGAGGGAAAGGCCTTCAGGACATCTGCGTTTCGGCCTGTGACCCTGAATGTGACAACAACCGCACAACATGCGCCTTCCGGCAGTACCTGGATATCATCACCACCTACCAGGACAACCTTGGCAACGACAGAATCGTGGCTGGACTCCGAGAGATCAGGGCGCTCTTCAATCTGGAGCTGATGTACAGCAAGTCGTGCAGTGACTCTCTGGATTTGCGCGTGGAGGAGCACGAATTTGACCAGAAGCGGCAGACGCTGCGAGTGCTTATTGATTTCCAAGGGTGGCTGAGGAAGATGAGTGCTTAAATAAACCAGGCAGGACGAGCCTCACTAAAAGCCTCATCCTACAAATGAACACCACGCGATTACAGTTGTTGAAAATGTTAACTGACGTTTTGTAAGTTGCTCAATAGTTCTTTTTATTTTTTATTGAATAAATACAATTTGCATACAAACTTAACATTTTTCAGTTTATTCATTTATACATATGCCACTTATTCCATTTAGCTATTACTGGTTTTTGTAAAATTACTTCACCAAAAATGTATGAACATTGTGCCACAAATGCCTTTACTACTACAGTATTACTGCTAAATAAAGTAAAGTAAAGTAAAGTAAAGTATTACAAGCTGCATTACAACTTGAGTCGATCACGAACATCAGAAGAAGCATAAGAAAAAACGTGAATCTAATGCTGCTATTTAGTAAATTTTATTTCAGGAGAAATGCTCTTTAAAGAGATTAACAGGTGTTAAAAACAGCGGTATAACATGCAGCCGCATTGTGGGCCTGCACTTACGGCTGCAGCCACTGTGAGGCGTGACCTCCACCGTAAGTGAACTTTACTCATGGTTAGGGTAATGGTTAGGGTTAGGTGTTTCCATCTACTGTGGAGCTGCAGCCAGACCCTTCTCAAGGTCCGAGCCTAATGGAATTCACCAATAGTATAAAAGCCCTACAAATGTTGTATCGCCCCCATGGCGGATTCTGAAAAGTCTTATTCAAATTGTGGACAGGTCAACAAATAATAACCAAAAAAAGATATCAAAAAGTGAACTTTATTTCAAGAAGACAGTTGAAATTGACAGAAAATACATTTCCATGTAAACTACCTGGTATATTACATTTATTGAAAATACATAGTGAAAACAGCCTAATTCTTTCTTCAACTGCGGAACTCAGAACTGACCTTCCTGACCTTTCAGGGACACACCTTTGTGCTTTGCAAGAAACCAATTTCATTTAGCCAGCGGTCAATAAATATTTCATTATATTGTCATTAATAATCTATAGGACTGTAAAATAGTATTTCTATTAATTTGAATAGAATTTTATATATTTTTGTCTCTACCTCAGTAACACTGAGCAAAATACGTTCTGTGTTTATGGCAAGAAAAGAATCAGCGTAATCTCTGAATTTGCGCGACATGCTTAAGATTTCAGGACGACATCCATGAGAAACACACACATTTATGTACATTGGCCATAGGCTCAAACTCGAGATACATACTGTTAAGGTAGGGCGGGTCCAGCACAGAACCCCTTCACATGACCTGAAAAACCGTGGTCACGTGACCGCGTTTCAGCAAGTGGAAAGGAAGACACGCGTCAGTCCGAGTCCATGATGAACTTTGACCCCTTCAGTGGATGTCCCTGCTGCAGGGACACACCCCGTTAAAAATAAAGCCGGAACGGCGCGCTGATTCAAAGGACAAAGGCACACACATACACACAAAAGGAACACATCTTTCGGATTGTGTTCTAGTTAAAACCGAAAAAGCAGCCCCCATGTGATTGTTTTCAAAATGTTTTTTAGAAAAATACTAAATATTGAAATGCTAAAAAAAAAGATGAATCATGCTATATAAAATGTCTTTATGTGGAAACATAATAGATTTTTTTACAAGAATACACAATATATAAAATATTTAAACTATTGATGGAGAATCGTGTGTAAATACAGTCGAAAATTAGGACCAATAAATACCCAGTGTGCACTTCAGAGACCAGACAGATTAAAAAAAAAAAAAAAACATAAAGGGAACAGACCAAATCTACATTCCATACAGCAAATAGCGCCAAATGCCGTTCTCCACAGCCCAGTGACCTGACATGTTGGAATAAAAATAAATAAAACATTAATAAATAAAATGGAAATGTCGACTGTTAGTATAAAAGCTTATAAAAGAACCCTTCAGGTCCGATGAGAACGTCATTATTCCTTTTTTGTCATTTTTATAAAAAAAAAATACCAACATTGTGTAGTTATTTTCGACGGCGGAGATTTTCTTCTATTTGAACTGGTCGGGAATGTGTCCCATTTGCGACTGCATGCTGGTGGGGGGGCTGGAGATGCCCTCGGACCAGTCGGACATGTTGGAGTGCGGCGAGGAGCTGGACCACTGGTCCGGCGAGCCGGGCGAGGGGGTGAGGAAGGGGTGGTCGGGGACCTGGAGCTGGTGGTTTGGTGTGTTGCTGTCCATCGCTCCTGAGTAGCTGTGCTGGGAGGGCGGGGTGAGGAACTGCGTGCTGGCCAGGGCGGGACCCAGCGGGGCGGGCATGATCTGGGTCTGGAGGGGCATGGAGCCGCCTTCGGGGCCGCCCAGCTCGGCCGGGATGAAGCCGGGACTGACGCTGCTGGGGGGGGTGTGACGTCTGCAGCTGCTGCATCAGGTGCGTTTCGGCCCCCAGGTGGCCGCCGGCCATGCCGGGGTAGCTCATCATCTGAGACAGGGCGGTGGTGGTCAGGCCGCCGTGCACCGAGCTTATCATGGCGTGCGGCACGGGGCCGTTGCCTTGGTGACCCATGCCCGCCTGGCTGCGGCCGACGCCGATGGGGTTGAACGGCCCCTGCCGCTGGCTCAGGCTGGCGTGCATGCGGGAGAGCCAATCGCACTGCCCGTTGCCCATGGCCGCGTTTCCGGCCGCCACGGGCAGGTGGGTGAGGCGCGGCGGCAGAGGGTCGAACTGCATGCGGGCCAGTTCCTGCTTGCTGGCCATGCCGAGGTGGTTGACCCCGGCGAGGTGGCTCAACGGCATGGACGGCGGCGACTGCTGGAAGGGCGACGTCATCAGCGGCGGCGAGGCCACGTCCGAGATGTAGCCGTGGGGCGACTCCAGCGAGTCCACAGGCGAGAGCGTGGCCGAGCTGTCCAGCAAGCCTCCGCCCTTCCCGTCCTGCGGCTTCTTCTTCTTGGCCTTCATGTCCTTCCCGCCGTCCTTGCAGCCCTTCGCCGATCCACTCGCCGGCTTACGGGCCTTTTTGCTCTGGACGGAGGGCTTCATGTTGCCCAGGTAGCCGTTGGGTGAGCACAGCGGCGGGGACAGGCTGGTGCTGAGCGCGGTGGTGTGCATCGGGGGGCTGCGGACGAGGTTGTACTCGTCCAAGAGCCGCACGATGTCGTGGTGCATGCGTTCCTGGGCGATGTCGCGTGGCAGCCGGTCCATGTGGTCAGTGATCTCGCGGTTGGCGAAGTGCTCCAGCAGAACCTTGGCTGTTTCATAGCTTCCTTCTCTGGCTGCAAGGAACAGAGGAGTCTCCTCCTGAAGGAATGAAAGAAATGAATAGCAAAGAGTCGGACATTTTTTAAACTGATAAACAACAAAATATTGTACAGCAGACGTAATGGGCACGTTTACTCACACAAATATTTCTCTCATATATGTGCAACCTTCATAAAAATGCAAAAAATGTGATTCACTTATTAAAAAGAATGAAGCGAGGAGCTGTCTTCATGGGAATAGGTTAAAAAAGGTCTCAAAACCGGGGACTCAGTTAATATATAATATATATATATTAATATATATAATATATATAAAAAGTAATATATTATTCTAATATAATAATAAATTATTATTTCATCAGTATTTTTTGCATTTCTGAATGGGACAGCACTAGCCTTATTATTTCAATGATTATTGAACCAGAACCATTCTCGCAAAGCGGGAAAGACTGACCTTGTTGTTCTGCATGTCTTTGTTGGCGCCATTTTTAAGCAGAACCAAGGCGGCGTCCACGTTGTTGACGGCCGCCGCCCAGTGCAGGGCTGATTTACCTGTCGAGAACAGATCAGTGTTCCTGTGAGACCAACAAAAACCATCGACCCCCCGAAACCCGACGCCGCCGAAGCGGCACTTGGCGATCTGTACCGAAGTCATCGATGGCGTTCACGTCGGCGTGGCAGTTAATCAGCTCCTCCACCATGCCCTCCACTGCCAGTCTTGCTGCCAGGATCAGAGGGGTCGTGCCATCGTGCATGCGGGCGTCCAAGTCCGTTGCTCGGTTCCGGATCAGAATCTGCCGGGGTCAGACAGCAGGAGTTGGCATCAGTTTTTCTGGCCAGAATACAAAAAAAAAAAAAAAAAAAAACCCGTAAAAGTCCGTACCTGGAACACCCCCTGCGCATCCGCAGCCACGGCGGCGTGCAGCGGCGTCCGGCCCATGTTGTCCTGGATGTTGGCGTCGGCGCTGGCCTCCAGCAGGCGCTTGGCCGCGTCGGAGCGGGCGTAGCGGGCGGCCAGGTGCAAGGCCGTTTCGCCCGTGCGGTCGGTCTGGTTGTGCAGGTTGGCACCCTGGTAGATGAAGTCGTTGATCACGTTGGCCGAGGTGTCCTCCTCCTCCTCGCTGTTGCCCGTCTCCAGGCCGCCGCCGCTGCAGGACGCGATCATCAGGGGGGTGAAGCCGTCTGAGGACGAGAAGAAAAAAAAAAAACGTCCAAAACCACACAAACAGATTGTGTTATTAAATCTTATACTGAGAGAAGTAACACATTTGACACGTTTCCATCTGTTAGCTCGGTTTTGATAATGGATTCTGATCGAGCGCCGCGTCTGCTGACACATGTGCGGTGGGACTGGGATTTCTGGAAGCTTCTGGAAGCTGGGCTCTTGGAAAAGTGGGCATTATCATCGCGGTTTATCTCAGCGAGCTTTGATGGGTTTCTCCTCTTCAAAGAACAGCAATTCCCACATCTCCCTCATATGGTCGATTCTAGCATATAAACCTAAATAAATCACACACACACACACCAAAAAAAATCCTCTTTGTTTTTTTCTGTTTCATTTTTGAGTTTCATCAATTCGGGTTGGCACTTAATAAAAGGAAAGCCCTTTTGGCCAGTGTCAGTATTTTTTTTTTTGTTGTTGTTATTAATAAAAAAAAACCCCAGTGTCTGTTTAATCCAAGGTAAAATCGACAGAAATCCCCGGGGAGCACGGCTCTCAGTCAGCTGCTTTGAAGTGGATCCCCTCACCCTATGGACCTCAGGCTTAAACTCCTCTTCAGAGCTCAGGGCTAAAACATGTGCGTGTGCGTACACACACACAAAACCGACTCACTCACACACATATACGTACGATGTCTTTCAAATCCCTTCAGACAAAATCATAGAGCGATATCAGCAGAGGCAGAAAAATGTGGAAAATGATCCGAAGTCGGCGTAAAAGTGGATTCACTACAGCTTCATGCTGAGGTTCACAGAGGAGAGGTTTATATTCGACTCCGGCGACCTACTGCATCGAATAAATGTTACTGTCTAGTTTGACATTCTCATAAATAACATATACCATATATTTTTATTACGTATCTCGAGCATATATTTTTTTGTAATTGCTATCAGATTAAAAAAAAAAAAAAAACAGCATACTACAACTATGACAAAAAATTAATAAAATTCTATTCTCAAATGGAAAATGACAGCCATTCCGCATCCATTATCATTTGTTGAATTTCAACACCATCACATCTTCTTCAAAAAGCTGACTAGATGATGGGGATGAACCGAGAACCACTGCTGTAGACTTAACTTATCTGTTTCATCCCATTTTCAAAGCTGAAATGTCATTATTACATAATTTTTTAATGGCCAGTAAGTTGTTTAGCATTATTGTAACATAATGTTCTGCTAATAAAAAGTTTTTTTCTATGACAATTGAAATTTTAATTCAAATGTAATCAGTAATTAATTGGAAAATATATAGAACATGTTATATTTCACTGTTAATAAATGTTAACGTCCAGTGAGTTGAGCCGGTACCCGAAGCCGTTTCTGGTCACTGCTTAAAAAGCCTGCAGGTGACAAGGCGTAACAGACATTCGTACCTGGACCCCGGACGTTGACATCCATGCAGTCGTTTTCCATCTCGCCCTGGGGGGGTGTGGGGGCGATGGACGGGATGCGGAGGTCAGCGGCATCCAGGTGCTGCTGGGTCCACTGCCGGTGGTCCGTCTGATCGTCCAGGTCCAGCATCGCCTGCTCCTCAAACTAACGCCACAGACGGACTTTTCACCACAAATTTCAGACTTTCCGACTTAACAACAGTTAAAAAGCTAAATAGCCATGAGGCGAATGCGTTGTCATGCCCAACTCCTTACCCTGAAACGCTTGATGTCCGACGGCTCTTCGTCTCCCCACTCGTTCTGGTTGTCATCCATTAAGGACATGTCCGAGGAGTTCTTCAGCGGCCTGTGGAAATAAAGGACACGACAATAAGAATCTAAAAATATATATATATTATTCCCCTCTGGCTGTGAACGCCACAATCACCAAGTAACTGATTTTTTTCATTCTCCAGTCGTACGTATTCCCAAAAGTTGGCACACTTACTTCAGCCCGACCGAGTCTTCACCGACTGGCTCGCGCCGCTTCTTCTTGCTGGGTTCGCTGGTCTTGAAGCCCTCTGGGAACCAGAGCTGGCCGTGCTCCCGCCGGCGTTTCCGCGACGCCACCATTCCCACGACGATGAAGGCCAGCAGGGCCAGTCCGGCCAGAACCACGTAGACCAGGTAAGGCTCGGTCTTCCGCGGAACGTCGATCTCGCCTGCGGAGGGACGGGCTGGCATGTCAGCGAGGTTTTTTTTTTTATTTTTCTTTTACGTCCAGAAGTTCATCCTACGTCCCGAGATGCGACCTGGTCCAGAACTGGCAGGTTGGAGAGTGAAGCGCTCTTCATTGAGTAATAATCGCAATTGCTAACCACCTCTCGTATGAATGGTACGAGAAAAAAAAACGAGGAGGGAGGAAAACGCCTCCTTCACCTCCTTTCCCTTCTTTCAGCCCAGAGTACCAAGAGAAAACTTTACCATTTTTTTTTTTTTTTTTTTTGAGGGAGGAGGGAGGGGCAAAAGAAAAAGAAGAAGGAAAAAAAAAAAAAAAAAACGAGGGATTAATGAACTTCAAATTACCGCGGACGCTTTAAGCTGTAAAGACGAAGGATTTATTAGGATTTTCAAGATAACAAAGACTCCCAATTTCTAGCACACTCCCGATCAATTTCTCCCACCCACCCCCGCCCCCCAACCCCCTGATAAACTCTCCCCACCTAAACCCTCAGAGATGCATTAAGTCCCGGTATTACATCCAACGAGGTGAAGGTTGCAGCAGGCCCTCGTCGCGGGCCGAGGCGTGTGCGCGCCGATGCGCATGCGCGCCTGTCGAGTAGCGGCGAGAGGGTCATTACGCGCGAGGGCCTGAACGAGTTGATTTACCGCAATTAGCCATTTTGAAGCCCGAAGCCGCTGGATTTGCCGCTAGTCCCCCAGATTGACTGCGATGTCCAATTACATCTGTTTCTTTGTTTCGGTGACAAGCACGCCTCAGACGGGTTTAGCCTGGCGAGAACGTGAACATCAGTTCGGCGGGTACTCACTGGTGACGGCCTCGATGCTGTACGGCACGTTGAGGTGGCCGCTGGAGGCCAGGGCCCCCAGGAAGGCGGCCACATCGGTGGCGCTCTGGAAGCACTCGCTGGTTTGCTGGTAGCATTGGCGGTTGTCGATCTCCAGGTGAACCACCGACCTGCGGGCGAGATGAATGAGGGTCCTCAGAAAAATCTCATATTCAACTCAATGTATTTTTGAAACGATCCAGACGTCAGAATTCAAGGTCACGGACCACTGGCGGTAAATCGGCGGCACATGACGGCCATACAGAAGAAGACATTCTGCTCATCTTCATTCACTTTTCTGTTCACCTGGTTTCTCGGAACTGTAACTCGTGGCGCTCGTTGTGTGTCCGTTTCATGGATTGTGTGGTGTGTGACCACGACACCGCGGTCGCAGAAGGGTTGCATTATAATGAACTCTTACGGCCCCATCTCGCCCCATTCGTCGCAATATGTGGAATACGTTTCCTTTACTATCAGATTTTCTGACGGGTGAAATTAACGACTTTAAATGAAATTAAATGACTTGGTGAACGTTCCTCCTGTTGTTGATGGACCTCTGGAGCTATCTGAACTGGTTCCACATTTCCCACAGGGAACGACAGTCCTGGCTCGGCATCACTCAGACCTCCACTGACCTGACTAACATCACACACACCAAGCAACAGCCCACTCAGTTCGTTTGGTGAACCGAGATTATTTTTTTACGTTTCATTTCACTGGTCAGCTGTAGTTCTCACAGAATTGAATACTTGCAGTCGACATTGTATTAGGGTTAGGTTTGTTTAGTTGTGGCCAGTTTAATCGTATATATCTATGTCTTTTTCCCTCAACTCACCCTTTGATCTGCATTTGGTCAAGTTCACGCCGGCGGCGGCTGCCTACGAACACTCCGTACGCGGTGCTTTTCACAGCGCCGAGCACGCCGGCGCGGACGCCCCCCCAGCCGTCGGCCGAGCGCTTGACGTTGTGCTTCCTCAGCTCCTGCTCGTTGCCGTAGTACGGGTAGATCATCAGCTCGCCCTGGGCGTCCCTGCGGAACACCACGTTGGTGTGCAGCACGCGGCTCAGCTCGCGCAGGAAGCTGGAGGAGTTGCTCCGGAGCTGGTCGGGGTGGACGAGGACCACCAGCACCAGCCAGCCCACGGCCAGCTTCTCGGGCTGGTTGTTGGCGCAGTCCAGGCCGTCCCACTCGCACTCTGCGTTGTTGCAGCCTTGGTCGCAGTGGCCGTCGGCGTAGTGGTCCTTGCAGTACTGGTCATACAGCGGGCTGGAAGAAACCATCAAATGAGTTTTGCACCATACATTTTATAATTAACAACACAATTACTTGTTTTCATTGGTGAATTTGGTGAACGTTTTTATTTATTTATTTTATATTTTGAGTGGGATAAAAAAAAAATGAGTGTGCAATTTATGAACATGATTAATAACAACCTATATTATTTACATTTACGGCATTTACCAGACGCCCTTATCCAGAGCGACGTACAGTCAGTAGTTACAGGGACAGTCCCCCCCCCCCGGAGACACTCAGGGTTAAGTGTCTTGCTCAGGGACACGATGGTAGTAAGTGGGGTTTGAACCCGGGTCTTCTGGTTCACAGGCGAGTGTGTTACCCACTAGGCTACTACCACCTTATCCAGAGCGACTTACAGTCAGTAGTTACAGGGACAGTCCCCCGCCTGGAGACACTCAGGGTTAAGTGTCTTGCTCAGGGACACGATGGTACTAGGTGCGGTTTGAACCTGGGTCTTCTGGTTCATAGGCAAGTGTGTTACCCACTAGGCCACTACCACCTTATCCAGAGCGACTTACAGTCAGTAGTTACAGGGACAGTCCCCCGCCTGGAGACACTCAGGGTTAAGTGTCTTGCTCAGGGACACGATGGTAGTAAGTGCGGTTTGAACCTGGGTCTTCTGGTTCATAGGCAAGTGTGTTACCCACTAGGCTACAACCACCCTATTTTGCATGTAACATTTTTGGCAAATTCTTAAAATCAACAAATTGCAAACCAAGCTTGTCTGGGACGTGGCCACTCACTTGCAGTGTTCCTCGGTGTTCTGGCAGTCGAAGCCGTCGTACAGGCAGCCGGCGTTGTTGCACTGCTCGTCACACCTGTCGTTGTTAAAGTACCGCCAGCACTGCAGCGCCGCCGAGCAGTTCTGCCACGGCGCGTCAAAGTTGAGGGAGCAGTCCCCGCCGTCCCAGTCACAGGCGTGGTTGTTGCACTGGCTGTCGCAGAACTGGTTGCCGGCGAGGCCGCCGCACTCGGGCAGCTCGCAGCTCACCTCCAGCTCGGGCGCCGGCGTGACGTCGCGGCCGAGGCCGCCCGGGAAGCCGAAGTCCAGGATGTGGCAGAGCAGGCCGTTGAAGTGCGGCGGGCAGAAGCAGTGGTAGAACGGCGCCTCGGGGGCGTCCTGGCAGGTGCCCCCGTTGTAGCAGGGTTTGCCGTGGCACGGGCTGTTAGCTGGGTACTGGCACTCAGGCCCAGTGTAGGCCGCAGGGCAAATGCAGCGCGGGCTCTTGTGGCCGGAGATGCAGGTGCCGCCGTTTCGGCAGTGCAGGGTGCCACATAAGTGGGCATCGTACTCGCAGGTGGAACCGGTGAAGCCCTGGAGGACGGTCAGAGAGTTAGCGCATCGATTTCTGGTCCTGGCGGCCGCCATTTTCTGTGAGAGGGTGTGAAAGGGGGGTCTCACCGGGGGACACTTGCAGATGAAGCCGTGAGGAGTGTTGCTGGCCACGGCGCAGGTGCCACCGTTGTGACAGGGTTTGCTCTTGCAACCGTCAAAGACGTGTTCACAGCGCTGACCTGTGCGCCATTAGAGAGAGACTCGTCAACACAGACACACACAACACAAGTAACAAACAAGTAACACAAGTAACATTGCTAAAATGATCATTAGAAATATAACTGATTAACATAATTGGACATTCTTAAACATTCTTTGTTACAGTATTTGTGATGGACCGATATATTGACATCGGAATTGAGCAACATTAACCTTATATTGACTAATAACCAATAGTTAAAAAAATATATATTTTGCCTCCACAACAGAATTAAAAAAATTTATTTTGTGGTATTGGCCACATCATTATTCTATACATCAATATTGATCTCGGCACGGAATCTCTGAATCATTGCATTATACCTAATTATTACCACACAATTGCATGTATATAAAGCCATAAACCCAATTTTATAAGATAAATAGCAGCTAATTTATATATGTATATACACACACACACACTCACTCACATTTATAGATTTGTATACATGTATATATACGTACTTATTTATTCTATACCGTACTGATTGTATGTCATGTACCTGTGTATCCAGTGCGACACTCGCAGCGGTAGTTGTTGGTCAGCTGGACACAGTTCAGTGCTCCGCGCGGGTCACATGGGTTGGACAGGCACTCGTTCACGTCGCCCTCGCACCGCTCACCCACGTACCCGGCCAGGCAGATGCAGTGGTACCCGCCCACGCGGTCCACGCACCTCCCTTTGTTGAAGCACTTGGGCTCCTGGGTAACGGGATCGGTGAAGGGGACGCAGTCGTCGACGTTGATCTCGCAGTGAACGCCTGAGAGGAGGAGGAACGCCACAATTCAAGTTAACGCAAATTTTCCTTACAATGTCAAATTAACGCTCAAACCATCGAACGAGCAAGAGTCTATATTTTCATTTCAAAACGTGTATTATTTCTTTTTTGCCCCAGTTATCAGGTGTGGAATAATGAGGGAGGATCTGCCGGATCAATGCTCTGTGTGGCGTGGGGGGCAGATTTCCTACAAACTGGATGCAGCTAAGCCCTCATTAACCCTGGGAGGGGAGCAGGAGGGCAGGTGTGGGGGAGACGTGCAGCTCTGACCTTGTGTTCCCCGGGGACAGGAGCATTTGTAGGTATTGATCAGGTCGATGCACGTTCCTCCGTTCTGGCAGGGCTGAGACAGGCACTCATTGATCTCGTTGGAACAGTTGGTACCGTGGTAGCCCGGTACACACTGAGGGAAGTTAGGGAAGAGGGTGGCAGTGTGACTATTATTAGCTGCCACAAATTACCCGATTGCGCCTCAGCGTTGCGGTCCAGGGGCAGTAAATGCGTAAACATGGGGACACTGACCTCACAGGAGTACCCTCCTAGGTAGTCGGTGCAGGTGGCGCCGTTCTGGCACGGGTTGGGGATGCACTCGTCCACCTGCTCCTCGCAGTAGCTTCCAGTGTAACCTGCCTGGCAGTGGCAGTAGTGGGTGTTCCCCGCGTCCAGACACTGGCCCGAGTTGCGGCACAAGCGGGCCACCTCCACGCCTGCAAGGACCCAGAGGGGGCATTGTGGGATCATTTAAACTCACACACGTAGTCAAAGCTCATACACAAATTCAGATCTCACACCAAGACGGATAAAGCCAGACAGACAGATGCAGACATATTTTTATCCCCCACACGTTTGAAGGCCACAACAAGTCGTATTGACTGAATTGAATCGGTGCGTATGAATGTTCAGGAAATGTGCAAGATGTTTTTGGGGCTAGGATGTTTTGGTGGAGCAAGTGAACATGGGAGGTGCCATGCACGGTTTTATGGAATGGTATAAAGGAGGTTTCTTTCAGCTGCCTCTTGACAATGAGCCCACGACTGGACCAATCAAGATTGCTCGTGATCATTTTCTACTGTCATGTGACCAACGTGTCCTTGGAATAGGACCAGCCACTAGAGGGCCCCCTCATCTAGTTTTACGAGCCCATATTGACACAAATCACCAACATATGGCGGTTGATATTAGTTAATAGCTAATGTTTTGTGAGGTTTGCTATGCTTTGTGAATCAAAGCTACAAATGAAAGCCAAGCAGTCACTCTGTAGATCTTAACAAACCACTTCAAACCACAATCAATTCATGACAGGAAAGTACACTATATTTTATGTACTTGGCGATACAGTTCCTTCTCACTCAAATTTTTATATTATCTTATGACCAAAATCAACATCAAAAAGACTGTTAATGTAAGTCCACTGTTCTGAAAGTTATTGTTTTGTAAATGTGATACACAGCATAGTACAGCACATGGTGACATGCAACATAATGTGTCCTCCGCATTTAACCTGTCTGCCTTAGTAAGCAGTGGGCAGCCATGAAAGGAACAGTATGTGGTAACGGTCCCTTGATCAAAGGGAACCTCTGGTTACGAGTCTGTTTCCCCACCCTCTAAGCCACCACTGCCCCTGATATAGTAATGTATAGATGTATTGCCATCATCAGGGGCGCCCGTGTGTGTGTACCTTGCTGTTTCGCTGCCACCTCACAGGACACGCTGGGCACGTCGCAGTACAGGCCCGTCCAGCCTGTCTGGCACTCGCAGCTGTAGGTGGTGCCCGTCTGCCAACAGGTACCGCCGTTCTTACAGGGCGAGGAGTCACACCATCGCACCAGATTCTAACGGTGAACAAATGCATTTCTTAGTATGCTATTTTATCATATCATACAATCATTAACTTTAATTTCATCTATTTACTATCCTTTTTAGATTTTTACGAAGATATGGCAGTGCCTATTACCTGGCAGTTCAGTCCAGTGTACCCCTGCGGGCAGGTGCACTTGTAGGTGCCATAGCTGTCCTGGCAGGTGCCCCCATTCAAGCAGGGCCTGGAGTCACACTCGTTAATGTCATGTTGACAGTAGCTGCCCGTGAAGCCGGGCGGGCACAGGCAGGTGAAGGTGTTGATGCCATCCACGCAGGTGCCACCGTTGAAGCAGGAGCTGTCAGAACGAAGGGATCGGGCCAGGTTAACGTGTGTCTGATGCATTGAAGTACAAACGATGGCATTGTTTTTTTATGCGGCTGTCGCTGTTTTCGCATTCAACCACAAGGGGCGCCATTGTACAATGAAATTAATGCAGCGCTGAGACCATTGTCCCAAACTTACATTTACATTTATGGCATTTGGCAGATATTTTGCAATACTTTGAGCCCATTTAGAAACTGAACCAGTTTCCTCTCCACACCTATAAGTGGCACTGTAACCACCCCCTCTCCTTGTTTGGTGTCTGGTTCTCCTCCGCGGTGCGTTAAACACGTCATTGTTCTCCAGCCTTGCCTTTTCATTAGAAATGTGACTTCTTGAAGCTGCTGCAGCACAGCCATTGTTGTATCGAGGATGCAGCTTGGGGTTACAGGTCAGGTTGGAGGTCGGGCTAATACATCAGCCTTTTCACAAAAGAAAAGCCGCTCTGCCGTCCACACAGAAATGCGGAAATGAGAAATTCACTCTCTGTTCACTGTTTTAGAAAGTAACCTCTCGGGGTCGCCTGAGGTGTGGGCGCATGTGGACGAAATTGTCCCGTCTTCTCGTCCAGGACCTGATGCCTGGCCAGGGTACGTGTGCGAGTCTCTCACCTCTCAGTGCAGTCCGGTGTGTTGTTCTCACAGTGTATGCCGCTGAAGCCTGCCGGGCAGGTGCAGGTGTAGCTGTTGACGCAGTCGGTGCAGTTGGCGCCGTTCTTGCAGGGGTTGCTCTCGCACTCGTTGATGTCCTCCTCGCACTTGCTGCCGCGGAAGCCGGGCAGGCACGTGCAAACAAAGCTGCTGACCGCGTCCTTGCAAAAGCCTCCATTGCTACATGGGTCTGGAAAAGTAAATAAATGGCATTACGACGCGTTCGAAAAGCAACAACAAGAGCACAAGGCGGTTTCCGCGACTCACTAGGTTTGCAGTCATCGATGTCGCTCTCGCAGCTTCGGCCGCTGAAGCCCGACTTGCAGCTGCAGCTGTAGCCGCCCAAGGTGTTCTGGCAGCTGCCGCCATTGCGACACGGAGTCTTCACACACTCATCAATGTCCACAGCGCAGGTCTGGCCTACAGTAGGAGAAGATGCCGTTACCACCAAATTCTGGACCTTCTAATAACAACAATAACAGGAATAGATATTATCAGAAGGGCCGACCAATAAAATTAAAAGTATCTGAATGTCATGACATTAGCATGGACATCAACTATGTAAAAATGTACTGTAAAACAAAAGTCTATTTTAAAATACCATACTTTGTTAGCATAATCTATCATTAGGATAATCGACAAACATTTTGACCTGCTGTCCTCTGAAACCCTGCAGGTTATAAACCAGCCATATATATATATAACACTTGCGCCATAACTATTTTTTATCATTGTTTTCTGGCTCATTATCATATATATAAATGTTGGGGCTCATCAATAATAATTATTGCTATAATGTTGATAACAGTTATAATATTTCTGAAATTGTGTCACAGCTGCCTGCTCTCCATAGCTGAATTTCATATGTGCATTTGGATATAGTGACAATGATCTGATGAATTGAGGTTTGCGGCTTGTGCTTGCACTGACCTTGCCAGCCTTTAGGGCACACGCAAGAGAAGTTCTCGTAGTCCTCCGACTCGCGGCACTCTCCACCGTTCTTGCAGGGCTTGGGGCCACAAGGGGCCAGCAGCGTCTCACAGTTGACACCTGAGGAAGGCCAGCGCACAGTCAGGACCTTCTGTTGCAAAAAAGGTGACCATTCAACAGACCTAAATAGCGCCTGACGGATGTTTGGATGCCTGAGCGAACACGTGACAGCTGGATTTACATGTCCCGCCTTCCTGACCTCTCCAATAGCAAGCCGCTAACCCGCCAGAGAAAGGCCACCCGCTATATTTCGACACCTGCGCTCCTTTGGTGACAAAGATGCCTTGTGCGGTCCCGTCCCATTCGGAGAAAGTCAACCGGGCGAACGGGAGAAAGAACGCATCTTCCCAGACGTTTTCCCTATCTGTTTCCACAGCCTCCAGCCCGGACAGGAAGCAAGGCAGAACTTCCTGCCATTGTGCGGTCATTTGCTGTTCTGTGAGACAGGAAGTCAGGAAACAGGAAATGTGTCAGGGCTACTGTTCCCACCCGTCACCCACGAGGACCTTTGTTTTTCTAGCTGGGCCCTCCGAGCGGGTTTTTCCAAAAAAGACGACTTGCAGAGTAAATATTAGAAAGAAAAAAAAAAAAACGACGAGAGTCGCACATCCCTATCTATTTACTCAAATAATCGAGCGAGGGGAAGGCATGTGTGGCCAAGCGGAAAAGGTTTCCCCCGAACTGTTATCTGAGCCCCTAGCAGAGCTCGGCGGTGGGGATAAAGCCAACGAGCGTCGATTCCTCCGCGTGGAAAATCAGGAGCGCGGTGTCCGGAGCGAGCTCTCCTCGGAGCCCGTTCGTACCGGTGTAGGGGAGCATGCAGTTGCACTTGTAGCCGGCGGCGTCGTCGATGCAGGTGCCTTGGTTCAGGCACGGGTTGGAGGCGCACTCGTTGATGTTAATCTGGCAGTTGGGGCCTGCAAGGCAGAGTTCACAGTTTAGCAGGCGCGGCGCGCAAAAGCGCTCGGCCGCGGGGGCGAAGGCCGCGCACTGACCGCTGAAGCCGGGCCGGCACGAGCAGACGTAGCCGCTGGTCATGTCTTTGCAGGTGCCGCTGTTCATGCAGGGGTTGGAGTCGCACTCGTTGTTGTTGATGTCGCAGTTGACGCCGCTCCAGCCAGAGTCGCAAATGCAGCTGTAGCTGCACGGGACGTTAGCATTGTACATTTTAGCCTTAGCACTCATTAGCAAGAATATTCACACATATAAACAAAGAAGATTTCACCAAAAAATTTAGTCTTATAAGCCTGTTGGCTTTGACAAACTTTTTACCTTGAAAAAAAGAACATGATTACAAATCCATACATTAGAAATTAAGAATGATTTCGTTTTTATGTTTATCATGAACAAATGCTCAATTTTCAAGAATAAGACGTATTGGACTAAAACACTCACTTTATACAGACAGTTATAAAGTGATAAAAGGGAAGTGATTGTCACTTGTGATACACAGCAGCACAGCACACGGTGCACACAGTGAAATTTTGTCCTCTGCATTTAACCCATCACCCTGAGTGAGCAGTGGGCAGCCATGACAGGCGCCCGGGGAGCAGTGTGTGGGGACGGTGCTTTTGCTCAGTGGCGGATCGGGATTCGAACCGGCAACCTTCTGATTACGGGGCCACTTCCTTAACCGCTAGGCCACCACTGCCCCATGTATGTATGTATGCAGGGCTATGTAGGATATATTTATATATGTTTTTTTTCTTACCCGTTGATTTGGTCTTCACAATGGCCGTGTATGCAGGGGTTGCTGAGGCACTCGTTGATCTGAGACTGGCACGTCGGGTCATGGTAGCCTTCTTGGCAAATGCAAGTGAAGCCATTGATCCCATCCTTGCAGGTGGCACCGTTGTGGCAGGGGTTGCTGAGGCACTCGTTGATGTTGATGTTACACATCGTTCCTGAACACGGGCATTAAGAACATGTTGTTTTGTTGGCCTTTCATGCTGGTTTGTGAAGATTATTGCGCTTACTAGAACCGGTAGAACACTATCCTCAAACCTCATGGTTGGATCTTTTGTGACGCTTTCGTGTAGATTGAATTTTATGCCCCTCTGAGGCACTATTCACTGGAGAAGCACTGAGATGCGACCGAATTGTCTTTTTAAGATCTGGCCGGCCTGCCCTTTTTAAGAGATCGACTTTCAAAATCTTTCACAAAACTTTGCTCCCTTTGTAAGTCCCAGATGCCCTGAGTGCCTTTCAGAGGACGGGGGAATGAGAGGCGGCTTCTGTGTGTGTGCAGGCCCGGGGACCGGGGGGAAAGGGAGGAACTCGGTCTCACAGTGCGCGAGTTTTGTGTGTGTTCTCGTAAACCGACACCGGCTCTGAGGGAGAGGGAGCGCTCGCTGGCCAGCTGTCTCCCCACACCCTCCTTTGTTCCCGGCTCCTCCCCTGGGTAACCCTTTCTTACCTGTGCGAGCCTGTCCCACCTGTGTAACCCTTACTTAGCTGCCAATCCCTCACTTGTCGCTTCTTTCCGTGCAGCCTTTTGTTACCTATATATCCCTTTCTCATCTTTGATCCCTTGTTTCCTGAACATCTCTATACCCCCCTTACCCAACCCAGGCTCTATTTATAAGTAGGGCTTAAATCTAATGGTGCCTACAGTGAGAAATACAGTAACATCCACACACTGTTGGCCCTTTTATACCAAGTGTATGCCAGAGGTTTGAAATATAAAAAAAAATAAAGTAAAATTCAGTTTAATGGATGTGAAATCTTATGAATAGCAAACCCTTCCAGCGCCTTTCTAAACATGCCAAGCGAATTTCTATGCACTGAACACAATAGCATGAGCCTCTGTGGGTAAATACGGCTGAGGTTGGTCTGGAGACCTCTGGCCTGCATGAAAATCTGAACTCACCTGTGTATCCCGGCTCGCATGTACATTCGTAACCGTTGATCTTGTCGATGCACGTCCCGTAATCGCAGGGGTTGCTCTTGCAGTCGTCCAGATCCAATTCACAATTCACTCCTAGAAACGACGCCCGTTAATCAAGTCCTGTCTTTAATTTAGCCATGTTCTCTGTCTCCCAAGCATACGTCACGTATGAGGTTTTTTTTTTATTCCCCTTTAGGCTCTCACCTGAGGTGCCTTTCGGGCAGATGCAGCGGTAGGCGTTGACACCATCCTGGCAGGTGCCTCCATTCTGGCAAGGCTGGCTCAGGCACTCATTAACGTTGGTCTCACACAGTCGGCCGGAGTAGCCGGGCTTACAGACGCAGCTGAAGGAAGCCAGGCCATCCTTACAGGTCCCGTAGTGGCAAGGGTTCGACAGGCATTCGTTGATATCGATCTCGCAGTGTTGCCCAGTGTAGCCTGTTCGAGTGAGAAGCAGTGAGTTGGACATTAAGTATGTTGTCTAGACGACAAGTTAAAGGTGTGAACGCGTCCTCTGTGTCAACATTTACATTTACAGCATTTATCAGACGCCCTTATCCAGAACAATTTATAATCAGTAGTTACAGGGACAGTCCCCCCCTGGAGCAACTTAGGGTTTCGTGTCTTGCTCAGGGACACGATGGTAGTAAGTGGGGTTGGAACCTGGTTCATAGGCGAGTGTGTTACCCACTAGGCTACTACCACCCAACCCATCCAACCCTCCACACATCAGTGAAGAGACTCCATTCTGAAGAATTTAATACAAATTATCAGAAGAAACCAAATAATGTTTCATGAACTATTTCAGGACTGGGGCAGTGGTGGCCTAGCGGTAAAGTAATCAGAAGTTTGAGGTGCCACTGAGCGAAGCACCGTCCCCACACACTGCTCCTCGAGTACAAGTCATGGCCGCCCACTGCTCACTAAGGGTGATGGGTTAAATGCAGAGGACACATTTCACTGTGTGCACGGTGTGCTGTGCTGCTGTGTATCACAATGACAATCACTTCACTTTGTTGGAAAACCATGCCCATTGTCTAACTTGTGGTGGCTGAGTGAAACCGTGTCTGTGGAATGCTGTCATCACAGTAAAAGTTCTCTGCTGTGAAGATCCTCCAATATGAAATATTTAGCTTTGTGTAGTGTTCTTCATGACATTTATCTATAGAATGATCTACCTTCTGTGCATTCACACGTGTACTTGTTGGGCCCATCTGTACACTTGGCTCCATTCTTGCAAGGTGTACTGGCGCATTCGTCCACATCGATCTGACACAGGTTCCCGGTGAAGCCTGAAGGTGAAATATCACAGAAGCGCAGCTCGTGGTTAAAAACATATCTCTTTCCTGCTCCGCTCCCGCCCTCCATTAGAGCCTTTCATTCCTCATTCCTGCACAGTCGCCTGCACAACATCCTAATTACGAGACAAGCATAAGAACCGAGTCGGGGAGGGGTGGTCCTTTGCCTGAATTCATTAACACCTCGCCCTCGTCTTTCTCCCCTTTCAGACCCCCTTTTCAGCAGAGACGAGGCCTTCTGACCAGGGCCGTCAGACAAAAGCTCAACTGTCTCCCGAGCGCTGCACTCAAGCTGCGCCGGTTGCTTCTTTTGTTCCTCGGAAAGGGGAAAAAAAAAAACTTTTTCAATCATAATGTGCATTCTCCCAGCCTGCCTCCATCCCAGTCGCCGACCGCCTTGCCCTAGAAAGAGCCCGCGTGCCCCCTGACCCTTGCTATTCAAGGCCATTGTCATTCAGGGCTGCCTAATAGGCCCTCTTTCTCCCCTAGTTATTCTAATCTCCTCCAACAATATCTGCTGTTTACCAGAAACCCATGCTCGGGGACGTCCAGAAAAAAAAAAAAAATTCCTTCATCCTCCCCTCCCGAGTTGTGTTCATCTGGTTTATTTGGAGATGCACCACTTATTCCCACCCGACTACTAATGGAACTCGCATTCGGGCTTTTCCCATTGGAAGCCGCTTTGTGCGTCCGTCTGTGTCCGGGCCCACGGGGACTTCCTCTGCCAGTTGCCATGGAGATCCCATCGTGTGCAACTGAAAGGTGTCCCAGGCCGAAGTACCCACCGCGGGGACTCATTTACATCTGAAGGGGTAAACGGGGGCCGGGCCGTAAAAAAAAAAACCCCGCATTGGTACTCTTGTGTTTTGCGTCCCCCCGGCAGGCCGTGGCTTTTCAGGCCCCCGAAAGCCAGCGCATTCTTCTGCGTCGCGACCCCAAAAACTCCTCCCAGAGGACAGGCCGTCTTTCTCACCGATGCACCTTTGATCCGTCTTTAAAGCGAGGGCCGCGCCATTATCCGCCTAAAATCGCTTCCCCTTCAGTGCAGCCAGGGAAAGCGCGAGAGCAAACGTAAAAAAAAAAAAAAAAAAAAAAACGCCGATCCCTCATTATCCCTCCTGTAATTTATGAATACAGCATTAAGAATTGGCCAGTGCGCCCATCGCCTCTCATTAAGGCGTCTCCGTGTGGAGGGAACGGTGTTTATCGCTCCCACCGAAACCAACTTTCCGAAGCCTCCGTATGGATTTTGCCGCCATTCTGACCGGGCCGCGCTAAGCCCGCCTCGAGGCGGGAGGGGGGGGGGGGGGGGGGATTAGCGCTCGCCTCTGGCCCGTCCGGGAAGGGGGATCGACCACCTTGCGCTCACCTGTGGGGCACTGGCACTCAAAGCTGTTGATCTTGTCGATGCACTTCCCATTGTTCAGGCAGGGCGCGACGGCGCACTCGTCCGTATCGATCTGGCAGTAGGTGCCTTCGTAGCCTGCCAATTAACATGGAAATCCTTTTTAGCATCGCTAGCGAAATATGTCCGCATTTATTTATTTATTTTTAAATTCCGGAATGGCACAGGTCACCTGGCATGCAGATGCACTTGAAGCCTCCGATTTGGTCCAGGCAGGTGGCGTCGTTCTGACACGGGTTGGACATGCACTCGTTGATGTCCAGCTCGCAGCGGGCGCCCACGTACCCCTGAGGGCACTTGCACTGGAACGAGCCGTTGGTGTTGATGCACTTCCCAGCGTGTTCGCATGGGTTGGCGCCTGCGGGGGAACGGCCGTCGTCATTATGAAAAAATGATAATGACGTCGGCTCTGCGGAGCTTCTCGACGCACATGACACCTCACCTAGCGAGCACTCGTCGATGTCCTGATCGCATGCAGGGCCCACGTATCCGAGAGGGCAGGTACAAATGGCTTTGCCGCTGACGGGGTTGGTGTCACAGTTGGACCCTTTCTGGCAGGGATTGCTGATGCAGGCATCGTTAAGGTGGCAAAGCAAACCTACATGGGTCAAAAAAAAAAAGAATCAAGCCGCCATTACGCGTTGCTGGCCGCAAACGGGGAAGAAAAGAGAAGACGTGACACCTCCTCTGACCTGTGTGGCCGTGGGGGCACTCGCAGAAGAAGGACGCCACGCGGTCGTGGCATGTGGCGCCGTGGAAGCAGGCGGCGTCCGCGCAGTCGTCGATGTTCTCGCTGCAGGAGTCTCCGGTCCAGCCGTTGACGCAGACACAGTGGTACCCGCCCTGGGTGTTGAGGCAGGTGCCGCCATTCTGGCAGGAGTTGGGCATCAGGTCGCACTCATTTACGTCCTCTGTGCAAAACTGGCCTGTGGGGAGAAACCAAAAAAATGACTGTTTTTAACTTATTCAGATCCCACTAATGACGAGCCAATCACAACACAGCAGAATGGGGCAGTGGTGGCCTAGCGGTTAAGGAAGCGGCCCCGTAATCAGAAGGTTGCTGGTTCGAATCCCGATCTGCCAAGGTACCACTGAGGTGCCACTGAGCAAAGCACCGTCCCCACACACTGCTCCCCGGGCGCCTGTCATGGCTGCCCACTGCTCACTCAGGGTGATGGGTTAAATGCAGAGGACAAATTTCACTGTGTGCACTGTGTGCTGTGCTGTACACACGTGTATCACGTGTGACAATCACTTCACTTTCAGAATATGAACGTGCATATTTAAATCTCTACTAATAAAACAACTGTTTTATTTATTTAGAAAGCTGAGGTTGACATCTAGTGGTGGCCTAGCGAGTACGGAAGCGGATTTGCAGCCGATTTGATCCCGGACCATCACCACCGCTCGCCATGGGCGACGGGTTAAATGCAGGGGACGAAAACGTTCACTCTTTCCACCGCCTTTTTCTTTTTTCCGCGTAACCTGTAAGCCTCAACTGACCAGTTGGACAGCAGTTTCAACACATGGGCACCTTCGCGTGGTAATTGCGTGGTACAGCATGTATTTTGTATGGGGTTTTTCCGTCTTTGTCTTTGCAGAATGTTACTGGCGTTTGCCGATTATCCTGCAAGTGTGGGGTGTTTGGGTACCTGTCCATTCAGGCTTGCACTGGCAGTTGTAGGTGTTCACCCCGTCCACGCACGTTCCGCCGTTCTGGCACCGGTGGTCTGGACAGTCATCGATGTTGTGGTCACAGTTTTGGCCTTTGAACCCTGGTTGGGAGAAAAACATCGGAAATGTTGCCAATATTTGACATTATTCAGCCACTCACAGTAGTTACTCACAACATTTGCGGCAAAAGGATGCAGTGGATCAGTCAATGTGCTGTGTTAAAGACAAGGGCTGTCTAAGTATGTTCTGCTGTAATACACTATATCGTGTATTACACAGCGTTCATTACATTATTGGCCTACATGTGTGCTGAGTCAAATCCATAACTTATTTTTAAGCGGACATGTTTCGTTACAGAATTAACAGCAGTGATTCAGTGTCTGTGCTCAGTCTTTATGGGTAACCGTGGATTTATGCCAGACCACCCAGGAGGCCAATCTAGAACAGCTTGACAGAGGGAACGTGGGACTCAGGCCTGATTCCGCTGTGAGCCTTCGGGTCTTTTTTCGGATCAGGATGTTGCCTGTGCAACTCCAGCTTTCCATTCATGTGGGATTCATGTGGGGTACAGTCATTATAATTACACTACCGTTTAAATGTTTAGGGTCATTTCGAATTTTAGAAAACGCCACGAAATTCACAATAGAAATAATGAATGTAGTCAAACCCGTGTTTGCTAAGATAATCGCAAAAAGGGGTGAAAAATGTCCGGCCTTTTAAAGTGAGCACACAATCATTCTATTCTGCATTTATGAAGATTATACCAACATTTACAGCTCAATGAGTCGTGAGTCATTTACAACATGAACAATGTCTGCACAGAATTTCTGATCTATCAAAACAAGGATTTTTCCGAACATCCCCATACTTTTGAATGCTACTGTGGGTCATACCAGTGGAAGGTTGATATTAGAGGGGAAAACATTGTCTTTTGGATCTAATGTGAAATCTGATGAGCCGTCAGCCGACCTCCGAAGCACACAATACCCCTGCGGCCTCCATGTTGTTGTTTTTCGGCGTTGCTCGCGCTTGCATGCGGGCTCCTCTCACGGCCCTATTGTTCCTGTTAATGTGCACATGCGGGATCGCAGAGATGAATTATGTGTCTGAGCGGCTGACTTGCCATTGTTGAAGCACCGCAAGGGGACAAACACCAGATGGATCCAAGGACGGAGTGGACAAATGGTCCCATTCACAACCCAGGACCACAAGGCAAAGCTCGAAAGGCAAAAATGCAGCGATGACGGAAAAAAAAAAAAAAACCCTCAACGTTTTATTATGCTGAGAGCTCTCGACGCAAGAAAGGCAGTTTCTTTTCTAACACCATGAACCTCCGTAAGAACCTGTGCGGTCAACTGTCTTGCTCTTCTCAGAAGGCTGCCACCGTTGGCTTAATCTGTCACAACATGGAGAGCAGAGCCAACTGACAGCAAAGCCACAGTTTCCTTCCACTCGATGTACGAAACGCTGCGAAGATCAGCGACGGCTACGAACGACCTCAGCCAGCGCTGAGCGATTAGAGGCGCTGGTCTCAGGTCTGACCGGCTCTTCGTCGTGTATGGGGACATGGCGATGGAATGGGGAGAGAGAGAGCGAGACGGGCACACATCCACCTAGAGGATGTTGCTCTTCGGCCATTTCCTCGCGATTAACGCTAATGTCTTCCTGCACCTTCCTGCTCACACACACACACACACACAGAGACGTAAACAGCGATGCATGCGAACTGAGAAACCCGCCGCCAGCCAGTTCTCAAGCACGTTGCAAAACACGCTTCACTCGTCTCTTAAGCACTCAAGATAAGTCCCGTCAGGGGGGACATGTCATTTCACAAGTCACCTCTGTTAACGAGGAAACAAACCAGTCAATCCAAGAGGAACGGTAACACGAACCAGGTTACCGATGTCCTGAATGTCCCCGTTTGGCACTTCAAAGACATCTTCAAAATATTATAATGTGGAGGTTGGCGGGATAATATAATAACATATAACAATGTGCGAGCAGAGGTCAGTCTTTTGTCACTACCCAGCATGCACTGCACAGCAGCAAACTTGACTTTCAGAGTTGTTACCCACCGTCATGGTGAGTGTTAGTCCAGCCCATTTCACCACGGCTCCACCGGCTCCGCCTGTTAGTTTACCTCTGGCTATCGCAATTAAACGTCTTGTAATTCCCTCAACGTCCTCAATGTTTATTACATAGGGAGTTTGCACTTTTATGAGACTAATAACCAGAAGGGGCAGTGGTGGCCTAGTGGTTAAGGAAGCGGCCCCGTAATCAGAAGGTTGCCGGTTCGAATCCCGAGCCACAAAGTTGCCACTGAGGTGCCACTGAGCAAAGCTCCGTCCCCACACACTGCTCCCCGGGCGCTTGTCATGGCTGCCCACTGCTCACTCAGGGTGATGGGTTAAATGCAGAGGACAAATTTCACTGTGTGCACCGTGTGCTGTGTATCACGTGTGACAATCACTTCACTTCACTTCACTTAAGGAAGCGGCCCCGTAATCAGAAGGTTGCCGGTTCGAATCACGATCCACCAAGGTGCCACTGAGGTGCCACTGAGCAAAGCACCGTCCCCACGCACTGCTCCCCGGGCGCCTGTCATGGCTGCCCACTGCTCACTCAGGGTGATGGGTTAAATGCAGAGGACAAATTTCACTGTGTGCACTGTGTGCTGTGCTGCTGTGTATCACATGTGACAATCACTTCACTTTCACTTCAGATAATCAATTCGATTTAATTACCGTTATCACTATGGTAACACCCACCTGGCAGACAAGAGCATTCGTAGACGGTGTCTCCTTTCTGAACGCAGGTGCCACCGTTGACACAGGGTGAGGGGTTGCAGGGCATGTAGAGGGTCTCGCAGTGCTTGCCCGTGTACTCCTGCGGGCACTTGCAGTGGTAGGCGCCCACCTCGTTCACACAGGCGCCGCCGTTCTTGCAGGGCGACGGGCTCTGGGCGCACTCGTTCACGTCGCGCTTGCAGGCGGGCCCGTAGAAGGCGGGCGTGCAGGTGCAGATGTAGTGCGACTCGAAGGGCGTGCACTGGCCGCCGTTGGCACAGGGGTTTGAGGCGCAGGGGTCGGCCTGCTCGCACGTTCGGCCTAGAAGGGCAGGGGGCGGAATGAACGGTGAGAGTTCGATGGAATGAAAAATGTTCATTTTACTGGTTAGGCTTACCTAACCACCCCGGGGGGCAGGAGCAGCGGTAGTCTCTGGCGCTGACCGGCACGCAGCTTCCCCCGTTGTGGCACGGAGACGACAGGCACCCGCTCTCCATGCGGGTCAGGCACAGCTTGTCGGTGTAGCCCGGGCGGCAGGCGCAGTAGCTCTCGAACCTGTTGCCGCGGTCGCTCACGTGGCACACGCCGCCGTTTCGGCAGGGGCTGACATAGCAGGGGTTGTTGTGCTGACAGCGCGTGCCCAGGTACGCCTCAGTACACCTGGGAAAAAGGGCGGAACGTGCACAGAGCGGTGAGCGGCGCGAAAAAATACCACCGGAGGTGGCCTGCTAAACTTTGTTTAGCATCTGAGCGGAACAAAAGCTTTGTGCTATTTGGCACATTCCCCAGTGTGAACCGGTGGAGTTGGAAAATGCGGCAAAAATTCTGGCAAAAATTTTAATTTGCTATAAATTATTCCTAGTGACTAGAACTTTTGTGCTGATTTTTGATAAAGGTTCTGAGTAGTGTATTTGTCCGCATACCAATTCTCATTTTTTATGTAATCCAAAAAACAAAGCCCAAAACATTATTCGTGTTCCCCTTTCTATCAGTCAAAATGGATTTGTCCAAATTTTGTTTTGAAGGAAAACACGCTTGACTGTGCAGTGCACAGATAAAAGCTGTCTTGTCTGTGAGAAATGGATTGCAGATTAAGCGGCTCGCTGCAATGTGATTTCCCCCAACAAGAAAATCGGTTCCAGATACGATGCGGATTAAATTGATTGAAGTTACATTCAATGATAATCGTTGGAGTTGAAGTTTATTGTCATTTGTAGAAAGTACGGCGTACAGAGCACAATGAAATTCTTACTTGAAAACCCCTCCCACGCATACAGAACACAAGGCATGATACACAGAAGACACAGAAGACAAACTGGTGCAGCAGCAATAAAATAATAGTCACTATAATAATCATGCAATCGCATACATAGTGTCCAGGAGAACCTTTTCACACGCACCCTCTTGGTTTTGGTTGCGAGATGATTTACCGAATTTAACACCAAAAGATAATCAATTGCTCGATAGTATGAAAGAGTTTTGGTCTGTACGGCAAAAGTACCCAGCCCTACGAGTGACATAGAATCTTTAATTCTTCATTTTAATACTAGCATGTTCTATTCTTGATGAGTTACGCCTTAACGGGGCTCTTAGTTTTGTAACCATAACCCTAACCTCTAACCCCAACCTCTAACCCTAACCCTAACCCTAACCCTAACCCTAACTCAAAATCTATGGAAACCGAATGAGAATTGCTGGTGTGTTCTCCTTGTAAGTCACTTTGGATAAAAGCGTCTGTAAAGTAAAGTAAAGTAAAATAATTCTTCATTTCGCGCTAAAATATCACAGATTCGGCCCCAAACTTTTACACATCTGCACATCATGCACTCATCGTTCTCTGCGTCACTTTAAATAAACAAGTGATGAGACTATTAGAAAGCAGCAGAATAAAAGGAAGGATTTATTTTTACAGGGCAGTGCAGGGATTCTGCGCGGCATCCGCTCGGGCTGTGTATTCACAATCTTGCATGAAAAGTGGCCACCCATCAACAGTTCTTAAAGAGAAAAAGAAAGGAGTGCGCAGGAGAGCGGGAGAGAGAGAGAGAGAGAGAGAGAGAGAGACGGGGCCTTTCTGTGGCTTTCATTCTTCCGAAAGGACAAGGCAGCGTCTATTTCCAGGGTCTTTGAACTCAGGGCTAACATTATCAGGACTTGAAAGTAGGCTTCCCCACCTCAATGCCTGCTATTCTTCTACAGTACAAGCCCTTCTCCATCCTCTATCACGAGCCGACGGATAAATGCCGGCCCTGCAAACGTTGTTAAAGAGTGAAACGCGGCACCCGCGGTGAGGTCGTCCCGGGTCGAGTCTTCACGTGAAAGAGTGGAAACGTTTCTCCTACTTTCAGCAATGCGGAGCGCGGAGCGAAGGCCCCGCTATCTCGGAGGCCAAGGCCGACCTGAACATCCTCCACAGACGTGTCCGCCGGACCTCGGCGTCCCGGGCCCCTCCGGGCCCCTCCGGGCCCCTCCGGGGGCTTGAGAATGGTATTTTTGCTCTGTCTCTGTGGGGATTAAAATGGCCAATATCTCCGCGCAGGAAAAGAAAACAGCGGAGGGGGAGGTGTGGGAATGGCGGCCCTTGCCACAATGCTACCTTTCCTCTCATTGTCCCACAGCCATTCTATCACTTAGCTGGAGGCCCCGATTAATGGCCAGCTACACCCAGCGCTGGAGCACTGGACCCTGCAGACAGCGCAGGCCGACCCGGAGAGGACATAAACAACGCTGTCTCTGAGACGTCCTGGGACTGGTCCGTGTCGGACTTCGGGCAGGACGCGGACATTCCCATACACAGCAAGACGGGGGGAAGAGACATTGGCAGACATAGCAGCACAGTGGGGTGATGTGGTCGGGGGGACGTGCTCGGAAAAAAGGGACACAGGGAGCAGGTGCGCATGTTAATGAGGGGCCAGCAGCTGCTATCCATAATGCGCCCCCTCTTCTGCACCCGGACACCCACCACTCACACACACACACACACACCCAGACACACAAACACACCTCCAGGGAGAAAGGGGGTGGAATGGGGTGGCGGCAGCTGAACGGCGTCCCCTGCCCCAGTGCGCCATGAGTAGGCCCATTGTTCCCTGCCGCCATTCAGCCCTGACCACGGGCCAAGCGGCTGCGGGCTGAGACGGTGCATTCAGCTGTTAAACCTCCCTCTCCCCAGTTCCCGACCCGTTCGCCTGTGTCTCCGTCCCCGCGCTCATCCCGTCCACGGCTTCCTTTACTGATAACTCCAGTACCACTGTACCAACACACGTTCTGAATTCGCAATCTGAATTGCCACGCTCAGGCAGAGGGACACGCGGTTATTACAAAATGATATTACTTTTCTTCGGGTTATGGCTTTACAAATTTAATGGATTATTGTTTTTTTATTTAAAAAATGGAGCAAAACTCTTTCTTTCAACTAATTGATACTGGTTACATTGTAAGCACTACAGATTGGTTTTGGTTTCTTTGGTTATTGGTCTCATGGGAACAAAGTACATGTGTACATTTATGATCTGCTCCTATATATACAGTACAGGCCAAAAGTTTGGACACACCTTCTCATTCAATGTGTTTTCTTTATTTTCATGACCATTTACGTTGGTAGATTCTCACTGAAGGCATCAAAACTATGAATGAACACATGTGGAGTTATGTACTTAACAAAAAAAGGTGAAATAACTGAAAACGTGTTTTATATTCTAGTTTCTTTGCACTGGTTACTGCTTTGCACACTCTTGGCATTCTCTCGATGAGCTTCAAGAGGTCGTCACCTGAAATGCTTCTCCAACAGTCTTGAAGGAGTTCCCAGAGGTGTTTAGCACTTGTTGGTCCAGCTCACTCCAAACCATCTGGATTGGGTTCAGGTCCGGTGACTGTGGAGACCAGGTCTCCACTTTTTGTTAAGTACATAACTCCACATGTGTTCATTCATAGTTCTGATGCCTTCAGTGAGAATCTACCAACGTAAATGGTCATGAAAATAAAGAAAAAATATTGAATGAGAAGGTGTGTCCAGACTTTTGGCCTGTACTGTATATAGGTATAGGTGTGTGTGTGTGTGTGTGTGTGTGTAAAGGTTTATATATACACTTTTTTTCTAGGCACCTGAATGTTAAAAATATGTAATTTCAGTTACTTCAAAGGCTCACACTTTATTAACAGTCCCCATGAGGAGCCCCTAAATGACACTACAGAGTTCGTCTGAAAAGGAAATTAGGGTCCCTTTCAGGCCCTCAGCTGTTGGCCCTTAGGCCAGTGGGGTTCCTGGTCTAGCAGGAATGCTGGCTTTTACCCCGACCGGCGTCCACCTTCCACAAAAGCACTTTTTTTTTTTTTTCGTGTGTGTCTGTGTACGTCTGTGTGCCGGGGGGGTCATAGCACTGGCAAAACACACTTAACAGGGCCTTGCGAGAACTCACACTCGCCTTCAGGCTGAGACTCCCCTGTCAGGGCAAACAGTGGCACCTTGCGAGGGCCATCGAAGCCAAACACAGCTGAGGGCCAGAATGGGCCCTTGTGGCTTCCCGTGGTCCTCCAGGACGCAGGTGGGTGTGTTGCACAGAGTCAACAGCATCTCGTGCTGCTTAAAGAACCATGCCAAGTTGTGTCAGGGTGGCATCTAACCTGCTCCTGCTCCTAATTCTACTATGACAGGAGCAATAATAACTAAGCAATCAAAATGTGGGTAGTGGTAGTAAGGCGGTGGTAGCCTAGTGGGTAACACACCTCGCCTATGAACCAGAAGACCCAGGTTCAAACCCCACTTACTACCATTGTGTCCCTGAGCAAGACACTTAACCATGAGTTGCTCCAGGGGGGGGGACTGTCCCTGTAACTACAGATTGTAAGTCGCTCTGGATAAGGGCTCCTGATAAGTGCAGTAAATGTAATTACGTTTGATGATGAACAGATCATTTACATGAACGATTGTCTTCTTTTTTTTTTTTGTTAGCTAGTTGGAAAACACACCCTTGTAGTGCATTCAGACCATCTGCCACCTAGTCTGCGGCAAGCTACAGCCTGGGGGCATATGCTTTACCCCCAACACAAAGTACCTGAGTCCCACTGGGCTAAAACAATACTTTATTTCGGCAGCGTCCCATCAGATGTTTTTGAAATCTAAAAAAAAAAAAAATCGTGCCCACTGAGACTATTCAAGGAGTTAAGGGGAATGGTTCTGTCTGGGCTTGTGAATACATTTAGCTGTGTGTCAGACGTGGGGCTGTGAAAGTTGACGCCACATTCGCAGATAATTCAGCCCGGTGGATGAGCAGGGGGGAAATGATCCACCCCGGCCCTGCTCCATGTCTTTTTTGCTTTGTTGAGCCACAATAACTTTACTCTCGACTGAGGTGAAAAAAACAGAAACAATTATCACAGACACGTTCAATAAAAATTTTGACCTCCACTGATCGTTTCTTTCAGCAAAGTCTGTCCAGAAGTTAGAATTAGACAGGACCACCAAAATATATATATTTCATGAAAATGAAATAAATTCATAGATGTATTAAGAATAATAATTTAATTTGAAATTATTACAACCCATGAGTGTAAGACATAATATTTAATATCTGTAATAAAAATGTTATATCTGTCCCGATGTTCTAAAATCTATGCTTCATACGCATAAATTAAAAAAAAAACCTGGGTGAATGTTCCTAATGAGTTCTCAGTAAGATGTGCTCAACTCATCTGGAGATGCAGCTTGTTTAGCACCCAGTTCTGCGGCGGTTCTCGAGCCACCAGCAGCCACTGACACCCGGCCAGAGCTGTAAGTATCGTGCCCCCGGACCGCAGCAGATGTTTTCTTGACACTTGGCCAGATGAGAAAAGGCGGGGACGCGCCCAACCCCCCACTCAGCTCCAACCTGCCATCTGCCACCGGGAGGTCACCCCGTAAAAAGGCCTCTTTCACAGAAAAGTTAAAGTCTAACTTTGCACAGCCGGAATGTGGGGACCGGCCGGTCGAGGTGTCACCGTGTCGCCCGGGACAAATGGGAGGGAAGCTTTATTACAGCCCTGTCTGTCTCCCCATGGTTACATTTACAACGGCGACATTTCGGTGGTTTAAAAGAATCAACGCATGGAGCTTTGCCATAAACTCATATTACTTTATCGTGGGACCACGATGTTCTTGTTTAAGGACCGGCAGAGCCTCTCACTCCAGCCTTCATTTCCTGTTGCGGACGAGGCAACTCCGAAGCCTCAGAAGCTCCCGTCTGATCTCGCTGCTGTGTTTGTCCATCTAGACGTAGCCACGTCTATTAGTGTCCATTAGAACTCTGTTTATTTGACCAGAATTAGCAGACGCCCTGCAGGAAAACCCCAGACCCTCTAAAGGGCTCCCTCGCACCACTGCCATGGTGGGAACAGACGCGGATGTTTCTCAGGGTATTCACCCAACAAATCGACCCCCAGCTTGTCCACCTCTGGGGAGTTATTATATTAGAAGCATCATAAAAAAAGAAATATAAAAAAAAAAAAACAGAACACGATGACACAGCCATCCTTTGTTGTCAGTGGTCAACGGTGGCCAAACTGTTTGAGGAAGAGTCAAGGAGAGGTTGGCACTCAAACGTCTCATGAATACAAAGAAGCTACCTGTTTAAGGAGCTGGAGAACCTTTTGGCAAAGTTCTCTTAACCTTCTCTGAGGTCCACTAGACAGGAACAACTACGGAAAACAGACCAGTTTTGGAGATCAGGACTTTCACTGATCGGACGTTCTTACCACACGTCAGCATTACCACAAAAACACGGCAGAAAATCTCGCCGCTAGATTTTAGATGTATTGTAATCACAAAGCAGAGAGAGTGAAATCCTTCTAGAACCCCCCCCCCGTCCTTCTAAGCTTCTGCCGAACAGTCTGGGCAGGTGGAGGCCGGGAGGAGGCATCTGTTCTACCGGCGGATAAAGCACACCTGGCTCTGCGGGCCACACCTGTGCCGACGTGCTTGTGTATACAATACACTTCTTAATCTACACCTGCCACTCTTACCGGCCCATTACGGGTGGAAAACGGGCAGATGTTCGGCCAAACGTCCCTTATTTCTGAAGCCACTAATATCGCATTAACACCTTCTCTCTGGTCGTAAATATGCAATGTGTATACTCTCGGCTTCTAGAAAAATGCATTTATGGAAAATTAGGTCAACTACAACCAGAAGTGACAGGGACAGTCCTCCTGGAGACACTCAGGGTTAAGGGTCTTGCTCAGGGACACAATGGTAGCAAGTGGGGTTTGAACCTGTGACTTTGTGGTCTTCTGGTTCAAATTATTGGTATCGTAATTGTTATTAGTGCCTTAAGTCATCATTTAGGTGCATTGTTGCATCTAAAAAGCAAGTAAGGAAATACATGGCCCTTAAAAACCTTCCAGAATTGTACAATTTCAGATTAAGGGACCTTAGGCGGGCCAGACATCGGACTCCTTCATTTAAAGACGTTCATCATCTTCTCAGTCACAAGGTGCTATTGCCAAGTGAGTCACTCACTGGTGCCCTTTTAAAAGGCTTAGGCTTTCTGCCACAATATGATCTGAAGGAACACCTTCTCTCCCCTCCCTAACTTTTTTTTTTTTCGTTCCTTTTTTTCCGCGAGACTCATTTCCTGTCTGTGAATGAAGAGGGACGCCAAGCGCATCTGCCTACTCCCCGCGCTCAACAATGGCAGCATTGAGACACCACCCTCCGGCAGACAAGGGTTGGCTTTCACGCGGGGGACGTACAGTGGTCCGGGCGGATGGACTCTGCTTATAATCAAACAGGGCCAGGAGTTAATCCACACACGTCCCTGGCGGGGATTAAGTCGGGCCCGTCCCATCCAAACACTGGAACTCAGGGGCTTTGCAACTTTCCCCGATCCACTTTTCACACACTGCTTCTGTCCCACGATAAAAAAAAGAAAATAAATAATAATCCAAAAATATCCAAAGGTTGTTAAATTGGCTGCATAACATGATACAGATAATGTTGAAGTAATCTGATGCTGGTTTGAGGAGGACAGGTTCCCCCACTGAGCCCTGGGTCCTTCTTGTGTCACCTCGGGCTTGGTCCCCGGTGGGTTTTAGGGGCAAATTTCTGATAAAGGTGCTTTGTGACTATGGCTATTGTTTAAAGACCTATACCAGCACAACAGGTTAGAAAAATAAAAAATTTACACATACAGTCTTTATCTTCACATACAGTCCGGGGTGGCTGAAGAAGTCTCAGCAGCCTTTATCTCCCTGAATCGTTAGATAAGGAGGCCATCGCCAGTCTCACGTCCCCGGACGTGCTACCACATTTCTCAGAAATTACGACCTGCAGTCGTTCACAGGAACTTTTCTCTAAAACGGGTTTTCGGTTTCTGAAAAACTTCCACGCGTGAACGTTTTCTGATGTTTTAACTCCCCTCCACACCTGTAAGAGGCGCTGCAACTCCCCGCTCCCAGTTCTGACCATCAGGAGGAAAGTATACGTCAGTAAAGTTCACCCTGATTACGCTGTGCAGTCTAAAGCGCGCCGGGTGAGGCTCTTTCATGAAGCAGCGGTGACGCCACCTCAGCGATAACGGTCTAATGGCGGCCTGTAATCTCCCCTCTTACAGTTACACTGATGAGAGACCCACGCCGCCGCGATGCCTGAGGAAACCGCCACGTTCCCGAGTCCTGCTAATGGCCGAGGAAGTAAAACCGGAACCTAAAGCGATCATTAGAAGACTAATGAAGCTTAAAAAGAAGCAAGGACAACAACAAATAAAAGGTGAATGCAATACAATATATGTAACCACGACAACATATATTACAAATCAGAATCTTTCAAACTGGACTTGACCAGAATGGTCGTTTTAATAAGAACGATTCAAGTTGAATGGAGTGTGATGCATGTATTCTGTTGCATTCTGAAGGGGCAGTGGTGGCCTAGCGGTTAAGGAAGCGGCCCTGTAATCAGAAGGTTGCCGGTTCGAATCCCGACCCGCCAAGGTGCCACTGAGGTGCCACTGAGCAAAGCACCGTCCCCACACACTGCTCCCCGGGCGCCTGTCATGGCTGCCCACTGCTCACCAAGGGTGATGGTTAAATGCAGAGGACACATTTCACTGTGTGCACCGTGTGCTGTGCTGCAGTGTATCACAATGACAATCACTTCACTTTATCACTTTATCAGGTGCCACGAGGTCCCCAAGGAACTGTCACTAAGGGTGATGGTTAAAAGCAGAGGACACATTTCGTTGTGTCACCGTGTGCTGTGCTGCAGTGTTTCACAATGAGATTGGCTGCAATGCTTAATTACACCTTAATCAGCAATCCCTGGAAATTAAATATTGGCTAAAACCCTAATTAAAAACCATCATACTGTCAAAAGTGCAATAATTAATTTTCTTCCTATCATCCATTCGTCAACATAACCATGCACTGCACGGTGGTGTACGGCAATTCCACAAAACGCTCTGGTTTGGTGTAGAGGGGCCTTATGGTCCCGCCCTGTGCGGTTGTGGAGGATGAAGACGTTCTGTCCACTCTCATCGTCTCCGTCCACGCGCCTCCGTCCCTTGCTGCCGCGTTCATATTCCAGACAGGAACGCTACATGATCGGCCAGGAACCGCGCCCTTCACACGTTGCTTCCAATTATAAAAAACATCCAGTTTAATTACACTCTGCCGCCATCTGTCCTTCTAATGTAAATTGAGGGGAGTGAATGGCCATTGAAATCAGAACAAAACCCCGAGTAGGGGTAGGGGGCGAGGGGGTGGGGTTGTCGGCATTCTGGGAAGCCTCATACAGATTAGTCACACAGAATTAATCTGGACCGCCAAACAATGGCCGCCGAGCTGCTGGCAAAGCCCAGCTGTCGCGCCGTGAAAGAGAAGAGAAACAAGATTTAGGGCTTTCGGGCATATCTGAGACTTCTGCCAGGGAAGTGGCCTGTGTTCACCAACAGCAGGCCGGAGGATGGACAGGGGACGACCCCCACCCGCCACCCTGCCCCCAAATCAATGGCCCTACATCTCATTCACGGCCTGTGGCGGCACTTTCCCAACGCAACCTTACCTGCAAACCGCTCGGCTGTCGGTCCGCTCACAGGTCCCCCCATTCAGGCACGAGCCGGTGGGTTCGAAGCATCCCTGGCCTGCAATCAGACCAACAGTGGCATTACGTGGAGCCGGGTTCTAGGGTTCTACTACCAGCTGCAGCTGCACAACATTTAACCAGAAATGAGTTCAAAAGGATCCATGTAGAGCATAATCAACTTTTTTTTTTAATTCTTGAATGCTAAAATACCGCACAGAAAAACAAAAACGCTGAAATGCAAAGAGAATTTGTGTATTAAATACTATTAACACCAAAGTTTAGAGAGAGACCAGCATTTATCTCGGAAGGTTTAAAGTCGGGTGGCAACTTCGCACCATGCAAAGTAACGAGAAATGCATAAAAAAAAACCCCCCACCTAAAGAATAACGTATAAAGTTAAATAGCGAAATGGTTGAATGGTGGTGAGAAGCGCGCGCAACAAGTGTTCGCGGGCGCGCGCATCTCCAAAGAGCCGAAAAGCGCACGAAAAAACACGCGGATTCGATCCTTGCGTGGTGCGATCTTACCTGTCGTTGCAGTTATCAGCGAAAGCAGCGAGGTTATTGTCACGAGAAACCGATGCATTCCTCCTTTCCTTTTCTTTTTTCTTTTCTTTTTTTTTTTTTTTTAATACAATCGTTTAAATCCACGTTGGTTTATCATAGATCCGGTGTCGCTCTTCTTCTCTCCCCGGAAAGTTGGACGAAAAAAAAAAAAACCCACGAATATATCCGTGTGCGACGAACGCGTTCAAATCTCCATCCTCCACTCCGCATCAGCAGCCCCGCGTTCCGCGCCGCAACTCCGTCCGACTGTTCACTCACTCGCCACAACTTTTCTTGTGTGTGTGAAGCGGCAGTGGGAAAAACACGCCCACGGTTTCTTTAAAAAAAAAAAAAAAAAAAAAAAAAAACGCCTCTCTGGCCACGAGGAGTGGAGGGAGGGTGGACTCCAGAGGACAGATGAGTTTATTTACGGGAGAGTAACATTGATCCAGTGCACGTGCAGACAATACTATAATATTCATATATATTATATATATATATACAGTACAGGCCTAAAGGTGAAATGACTGAAAACATGTTTTATGTTCTAGTTTCTTTGCTCTGATTACTGCTTTGTACACTCTTTGCATTCTCTCCATGAGCTTCAAGAGGTCCCAGAGGTGTTTAGCACTTGTTGGTCCAGCTCACCCCAAACCATCTGGATTGGGTTCAGGTCCGGTGACTGTGGAGGCCAGGTCTCCACTTTTTGTTAAGTACATAACTCCACATGTGTTCATTCATAGTTTTGATGCCTTCAGTGAGAATCTACCAACGTAAATGGTCATGAAAATAAAGAAAACATGTTGAATGAGAAGGTGTGTCCACACTTTTGGCCTGTAATGTATATATACCACGAATATTACGTGTCACATGCATATTTTATAAGAAGTGACAATAGTAACCAATTTTATCAATTAAAAAAGGCAGGAGTGACAATAGTAACCAATTTTATTAATTATTTCATTTGTGCAAAAAATTATGGAAAGCATGTAATTCAAAACGAACAGGTTAAGAGAGCAATCACTAAACAATAAAATAATTTAAAAAATGTGAATTGTGTCTAAAATATGACATCGGATACAGAGGGAAAGATATATTTGCTAATATAGATTCTGGGTGCTGACTCAAGGTTGTTTCCATTCCTGGGAGTTTCTCCTTGTCATTGTCACCTTGGCCATGGGTCTTCTCTGTAAATGCCACTCTGGCTACTGTAATGAGTCTAGTGAGTCTAAGTCAACACTGCATACCAATTGGTTCTATTTCAGTTTAACTCTGTAAAATGGTTCACATTGTAAAGAACAAACTATACGTTTAAATATCCCTTAGTTTATGCCTTCACATAAACCAACACCTGGCCTATTACGCCTCTTTTTCATTATTAGTTGCTATATCATTTATCTTTAAATGATATAATACATAATATCAGCTAGTACACAATTGATATAAAAACAGAACACTCCTCAACCTACCATGCATATATAAACGCACCAATGACAATGTTCTGCAGTCAGAAGAAACTCTGATTAAATCTGAAAGTACGGCCGCCAGTATGGAATCAAATGGCCGATCCGTTTCCCTAAAGCTGATATGGTAACTGCTGACAATGGGCTATTAAGGGCAGCTTTCGCTAAATACAATGCAGGTAGGATATGCTTTCAGCAGCACTAATCTTACAGAAAACACTTTACATGACGATTTAGCCTTAAATCTTGTACATGTGTTGCCAATCCCAACACATGTACAAACTGGCCTCACGCTGGGACACGTGTAAAAAATTATTAATAAAAATTATTCTACGTAAACGGATCGACCACAACTGTGAGAATATGTAATATTAATATTTTCCACCAGAAGAGCCCTGACCTGTTGAGGCAGGCATGCTGTGGTGTCTTGTACTGAACCAGCAGATACTTTAAGTCCTGTCATTTCCGAGCTGGTGCCTCCGTGGATCTGGCTTGTTTTTCCAGCACATCACCACCGTGCTACACTGTGGTTATGGTGGTCGTTTGTTGGCACAAAGTGTTGCTTTCATACCAAAATTGTGTCTAAAATGTTCGATGTTGATCTTTTCAGACCATAATACACATTTTCTGACATGTTTTGGGGAAACTAGTGTTTACCTTTGTATGAAAAAGTTTCCATTGTGCATCCCAACCACATAGTCCAGGCTTATGGAGATTGTATTCACACAGTACACAGCCAATACTTTCCAGTGATTCCTACATCTCCTTCAGTGTGGCTGTAGGTCTCTTGGCAGCCTCCCTGACCAGTTTTCATCGTGTCTCTTCATCAATTTTGAAGGGATGCCCAGTTCTTGGCAACGTCTCTGTTGTTTCATATCTTCTCCAATTATGGATGAACGCCATCACTGTGTTTCGTGGAATATCCAAATGCTGTGGAAATGTTTTGTTCTCCTGACGTCTCTTCTCCTGACCCTTCTCCTGACTTTTCAACAACGACTTTGCATAAGCTTGAGGTTGCGCACAGTCTTTCCAGTTGAATTATGCAAGTACTAGGTCACATTAAATATTCCAAAATCATTCGCTATGGCCTCAATAAATCCCGCAGGGATTGTGTGCAAGTTTCATCTGCACCCACAACCCAATGACAGTGTAATGAGATGATCAGAGTGCTTTTCTTCACCTGTCAGAGGTCAGAAGGTAGCAGCTAATTGGTGCATGTTCCAAAAAAAAATCAGATTCCCGGTTGGCCGTTATCAGTGTTTGCGCATTGTTACCCAGCGTTGTCACACGTCGGCCTTGGTGCATTCATTTGTCATTTTAAGCTGGAGTGATTCATCTGCGTGGAAGGGCTCAGTTGACACAGCATATCGGCGTGACCAATCCGCTTTATTTATAGAAGACTTGTTAGCTAGTCGCGGCAGTGGACTACAGAAGACTCATTCATGAGCGTGCGTGCTTGTGTGTGACGCAAGCGGTGATATGCGATGCATTTAAAAATGTTGGTGGAAATCGCAGTCCCGCCCATGCGCAACCACATGATGCTGGAAATTCACATAAAATTTCAATTGGAATTTGCATTTTTAAAAGACCCTTGTCAATGGTCTATGATCTTATGATGTCCACGTCGTGGTCCGTCCTTTCCTTTCTTCACTTTTTCCTTGGAATGTAAATATTTATCACTTTTTATTTGCTTCCAAGTTACCAAGGAAGTCCGAGTTATTTTCTGAACTTAAATAAATGAAATTTGACCGTGGAACTGGCGTGCCATAACAGAAAATGTCTGCACCCTCCCTGAAAACATTTCCTGCGAGTCGATGTAGGAAGCAGATGCCATGTGGTCTTTTCACCTACTTGTGTGCATGGATGAGCTCAGTTCGACCGCAGCAGAACAAAACCGGCCCAACCGCATGGTAAAATATCCCTCGCATTTTACTCGAATAGCAACGGAGTCACCTCATGATAGAGGAAGTGTGGTGCATTAGCAGGTACAGCTGCGATTTTCCAAAATGAATTCGTTTCGCACTGATGAGTGAAAACTGAACGAAAAACTGCCAGCTTGGGGAATACCGAATCCTTCAGCCTGATGCATTCTGCCTCAAGTGCCAGGATGTGAGGTGGTGACTGTTGACTTCTAGCCCCACAGGCGCACATTTGTTTTGTAAATCCGTGCCCTTTATCCACGTATCTGGCAGGCATCGATTCTGGTTGCCAAGTCTTTACAGGTACAAAGCCAGACAGTGTGGGAATGTTTGTGCCAGAAAGCGCAATTCAGACTGTGGCTCTGTGCTAACATGCTCTGTCTGCAGCGATACACAAACTTTCAGGTCACTTCACATACCTGCCCATTTCGCATACACTACTTTCATCCTCTAGTTTGAAAATCCACAACCATTTTTTTTATGGATTATGAACAATGAACTAAATGTACCTCAATTATTCCACATGTAAAAAATTTTTTAATTGACTACTAATTAAAAAAACTAATTACTCATGCTTTATAGTAACCTTTATTCAGATCTGTTTTGCTTATGAGGTTGTCTGTTGCCAATTAATCAGTGATGATAAAGCGATTAATAATAATTCCAGATTTATTATGCAAATATGATTGTGTGGTTAGTCATATTGAAATGGTTAAAGATGCTTCATGAATTGACTACTGCTAATTAACATTTACTAATGCTTTATAATATGCCACAATAATGGGTTGTTACAAATCAATGAAATGGTAATAATAAAGATGATATTATTCCGTTTGTTGCCTGAACGATTAAACATGCTGCTATAGCAGCAAAATCAACCTTGATCCTCTCCCTCTTAACGGTTATGAAAGTAGCACTATTCAAATTCCAGATCTAGATCTCGGACTTTTTTTGCCATCAGCGGTTTCTTATCGGAATCTATTCAAATCAGAGTCCCCCCATGGGCCAAAAACTGATGTTGGTCAGCAATCCCTTCACATGACTTTTCATGTGTCAACTGTTAAGACATTCTTTTTAACTATTAAATGGTGGTGAATTTTAACAGATGTCTGTGTGTGTTTTTTACATTCTTATTAGAATAAAAATTATTAGTTAAAACACACACATCAGTTATAAGAAGTAAACCAGCTGTGTAACATTGTGCGGTGCTAATCAATAGAAGCATGGACAAAAGATCTTTATAGCAGCAGAGATCCTGTTAGAAGCCGGGTGGACAATCCACGGATTGGACTTTTCCTAGCAAATCCCACAGAAGCCTGGCTGAATTGAGAAATGAGGAGGCCAAGTCAACATGTACTCTCGGTCATGTTCCTCAAACTATTCGCTATGTCAGGTCACAATATTTGAAGTGAAAGTGAAGTGGTTGTCATTGTGAACCACTGCAGCACAGCACACGGTGACACAACGAAATGTGTCCTCTGCTTTTAACCACTTGATCTGAAAGAAAACATGTGTTTTCCATTACTCTCACATAGGAGATGGACAGGGTTCAGCACAAAACTCTCAACAGAAATTATACACCAGTTTATGTCAGTTATTGAACTACGGGAATCATAAGAGTGCTGATCATGGTGCATTATTTTAAAGATTGCAGCATACTGTGACAAGGATCTGCACCCATCATACTTACAGACTGAGAATGTTTTAGGCTGAAAATGTTCAAATATTTTTGGTTCTCATGTTCAACAATGCTCTGGAATGTAGATTCTACAGGGGCCCCATTAATTCCAGCATACAACCTGTAGTTGGGGCAGTGATGGCGTGTAATCAGAAGGTGGCCGGTTCGAATCCCGAACCGCCAAGGTGCCACTGAGCAACGCACCATCCCCACCCACTCAGGGTGATGGGTTAAATGCAGAGGACAAATTTCACTGTGTGCACCGTGTGCTGTGCCACTGTGTATCAAGTGACAATCACGTCACTTTAACTTTAGTTTGAGGAATGAGCCAGTCACATTCCTGGAGATGTTCAGAATGATGGGAGGATCATTTTCAAATACAAGACTGAAAGACCAGTGCCAATGAACTTGCCAATGATTCAAAGGATTCAAGAATCAAGTAACATTGCGTTCTGGCATACAGCTAGTTAAACTCCAGATTCTGTTTTTATTTCTTTTGATTGACGTTCATTTGAAAACATGCAAATGTATGCAAACCATTTCCTGCATATAAGATCTTTTTTGGTCAAAACAGGTGCCAACAGGCTCTGTACCCCATGTCATTTAGCCTGCGCCTAGAAAAAGCCCTGATCACTCACATACCACCGGTCACACATGCAATTATTTCATTTGCAAACCTCCAGTATTACAGAGAAAAAACTAATTTTCACACCGTAACTCTGCAACTGTGAATAGTAGCTGAGGGAGAGGGGAGGGGTGGCGTTGGCAAACTGTCGACCCCAAATAAACCTTCGCTTCAAAGATGGGCTTGACCTGCACTTCACACCTCCTTTTTGTAAGGTAATGTGAAGGTCTTGTGCTTGCTGAAAGCTCCATAATGGGTGTTAAATTCACAGCGGACCGTAACGGATTCTTCTTACTCCCTGGCCCGTGAACTGTTATTTTTTACAGCTCACCGTCTCGGAAGTTATAGCACAGCTGATTCCAGTGTGTTGTGGGGGCTGGGGAGGAGGGTGTTGTGGTCCTATTGTAGCCTCATGATTTCCTAAGTGGATCCATAATTGTTTTATGTATCCTCTTGGCCGCCTGTATTGTTCCTAGCATGAGGTCCAGTTGGGATATTGGAAATGCTTTACTGGGCTCTGAAAGCCAAACATATGGAATGATGCTCCAGAGCTCCGGATGGACAATCGGAGTGGACGGAAAAGGGGATTAACTCTAATCGTCAAGCAATGAAATGAAACGTGTCCACTTATTAAGATTGTGTCCCTGAGCAGGACACTTAACCCTGAGTGTCTCCAGGGGGGGACTGTCCCTGTAACTGCTGGTTGCTCTGGATAAGGGTGTCTGGTAAATGCCTGAAATGTGAATGTTATGGTTTTCTATTTGTCGGAATGGCTTGTAAAATAACATATACAGGGTACTGCTGCTTCTTGGTTTTCCTATACATTGAGTTATTCTGTAATGGACACCTAAAAATGACAACTTAAAAATGAGTGAATGACAAAAAAAGTTGAAGTTGAACTAGCTTTTTACTTTTTACTGGGTGAATATGTTCTCCTGGTGGTAGTAGTAGCCTAGTGGGTAACACACTCGCCTATGAACCCGAAGACCCGGGTTCAAATCCCACTTACTACCATTGTGTCCCTGAGCAAGACCCTTAACCCTAAGTTGCTCCAGGGGGGGACTGTCCCTGTAACTGCTGGTTGTAAGTCGCTCTGGATAAGGGCATCTGGTAAATGCTGTAAATGTAAATCACGCGTCTGTGGTTGCCTGACTGGTAGCTACATGGCTGCATCCCCAGCTGCATCCCAGTATTGTGAGGTGGTATCTGCACAATCACGGCGCGCAGACAGAAGCACCGCAGGTTTGCAAATGCAGGTTTTTTTCGAGCCTGTGCAAACCCGCCGGCGGGGCAGCGGGGGCTTCTGTTTTTTGGCCGGGCGGTCGCAAACAGGAAGTCACCGAGTCACACAGAGGAACTTCCCCCTTTTGTTTTTTGGGGAGTTGTGTCGGCCTGTGAGAATGTGGCACAGACCCCCTGTCGCCCTACTTCTCTCGATTCTCCCCCCCGCCCCGCCTTCCCTTCCATCGCTTTCCTCACTTAGTGCCTTAGCCCAGATTTCACAAGAGTGCTTCCTTTTGTCATGGACTTCATATATAATTATTATTATAGCCCCAAAAGAATGAAATAATGAATGTCTGGCCAACATTTTCACAATAAAACGTAAAGCGTAGTAATTACAGGATAGGTAAACTGGAAGTGAGATTGCGATGGGGACATTATGTGATTTCGGCTCAAGGTGGGAAAATATCCTTCCCTATTCAGCGAGTGCACACCTTCCTTTGTTGTTCGATAAGCCAGTAATGACTATTGGGGGTTTTGTGTTTGGTGCACCATCTCAATGGTCAATAGCCAAGGCTAAACCGTGGAAGGATCGGAAATGCGTTTTTTTGTAGGAAACTGTTCTGGTTTGCGACACTTTAAGTATCCATAAATTAACAAGCGGGGATTTGAGTTTGTTCAGATGCTTTAAGGTTTTGTGTGATTTTGTAACAGGGTTGTAGTTGATGCAACTTCATACTAATGCATATGTTTTAACTGAGCAAAAGAGAAATGTACCAGATGATGAAGTTATAAGCCAGATAGGAGCCCTGATCTTCTTTCAGTCTGAGCAGTCTAACTTCCATTTAGCTTCGAACTCACATTGTGATTGTCTGAGAGTTTAAAATCTTGGCAGGCCATGCAGTTAGGATGTGTGTGGAGTGTAAGAATTGACAGTGCTAATCCAAGAACTCCAAGAGACACGTCTCCAGTCCATGTTTGCAGACACTCAGTTGGACCTCTAGAGGAAGTTCACGCCACCAACTAGAAGCACAAAAAGGAGATGAAAGTGATGGTGGGACTAGTCTTTTTCCCCAAAGCATGGAATTTCAGACACTTCAGACACACATGGGACACAGAGGAAGTACCCAATTTCACACCCAAAACAAGGACCAACAAGCACCCTAATACCCATGAGTTGCTGTGATGCTCTTGTTAACTCCTTCCTCCATACAATAATACCGACAGTGCATTTTAACCAACTTGCTTATGATTTTGTCAAACAGGGACAGTCTCCAGAGGATCAGATTGGCTGTATTAACGGAGCTTGGGAACAAACCCTGTGGCCGTTCGCTAAATGGCTTTACAGAACCTCTGTATGATTTCTATCTCCTACTCTTGGTGTAATCAGGCATCTTATTCACTGTCGTCACGCCGATAATGCTGAGGAGTCTGTTTGTTCTCTCCATTCATTGGGGTCAATGCACGGTCACCCTCATGACCTCCACCTTTTCATCCATTATTGCATGTGAGCATCTAATTAAAACAACATAGGCATTATTCCCGACCCAATGTATTCGCCAGAGCCTTGCAGTGTTTGTCCAGTCACCACAGTCGTTCCAGAAATTTGACCAATGAGCATTGTTTTGTGAGTTTCAATCGCACAGCACTCGGCCATAAGATTACCTAGTGACCAGATTAACCAGCGACCCGTTTATTTTATTCTTAAATAAATTGGAATCAAACAATAAAACTGTGTAAAAAAAAAAAATGTATCACACAAATAAAAATGAAACTACACTTGCAAGATTAGGCTCAGCTGGTTTGATTTTTGAATGTGTTTATGTGCCGAAAACCAACAGGGTAAATTATACTAATCATGGACACGCCCGCATTAATAGATTAAAAGATTTTGCTGTTGCATTGTTAAAAAGCTGACATCAACTCATGTTCTTTTATCTAGACATCAGCCAGCTAGTGTTGCCATGTGACCACCTGAACACTCACAACAGTGCAGACCTATTCTCAATGGAAAAAGTTCCCTTTTCTTATTAATGTATTATACTAACCATTTTTGCTTTTTTTTCTTTACTAATTTTTTTGTGCACTGCAACTATCACAACATGCAGGGCAGTTCCTGTTCGAATAAGATTAGATTGTGCTGCTGTTTATTTTACTCGTTCAGACTTTTTAAAATATAAAAGACATGATTTTACAATCATGTCTAACTTCAACCATATAATATCTACACCAGTGATGAGTCCAAGATTCACTTTGTTGTCTTTTGTAACATGTGGGTCAGAGGTCACTGACTAATGGAAAAATGTGGCTGCTCCGTGCTTTCCAAAAGTGTGGGTAAATATCTCTGGCCCAGTCATGGGAATAAAAAGCTCGTATAAAATTCCCTGGCGGGGTCAACGACACTGACCCAAACAGAGCAACGTCAACAGAGCACAGCTCATCGCATGTTCTAAATGTACATGCCTGATTATTAAAGTCAACTGAAGCTGCTTGCATGCTTTAAAATTGTGACTTTTTGCCGAAGAGCTTGGGCTCCACAGTTCTCCTGACATGGATGCTCTAGTTAAAAACAGGCTGGGATACACAGGAAGTGTCTGTTTTTGTCTCCATTACTTAATTTCCTGTCTCTTTGTGTCCGTTATCGGCAGCTATGTCACACGTAGGTGGGATCAGAGATACAGCGACCGGTCAGTTCTTCCGGGGCGTCTTCTGACTCGATGTGCCTCAAAGGCTTGGATAAGAGCAGCTGGGTACGTTGATGGCCACGCCCACTTTGATTCATAACCTAGGCTAACGTTTGGCTGCTCCTGTGAACGCAACAGTTCTCAAGCTCCACGCGGGGATTTGAATGGAGCTGTTCTCAGGCTCCTCAAATGTCTGGCTGTGTACGGAGTAAACAATGACAAAAAAAGCATGGCGTCAACAAATTTCAGGCCTGTTCGATTTGGGCCGAGTGCGTTACGGCGCTCAGGCTGGGACAATCTGCCTGCCCGGCGTCTTCTCAGAAAAAAATGCAGAAAAAAATGTTATTTCCCATGTTACCTCATGTCCAGGCAACTCTCTCCTGGCTGGAGCCTCTGCAGTCACCATAAAACCACTCCAGATGGTCCAAAATGTGGCAGCCCACCTCATCTTCCACCAGCCAAAATACACCCATGTTACACCTCTTCTCACCTCTCTCCGCTGGCTCCCGGGTAGCTGCTCGCATTAAGTTCAAATCCTTGATGCTGCCTACAGGGCTGTAAATGGAAGTTCACCCTCTTATACCAACACATTACTAGCTAGCTACACTCCCGCACACCCTCTCAGATCTGCAAATGAAATGAGACTGAAAAAAGTAAACAGCCCATGAAGTATGACTAATCATTTCAAGAAAGCTATGAAATATCATGTTCACACTTGACCATAGACCAGTGCATCTCACTCACATGCAGTACAATTTAAATACGAGATTCGTCTGATATTTAACATAATAAAATTTGTACAGATTTTTATCTGCTCTATTAAATGGTCTCCCTGTCTGCATCTACGTTGTTTATCATCTGCAGGACAGGATTGGTAAGTCACTGAGCCATTTGTCTCTGGTGACTTCCATAAAAAAATCATATTAAAAAGTGGGACGTTTAGAACACATTAAACCGTACTTCTGCGGTCTATCCTCTACAGTTTTGCAATCGACGCAACAGTGGCCATCAGAACAGCCTCCTCCACCTGGTAGCACGCACAACACCCATATTCTGTTCACACCGCATCTCATGCAAGGAGAGAAGACGGGAAACGTCAGCCTGAGGCTGCAGGAAATGGGCAACAATTCACAGAACTGTGGAGGCGACCGTGAATGTCTGACACGGGCCAGTAAAACGGCGCTCCAACACATCAACGTGCAAAACAAACACTGGTAGATCAATGGGACCCTAAATCTTCTGGTTCTTAAACAATTGGTCCTCCAAGTCTGTGATGGACCGCCACCTCGTCCAGGGGTTCCTGCCTTGCACCCTGAGACTGCAGGGTGCAAAACTATTGTCTCATGACATTTGTTTATTTAATGCAATAAATATTCTCGGGCTGTCAAGTGATTAAAAAAGGAACAGAATAATCATGATTAATTATTACAGTCAAGGCATGCGCGGGAATGAGGCTCAGGATGTAACGTTCTGTTGGAATGTATGTGTTACTTCACTTTTAAATCGGGTGACAATGCAAGGTGAATGTGAACCGAACTGAATTGTGGCAGAAAGTCAAGTCACATGCATTCATGCACTCTTCCCATGTGTGAATGTGTGAATGTATTGGATAATCAGATAATCAATGGGGATAATAATTATTGGGTAATATGCTATTTTGTCACTCCCGTGTGCACGTCGGAGCATACAGTAAACAAAACGGTCGTTTATCTGAGTTCATATTGTAAATTGATCACAGCTATCATTGTAATATCGACATAGTGATACAGTGATGTGTTAAAATAATTAAATACTTAAACAGTATATCGGATGGATGGTTCCACCTCATCTACAGCAATGTATCCGGCCATGTCATGGGAACAGCCTGTTTCCCACAGTAACGTGGATATTGGTGTAAACGTGTGGACGTGGGTCAGGTTTCTCTCACCTGCTACCTGACGTATTCCACATCACAACAAACAGATCTCAGCCGCTCTCCTCGCCACTACAAAGCAAATAGCTGGAGGCACAATGGCTCTGTTTACTAATCAACCTGCAGTCTACTCTCACATCTAAACTCCTCCGGCTCCTGGGAACCAAAAGATGCTGAGACGGATAAAGGAGAAGTGGTCAGAAGCCTATTTACGGTTCCACGTTTCCCCAAACGCAAGGTCACTCTCATGACCTTTTCCAGAAAGTTCATTTTTTCCAGGTCTTAGCAGGTGTGTGATATCCGCATTTTTTTATTGTCCTCAAATAAAATCCGACATTCAAATGTTTTTCCATCTTATTCAGACAGGACACAGCGAAATGAAACAGGACCAAGTTGCAACATGCAACAGAACAAGATTACATGACCACACATAATCATAAAATTCATTATGTAAACAGTACAGGATTATTCATTATTCACATTATTCACAGGGCAGTATCTAATGCAGCAGAGAAAAAAGTGATATAAAAAAGAGCTGCATAAGAGAAACATTTCCTCTGAAGTTTGGAGAGTGATTACATCCATTAGGAGTGGAGCCACTGTACTTCACCATGTTTACTACTTAAAATCCAGTTAAATTTTACCCTTTGCACAAACAACAGAGGAAGAGGAGTATATCAGGTTAAGTGTGTGTGTGTGTGTGTGTGTGTGTGTGTATGTGTGTGTGTGTGTGGATCAAGATTCTATTTCCCACCCTGGTACTGAAGGCCCTTATTAGATGGAATCTTTTATCCCGGGAGGCGGGAGGGAGGAGTGGGATCTCCCGTCATACCGGTGACCCTGCTGGTGCAGCGGGTGGAGACCCCGAGGATGTTTTCAGCTGTCCTCTCTATGCACAGTTGGGTCCAAACCAGGCTGGGACCTCAGTCTACACAGGCAGTGGAAATGCTGCTGCTTTTATTTTTCTGCTAGAATGAAAGTATCCACTGTAAATATGCTAAAACTTGAACATGTGCTTTTTTACATTTTACTCTTGGTTGTATTCACTTGTTTGTAATTGCAATTTACATTTTACATTTACAGCATTTACCAGACGCCCTTATCCAGAGCGACTTACAACCAGTACTTACAGGGACAGTCCCACCCTTGGAGACACTAAGGGGTTAAGTGTCTTGCTGAGGGACACAATGGTAGTAAGTGGGGTTTGCACCTGGGTCTTCTGGTTCATAGGCGAGTGTGATACCCACTAGGCTATTACCACCCTAGTAATTGATATTGATTAATTGATTCCATGGAACATGCATGCTCTACCCATGTTTTGGCATGGCATTTCCCTCCGGGTTTCCCCGTTCTTTCCGGGTTTCTCCTGCCACCCAAAGGCATGTACGGTACACTAGGCACACCGGTGACAAAATTTTGTGTTGGTGTGTGTGCTTGCGTGTGTGCGGCCCTGCTGGGTGAGTCCTGGGATTGGCTCCAGCAGCCGCAGCCCTGCTCTGGAATATGAGGTTATGGAAAGTGAGGGAGGAACAGGAACCTTAGCCTGGCTGGTTTCACAGAATTAGTGTCTTGTCCCATTAGTTAATCTCGGTCAACTTCACTTTAGTTCACTATAGTTCACTATAGCACTTTAGTTCGCTTTTCAGAAATATAAATGCCAAAAGAGGGTTTGTCATTTGGATTCTTTTGAAATCTGCTGGTTTCTGCAGAATTATTCCACGGCCTGCTGTCTGTGTGAAGAATTTGGGAGTTTTGGTCATGGTGGGTTCATTAACCGCTTGGGACATAATGCAGGATTGACTTCTCGCTGCCGGAGCAAACTGCAGCATGTCATTAGCACTGCCCAGAAAATAAGTGGCCACTGTTTACCCAGCCTGAGACCCAGTATGGATCAAGAAAAATTGCCACCATAAAATCTAAAGGCCAAGCTCGTCACATGTCGGAACAGGTCCAGAGGGGGTTGTGCACGGCTCCCCAGGACATTCCTCAGAACACCAGCTGCATCTATTACAGTGTGAGGAGAATACGTTTGCATGTGTCTGGTGTGAATGTGACGCCAAAAACGATGTTTTGTATAAGAAAGTTGATTCGATGTGAATCTGATCGCGGCTCATGTTGCAGAAGTGCTGCAGAAGGAGTGTGGGTCTCACTTATCACTTATGTAGGGTAGTTAGTAGCCCAGTCGGTAACACACTCGCCTATGAACCAGAAGACCCAGGTTCAAATCCCACTTACTACCATTGTGTCCCTGAGTGCCTCCAGGGGGAGACTGTCCCTGTACCTACTGATTGTAAGTCGCTCTGGATAAGGGCGTCTGATAAATGCTGTAAATGTAAATGTACTTATCAACGGGGCAATTCTGCCTCACCAGGTGCTTTGGTGCAGGCACAAATCCAATCGTCGCATCTGGCCCACCAGGGCCAAATCGAATACAGGCTTGGCCATATGCTCAGGGTAGGACCAGGCGAATTTGCTAACACAGGATCCAACGTGGCCACCGGGGAGGAGGGATTGGTCCAGTCCTGGCGGAATGAGGGATGGGGATTGGAGGACGGGCTGGATTGGAGGGGAGGGGGGCAACAAACGTTTAGTGTGGGAATAGCTGAGGGGAGATGGCGGGGAGTTGGGAGAGCTGAATCCCAGGCTGGAGGGAGGACGAAAGTTCCCATGCCCCAGAGGTCCCTCGGGAGTGCTGGTGGCAGATGTGACGTCTGGGTCCCTGGCCTGGTAGATGGAACTGGAGGGAACGGGTGATGTAGAGTCCCCAGATTTATCAAGAGGCTAAAATGACTAATTCTCAGAAGCCAGTACTCACATGACCTGAGCAGAGATGCTCCTTTTATAGGAAATGATGCGTTAGATAATACATCAGCAATTACACACCAAATGAAAACAATTCTACCGATAATAATAATATTAATCAACATACACATAAGAAAACATAAAAAGGTGTGCCATGCATTCATTTTTTTGTGTAAGACATGAACTGCAACCAGGAATATTCCAGTATTGCATGAGAAAAATTAGATAGAATGATGGAATTCTAATATGAAAGTTATTTTAAGGGTAATTGTTTTTTAGATTTCTTGCCCATTGTGAAACTGGTGTGTGTGTAAGGAATGCCAAATACAAAAAGAACAAATACAAACTAACAACTAACAAATGCTGATTCATTTTGACAAAAAGGACCGACCTCATGTTCAAGGAACGATGAAGATGTGCAGGTAAATAGTAAGAAATATGCAATGACCAGGATGGGATGGCTTTGCATCAATCCAGGATGCATGGCTCCTTATTCTTGAATTATACAGGTGGTCTACAGCCAATCATCTGTCTTTAAGATCAACTTTTCCATCCAGGAAGATTGGTAAGCTAGCAAACCACTTCAGGGTGAAAATGTTTTCTGAAAGGCCACATATCACGAGAGTGAGAATCTGAGAACCTGTCAGCGGGAGGCAGCGGTGATGAGATGCCTTTATCTCCGTAATGCACTGTATTACCTTGAAGTCCTCGGAAAAAAGCCTGTTGCTCCGAAGGCGAGATGAAAAAGATCCGGATCGGATCTGACTTGAAATAGTTCGGGACTTAGCGCAGTCACACATCTGCGAGCACCATTATCCCTCTGATGCCTGGAAAAAGGTCTGCTGACGGTCGTCAAAACCCACAGCCTCTGCGCTGGCCGGCGGTGACAAGGGATTTGCATAGCTCAGGAAGGCACCGAAGGGCACATTTCATTCAGTGGGGCAGTGGTGGCCTAGTGGTACCACTGAGGTGCCACTGAGCAAAGCACCGTCCCCACACACTGCTGCCTGGGCGCCTGTCATGGCTGCCCAATGTGTCTTCTGCTTTTAACCCATCACCCTTGGTGAGCAGTGGGCAGCCGTGAAAGGCGCCCCGTGTGTGGGGACGCGCCTTGGCGGCTTGAGATTTGAACCCGCGACCTTCCGATTGCGGGCCTGCTAGGCCACCACCACAGAACACAGTTTCGAGGAAAGTTCACCTCTTGCCGCAAAAGCTGTTTACTGCACACAAATAAAGCTTTCATTCATGACTGTCATGTGACGGTCATTAATATTGTTGTTACAGTTTACATTACAGTTGGTTGAATTATTGTCTTGGTGAATGGGGGAAGGGACGGGGACAGTTTAGAGGCACGTGGGGTTTACATTTACATTTACGGTATTTATAAGATGCCCTTGTCCAGAGCGACTTACAATCAGTAGTTACAGGGACAGTCGCCCCCTGGAGACACTCAGGGTTAAGTGTCTTGCTCAGGGACACAATGGTAGTAAGCGGGATTTGAACCTGGGTCTTCTGGTTCATAAGCAAGTGTGTTACCCAGCAGGCTACTACCACCCATGGGAGGGTTTTGACTGGGGTGGGGACAGATGCGGAGGGAGCGGCTGTCAACAGTGACTTTCTGTTGGAGTATGACGAGGAGTGTTTTGTTTTTGATGCCCTCTAGTGACACGGTGCAGCACAAGGTAGAGTGATGTTCTTCTGCAGATGTTTTTCAGACGTGCTCAGACGTGTCGATAACATCATAACTTCAACGCAACATGGGGGGAGAGCTGAACAGTGAAAGATGTGAAGTGATCTTCTCATGAGGTCTAATGACTTGGGTAACAACTGTAAAACTTCTTCTCAAGGCTCTGTAGAAGTTCTGGTGATCATCACTGCAATCCTCACCACAATCTGCAGCTATTTCCAGTCTGAGGCTTTGGATGAAGCTATAGCTAGACAGTGTGCACTCTATGGTGCCTTGGTAGAAGGTGGCTTTGGGTGTGAGGGAAAGGTGTGCTCTCATCAATGAGTTTTTAAATGTAGGCACATTTCAGTGGCTGCAGCTCTGAATATGACCCAGGCTGTGCCCTCAAATAAGTCCGGCAAGGCTTCCATCGTTCCAAAGCCTCACCTGTTTCAAAATGGGACCTTCGTCGTGGAGAGACAAGGAGCCAAGGTGGGTCAGGCAGCCTTCCTTCTGTTGCCAAGTCGACACATTGCTGTAAATGGGTAAGTTTTCATGTTAGCCTGATCCAAATTCTCCCGATACAACAAAAACGCTCTCTGGATGTGTGGCACCTCTCGGTCTGATAAAGGACACTCAGGGCCTCCTTCATTTTCACACGAGTCAAATGGTCTGACTCGAGACTCCTCTCCTGTAGCAATAAACAGAAACGCATGAGCTGCCACCGCGGGACGACCACTGAGGGCATCATTAGGAACGGTCAAGTCTGACCATGTCTCCTGTCTTATTGTCCGGTTTTAGACAGTCCATTTTTTTTCCTAGGGAACGGATGCTAGCAAGTGTCCTGTCCTGTGTCTGCTAGCCCTTAGCTTAGCTGTTAGCCCCCTGGCCTCCGGCGCCATTCTGCCATTTTGGACTGACGTTAACAGACTGGCACGTAAATATCTTACCAAAATACTTTTATATTCCAGCCGGGTGGCTTTGGTCAGCAAACCAGCTTCGGTTAAAAGTTTGGCTTAAAGTCGGCCTGGAGAACGGAGGAGGTCAAACACGTTGGAACTCTTACTCGTTGGCTTTTAATTCAGGTTGAGGTTGAGTTTTGCATGAAATTCTTGTTGCATATTGATTCATTTACATTGTGTTCTGTTATCGATCTGTTCAGAGCTTTGGTGAACCTCAATTGTGTAAAGTGATCTATAAAAAAAACTTTTGCGTTGAGAGTTGAGTTTACAGATACAGCGCTGCGGAATGAAGAATCTGTGGCTGTCCTGTGCCATTTCCTTGCCATGCCTTATTGCAAGGGGACCCACAGCAACGCAACCCGCATGGCCTGAGGCGCTAACGTTGCGTTTGCGTTGCCTGCTGTAGATGTTATCGGGTGTGATAAGCGTGGTGACTGGTCGTTGGCACATGTTGAGCTCGCCCGCACACGCTGCCCAGAGGGGCGTGGCACACCTGCTCCTCTCTTTACACAATGCAAATATTTGCAGAAAGCAAAAAGACAGAGGGATGGAATGAGAAGAAAAGTGTGAGATCAGAGATCGACCGACAATAAAGAAAAGCCTAAAAGAACTGGGGGAAAGTAGGGGCTAAGTTGCCTAGTGGGTAACACATTTGCCTATGAACCAGAAGACCACAAAGTGGACTTCACACTGAGGGTCTGCAGGGGGACTGTCCCTGTCACCACTGATTGAAATTAGCTCTGGATAAGGGTGTCTGAATAATGCTGTAAAAATAATGGGTGGTAGTAGCCTAGTGGGTACCACACTCGCCTATTAACCAGAAGACCCAGGTTCGAATCCCACTTACTACCATTGTGTCCCTGAGCAAGACACTTAACCCTAAGTTGCTCCAGGGGGGGACTGTCCCTGTAACTACTGATTGTAAGTCGCTCTGGATAAGGGCGTCTGGTAAATGCTGTAAATGTAAATGTAAATGTACATTTGTCACCCGTACAATCAGGAAGAACTGCGTGGCAACTAAAAACAAGTCATTTGAGGTTGAGGTTGAAGTTTATTGTCATATGTACAAAGTACAGCGTACAGAGCACAATGAAATTCTTACTTGAAAACCTCTCCCACGTAGTCAGAACATAGAACATGATACATAGAAGACATAGAAGACAAAGTGCAGCAGCAATGAATAATAAGTCACAGAAGGGTGAATATATATAAGTTGCATAAGAAAGTGATTGTGCATAATTTAAGTGACAGTGCAGTGCATACTATGCATACTACATTTTAGCCTTATGTGTTATGACTCTGGAAAGCATAAATCACACTTCTATTTTCCAAGCGTGTGACACAGGCCATAGGTGTTTATTTTATTACACTGCCCATTCTCATCAATGCACTCACAATGCTCAACCTTTTCTTATATTTTACACAGACAGTCATTATTTTAATACAAATAGAAAAAAAACTTTATAAAATAAACAAAATAAATTCTGGAAATTCTGTGGGACATGTGCTAGACACCGTACTGGGTCTTCAAAGCCCTGGGTCAACTGTCTGAATGAATAAAAAGGTGCAACTGAGTTTAATCTAAAATCTGTTGCAATACTGCCATCTATTGGACATTTGAAATGGACTTTTAACCCTCCCCCCTGCAATCCGATTTCTTCAGAACTCTCCAAATCCTCATAGGACTAGACTGTTTAATATGTTTTTTTTTTACATTTTTTGCCATCTTAGTGTGAAAAGCCATTTTCAGGCCATACCTGATCTCTCTAAAATTAGATGATTATATGTATTAATGAAAGAGAGCGAACACAAAAGAGGCCGAGCCGATAACGATGCAGAGCACTGATACAATGGAATGTGAATATGGTATCACCGGGGAGGTTTGACGTCTGTGAATGAGCTCTGCAGCTGTGGTGAAGGATTATGCTGGGATTAGGGTCCTTTATTAAGATATTTTTGATTCTCATTCGGCTGCTCCTTGAATCACCACATCAGTTCTCACTCGCTGAGAAAAAAGAAACAGCTTGAAAGAGACAGAGACAACTCAGAATACAGAAGAATAAAAAAGTTCCGTGGAAAACTTTAACAGAGAGCTCCTATATTTGACATTTATATCTAGCATGTTGAGTAATGCATGCATTTGTTCATTTCTCTCAGATGTACAGTGCTTCTATATATTTCAATGAATGCTCCCCTTTTTCAAGATGAACAGATGTGTCACATTGATACTGCTTTGCTTTAACGTTTTTGGTTCAATAGTAATTTTTGTACACAGGGAAATTGTCAGAATTTATCGAATGTCTATTTTGCCATTAGGTGGCCCTGCCTCTTCTCTATGAACCAAAAAAACAACAACCTTCCTTTCATTTATGGTTTGCTGGATATTACTTACTGGATATGACGCAGATTACACAAATGATTATTAATTAACTTCAGTCTTAATGTGGTCATTACGTTTAACAAGCAAGTTAATTATGTTTGCAGGAAAGTGGTATTCTTTCAGCTATTAATAGTAATGTTAGTTTATAATTAACAGTGCTTAAAGAGACAGTGAATCTTTCAAACGTGTGCACTGAGACAACAGATGACCAAAAATCTGTATAAAGTTATATTTATTGCTATAAAGAATCCATTTCAAACATACACACTTTCAAGTGTCAGGGGTCATTCAATGACAGGAATGAGCTGGTGCAGGAATAACTCGTGGCCCTGTCGGAAATGACTGCCTATATTTTCATACACTTTAGTAAAAAAAATTGAGATAAGTTTTCTTTGGTGTGCTATTCAATACTGCTATTAAGAAGCATGAGCAGTATTAAAAATTGACATACAGTACTAACGGCATTCACTCTGACAGACACTCATTTATATAATAAATCATAAATATGCTCTAAACATGCAATATGGCTCTCTGAGCAAATAATTAAATAACTTAATGAGTCTGTTCACAATAATGAAATATTGCAGCTCTGACAGCGTAACATAAAAAAAAAATTGCATCCAGTTTTGATGGTGTCCTACATTCTCCACTCATGGCTGCTAAATAATGAGGCTCTGTGAAAGAAAAGGCAGGGTGGGGCAGGGGCTGGTAAAAGGCATTGATCCGGAGTTGATGTGCCGGCCATAAATTGACTAAAAATACTCAGGACGGCCAGGACGGATGTTCAAGAACTGCCGAGAGAACGGCACGAGTGGCAGCAGGCTTTGCTGTAATACCAGTGGCTGCAGAGGTTCACCTTCAGGGCCAGGGAGCAGTTGGTTGAGGGACGGTCAGTGCAGTTCTCATCTAGGAGGACAAAGACACAGCAATATCTCAGAATGGCACACAAGCTTACAGTATACAAACTGCATTTCTTAACAATAAATTCCTAACACTGTGTAAAATGTTTAATAGATTTTCCTGATAGAAGACAGATTGATTCATGATAGTAAGGTTAAGTTGAAGGTAGTGCTGTTTTTGTCAACAAGATTTATGACAAAGAGACAAGACCCGACATAAATGCTGGTCATGTGTTGATAAGTAAATATATCATGTAATATTGTTGATGAATAAAAATAAAACTATTTTGTATTTTACAAAAAAAAACTATACTAAAATGTCTCTTAATTTTTGTTGACAATAACAAGACGAGATGTTATTTATTCTCATCTAATTTATTATTATTATTATTATTATGCAGAGTGTGTGGTCGAGAAATGTAGCCACTGGAATGAATATAGTGTATTCTTGAGTCTATAAGGTGACAAAATAATAATAAGATAATCTCGTTTAAATGGTGAAATGGGTTTGACTAAAAGAAAATTAGTTTTTTGTCTATTCTATGAGGTACTTTTACTATACGGACCGTGACAAATAGAATTGCATTTCGTTGACCAAAATTAGGCTAAAATTGTCATGGATAATTCTCACTAAAATAAGTCTAAAATGCTTAGAAAGACATAAACTTGACTAGACTAAAATGAGTAAAGTGACTATGACTAATAAAGACTAAAATGACAGCTTGATGGAAAGACTAGAGTAAAACTAAAATCAAGATAGGCTGCCAAAAAATGTGAAATTGAAAGGCTTACTATCTTCTTACATTGTATATTGTCTCTTTCTCAAACTTTTGGAATAATTGTAAGCAAACAAGACAGAAACCCACCTGGAGGTTCCGTTGGGCAAGGCTGGAGGGCACAGGTCTGCTTGGCAACGGGTTTAGTCAAAGGGTCACATCCTCGAACAATTTCCCTTCCCTGGTAACACTTGACATCCCTCATCCGCACACCCACTCCACAAGTCTTTGTGCACTGCAGATTGAGAGTCAAGAATGAATACAGAACAACCCAAATATTCTGTTCTGAAATACTGATGTTTTGCTGGTAGACTTTTTGCTACACTGAAACGAAGAAATCTTGATTGTTAAAAAGTAATTGTTTAGTATTTCAGCAGTTCAGTCTAACAGTATCTTTGAATTCTACCTTTAATAAAGGAAACCATTAAAATGTTGACAATAAATAATTGATTATGTAAAGTATTCATTGCTGCAAATATTAATAGGGATTCCGATCAGTTATGTCAATAAGTGATTGGTTGACCGTATGCCCCCTGGTGGTGGGGAGACACAGTGATACAGCAATATACTTTGTATGCTGATATTGTATCAATACAGGGACATCTAGTATGGATATTTTGGGGGAAAATTGTCCAAAATTCAGTTGTAAGTTTTGTTTTTTCATTGTTTGTTTTTATTATTACTGTAATTTGATCCACATAGATCATACACAGTATCTTGTATCAGCTCTGTTTCACATTTTCAGTGAACTGTAGAATATTGCAATATGAACAGTAATCATGATATCATAACTATCATTATATAATCATACCATGACCCATGTATTGTGATACATATCATATTGTGAGATCCTTACAAATATACACCCCTAAAAATCATTTTGCTGAATGGCAAAAAATTAGTAAAAATTATCGGCTGATAATTTCAATGCATTTTGGGTTTCAAATGTCTAGACATCATGAAGAAACTCACCCCTGACCAAGGTGTGGTGTACCACTTAAAGCATGGTCTTTCGAAACATGTACTCTCATCTGAGGGACGTATATTAGCGTCACATTCCTCGTCATCATTAATCTGAAATTTCCCTCCGGTGATTCCTGCACAAAGTACACTCCTCCGCTTTACTCCACGCCCACATGTTGTATTGCACTGGATGACAAGAAGTGATTTGACACAAGCATTCATTAGCATTATATATTTTTACTCATTTGAGTCACTTTCCAATATAGCGCACGGAAGTCAAGGTCCTCACCCGTTCCCAGTCTTGAGATAGCCAATGTGGAGGGCATTCCCTGCCACCACAAGGGTGGGTAGCCAGTGGTTTGGTCTCCACCGGGCACTGTGACTCAGGCACCACACGTCCTTCTGGAGTTTTGCAGTACACGTGGCGCACCATTTTCCCTTGTCCACATGACCCAGAGCACTAGGCATAGACCCAGTGGATTCTGTTAATGTCCATAAAACAGTTTAACAATTTAAAACAAATTCAGCGTGTTGCGTGAGTCTCACCGGCCCCCATTCAGACACAGTCCACTGTCTCTCACAGGAAGGACCAGTGCAGTTTTTGGTAGCTGGAGGACGAGTAGCTGCATCACATGGGTTGGTTTCATCGGAGCACCTGACGTCCCTAGTCACCTGGTTCCTGCGTCCACACTTAGCAGGACACTGTAGACCAAAACATGGCATTTGATATCAGTTCACAACACATTATTGATGCATCAAAGACAGTCTATGAGTTTCCAGAAACATCTCACCTCTGACCACTCAGCCACTTCCCACTGAGGCCCACAGGTCGGATTTTTACAGGCGCGGCGCTCTGGGGGGCGCTCAAGATCAGCAACGATGCAGAGGTCACTGTAAACTGAGCTGTCCAGGCCTGGGGAAATCATCTTCCAGCAGCGCACCAGACGAAATTGGAAGCCCTCTCCACAAGTGCGTGAACATTCACTCCAGCTGCTGGCTTCCCACCTTCACATACCAACAAGTCTTTTTTTCATCAGTGTGCTCTTTAAGATTTGGGCTTTTCAGAGAAATGCTCAGGTTATCTTGATTTCACCAGACCTGGTGTTCTGGAACCATGTCAGTAAAACAGAACCTGATAGAGCTGATCTTTCACAATTTCAGAAATTAACATTTATTAGATGTTGCACAGGGCTTTAGACAAGACAAGAGATCATCATTGTCTACAAGACGATCACGGGCCATACCTAGGCTGACATTCCCTTCCGATGCAGAAATCATGAACGGGCTCAGGTCGAGTCAAAGCATCACAGTGTGAGTCCTCCACCTCCACTCCATCGTAGCGTACACACATGACAAACGATTTAGATATGCCTGCAGGGAAAATGGCATAACTCAGGCCCTGTCCACATTTTTTTTGGTCTAAAACAGGTTGTCAGATTGTTAAAAACCTGCATCCACACAGGAGCATGTTCTGAAATGTTGTCGTCCACATGGAGACACAGAGAAAGGTCCAAAATGCTATTTTAACACCCCCCACACATGTAAGATGCCCTTTAAAACCCTCTTTGTTTGGTGTCTAGTTCTCCTCTGCATTGAATCAAGCATCCATTATGTCATCATTCACCTGCCTCTTTTCATTTAAAAAGCACATCATACGTAGGACTTCTTGGAGCTGATTTATGAGGCTCTGCATCAGCTTCAGCAAGAATGTGATCATTTAATCCACCATTATTGTTGTTTTGTGTGATGCATTTGGAGTCATAGGTCAGGTTTAGGGTGGTAGTAGCCTAGTGGGTAACACCCATGCCTATGAACCAGGAGACCTGGGTTCAAACCATTGTGTCTGATAAATGCTGTAAATGTAAATGTTTAGGGATGCAATGGTACAGGTATCCTATGCTATGGTCCCCAGCCCTAACCCTAACCCTTGGTAGGTCTATTCAAAAGTCGTTTTTGCTGTGTTTTGAGACAGGTGTGAAATGCACCTATAGGACAAGCTGTGTTAGGGGTGGGGCAGAGCTGTTGACCTGGGTTATTAGCCAAGTGTGAATTTGACAGGTTCTGGTGCTACAGTGATGTGTGCTGAAGAAGAAGGTCGAATGGTCGAAAGCCCTCCTCACATGCCGATGTCCAATCAATGGACATTTCTAGACCAATTTCAGAATGAACAGCAAAACCAAAATCCCGCAGTCCGTAAGCGGCGTACTGGACCTTGCAGGGAGGACGCTAGTCAGGTTGGAGGTTGGGCTAATACGTTAATACGTTTTGATCACAAAAGAGGTGTTTTGCTGTCCTCACAAATATGCAAAACAGAAAACACAGATTCCATGTAGATTAATTTAAAAAAACCTTCTCGCGTGGACAGGGCCTAAATAGCAGAGACTGCTTTGTGTGCCACTGGGAGAAAACTATGGAAAGTGTATTTCCATAGTTGTTATCTAAGGGAACTCAAAGTTAACAAACAGCAAACGATGACCACAGATCTGCATCGTGTACGTTCGGTGCCGGGACGTTGTATTTGCATTGGAATTGTAAATCACCTATGGAGCACGTCATGCTGCAGGGCTCCTGAGAAGATAGCTTCCAGCGGTACATGTCTGCAGGGCTCAGCTTTAGATTCTTCTTAGGGTGGCTCCTGTGGCATGCAAATATAACGAAAGAAAAAGGTCGCTATCAACACAAAGTAATATTGTCATCAATCGAAAACATTCACAAAATTAATTAGGAGTATCATTCCTCTCTGGATATCCAGAACACTATGGATAGTAAAACAACTTGATTTATGCTTCTTAGAGCCAGGCCATCGTTTCTTGCTTTGCCTCAGCATGGAATGTTTCTTTTCCCCCTCTGTTTACAGGAAGGGTGTGTCATGTGATTTTATTTTATGATCCTGGCGGTGGGGCTGGTGAAGTGCTGTTTAGACACTGCACGAGGGAAGCCAACGGGAATTGTAAAGAAATAAAAGATGATGGAATGCCATGCTAGCCAGCCCCGAGCTTGGCAGAAGTTTCATTGTGCACTTTTCAAATGTCTGTAATTTTTTTAAAAAAGAGGGGGTTTGCAAGAAAGAGAGAAAGAGCTTGGAGCAAATTCCAGGTACCGAAGCCGAGCGTCCTGCTCATCCACACTAGATACTTGAGATAGACGGGATCAGCATTTGCCACAGTTGAAGAAAAGACTTCAGATGCAGTGTGCTAGGCATTCCAGGATGAAAAACATTCCCTGATGGGGACCAGGCAATGAAACTGGGTAATAAGCTGGCAGCAGCTACGGGACCATTGGAGAAAGTGTGAACCCATTATGTTTTGCTTTTATTGTTCTCACAGCAGCAGCTTTATGAGCAAATGGGCCCGAAACCACAAAATCAAGTGTCTGGCGACTGTAAGCAGGAAAACCTCCTTGGTAAGCAGAATCTAAATGAAACTGGATGCACTTTGAGGTGCCAAATGATTAAACGCAATAAAAATGACCTCTCATGAACCACTGAAGCTTGTACCATTCGTTACACTGACCATGGTAGTGTTGCATTTGACAGAATATCTTCGTCAATTAACCTTTATAATGTGACAGACAAGACAAGACGTAAATGCTGGTCATGTGACAATAACAATAATGAAATATATCATGTAATGTTGTTGATGTGAAAAAATTACACTAATGTGGATTGCAAAATAAAATCTATAGCAAATTGTCTCTTTTATTTTTCGTTGACGAAAACGAGACAAGAGATTACTTCCACTCGTTTCATCACGTTACTGTTATGCAGTATTTCTGTTTCCTGTTTCTTCCATTCGGTCGGAGATGATGTCACTTCCTCAATTCACGTTTGAGCATTATTTAAATTTCGGAATACTTACGGTTGGTCAAAAAAATATGACGGTGGGTTAGCAGAAGCCTTGAAAGTTAGGAGGAAAAAAGGAAGCGACACACTTTCTTTACAATGAAGGAAAAGAAAAGAATGTGTGGTCAAAAAACATGCAACTGGAATGAATGAAGTGTATTCTTGAGTCTATAAGGTAAAACCAATATAACAGTGAGGTTACCTTGTTTTAATTATGAACTAGTTTTGTCTATCCTACTAACTCCACCTGCCAAGGTGCTCTGGACCAGGTACCACCACTTTAAACCTCAACAGTCAAGGCAAAAATCTGAACCATGGTTAAAGACAAGCGTGTAGGAACGCTGAGCGAAAATGGAAAAAAGATTGCAAGCAGGTTTCCCTTGAAATGGTCTGACAACACTGCCGTTTCTATACATTCTATACTAACCTAATATCTAGTAATTCCCATAAACCCTGCCTACTTTTTAACACGCTAAATTCCACTCTTAATGAGTCTTTAAAGGCCTCTGCTGAATCTTGTGAAAATTTTAAGCATTTCTTAATGGAAAAAGTGGAACGCATTAAGGCCCATATCAGGCCACCTCTTGGCCACCAATCGATTGTACCACCAAATATTGCAGTGTTTGACCAACTCATACGTAGAGCAACTTATTTCTGAACTGAAACCCTCGGGTTCTCCCTTAGATGTTATTCCTCCTCGCCTTTTAAAAGAGGCATTCTCAACTTTGGGGCAATTTATCCTCTCCATCATTAACAGTAGCCTCGTCTCTGGTGTAATGGCCAATAGTTTTAACCATGCTGTTGTTCAACACCTGTTAAAAAAAAAAAACAGGTCTCGACACCACTGCATTATAAAGCTTTAGGCTGATTTCAAAGTTACATTTTTTCTAAATTCCTTGAAAAGGTTGTTCATGTCCAGCTACAGCCCTTTTTGAACAGAAATCAATACTGGACGTTTTTCAGTCTTGGTTTACATCACATCACAGTACAGAATCGGTTTTGTTAAGAGTTTTTAATGACATTTTCCTAGCAAATGATTCTGGGGATTCTGTATTACTTGTGCTTCTCAATTTAACAGTAGCTTTTGATACAATTGATCATGTTATTCTTGCTTCAAGGCTGGAGCATTGTGTGGGTATTAGGGGTCCAGCCCTCAAATGGTTCAAATAATGTCTGTGTGATAGAAACCTCTGGATCTCTTTTAAGGACTCATTCGTTTTAAGGACTCGTCTTCAACAGCGCTTCCATGGGGGGTACCACAGGGTTCCATTCTGGGTCCTCTTTTATTCTCATTGTACTTACTTCCTCTTGGAGTTATTTTTTGAAAACACAATGTTTATTTTCATTTCTATGCAGATCACTGTCAAATATACTGTCCCCTTAAGCGGTGCTCTATCCAACCTTTCCTTGACTGTTTGACTGATGTCAAGAGGTGGATTGCCTTAAATTTCCTGGACCTAAATGAGAGTAAGTCTGAATGTATGCTTTTTGGTAGTGGTGACCCCCATATTGACCTCACTTCAATAGCCCCTTGTGAAAAATCATTGATTACAAACCTAGGTGTTAAAATGAATTCAACTCTGAAAATGGATGCACAGGTTAACAATATTATAACATCGTCCTTTCCAGATGAAATCTGGAAACAGTGATTCACGCTTTCATTACATCCCGCCTTGACTTCTGTAATTCATTGCTTTTTGGGATCAGCCAGACATCTCTAGCTCGCCTACAATTAGTACAAAATGCAATTGCAAACGTTTTCTCACTGGTACAAACAGGCAAGATCACATAACCCCGATCTTAGCCTCACTACACTGGCTCCCTGTTTTAGAGTCCATTTTAAAATTCTTTTATTTGGGTTTAAATCGCTGAATTGCTCAGCTCCAGCCTATTTGGCAGACCTACTTCGTTCTCACACACCACCCCGTTCTCTCAGGTCTTCAGACCAGAGACTGTTGTCTGTTCCTCGGTCACATTACAAGCACAGAAGTGACAGGGCGTTTGCAGTGGTCGCCCCACGTCTATGAAACGACCTGCCAATCAGTGTCTGACAGGCGCCATCAATCACTGTGTTTAAATCTCGTTTAAAAACTCACTTTTACACCCTGGCTTTTAACCCAGTGTGACATGGTTCTTATTCGGTGTTCTTAAGCAGTGTTCTATATGGTTTCTTAGGCAGTGCTTTCTTAACTCTTTTAGTATGTTGTCTTAAATATTCTCTGTTTTATTCAACCCCTTGTTCAAATTCAAACTGCTGCATGTTTCTCTTATTTTATTCTGTTTCTTTTTATTTTTTATTTTTATTAAACTTTTTGTCCATGTCTGTCCTGTTCCTGGCAATTGAACTTATATTGAACAATATTTATTGATTAAATCTAAACTAAAATCTCTAAAATTTTAGTCGACTTAAGCTTGACTAGACTAAAATAAGTCTGGACGTGACTAATACTAATAGAAACTAAAATCATCACTTGACACAAAGACTAGACTAAAACTAAAATTCAAACAGTTAAACACTTTGGTTAACCATACCTGGTTCGGTTGGTCCGGTTTCTGAGACCATAGAAGAGGGTCCTGTTTGATAGGGGAAAGTCGCCTGTGTCATTGCGTCTGTGTTCCAGAGCAAACTCCAAAAATGAGCTGTTCGGATTGTTCTGAGGGTAGAATTCAAAGTCGTAGTCCATTTCCAGGGGCCCCATTTCCGTTGGGAGCTGCCTCTCCCCCTGAGTTAGGAGCTGGTTCGTCGAAATATTGACACGCAATCTGTCCTGGCCAAGACGTTCTTCCAGTAGCACCCTCCAGATAAGGTTCTCTCCAAACTCATCCATGACAGGGGCAGGAACAGGAGCTGGAGCAACTAAGCCACTAGAATGACTGCTGTTTCCCTCTGTTGAAAGATCAACCCATATTTTAACAATTAAAAAAGGCCAGTGTCATTGTTTAAACATATGCTTGTCTAGAGACCTGCCATTTTGAGATGATGGTTTGTAGAAGGTGCTGAACAAAGTCCACATGTCCCTATGTGTCCAGGGAAGCAAGGTTGTTGGGAGTGAGGGTGTTTAAAAGGCTTTGGCGTTTTCATTTCCCCTCTGCTCATCTTTCTGTACTTGTTCATAAATAATAAGGGAGGCTCAAGGTTTGGCAGCGAGAAGATCTTCTGTCTTTCAGAAACACCATGTTTCTGACAGTGGGAAATCTGTCCGCTGAACTGAGCTGAAGAACTCATTACCTGAGTGCTGGACCGGAGCTGGAATCTCCTGCTCGAAATCCCTGGATGGCGTGTCATCATACACTTCATTGGTCTCCTGCCCAGTCTTCTGTCCTCCTGTGTCACCTGGCTCTGAGTTCTGCTTCAGCACCTGTTTTCGCTCCATCCCCAGCCCAACGCTGTCATACACGCTCTCATTGTAGGACAACACGCTCCCTATCTCCATGGAGACGTGACCGGGTCCTCCAGCGTCTGAGCCGGTGTAAAGCGGGGGCTGGGAGACAGGTGGCAGCGAGTCTCGGAGAACTGTGTACTCGTAGGTGATGTATGGGTTCCGACCATTCTGATTCCAAACCTTAGACAGAACAAGAACCAATATTCAGAAAGAAGTGTGACTATATTGATGCTTTAAAAGCCTTCCACATTCACAGACAATAGTGTATATTGTATAGTATATAGTATAAACAGTATATAGTATTTACAGTTATAAGGAAAGGGAACAGTATAAAAGAAACAGTCCTCTTAGGCTGAAGTATCACACTCAGTCAGCTTGAATGCACTGCACACATCGGCTGCCTGCACTTAGGCAAATGCAGGGTTTGCCAGCAAGTGAGATTACCCAGGGGGCCCTTGGCGGCGGAGAGAGGACCTCAGCTACAGTACCAGAACATTGATGGGCTGGTCAATGGGCCCTTTGGCCACGATGTATTCGATCCCCGTCTCGTACACGTCTGTGGGCCGACGGTACTTGAAGATGGTTCCTGCCACATGGAAGTTCTGAGGAGTGTCCACCTTGTAGGCGCCGTTGAAGAAAAAATTCCCAGCTTGGTCTGTCACAGCTAGAACAGGAAAGAAGGTCAAATAGTGGAAGCTGTCAAAAACCCTGGGTTAATTCAAGTAAGGGTGAAGTATCTTGCTCAGGGGCGCAAGTGGGTTTGAACCTTTGACTCTGTGGTCTTCCGGTTTAAAGGCAAGTGTCTTACCCACTTGGCTACTACTCTTGTGTTTGGTTTTCTGGCCTTATCCCGATCTTCTAAAGCACTGTATCCATTTATCTGTACTCACTGGGGCAGACAATACTGAACAATATTTACTTCATCCTACGAATAGCATGAGAAAAATCTGCATATGCTTCCGAGTTTGTGGTTCAGCCCATGGTTATCTCCTGGCTTGGCTAATGCAGTGCTTTTTCAGTAGTAGTACCTGAATCTAAAATTTAACTCATTGAGTTACCTTATGTGGACCTGCATCTTTTTCACTCCTAAACTATGCTAAAATGTGCTTGCATTTAAATCTTGTTGTATTGTGGAATCCTAGTATCTTGTTCCACACAGGACGGCTACCATGAAGACTTTGGAGTTCAAAAGTGTTATTAGGTGAATGTAAAGAATCAAACACATTATTATGGATACATTTAAAGACCATACATACTTGCTACAGGTGATACTTGCTCGCTCACTCACTCACTCACTTTCCATAATTGCTTAGTCCTGTCAGAGCCCATTCTGGGACATTGGGTGCAGGGTGGCGCACTCACACACTCAAACCTACAGACAATTCAGAGTCGCCAATCCACCTACTGTACATGCCTTTGGAAGGCTGGCGGAAACCGAAGGACACCGAGGAAAGAACATGTACAAGGATGAAAGGTTACAAACTCTGCTCACACATGGTCCGAGCTGGGATTCGAACTGACAACCTTGCAGGTGTGAGGCCACATCGCTAACCGCCATGCAACCCACTTAATCATTGCTAAATAGCCTAAATTTATTGCTTGAATGGTGGAGAGATATTGGATGGTCACTCACCTAGCATGTCTGCTGATTTTTTTCTTTCAATAATCTGGATGTCCCACGAGCCCTCTGGGATTTGGGTGATGAAGGAATACCCTTAACAAAAGCAATTGAACAGTGTTTACGTTTAAATACTTAAATTAGAGCTAGGGCATAGGATAGATCTACTTCTACACTGGGATGTCTTCATTGTGTCCAAAATGCTCTGTTAGCCAGCCCTTGGTGTTGAGATGAACAAAGTCATACCCAGGAGGGAACCACCGCGATGGTAATTCCCTGTGACTCTGCTGCAGCTGCTGCCATCCCCCTGGCAAACCCCACACTTATCCAGTATGTTGGGCGAGAAAAGGACTCCGTCGCATCCAATCGGCTGGACAGTGATAATAAACAAAAACTTACACCAGAAAAGCATGTACAAGCATGGATCAAAGAAGAGCATGTGGGTGATGCATTGAAAGTTTTTCAATGTAAAAATATAAATGTTATATATTCCACAACAAATAACTAATTTTACACACTTCAATGCATTTACATTTACATTTACATTTACGGCATTTGGCAGACGCCCTTATCCAGAGCGACTTACAACGTGCTTTCAAGTTACCATCGATGGCCACAAATGCCCACAAATCCCTTCAAACAACAGTGGTGATGCACAGCAAAAATGGAATAAGCTTTTCAGCATTACATGTCTGTATTTGATCATACCTCACATTTGCCGTCAACACACACCCCTCTGTAGTTGTTGTACTTGCACGAAGTCCCATCACGAGCAGGCACCATCAGCTGCCTCTGACCATCAGAGGTGGTGCAGTGCAGGTCACAGGGATTGCTGGATATGTGCACGTAGTCGTCTGTAGGGCAATACACAGGGTTAGGGCGAGGCCCGTAAGTGGACCCGTAATCAGAAGGTTGTGGGTTAAATTCCCGAACCACCAAGGTGCCACTGAGTTGCCACTGAGCAAAGCACCACTCCCCGCTCCTCGAGCGCCTGTCACCACATTTAGTTGTGTGCACCTAGCATATATGTGAGTGTGTTTCACTCACTGGCAAGAAATCCCAAAATTACTTGCAATTGTCAATATTAGCACATAAATCACTGCAATCGATTCAAATAAGTAAGGAATTAAAGTAAATTAACAGCATTAAAAATCTTTCTGATTATGCTCACATGTACGCATTGGGTCAACGCTCGACAGTGGGCGTGTAAGGCAGCAGGGTGCATAGGAGCAGCAATTATTTCTTGCTTGTGACAACATAGACATTTAACAAGCAAGTGATTGGCCAATACCTTTGCGTCCAGGAAAATTGCATGAGTGGATTTGATTTACAACAGATCTGTGATCAGATCAGAGCCCAACGTCACTCCATTTAAAGTGAATGGGGTGTGCCTTAAGAATTTGTCACGTATAATTTGCTGACAGCCCTAAAGACCAACACATTTTTGCCGTTGGGGGCAGAAACACCGTGAGCTAAGTGTTATGGTGACCTGGGTAGAGGGGCTTCCAGTTATAATATTTCCCACTGTACACCTGCGAGTTGAACGACCAGCACTGCTCCTCTCTGAAGCTCCTTCCTGTCGAGGGGCAGTCCTGCAGTAACCAGAGATCATGCAATTCATTTTCTTCAATTCGGCGTTTATAACTTTTAAGCACACACAATATAGGATATGTGCTCCAAAAATATCCTGTAGATCTGAATGATGTCGTGGCTGGTGTTTTGTGCCAATTTTACCTTGGCATTGCACAGGTTGTATTTTTTGGAACTGCCCATACAGGTCGTGTTGTTCTTCGCCATTGTCATTTTCTTTCTTTGGACAAAAAGATTATTTTGCATATGGGTTAATAAGTATGATCTGATCCGAGAGGCCGGAACGGTGGACGCTCTGACCTCTGCTTTAGACAGTGTCTCTCCTGAGACATGACCCCGCCTCCACAGGTGCGAGTGCAGGCGGACCACTTAGCCCATTCTCCCCACCAGTACGTGGTCGCCTCCAGTTCTTCCTCCAGACTGTTAGAGGTGACGCCCTCATCCTGAAAGGAATATAATCCAATTTGCAGTGTCATTATAATATACAACTGTAATATAATTATTACTGGTTCGTTAATAATCATGAATATTGATCTGACAACAAACCTGCCCTCCGGCTGAAAGTATTCCCAGGGAAAAACAAACTGTCACTAGGCCCATCGTGGCCAGGCTCCTCTCTATCCATGGCTCCCCACATAAGGTCCTCATCCTTTAGAGAAATAAATATGGATGCAAATGGAATATCAATGTTGTCAGTGTGAAAAAAAGATTTCACGTGTTTATTGCACACATTGAAAATGCTCAGCCTTTTCTGGCCACGGTCCCCCGCTCATCCCGCAGCAGCAGAGCTGCAGTATTGTATTGTTATGTGATTGTGTTCAATTCCTGTGTGTCCCATTAGACACACTGGAGAGAACTGTAACAGAATGACAAGAAAACTACCAGGAAATAGTTCAATGAAGGCACAATGTGGGAATACAAATGTCCTGGAATAAGAATTGTATACAAATTAATCACACGGATTCCAAGGGAAAAAAAAAAACACATTTTGTGGAACAATGAAGAAATATTTTTCACGTTGCAAATATTTCCTCGTTTGGATTAGCGGTAAAATTATCCAAATTTGACCCTCCTCAGCATGCAATATAAATCAGTTTATTTGCTGCTGTTTCCTTTGTGGCGTGAGCTACGCTCTGAAAAAATCAGCACAAACGGACCACATGAGATTTGTCCGAAGAAAAATGCATTTTTTATGGGCCACATTCGAAGGACCTTTCAAATTGGAATCGCCTTGTTTGCTTGTGTCACGTCGGGTCTTGCCAATGGTAATCCAGGCCACGGAATTTCACCAGGCAGTGCTGATTCTTCACACCAGGCAATCCCAGTCCAGTCTGTTCTTGTCCGTGGTTCCCAGAGCGCCATCAGAACAGAAGCCTCTGTTTTTCAACCTTATGCATTATGCAGCTTTTCTTATTATTATTTGGGGGGGGTGGCCTAGTGGTTAATGAAGGTTAAGGAAGTGGCCCCGTAATCAGAAGGTTGCCGGTTTGAAACCCAAGCCACCAAGGTACCACTGAGGTGCCAGTGAGCAAAACACATTACATTTACATTTACAGCATCTATCAGACGCCCTTATCCAGAGCGACTTAAAATCAGTAGTTACAGGGACAGTCCGCCCTTGAAGACAGTCAGGTTTAAGTGTCTTGCTCAGGGGCACAATGGTAGTAAGTGGGGTTTGAACCTGGGTCTTCTGGTTCATAGGCGAGTGTGTTACCCACTAGGCTACTACCACCCTTACTACCACCTTACCACCCAGTCCCCATAGACTGCTCCCTGGGCGCCTGTCATGGCTACCCACTGCTCACCAATGGTGATGGTTAAAAGCAGAGGACACATTTCATTGTGCCACCGTGTGCTGTGCTGCAGTGTTTCATAATGACAATCACTTCACTTTCACATGAGCACGCCGACCATTATGCAATACGCGCAAAATTGAAAGTCCCCCACCCCTCACGCTGATCAGGTACACGTCCGGCCCCAGCTAGGTAGGCTGCTTTAAATAAGCAACCAGATACTCTAGCCGTGTTTGCAGTCTGGCTTTTCCTGGCACTAAATGTTGGTGACAGGTGTCTCAGGCTGCCCGCAGGAGCACCTGGACTTCATTAGGCTCTCAGACGCCGCTGGAGCGGGTCCAGCTTGCCAAACACACTGTCTCGCACAGGCCCGGCGAGAGCTGTCACGGCCGAGACAGGCCTTCCTCCTCGGAGCTCTCCGCAGGCTACCGAGGAGAGTAAACACAGCCATCCACCCCACCCTCCCACCTCAAGCCTCCCAGACTCCGGGCCTCCCGCTCCGGGGCGTGTTTTTCTTTCCCCGGCAGCAGACAGACATCAGGGCCGTCCCGGGGGGATGCCAGAGTGGGTCTGTCTGGAGGCCGGTGAGCAGACTCATCTTTTCTCGGCAAGAGCAGCTTGAAACCAGACTCAGCTTCCTCTTTTCACAGCTGCCTTCTCACGTTCACAGCCCAAGTGGAAAATTGATGTGGCAGTGCTTGCTCCCTCCGTCTCTCCTTCACTCGCTTTCGGTCTCTTCATCTCTCTTACGCTCTCGAAAAAAGGCAGATGTCCCAGCTGGGAGAAGCGAAGGAAAGGTCACTGGCGTCACGCCGCCCCTGGCCGCAGGCCTCGCTAACAATGAAAACGCTCGTAAGGCGCTGGGAACCCGGACTTGGGCAGGAACAGGCCTCGATCCGTCCGGCCCGTCATGCTTTAATTAATCGCACGCGCGGCTCACTTCAAAGCGGCCAGATTGACATCCTGCCTAACGCGGGCCAATTAGAGGGACGCAGTGGACCTGAAGGCCCACATCGTGTGTCGAGTTTACATTTCTTCCCCTCCAGCTTGGCACGTTTGACAGCACTTTCTGCCGGTCTCGAGGCCGATTTCCTTGGATACCATCTCCCGTGGTTTAGCCTGAACAATCCATCACCCCGGCCGATTTGTCCCAGACAGTAACACCTCACACGAAAAAAAAAAAAAGAAATGAGGACGAGAGCCGCATGTTCACTTCTCTAACTGAGAATTCACCTTGAGCAAGAACACAACAACAAAAACAAACCAAAAAAAAGGTCACAAAGAACTTGCGTAAGGCTTTTAATTAGAATTGCATGACTTAACGGCTCCTTACAAAACGATCATAAACTCGAATCTACGGTGCTCTCCAGAAACTCTCATTCAGCGAAGTTGCGTTACTGCTGGCTTCCCGTCGATGGCGGCCCGTTTGCTGGTTTGAACCTTGCCTTGCCGGGTCTGGCAGGCGTGAGCCGTGGCACGAGAACAAAAAGCAAAAAAGTATTGTTGTTTGGGTCTGTTTCGCCCATGGAGCAGAAGCGAGTCTCCATGGATCCTAAGAAACACACACACACACACACACACACACACGCAGCGTCTGGCCTCTGTGAACTCCGACTACTCACCTGTCTGCAGTGGAGTGTGCAGCTGCCAGGCAGGATGGGTGGTGGAGCTCTGGAGATGTGTCTTTGTGAAGAGAGTAAGGTGCGAGCCCCGCATCCCTCTTCATCCCCTGCCGGTCCCACCCCCATCCGGGCAGGAAGAGAGTGGCAGTGTCAGTCCCGCCTCTCTCTCTCTCTCTCTCTCTCTCTCTCACCCCCCCCCCCCCCCCCCCCCCCCCCCCACTCTATTCAGTGCCAAACTCTGTGGCTGCCATTGCGGAGCCCCACCTCCCTTCCCCTCCAGCCTGCAGAACAGGCCTCACCTGCCAACACTCCGCCGCGCCGCGCCGCTCCTTCTGCTTAATCCGGCCCCTCGTAAGCCAGGCAGAGAAAGAGGGAGCAGAGAGAGGTGAGAGGTGACGAAGGAAAGGGATTGATGGATAGGAGGAGGAGTTTGGGGGGGGGGGGGGGGGGGGGACCACCATGCCTGCCTGTGATGTCTGAGCCGCCAGGCCACATGTCGGCCCGAGCCGCCCGAGCGTCTGCTCGGCGCATTAAGGCCCGCGTTGCCGCCACCGAGAGGCGCTCCTCAGTGGATCGGGATTCGAACCGGCAACCTTCTGATTACGGGGCCGCTTCTTTAACCACCAGGCCCCAAGAAAAGTGTGTCGTGGTGGTGTCTTCGGAAAGTTACATGTCATTATTATTATTACTACTACTACTTAATAGGCTTTGCTAAGCAGGTAAATTCATGTGGTCGTGTTCTTTTAAGACACATCAAAACCAACTAGAATGCTCCGTTTTTTTTTTTTTTTCTTCTTCTGTTTGTGGCGCCCCCTGGATGGATGGCGCCCTCAGCAGTTGCCTATGTCGCCTGTGTCATGGGCCGGTATATTAGCATTAATATTCAATATTTCCTATGTGTGTGATACTGAATAGTACACACATTGCTTTAAATATTAAGAGCGGTGTATTCCATTACACCGCATTAAGTTCCAGTACAGTTCAAGAGCAATCTATTAAGAAAATAACATTTTACGTGGCCATGAAACTATCAGAAAATTACAGGCAGATATTATTTTACTTTATATATGTATATATATATATATGTATATAGTCAGAGTCACACTGCAAGGCACCACCCCTGTTGCCGCCACACCCTCACACACTCCCATGCCATTCACAGCTCTCCCGATGTCACTCTGCATTTTTATTGCATTATCTGCGGTTATGAACTATTTAAAGGTTCATAAAATCATATTAATTGTATGTGAATTACTTCTCAATTAATCATAACCTATATTGTCAACTTAGCTGGCCTGTAGGAGATTTATATTTTATTTCCATTATGTTTATTCATTTGGATGAAGGAGAATCCGAAACAGACTGTTACATGACTTTGTTCGTTATGAAATTTTTGCATTGTGACCTTAACTCTACGTCTCTGCTGGTCAGCAGTGAAATTATTTGGCATTTTCGTCTCAGACAGAAATGCATTCCAGCGCCTCCCGGCATAGAGAGTTAGGGCCGGGGTGGGAGCGTTTTACGAAAGCAAAAGTAAAATCGCTAAAACCCCAGTCTAGGAGCGTTTCGCATGCTGTCCTAAGTGATCGCATTACAGAGCCACGCCGGGAATGCCAGGCGTGTGGCAGACTCGCTCGCACCACACTGGGGCCTTTGTGCTTTTTGGAGTGAGGCAGGTGCAACAGCTGGGAAGAGGGGGCAACTTACAAATCCCACCCCCGTCAAAAGCACACCTACGTAAGTAACCATTCAGCAAACCCCTAAGTGGGCTTTATTAGTCTTTTTAGGAACGATCCCAAACCCATTAAACAAACGTGCAGCGAAGAGAAAAAAAAGCCTTTCAGAACTTCAGCGGGCCACATGTTTAAATTTGCAATTCGCCATCAATGGTTGCGATGTTGTGGACGTAGAATATTGAAAGTGTCCCCCTCCTACGCTGCCACCAGCTGTCTTGCCACTGCTGCTGCTGGTGGACATTTGATCTTTAATGGCCCTTGAGGAACAGCCGTGCGAAAAACGTGCACCGTCGCTCTCCCGCACCCAGGGTCCTCGGTGCTCAGACCGTCCAGATCTGAGCAACAACTTCTCCTTTCCCGCGGAGGTCAAAATGGGGGTCTTTTATTTAGGAGATGCTCCTGCCCACAATCAGCAGCCTGGCCTTCCTTCCTGCGGCCAGCGTGGCCACAAAAAGGGGATTTCACATGGAGGCCATGGTCTACTTCTTCACCATGTTCTTCACGGCGGTAAGTGTTTTGCCTCTGGTCGGCATCCTTTAAAAATATTCTAGATGATCCCTTGTGTACATAATAAACACTTCAACAATGAACACTTCATGCTCCTCTGTATTCACACACATAAAACATTGAAAATTATGTATACATATTAGTGGTGAGCTTTATTTATTTATTTATTTATTTATTTATTTTCTATAGATCTATTATGCATGTGATGGACCAGGACTCTCCATTACAGGGAGCGCAGAATTATTAGGCAAATGAGTATTTCATGCATGTTGTCTTACTCCAAGCTGTATAGGCTCGAAAGCCTACTACCAATTAAGCATATTAGGTGATGTGCATCTCTGTAATGAGAAGGGGTGTGGTCTAATGACATCAACACCCGACATCAAAAGAAGGACTTGACAGGCTCAGAAAAGTCAACAATAGTGAGATATCTTGCAGAGGGATGCAGCACTCTTAAAATTGCAAAGCTTCTGAAGCGTGATCATCGAACAATCAAGCGTTTCATTCAAAATAGTCAACAGGGTCGCAAGAAGCGTGTGGAAAAACCAAGGCGCAAAATAACTGCCCATGAACTGAGAAAAGTCAAGCGTGCAGCTGCCAAGATGCCACTTGCCACCAGTTTGGCCATATTTCAGAGCTGCAACATCACTGGAGTGCCCAAAAGCACAAGGTGTGCAATACTCAGAGACATGGCCAAGGTAAGAAAGGCTAAAAGACGACCACCACTGAACAAGACACACAAGCTGAAACGTCAAGACTGGGCCAAGAAATATCTCAAGACTGATTTTTCTAAGGTTTTATGGACTGAGGAAATGAGAGTGAGACTTGATGGGCCAGATGGATGGGCCCGTGGCTGGATTGGTAAAGGGCAGAGAGCTCCAGTCCGACTCAGACGCCAGCAAGGTGGAGGTGGAGTACTGGTTTGGGCTGGTATCATCAAAGATGAGCTTGTGGGGCCTTTTCTGGTTGAGGATGGAGTCAAGCTCAACTCCCAGTCCTACTGCCAGTTTCTGGAAGACACCTTCTTCAAGCAGTCTGCATCCTTCAAGAAAAACATGATTTTCATGCAGGACAATGCTCCATCACACACGTCCAAGTACTCCACAGCGTGGCTGGAAAGAAAGGGTATAAAAGAAGAAAAACTAATGACATGGCCTCCTTGTTCACCTGATCTGAACCCCATTGAGAACCTGTGGTCCATCATCAAATGTGAGATTTACAAGGAGGGAAAACAGTACACCTCTCTGAACAGTGTCTGGGAGGCTGTGGTTGCTGCTGCACACAATGTTGATGGTGAACAGATCAAAACACTGACAGAATCCATGGATGGCAGGCTTTTGAGTGTCCTTGCAAAGAAAGGTGGCTATATTGGTCGCTGATTTGTTTTTGTTTTGTTTTTGAATGTCAGAAATGTATATTTGTGAATGTGGAGATGTTACATTGGTTTCACTGGTAAAAATAAATATTTTAAATGGGTATATATTTGTTTTTTGTTAAGTTGCCTAATAATTATGCACAGTAATAGTCACCTGCACACACAGATATCCCCCTAAAATAGCTAAAAATAAAAACAAACTAAAAACTTCCTCCAAAAACATTCAGCTTTGATATTAATTAGTTTTTTGGGTTCATTGAGAACATGGTTGTTGTTCAATAATAAAATTATTCCTCAAAAATACAACTAATAATTCTGCACTACCTGTATTTGCTTCATGAACTATGAGACTCTAGAGTACTTGAGCGTGTACAGCACAGCAATCTCCAATCTCCAAACCTCATGCTATATTGATGCAGCAAGTAGAGAAAAACAAAGCGTTAAATATAAATTGTCCAGAAATATTCAACCATAAATAGCTATCTTTATTCTGTTAAATGTTTCTTTTTTCACATGAAAAAAAATTCTGAAGGGCGCAAGTAGAGAAAAACAAAGTGTTAAATATAGGCCATTGTCTCCATTGTACATGGCGACCCTTAAACAGTTGTGCTGTTGTACATTGTGTGAAAACACTGGTCCACCATTGGGATTGTCTTATGTTTGTTTATGTGTCCCATTCACTTATAATTACAGCATTTATCAATCGCCCTTATCGAGTAGTGACAGGGACAGTCCACCCTGGAAACACACAGGGTTAAGTGTCTTGCTCAAGGTCACAATTGTAGTAAGTGGGGTTTGAACCTGTGACTTTGTGGTCGTCTGGTTCATTGGTGGCCACTACTACCCTACACCATACCCCACCACCCACTGAAACTGGTTTTTATGTCTAGATGCTGCACAATGGCAGAAAATAGGCAAAATTTGAACGATAATAGATAACGTCATTCAGAATTATTGATACTAAAGACAATACAGGTCAGTTTAGAAAAAAATTGGGGTATAAATTACAAATGTTTGTGTTTAAAATGTTTATTAAATGTACTAACTTCAATGATGAGATGAAAGAAAGATTAATAAGATGCATAAGATGAAAGAAGGGAATTTATCCAGAAAAGAGTGTCTACACTCAACAAGTGGGGCCAGGATGCTGCTTCGGGGCGCTGGCTTTGATGCTGCGCTTCTACTTTGAGGTATTCCTTCACGCTTTTTCCCTCAAGCATTTTACTTAAGCTTTTCTTTATCTGCTAAATCTCCCCGCGCTTGCACAGGAGTGGGACTGCGCCTATGTGCACAGTTTGTACCACCTGTCCATGGCGGTGTCCCCCTCTGTTGCTGGGTGTGACCCCCTTCATATTTATCCAAGATTGTAGAGGTGATCCTCAAAATCCGGTACCAACAGAGCCAAGATCCTGTATGCCAAAACAAGGCAATGCAATTCACTCCAACACCATCTGGGGTCAACAGAGGTCCACCTTGAAGACATTTGTTCGGGGGTGGCATGGGGACAAAATTGTCCAGAAATATTCAAACAGACATATATAAATAGCTGTCTTTAGTCTGTTAAATGTTTCTTTTTTTCTCACAAAGGTCCCTCGGCCAAAATCGGGAGAACCAAACCAAAAAGACAAGCTAAGGAGACCTTCTGGAAATGCCCCTCCAAAAAGGCCTGGACGTGGACAGGCAAACCTGGGCTTCCTTTCCCTTAAGCTCAGTCTACTACGGTATAAAACATGGTTCTTCAACCCGCAAGGCCCCAGAGGTCTGGGCACTGCTGAATTTCCAGCTTTCCTAAAGCCTCAGGGGCCAATCAGAATCAATAATTGATCGATAACCTGGGAGGACCTAAAACGAGGCCTGGATTCGGATTCGAGGTCAGAGAACCATATCATGCGTCTGTGTGGTCTGGTCAAGGTGACATCCTTAACCAAAGACTGCTGGAGAGACACGTGGACCAATGTGGCACAATAATTTGTGGCTTTTGTCTCCGTTTGAGACGGACGGAGAGACGGCTTGGCGAGTGAAAGTCTTGGCAGAAACGAAAGGGTTACAAAGGCAAAAAAATTCAAAAGTAATAACCAAAAAAAGACTGGAAAGTTTGCTAGATGCATAAAGTACGTGCAAAATATGTCTCTCCAAGGTGAATAAATCGCGTTTAAAATGTAACTCTACAGGGAGCTCTTGTCTGTGCCCCCTTCAGACGTCGTGCCATTAAACTCAGTCCTTTACAACAAGCACAAAAAAAAAAAAAAATTACAGGACCGTACAGGCCCGCTTTCTTTCCCTTACGCCTCCCTGGGGTGCAGAATATGTCATCCGCTCCATCAGACATTAGAGCGCTGCAGTCGAGCGGGGTCCAGAACGTCTGTCGTGAACAGAGATTAACATCTCTGCTGTGTGCAGTGTGTATTTTTTCAGGAAGCAGGTGTTCAAAATGTTTACTCCAGTAAAAAAAGCACCACTGTCAAGACTCTTATGTAAATGTATTTATTGCAACGTGTCTAATATTTAATATCCATCCACGTGCGTGTCTTTTTTTTTTTTTTTTTTAAGGACTCGAAACATAAAGCATTATCTGTGAAGGCTATCTGTGTGTAGTCTACCTTGTCATCTCGGGAACATTTCTTCGGTGCGTGCACAAGCATACCAGAGTCCAGCGGTTCTCCAGTTTTACGTCAAAAGTATAGTATTCCCCCCGTCCCACCTGCTCTGTCCAAGGACCACAGATGTGCGCCGCACACTTGAGACAAATGTTTCAAACAAATGTGAACTTAACTCCGCGAGTCCACAAAAGACCTCTTGACTGGAGGCCAGGGCGGCAAGTTCTGCACCCAGAGAAAGGTGTTTTTGTCTGGGGAGGAATCTGGTGGCCGCGGCCTCTCCTGGCTCCTCTCCCCATCGCCGCTGAAAACCGTAACCGGACACTTTTATTAAAGCGGCGCGGAGCACTCCTGGACTCCTCCGTCTGTCTGAGAGCGCTGTGCACAGGACAGCGGCCCACACACATCACCGCTGGGTTCAACCCGAGGCAACGCTGGACACGGCAGGAAAAGGGCTGACATCCACGCTATAGGGCCTTCAGCTGGATTAACCTGGTCACGGACTGAGCATGAAAGTCAACATTGAGCATGAAAACTGCCTATCCTTAATAAAAAAAAACATGTTTATAACGCAATGAATATTTAATGCCATGGTCTGGTGGATTTATACACCGGCGGGTGAGAACCATACGGGTGTAAATCACATTTTGTCAACTTTGCAGGAGAGCAAAAACCAAAAACTGAAAAATTCAGTTGATTTCATTTTGTTTTAAAACACATTTCTTTAAACACATTGCAGCACACATAGTGAACAATCTTTCTACTTTATTAAATCTTACACTCATATGGTTCTCTCCCTTAGGATTAGTAAGTAATGTCTGTGTTATAACAATGATTTAAAACAAAATGATACCCAAAAAATTGGTAATGATATTAGCAATTTTTCCGATTTATGTTACATTATATTACATTAACATCTACGGCATTTATCAGACGCCCTTATCCACAGCGACTTACAATCAGTAGTGACAGGGACAGTCCCCCCCTGGAGACACTCAGGGTTAAGTGTCTTGCTCAGGGACTCAACGGTAGTAACTGGGGTTTGAACCTGGGACTTCTGGTTCGTTGGCAAACCGGTTCGTCTTACCCACTGGGCTACTACCACCCTGGTATTATTAATTAAATGGGAAGAATTGAAACGTAACATATTGATATTTACAGCATTTATCAAATGCCCTTATCCAGAGCGACTTACAATCAGTAGTTACAGGGAGAGTCCCCCCCCTGGAGACACTCAGGGTTAAGTGTCTTGCTTAGGGACACAATGGTAGTAAGTGGGTCTTCTGGTTCATGGGCGAGTGTGTTACCGACTAGGCTACTACATATAGGCTACATGTTCACAAGTATTCACTGTGCAATACGTCGGTAAGTTGATGAGTTGGGAACATGCAGCATAAGTGGACTAGTCGCCTCCACAACACAGGCGGCCGCATCAAAAGATAAATACTCAATACTTTTAATCAAACGCTAATAACATTAACGTTTTACTGTTTCCCACTGCTGACGGCCTAAAGCATTTCAAAGGGCACACCAAAGGAAACGCTTGCGTGTCAGGACAGTTTTTGCATCAGCTTAACAAGTAGCTACTTTGGGGGGGACATTGGTGGGCTGATGACAGTTTGTGTGCTGATGCCAAGACTAGAGAGGCCTTAATGGAGCGAATGAAGTCTTCTCACCCTGAACCGCTGCATGAAGAAGTCATCGCCACCTAACGGTCACATGCCGTTTCTGCAGTTGGCCAGAACTGCAGTTAAACCATGAATGTGGTCACGAAAAAAGGAAAAAGAAAAGTTTGTTTATTTAGTTTTTTTGTTTGCCAGTTATCGTTTGTTGAAGTGTGTGTACGTGGACGTTGTAAAATAAAAGTCCTACCAGCACACAGTGGCCAGGTGGCCATACAGATGGTCTCGCGTGGGCATGCGTGGATTTTCCAGTTGACACTGCAGAGCCTTTCCATAAGGTTCAGCGCGCGGTTTGTTTGTTATTGTTGTCGTTTTCATTTTTAACCATGGCCCTCTCTCGACTTTTATTTTGAAATGTTTTTTAAAACGAAGAAAAAAAAAACCCGGAAGGGACATCAAATGCGACCGCCGTGCACATCAGCTGACAGTCGGGTCTGCCGGTTGTGCCTTTATTGTGCCTTTATCGTGCTGTCCTCGGCATGCTCCTGGGCTGAAGCGCTCCGGGAAGCGGCCGATGGACGGACTGGACGAGGCCAAACCGCTTCTAGCGGCGGAGGAGTCGGCGGAGGACGGATCTGAGCAGGAGTTGTACCTCGAGTAAGTACCATGTCACTAATGTCACTTAAAAATGTAGTGCATTGCTGAATTAAACATTGCATTGGCACTGCATATGAGTTTGAATGAAGAGTGCACGAATCTTTCTGTCTTTTATTCCAATAATGAATAGAGCATTGAATTGTCAAATATATTATACATTAAAAATATTTTTTCTAATACTACGACCAAACTGCATATTGAACTTCCAATATATATATAAATATATAAACCTCCTCATTATTTTACATATTTTTTTTTCCACATTTGTTCTAGGTGTCAGACACTAATATTCTTGGAGATCCAGCAACAAACTAATTGCAATGCAACAGACACATAGATTATCAGGAACCCTTATCCAGAGCACCTTACTGTCACTAGTGACAGGGACAGTCCCTCTGGAGACACTCAGGGTTAACTGTACTGCTCAGGGACACAATGGTAGTAAGTGGGGTTTGAACCTGGTTCGCTAGGTCACTACCATCCCACAGATGCGATCTTACTGACTGTATTGAACTGTAATTTATGACGCAGCTTTCTTGTAAAACCCGACCAGCCTGTTTACAAGCTACGCCTTGTGTGGCTGCAGCCGACATCTGTGTTATTGGGAAGAGCGGCTGAAGCTGCTCAAATTGGAGTCAATTTGAGGCGCCGCATCAATGATTAACTCTGGTGTGACAGTAATAAAATTCTGAGTGCCACCGTTCGAATAAAAGGCCTCAAAGCCGAGCGCATATGTGTACTTTTTGTGTAAGAGCACAGTGAGTTTTAAGAAAAATGAAAAAAGGTCTCCCTTTGTGTGTGTGTGTGTGTGTGTGTGTGTGTGTGTCACTTCTCATCAACAGTAAAGTAAAGAATGGGAAGCTCTACTTGGCCACCTTTGCAGCTGTTCTGGGACCCCTGAGTTTTGGCTTTGTTTTAGGCTACAGTTCTCCTGCAATCCCAGAACTCTTAAGGATTTCTAACCCATGGCTGCAGCTGAGCAAAGACGAGGCTTCATGGTTTGGGGTACAATTGTTTTTTTTTTTTTTGTTTGATTTATTTAATACATTTAAATTTTTGTCATATCAGCATGTTTCAGTAATTACGGTTTTCCTAGCGGTGGTATAAATACATTTACGGCATTTATCAGACGCCCTTATCCAGAGCGACTTACAATCAGTAGTTACAGGGACAGTCCCCCCCTGGAAACACTCAGGGTTAAGTGTCTTGCTCAGGGACACAATGGTAGTAAGTGGGGTTTGAACCTGGGTCTTCTGGTTCATAGGTGTGTTAACCGCTAGGTTACTACCACCCTACATATATTATTTCCTATTGACTGACATTCATTGTTAATGCTGCTAACATGCCACAATTTAGGATAATAACTGGATTACATTGAGGATAATAACAATAATCTGGTATTATTGAGGATAGTAAGAATAATGAGGATAATAACAATAATTTGGTATTATTGAGGATAGTAAGAATAATGAGGATAATAACAATAATCTGGTATTACACTAGTGGGGATATACGTAACATGACATTGTGTGTGTGTGTCTCTCTCTCTCTCTCTGCAGTCCATTGTAACGATCGGCGCAGCTCTCGGTGGCCTGGTGGGTGGATGGGTGGTGGACAAGATTGGGCGGAAACTGAGCCTCATGTTGTGCTCTGTGCCCTTCATCTTCGGCTTCACCATCATCATCGCTGCTCAGAGCCACTGGATGCTGTATTTTGGGAGGATCCTGACAGGAGTGGCCAGTGGCGTCACCTCCCTGGTTGTCCCAGTAAGTGCAAGTCTCGGATAAACCGAAGAGAGTTTTGGCGTTGGCTCGAATATAAGACCAAAAAAATTCAATGTTTTCATTCATCTGGAAGAAAGGGGCGGAGTCCCTTTTCTCAGGAGTAGAGAATGTTTTTTCTACGAGGACCCGACAGTAGATCCGATTGTGAGAGATTTGCATGACCTGTACAATATCATGCATTCTGTAGTCATTTAGATTTTAGTTTCATTCTCCAACTTCACTCTGTAGGTCTACATTTCTGAGATGGCTCATGAACGCGTTCGTGGAACTGTGGGCTCCTGCGTTCAGCTCATGGTGGTCATTGGTATTATGGGAGCTTATATGGCAGGTAGGTATTTTCAATAATATGAATTTGAAGTCAGTCTAAATTCTCGGAATATGCGGCTTGTGCGTTCCCTTTCCCGTTTTTCCCATGTATGGTAAAAGTGAGTACACCCCTCACATTTTGGAAATATGTACCACTTTTCTTTGAAGACCAATAAACAATGAAAAAAATACAATGTAAGGTAGTCGGTGTGGATGGGGAGCAGGAGTGTTAAACTCACACTCTCTCATACTGGCTACTGTAGTTTAACATGGCACCTCATGGTAAAGAACTCTCTGAGGATCGGATAAAAAGAACAGTTGCTCTACATAAAGATGGCACGGGCTATAAGACAATTGCCGCACACCCTGAAGCGGAGTTGCAGCATGGTGTCCGAGACCATGCAGTGGCTTAACAGGACAGGTTCTGCTCAGAACAGGCCTCGCCACGGTCCACCAAAGAAGTTGAGGGCACGTCCTCAGCATCATATCCAGATGTCGTCTTTTGAAAATAGGCATATGATTGCTGCCAGCATTGCTGCAAAGGTTGAAGGGGTCGGAGTGTCAGACCAGGATTATGCAGTTAACTTGTGAAAATGTGCCGTCTTCATAAAAAAATAAAAAAATAAAAAATGGACAAGTGATTGTGTGCCAACTTTACAGGAGAGCAAAAAAAAAAAAAACTCTAAAATGATTAAGAATTTAATAATGTCCCTTGCCAGTGAAACAGCTGATCAAAAGTTTGATATGTATATCTCAAATTTGCCCAAAATGTTTTCTTTTTTTTTTTCTTTCTCACCCCTCTAAATATCATAAATATGTGGCTGTATTAGGAAACTATTCTTTTGACAGTTTCTAGTAAGAAAACCCTAAGGGGTTAAAACAAACAAGTCACAGATTCAATCGATGACGTATGGCTAATAATCAAGAGCCACAGTGCTCATGCAAGTTCTGATGTCAGAATGATCATAATAAGAGTTTTCTCATTCTTCAGGCTTGGTTATGGACTGGCGCTGGTTGGCCATTGCTTCATCTGTACCCCCCACACTGATGCTTGTGTTCATGTGCTTCATGCCGGAGACGCCACGCTTCCTGCTGTCACAGGGGAAACGGCGTGAGGCTGTGGACGCGTTGAGGTTCCTGCGGGGCCCCGATGCGCCAGTCGAGTGGGAGTGCGCCAGGATAGAGGGGGCTTCTCAAAACCAGGTTGCCAGATCAATGTCAATAATTACACGGACTTAAAGAACGTCCAAAACGCACGCACGCTTTCTGTAAACGAAATCTTTGCTCCAGGGTGGAACTGTGTCGTGGTCTGACTTAAAGGACTCAACTGTTTACAAGCCCATCGTATTGGGGGTCTTGATGATGCTGTTCCAGCAATTGACGGGCATTAACGCCATCATGTTCTATGCAGAGATTATATTTGAGGATGCGCATTTTGAGGTAAACATGGTCCGGTGTTTCTGAATGCAGCTGAAAATGGTTTCAATAATTCATTTTTTTTTCTCCCTCCCAAGAAAAGTGACGTGGCCACAGTGATTGTGGC